>NC_090931.1:1417061048-1417666548 GCF_040938575.1 Ambystoma mexicanum | reverse complement strand
TGCAAATGAGAATGAGCGGCGGTACGGATTGGTCAGTAAAGTTTACTGGGTGTGTTGTGTAAGGAGAGATTTTGTCAGAACCTCTTTTTCCTGAAAGAAGAACAGATTGCTATGGCTGTGTGTTTCCGAAAACAGATTATCTGGATTTTGGGAGACTCATGGATACATTGGTTCGAGGTGCATGCAGAACGCTGTGGAGTAGCTGCAGATCTTGAATTTCCTCATCTGGAAGTGCACTGGCATGGAGTGCGTGGAATGAAGTGGCTGGACTTGGTACCTCTCTGTGCTATTTTAGAGACAGAGCATCATCCAGACATAATTATAATTCATTATGGAGGTAACAGTTTAGGACATGTGTCTGGAATTTCTTTGCAATTTGCAATGAAAGAAGGACTTGAAAAGGTCCTGGACATGTTTCCGAATTCCCAAGTAATTTTTTCTCGTATTGCACAAAGACAAATGTGGCTGCGTTCTTCTTTATTTGGTCCAGAAATGGAGAAAGCGAGGCACAATGTCAACAAGGCTGTTTGTGCCTTTCTAAGAGATGTTGGCATGTCCTCTTTTCACAATGAAAATATTATGTTTCGTAGCACATACATTTTTCGCAGAGATGGAGTCCATCTTACTTATGCTGGCAATCAGATTTTTCTGAGAAATGTGCAAAATGCATTGCAACCTTTTCTGGAATTATAGTCATCTATTTTGCAGTAGATGTTGACGATTTCAAGTTTTTCAAACACACAAAAACACCACCAAAAGGCTCTTTTCAGAGCCACCACTTCCTACCAGAGAAAAATGCATTGGTTTTGCTAGGGCAGCACCCTCAAATGTTATATATCCTATGACTGTCCGCGGACTTCCAAAAAATGCTCAGGGCCCTGCACTGTTTATTTGCCACTTCTATTTTTAAACTGTGAATGGCAGCTCTGAAAAGAGCCTTTTCTTTGGATTGTTGTTGTTTTATATATTATTATTTTTTTATTTACACACGACACACTAGGAGAGGAGAGGAAAGGAGGTTAAGGAAGGGACACCAACCAAGGGGATAAGAAAGGGCAGGTGGAGAGAGGAAGATGTAGGGTGGGCTTTACTTAGGTAGGTAGCAGGTCTTCTGGTGCTCCATGACCATAGTCTCAAAAGCACTTCGAAGACTCTCCCCCCTTCAGAGTACTGCGTAGCAGTACATACACAGTATTGTGACCCTCGAAAGGTAAGGGCCTTTGAAGCAGCTGGAGGGATGCGCTCTACCAGAGGAATGTCTTTTGTGGTGAGAGGAGTGGAAACGGAGGATGCTGTAGAGCTGTACAAACCACGTCTCCCATGACTCAGCACCATTTTGCACTGGTTGCAGGTGACCTTGTTTGCATGTGCTTTTGGTACATTACCATGAACGGTAAACAACCGCCACACCCAAGAGTCCCGGCGAGTGCTGGTAGTAGGGAGTTCCTTGACCTCATTCTCTTCATCCTCTTCATCCTTGTTCTCTACATCCTCACGTGTGTTCCCCTCTGCAGGCCTTTGCGAGGTGGTGGTGGTGGAGGGTTTGGGGGTGGTGCTGAGGCAGATGTAGCAACAGCAGCCACGGATGCAATCAGGGTTGATGAGATAATCTCAGCAAGAACAGCGAAGGCAGCAAAAGTCAATCTACAATAGCCAGAAGTACAATGAAGATCAGCTCTGGCGTGTGGCCTTTTATAGGGGTGGAGGGATTCGCTTTGCGAACAGATCGAACACCCAAAAAGGTTAAAAAAGTTACAAAAAGTATGTGGAAAGACAGGGTCATTGTCTGGGACATGTGCAATGGTGAATTTTTACTGTCAAATAATTTGGATTGTCTGAATAAGTTCTTTTAAAATGTTGGGGAACCGGACAGTGTCCGCCAATTAGGACACACGCTCAGCGAGGGTGCGGTCACATGTTGACGTCGGGAACATGTCCGTGAAGGGAACGGGTGTCCGTAGGGCACCAAATGCACAGGAACGTTTGTGCGCATGTGTGCAGGTGTTCTCTGGACAGTGTTCGGGTCCTCAAACAAATTAAAAGTGCGACACAAGTGAGATGGACAGTTACGGACAGGCGCGATGTTCACAGGATTTACGGGTGTGGTGCGCATGTGCGTAGATGTTCTGCAGACTGTACAGACAGGTATAGTGTCCTTAGGACACCTCCATTTTGTCTGACTATGGAGAGCCCAGACACCGCACGTGTGGACAGTTTCAAATTGGCTGCAGAAGGTACAGACAGGTATAGTGTCCTTAGGATTTATCCATTTTGTTCACTTACAGACATCTCGGACACCAGGTTTGTTCTAAGAACAGTTCCATCTTGGTTGCAAACGGTACGGACAGGTATAGTGTCCTTAGGACACCCCCATTTTGTACATTTATGGACATCCCGGACACCGGGTGTGTTCTAGGAACAGTTGCATCTTGGCTGTGAATGGTACGGACCGGTGTAGTGTCCTTAGGACATCCCCGTTTTGTTAATTACGGACAGCCCGTACAGGCGCACTGTCCGCGGACATTCTAACTGCTTTAAAAAAAAAAAAGACACAAAGGATTGAATTAAAAGACACATCATATTTTTTTATTATATACAGATACGCAGATTTTGCGCCCTGATGCCCACGGGCCTGATGGTCTGTGCGTTATAAATAAACAAATACAAACAAATACAAATACAATTTATGAAAGAGATGGGGAAGCAGAAACTGATACAAATACAGGTGAATTAGGGGTTTGGAGAGGATGGATGGGAGGGGATGGAGGGATGGGAGTCTCATCAAAACATTTTTCTTGGTGTTGAGGGTTTGGGGATAGTTGACTGGGACATGGAGAGGGGGAACCTGTACATGTGGGACAATGGTATTTAATTTTTTCTTTTATGTGGTCCTCCACTAACTGTTTGAAATTTTCCTAGAGCATGTCCATTTTCTGTTCCATCCGTTGCAGAGTCTTTTTCAATGTGTCTTTTGGTGTATTATTTTCAATGTTTCTATGGTCTGTTATATATATATATATATATATTTATATATGTTAAGTAAACATAAAGTAATGATTATTCATTTGGTTATATAGAGAAGTGTCTACCATTATTATCACTGTCTTCAGACATTTCCTCATGTGTAAAATTCTTCTCAAGCCATTCCAAAGTACTGCACATTTCGTGTGAAAAACAAAAATATATTAAGTGTAGTGTACCTAATACAAAAAGTTTAGAAATATATAAGAAAAAGGAAGTTTACTTATTAGTTTCTGGTAAGTTGTATTTCGTACTTTTGTATCGGTCTACTGTTGCCTCTAGCTATGCAGTTTCTGTGAGATTATTATGTTGGAGGAATATCTGTTTTGTTTTGGGATATTCCATTTTACTACATATGGTATTTAAATGGATGGTTGATGTGCTAGATATATAGGTTTCACTGTTTATTTATTTTACATATGTGTTTATGTGCTGCTTTTTGAACTTGTGCAGTGTTTATATGGTATGATAGAACCATTTAAGATACCCCCTGAGTGTTTGGGTAGTGTTGATGTCGTCTGCGACTGTTCGCGCACATACACACAGTCCGTGGACATCAAAATCACTTCCTGGAGGTTCATTATGTTCTATGTTACATGTATATAAAGTAAGCAAATCCTAGTAAACATCTATCAAATTCACACTATGAAAATGGATATTCAGTAAACAAAAACTTTGTTAAAGGGACTTATAGTTAAGTTGCGCTACTAAAAACTTATGACATTCATTCAGTAAAAAAGACTTTGTTAAAGGGATGTTAAGGTTAAGTTGTGCTACTAAAAACCTATGAAATTCAGTAAAAAAAACTTTGTTAAAGGACCTTATGGTTCCAAGTAAAACCGGAAAACCCCTGAAATTTACCTGTTATGGTAAGCTAAGCAAGCATAACTCGTGCCACCACCGTGCACTGCTGAGACTAACACTCAGGACATCAAAGATGGCATCACAAATGTCATTGATGACATCACTGATGACATCACTTGACTTGGTCACTCTTTTTTCCTTCAAGAAACCCCCCCCCCCCTTATTTCATGCTTCCCAGGTGGGCCCAGCCATGCCTGCTTCAAGTCCAGGGCCCCGGACTTGAGGCACTCATATGGGAACACCTCAGGGAACCATCACCCCTTTTGTACAAATACACTTATGATCACTGCCACATCCTTATATATTACATTATGAGGTTAAGTCAAGACTCCATTTCATATTATACAGACTCCATCTCGTAAATAGACCTGGGCTGCAGACACCTAATCCCCGTGTACCCCAGAACAGAGTCAACAACAAGAGATACTTTTTACAGTGACAAATGTATCTTCCCTGTCTAACTTATGTGCATAAACAAAGGCCCTCTCCTTGTATTTGGAATACATGTAAACCCGCTGACCCCTTCAATAAGCCAATGAGCTAAACTGGATATATATATATATACACACACATCTATTATAAGTTCTTATGATATCCTGTTCTATCGAAATCAGAGCGTGTGTTGACCTATAACATTCAAATGCCAGCACAATTAACATGCAAAAGAGCCAGAGACCTATGCAAACTCACACAATGCTACCTCGCTGTTAATAATGCAGAAATGTACGTCTAGGCATAGCATTAGACACAGTCATGCGAACCGCTGATCGAACTTAGTTATTCATGTTGAATTGATTGTGCGCCAGCCATCCCTTCCCCACTACCCCCTTGTTCTTGGGTTGTGAAGGTGCCCAAAAGCATGTGAAGTTTGAACAATGTTGTAGTGTATTCCTCTCAAGTACAGAAGCAGCTAAGTGCATATGAAGCAGTAACCCGTTATATGTAAATATAAAAGACCCCTGCCATTTCGCCTTATTGATGTGAACCTTAAGCCCATTCCAGAACACTCTGGCCCAGTGTAGAGTTATGTTGCTTAGACACCTAATTAGAGAGACCCCTCCAAGGAAGGACACGTCCACAGATGAAATGTGTTTCCTGAAATCCATTCGCAGAAACCATATACCCCTGCAACCCCCTGTCAATAATGAAGAAATGCCCCGACACTGTATCCAAATATGTTAATGTGTTTTGACATGAAAATGATATCCTTGGTAAAAGGCACGCATTGGTGTCCAATATTGGAAAATCATGCTTTGGTTTTTCATGTGCAACCTATTGAGCTTGTTGCCAAGATTAAGTGTATGACCGGATGAGAATGTGTGGCCACAAGGGCAAAATACGATAGGGCCAGGACAAAATGTGTCACATCTTCGGAAGTTGGACAGATGAGCCCAGATGAACTCCTGACCCAGCACACCACATCATGATATCAACTCACCACCCACCCATGGACCAATCAGCCATCTCCGACCATATAGCACCCAGAGGTGCCTCTTCTTAGTGTCCAATCCCAATCACCCATGTGCCCCCGAGGCCTCTCCCTTTTTGCGCCTCATTATCTGTATAAAAATGAAATGTAACATGTTTTCTGCAGAGTGCTCTCGACGTGAGCAGAGTAGATTCTGTTTGCCCTAACTTTAGATAAAGCCTTAGACATCACTCTCACTTGGTCTTGGTCTTATTCCCTCCTGGGATGTACCTTTATTGACTCTGTTGGTAGTTCACTGACTGGCCTGCGGGGGCCTCTCACCTTCAACTGATATATCTAGGCCAGTAACAGTTAGGGACTTAAAATTCACTATACTATAGTACAATGTACTATATTTGTAGACTTATACTTCAAATATGTTATTACAGTAATTCACTTAGGGTCCACTCAAAGCATATGAAATATACAAAGGGGAAAACACAGACTTGGAAGACAGCAATGCTTTCTATGTATGAAGATGATTAGTAAGGTTATCAACACGATTTTATAGTTCTGTTTTTTTGTATTACTGTACTTTCCCTGGATATGCTCATATTTGTACACATTGCACTTACACTACTTTCCTTGGGGTCTAGGCACAATATGTAATAGTTATACATAGGGAAGTAGTAGCTTTGAAGCAGAGCAATCATTTCTGTGCATGAAGATAATCAGTTAGGTTATGACGATTGTCGGGTAATACTGCTGTTTTTTTGTTTACTTCATTTTCCGGGTAAATGCTCCATTTGTATGTGTTGTTGTCTGTTTGTTTTTTGTGTGCAGTAATGTAATAATGTAGTAAGTGGGTTTGATTAGGTACTTACTAAATGTTTCACAGTATGCAAGATCTAATAAGAAAGCATTTATAATTTTAGTATTTAACATGGCAAGATTATTAATATTGCATCTTCATCATGTCTGTTGTACACTATGCCTATGTTACTACATGTGTGTCTTAGTATATTGGAAAAAACTGCATTATACAATGCTATTTGGATTAATGTATTACTTAATGCACTACATACCTCATGATATTTATTCCAATGATCCTTGACACTTTTTTATTAACATTACAATAAGAATCCCTTGTGCAGATTGTTCATGAAAGGTAAAAGCACATGTGATGTCATCAGTTATCTCATCAATGACATTTGTGATGACATCTTTGATGTCCTGGGTGTTAGTCTTAGCAGTGCATGGTGGTGGCGCAAGTTATGGTTGCTTAGCTTACCATAACTGGCGAATTTCAGGGGGTTTTCAGTTTTACTTAGAACCATAAGGTCCCTTTAACAAAGTTTTTTTTTACTGAATTTCATAGGCTTTTAGTAGAGCAACTTAACCATAACGTCCCTTCAACAAAGTTTTTTACTGAATATATATATATATTATAGGGCACTGCTAGTCACCCTACAGTTAAGGTGAATCCTATTATCTATAGGAAATGTGAAAATTATATGTCTAATAACTTTTTTTTTGTTTTTGATAAAACATTGTTTTATTATCAATTGGTTATACCATAGACAAAACAACCAAAACCAAAGTGGAGGACAAAAGAAAGAAGAGGCAGCTACATCCAATGGGGCAGACCTGGCCCGTCTTACAGTAGTAGTATGTCTTGCGTCACCATTCTCATGGAATACGACTACAGTTCACAGTGTAAGTGTTCAGAGTAACATCCCCCGAGTCCATGTACATCAGGGCCCTCCCTCCTCCCATGCCGCCCATATTTTAGAGGCTTTGTTGGGACAGCCTCTTGCATTATAGATCCGTCTTTCGATCATAGCACATGTGTCCATGTCCAGTGCCCATTGCTCCAGTGTCGGAAACTCCGGGACTCCTAATTTTTGTGCAATATTGTGCTTCATTAGGGCGGCCGCCGTATGCAGTAGCAGTTCTTCCCATTTATTCAGTCTGTGCTCCCCCGGTACTCCCAGGATTAGGACCTTCGGGTCCATTTTTATTGTTTTGGAGAGTATCCGGGCCAATTCCCGACAACAGGCCTCCCAGAAAATTTGGATGCGGGGACAGGACCACAGAATGTGGAAGAAGGTCCCCTCCTCATCCCCACATCTGAGACAGTTCGGGTTTGTTGCTTTTTTCCACCCAAACAGGGCAGTTCTAGGATAGTACACTCTATGCAGTATTTTAAGTTGCACCAGTCTGAGTCTCGACGAGATGGCGGCTTCCCGTGGGTGCATTAGTACCCGGATCCAGTCCTCAGGGTCGATATCCCCTACATCCATTTCCCACTTGGCCTTTAGACTCGTCAGCTCAGGAGTCGCGAAGGATGTGATGGCATTATAGAGCATGGATGTGCATTTGGAGGGGATATATTCAGGCAAAATGTTGCGTTCAATAGGTGATATTGTCCTCTGTCAATATGTGGACTCTTAGGGCGTGGGACATTTGTATGTGATGGTATCTCTCAGTGTCTGAAAGCTGGAATTTGTGTTGTAAGTCTGCAAACGGGGCAAGATTCCCATCTTTCAAGACATCCCCCACTTTCTGAATCCCAGCTCTCACCCAACACGGCCAAGGTTCGAGTTTTGCAATTTCCCTCAGGTTGGCATTTCACCATAGGGGTTCACCGCTGATATTTTGTTCCCCCACTCCACAAACTTGTGTACTTTCCTCCAAGTGATAATAATCTGTGCCTTCATTGTTAGTGGGGAGGGTCTAGGGGGGGGCTTGATACAATAGCTGCAATGGATCGGTGTCGTGCATGGCTCCCACCTCGGCTTTGATATGGGGTAGTTCCCGGTCTCCGTGCAGTAGGTCATTGACCACCACCAGTTGGGAGGCCCAATAGTAGGTCTGAAGGCGGGGCACTGCGATCCCACCCTCCCAGACCAAAAGTGTGGCCAGGGCTATGCGCGCTTGTCCTCCGCCCCATAGGAGCTCCCTGAGGAGGGTTTCCACCCGGCCAAATTCAGCCCCCAGGATGTGCAACGGGGCGTTTTGAAGGACATAAAGGAATCGCAGGAGAGCTAACATTTTAAAAATGGCGGCTCTACCCATGAGGGTCAGGGGGAGAAGCTTCCAATGTTGTACATCATTAGAGAATCGGTCCATGATTGGTTTGAGATAGTGCATGCTATAACTGGTAAGATCTGTTGTTATCCTGATCCCAAGGTATCGTAAACCAAGCTGTTCTATGTGGTATGGGCATTCAGATGGGTCGGGCTGACACCATCCTTTCACCGGGAAGAAAATGGATTTCTTCCAATTGATCCTTAGACTGCTAAATTCCCTGTATTGGACGAGCATCCGGGTCACTATGGGGCAGGTTCGGACGGGCTCTCCCAGGTATATCAGGAGGTTGTCCGCGTATAGGGATATCCAGTCTTCGTGTCCCTCTGGCCACCTGAATCCCATCCAGGATGAGCTCTGGCGAAGCTATATGGCCAAAGGCTCTATCGCGCGAGCGAAGAGAAGGGGAAGAGGGGGCACCCCTGCCATGTACCCCTGCCCAATCGGAAGGAGCGAGAGGTCCACCCATTCACCTTGATCTCCGCCCGGATATTTGTGTACAGTAACTTCACCCATCCCAGGAACCCCTCCCCAAAGCCCATGCGTTCCATGATCTCCCAAAGGCCATCCCACCGGACTGAATCGAAAGCCTTCTCAAAGTCGATTACTAGAAGAGCAAGCAGGTTGTTAATGGTGGGAGCCCTCTCTAGCGCCAAGTGAAGTCGACGCAGATTCATTTGGGTCGATTTGTGTGGCATAAAGCCACATTGGTCCGGGTGTATTCGGGCATCAACTACCGGTTGTTACCCTGTTGGCTAGGAGCTT
This sequence comes from Ambystoma mexicanum, assembly GCF_040938575.1. Taxonomy (NCBI): domain Eukaryota; kingdom Metazoa; phylum Chordata; class Amphibia; order Caudata; family Ambystomatidae; genus Ambystoma; species Ambystoma mexicanum. The sequence goes on along the minus strand of NC_090931.1, from coordinate 1,417,657,400 downwards.
GGCGAGGACCTTAGCCTCGCCATTGATTAGCAAGATTGGCCTATAGGAGGCACACTGCTCCTGGGGCTTATCAGGTTTAGGGATGACCACGATGGTGGCTTTACAGAGGTCCTGCAGGAGGGTGCCCTGTTCCCGGGCAGTCAATAACATTTTATGGAGGGAAGATGTAATGTTGCACCCCCCAGCTTCTGCCAGGTTTCAACTGGGAACCCATTCGGACCCGGCGTTTTCCCAGTCTGCAGTTGGGCTAGCGCTTCGGCCACCTCGGTCTCCAAGAGGGCAGAGTCCAGACTCGCCCTTTGCTGTACTGAGAGAGTTGGGAATAGTATGTCATTTAGGAGGGTTGGGTCCAGCCGCGAGGTCAGGCCCGATAAAGTGTTTCATAGAATTGGGCAAAGGCCTCAGCCATCTCTGCAATCGATGTGCACCTTTCCCCCTATGGGGTGACAATCTTGCGAACGAAGCATTGCCCCTCATCCCTTTTCTCTAGCCAAGCTAGCATTCTGCCAAATTTGTCCCCATGTTCATAGATTCTGGCTTGAGAGTCCCAATGGGCTTGTTTAGCGTTGTCTAATAAGAGGTTTCGGAGCCGCTCGGTGGCTCGTTTAAGGGAGAGCTGGGTCTGTGGGGATGGGCCAAGGATGTGTTCGTTCTCGCATTGGGTTAGTTCGCCCTCTGCTTTCGCTATGTCTTGGAGTCTCTCTCAACCCCTATTCGCCACCCAGGAGATTAAAGCGCCCTGCAAGACGGTCTTATAGGCCTCCCAGACCACCACCGAGTCCTGTTCTCTGTTATCATTAATTTCGAAGTACTCGGTGGAGATTTCAGTAAGGTGGTCAACGAGCTCGGGGAATCCCAGATAGTAATTGTTTAGTCTCCATGTTCTAGGGGGGAAGCGCCTTGTGTGCGAAACTCCACAAGTAGGGGTGAGTGGTCTGAGATGCCGCGGGGAAGGAAATAGGCCACCGGTGCCCTGTAGAGATCTGTGTGTGGGACAAAGAGATAGTCAATCCTGGAGAGGGAGCCGTGGGCTCCAGAGTGGAAGGAGTACCCCTTGGTGTCCGGGTGTAACTCTCGCCATACATCACCCAAACCCAAGGCGAACGCAAAGTTAAACAGCTTTGTTGGGGTGTCCGGGTTGCGTTGTCTGAGATGTGTACGGTCAGTGGCATTGCACATGACATCATTAAAGTCTCCCCCCAGAAACAACCTATCAGGTTGGTGTTTACCTTTGAGGGTAGTCAATTCCTCCAGTAGCTCCTGCCCCAGTCCGCGTGGGGAGTATATTGAAGCAAAAGCGACCCTCTCATTCCAAAGCGTTCCCAGGATCAACACATAACTTCCCCGAGGGTCATGTTCCAAGCATTGGAGGGCAAAAGGGATGCGTTTGTGCATAAGAATGAGAGTACCCCTGCATCCCATTGTGTATCCTGCATGTAAGGCAGCCCTGTAGTTTGTGCATTGGAAATGAGCACAGTTTGATCCCGCTAGGTGTGTTTCGGATAGCAGGGCCACGTCGGGGGGGGTGTCTACTGAGTATTTGCTTAATCAAGCGCCTTTTAATCACAGAGCCCATCCCATTTACATTCCAGGTGAGCACCTTGAAAGACTTGGCGCGTTCAGTCGGGATATACTGGGGTTGTATGGATGCCATCCAAAATCGGCATAAATGGTTGGGAGGGTGTTTCACGAGGAGGGTATCCCCGTTAATGGTGATGTATTGCAGTGCGTGCCTGGAGTAATGGATATTGTACTGTCTGGACCATCTGTAGCCTCGTCTTACCATGAACCTCAACAGACCTTGGAGCTTGCAATGGCGCGTTGCTCCCAGGGTAATAAAAAACTCATAACTTTCCCTTCCCTCCCCTCCATACTCCACCCCAACACAAAGTACCTGTAGCCCCAATATCGCTGACACTCAAAAAAGGTAGGGTGTCAACCTTGCAAACCCTTGTTCAAGTTAAAACTAAAGAAGTTGGGGGGGGGCATAGCCTTTTCTCAGGTGCGATGGAGGTACGCCACCGCTAGCCACATTATTAATGACGTAAACGACTTACAACAGCTTCGTGGCACCACCCAGCATAGTCTGTAGTATCAATTTGGTCCTACACCCGCTCGTGGGATCAGACCCCCCCACGGGGAATCAGCCAGAGTCAGTCCCCAGCTTCTGTCGGTTGGTTCGGTGAGGGTGGCTGGTCCAGTTCCGGAGGGTGGCCCGCTGGTGGTCTGGGATTTCTGTCTCTGTTGGTTCGAGGTGCCGACCAGTTCCCCTCAATATGCTGCTCTGCCCATCGCCAGGCCTCCTTTGGGTCGTTGAAGTGGACCGTTGTGCCCTTATTATAGATTTTCAACTGAGCCGGGAAGAGCAGGCAGTATTTGACTCCCATCACTTGTAGCTGTCTTTTAAGTTTTTCAAAGGATTGCCTTTCCTTCTGGACCTCAGAAGTGTAGTCTGGGAAGAAGGCTATCTTGGACCCGTTAAAGGATATTGTGCCTTTGATTCGTGCAAGGCGCAGCAGCGCGTCTCGATCCTGATAGTTCAATAGTCTTGCCATCACCGTTCGTGGAGGAGCACCAGGCACTGGTCTACCAGTGGCCATTCGGTGTGCCCTCTCTATAGAAAAGAATTTGGAAAAGGATTGCTGGTCAAACAGGTCCATCAGCCACTGCTCCAAGAAAAGCTCCATACAGGGACCTTCAGCCTTCTTGGGAATACCTAGAATTCGAATGTTATTGTGCCTGGACCTGCCCTCCCCTTCTTCGACTCTGGCTTCCAGAGTTTTAAGTTTGCGGAGACTCCTTGAAGTTTTTGTTGCACCGCGTGCAGCCCGTCCTCCGTGTTGGAAATACGCTGTTCCGCCTCACCCGTTCGTGCTGACAATTTCTGCAAGTCGTGTCGGATGAGGGACACATCCAGGCTAATTCTGTCCATCTTCTGCTCCATCGATGTGCGGGAGTCTGCTATAGCTGCCATGACGTCTCTTAAGGAGAGTCCAGATGTAGAGTCCTCATCTACCGACGGCAGCGGTTGAGAATCAGGGGCTTGCGATGGAGGAATCGTGTACTGGTCGATTCTGTTTTTCATGGTGGGCCAACTATTTTTGTTTTCCCCCCATGTCCGTTGCCGGGCCCCTTGGGCGTCTTCCTGTGTCCAGATTACGGTCCCACCACACACTGGCCCAGCCCCACAGGGGTACTGCACAGGACGATAAACACAGCCCGCCCCTTGTCTGGGTGTAGGTTGCCCCCCTCGACCGAGGCGGGTGAGGGGGGGAAGGAGGGCACGAACCGAATGGCGATTCCCTTGTCGCAGACCGTTAGGCGGTGGTGGAGCCGGCTGGTGAGCTTGTGTTAGCGGCCGTGCTGGCCTGGCCACAGGGTGCTGGAGATTTAGCTGTTTTGCACCCGGGGTGCATCGGGCTCAGTCAGCTTTAGTGCGTTGGTGTGTCACCACGTCCCCTTTTAGGCGGCCCAGTGTCCGTACCACTGAGGACAGGGAAGAAATGGGCGACCTCTCCCCCTTGAGACGGCGCCAGACATCGGCAGATCTCCCCAGCTGCCTTAAACCAGCCGACAGACTCAAACCAGCCCTCTGCCCCTCTGTCTGTCGATACGGATGGTGGTTGGAGTGGAAAGAAGGGGGGGCGCCGGTGCTTCCTCCGGTTGTGTGCGGTTGTCCCCCGATGCTGGCAGAGTCTCTTAAGTGGAGGGGGCGGACCTCGGGGTATGAGCAGCGCCGCGAGTTCCAGCATGCCGGTGCGCCCCTCGGTTCTTTAACGGCCGGGAGGCACAGGCGACCCAGTGGGAGGATGCAGCCTCCGCCCACTGAGAGCATCAAGCAATTCCTGAAGTGTTTGTCATGTGTAAGTTCACTTGTGCCCCTCCCGCGGGGTAGTTGCATTTGCCGCTCGTGCCGGCCGGGGCCGAGACGAGGCAGGGCCTCAGGGTCCCCAGCTCCGGGTATGGTTCCTCCCGATCGGGAAGAGGCAAACAGGATGTGCCTCGGGCGGGGGACCCCTGCTGCAGGCACTCACCGGCGGGGCTGCCTCTGCTGTGTACGGGTCTCTGCTGAAGCGAACAGCAGGCCGCGTCTGTCCCTCCTCGTTCGGGCAGGGCGGATCAGAGCCTGGCACACCGATTCCTCCAGTCAGGGTCCCACGGGGCCTCGCCTCCGCTCCCGGCCCCACCAGTTCTCAGTAGCTCCATCTCCAATGCAAGCTGGCAACCACCGCAGGGTGTGTGGATGCTCCGATCCCCACTCAGAGGGCTCCCAGCGCTCCGGCGGCCATCTTGGTTCATCTTCAGGCCACACCGGCGTCTCCTTCCCTCGCTCCCACCTCTGCAGCCCCGGCGCGTTTCAGGCTGGAATTCGCCCCAGATGTGCCATGGGGTATCACACACCAGAGAGCGTATTTGGGGGGTCACCAGATATATTTAAGTAGTCATTTATAACAGGATATTAAGCCACGGCAGCGGGAGCTCCAGAGGCACACGTCTACTGCATTGCGCAGTTGGCCACGCCCCCCCCTGTCTAATAACTTTTGAGCAGTCTGGTGGATCAGCACAAAGTTCTACAAGCATAATTCCTGTTGTGGGACCCCAAAATCTGAAGGGTGAGTTTTTCACTTTCCATTCATTTTCCCATACAGAATAATTTCCAATTTTTGCTCAAATACATAGCCCAAACCACTGGACGGATATTTGCCAAATAAGAAAAATGTCAGGTACAGAGTGCTCAAATGAAATTGTTTGTTGGTGTGCCGTGAATCAGTCCAGTCGTTTTTTTGTTTTTTTATTTGGCATAGAGGTGTACCCATGTACCCAAAAAGTTAGTTAGATCTCCCATGATGCATTGCTGGTTCCAAGTATTTTCAATTCTGAAATCCGCCATCACGCAGTTGGGGATTCAAGATCTAGATTTGATTTTGGAAACTGCCTATAATGATAAAAGGGTTGTAAGGAGGGCAGTTTAGAGTCCACGGGGCACGTAGGCAAGGTAGGAAAGGATGATTTGAGAAGATGTGGGGTTTGGGGCTAGTGTAGGAGAGGGGTATTTTAAGTTAATTTCAGAACCAATTTGTATTTTTAATATATAGAAAATGTTTCCTAAATTAACTTAAAATCAGTGGGGAGGGATATTAGTTGGTTATTCATGTTTGGGAGAGTTACATTTGCTTAAAAAGCTTTTATTTCTTTAATTACATTAAACTGAATGTGTGCAACGTAAGATCGAGTGAAGACTATGCATGTTTACTGTATTCTTCATTTTGTTTGGACAAGCTTTTCATGTGGCTTAACAGTGAAAATCTCGATTTCCTCCTGGCATTAACGCTCATAACTCTTCTTCATTACAGTGTTGAGCAGAAACCTGTGCAGTTCCCTGTGGGACCACTGCAAAAGATTTAAGACTACAGGTGTTTGGCAGTAAACCCACTTGGTAGCAGTCTGTACCACACAGATTCACTTGGTAGCTGTGGCTGAGCAGTCAGACTTCCCTCAAGAAGAGTTAGGCAGTATTTGGAGTATACAAGATAGGGCAATTTACACAGTAGAACAAGCAGAAACTGATCAGAGCTTGGGTGTAAAGATATATCATTATTTATTAAAAAACACATCTACGAAAAACACACTGGCACTAATACGGCAAACAACTTCAATTACAGTTACTATAAGTATAGATCAATCCCCTAACAATATTTCGACAAGTCTGGGTTCAACGGCATCACTTATTTGCAGACAGAGGTGAATGTTTTAACCTAGATGGCACTCTAGTATTCGTTAGGAAGGGAGAGAAAAAGGCAGGGTATCAAACCAACTCAGTATCAACACTTTTACGAAACAAATGCAAGGCGAGCAAGGCAGGGTCTACTGTAAATCACAAAGTTCAGAGGCCAGGCCCACTCGGAGAGAGGCAAGGCTGTATGTCCCAAAAGTATCACAGTGGAAATGCACTTCAAGTCTTTGTAGCAAAATGTCACAGAAAGGTTGGACCAGTTTTAGAACGAAAGTTAAGAAGGTCTGGAGGCGACCCAGTGGAAAGGTAAGGATTTAAGACACTTCACGCTAACTATCACAAGGGAAGCCAGGCGGACACAGATCCTTGTAAGTGAAGAAACAGCTCCGGCGGGGGCAGTTGTTCCTGGTGGTGGATGCAAGTCGGGGCTTTGCCAGAAGATGAGATGATCTCGTCGTCGAGGAAAGTTGAAGATCGTTGCACCACCAGGGAAGAGACCAGCCGCGGAGTGCTCAGTCACAAGGCACCACCTTTTGGTCGCGGTACAGTGGTCAGTGGCTATCCGGTTGCCGGGGTGCTCAGCACGGGCAATTCGACCACTGGACGTCCTGGAAGCAAAGAAAAAGCAAGGGACTGGTTGTTCCCGGAGGTGTCATCGTTGCAGGTCGGCTCAGCTTTACCCTCGTTGGATTCTTAGGTCCTGTGGCGACTTCTGAAGATCCAGTCCCAAAAGCCCTGCTTTTATGAAGAAAACCCCAATTCATTCAGCCTAGCTGTCAATCAAACATGCTTAGTGGTGAGCGGGGCGGCTCACCACTTGGGGCAATCACACAAGAGTGCGACTTGAGTTGGCAAGGGTGCCTAAACACCCTGCCACACCCCCTGTGATACCCGGACAGAATGGCACCACTCTGGAGGGCTTCTGTGCAGAAGCCCGCCAAAAGTGGAACAAAGGGCTCAACCTTTGGTTTTGGAGTTACAGAGGCGAACACATACGCCATTTTAAAAACCGAGTTCTGGCAGAAAATACCAACCGGTGGATTTATTTAAGACAAATAAACCAGTGGTATGTTAGAGACTAATGTGAAAAAGTATTAGCCTCCAACAATGGGAAGAATCCCATAGGAATATATTTGCGGTCGAATATAAAAAGTAGTATCCACTGCCACCAGCCAAAACTCGACGAGGGGGACGGGACAGTGCCCCCTCGAACAACAGACCCAGGAGTAATCAAATGACCCCTACCAGTACGTCCACAATAGGATGGTTTGTACTAGTTCTGTTAGAGAAATTTAGGTCTAGTAAAGCCAATGGTGACTTTACATGCCCTGGGAGACAGTAGTCAGTCCCAGGGTATGGAGTCTATGGTGGGGATCCTCTAGGACACCCCAGTGTTACAGCACGGAGGGTGCAGTGTAACACACATAGCAAAACACATGAGGCCCTATGGAGTAAAAGACCCCATACCCCATAGAACACATTGACATTCAAAGAAATCAAACACATTCATGTCCAAGAGTGGGAGGAAAAGAGTCTCACTCTTGGCAGGATGAAAAAAAAAAAAATCCAGAAATCCAGCAAAGCTGCTGGGGGACTCACTAGGTTAGGAAATTCAGCCTAAACAGAGAATTCTACCTAACATACAGTACCAAGTTAGTAATCCTACTTGAAACCCTGCGTCCCCAATACTGATTTTACCTATACCCATACATCCCTCATGCGTGTCCCAGTACCCAATAGTAATCTTACCCTTACCCACACAACCCTCTACCTCATCCCTGTACCCGATTGTAATCTTACCTCTCCCCACACATCCCTCTTTCTCATCACAGTCCCCACTACGCCATCCTCTTGCTTTCTTGTCACAGTCCCCAACTACCCCACCTCACTCTTGCTCCACATAGTCTCCCAGTACCCCCATCTCCCTCTTTCTCATCCCGCTACCTGCAACTGACCCTTCCTCATCACAGCCCACTGCCATTACCTCACTCTTCCTCCTCACAGTCCACAATACCCCACCACAATCTTCCTGGTCATAGTCTGCCACTAATGCCACCACACTATTCCTCATCACAGTCCACCACTATCCCACATCTCTCTTCCTCATCACAGGCCCCTACAACCCCAACAGACGCTTCCTTGTCACTTTACCCCAGAACCCAACCTCACTCTTCCTCATCACTTTCCCCCACCAATCCCACCTCACTAGTCCTTGTCACATTCTCCCAGAACCCAACCTCACTCTTCCTCATCACTTTCCACCACTACTCCCACCTCACTAGTTCTTGTCACATTCTCAGAGGAAAACCGCCTCACTCTTCCTTATGACTGTCCGCCAATACTCTGCCACACTGTTCCTTGTCACAGTCTCCCACTAAACACACCTCACTATTCCTAGTCACAGGACCCCAATAGTAATCAAAACATTTACCTCCACATCCTCTTCCTCATCACAGTACCTACTAATTAATCCAAACTTTACCACAACCTCCTTCTTCCTCATCCCACTACCAAATAGTAATCCATGTAATTGACCCCAAATCACTGTTCTTTGTCCCATTATCAAATCATAATCTTACCTTTACTGCATCCCACTCTTCCTCATCACAGTCTCCCACTAACCCACCTCACTCTTCCTCGTCACAGTCTCCCACTTCCCGACCTCACTCTTCCTCATCATATTACCCCATTACTTCCACCTCATGTATCCTCTTCACATTCTCCCACTACACACCACACTCTTCCTGATCACAGTCTACCACTACCCCAACTCTTTGTTCCTTGCCAGATTCTCCCACTACTCCCATCTCCCTCCTCCCCTTCACTGTTCTCCACTACTTCACCACACGGTCCCTTATCACAGTCTCCCACTACACAAAACTCACATTTTGTAGTCACAGTACCCCCAGAAAAATGCACTACTCTTACCTTGATATCCCTTTTCCTCATCCAGGTACCCAATTATTAATGCTACCTTTACCATCAACTCCCTCTTTACTTTCACAGTACCAAATAGTAATCCATGTCACTAACCAACATCACTCTTGCTCATCCCATTACTCAATGGTAATCGTGCCTGTACCCCACCTCACTCTTCCTCATCGCAGTCCCCCACTAACACCACCTCCCTCTTCCATATCACAGTCAGCCACTACCCAACTTCACTCTTTCTTGTCACAGAAACCCCAGTCACAACTCACTCTTCCTTTTCCCAGTACCCCCTACCCCACTTCACTCTTCCTCTTCAAAGTCCCCTCACTACCCCACCTTACTCGTACTCATCATAGGCAACTACTAACCCAGCTCACTATTCTCTCTCACAGTTCCCTACTACCCCACCTCACTCTTCCTCGTCACAGACCACTACTACTTACACCTCACTCTTCCACAACACAGTTCCCTACCACCACACCGCACTCTTCCTCATCACAGTCCCCCACTACTAACACCTCAAACTTCCTCTTCGCAGTACCCCCATTGTGATCGCTAGCATTACCCCCACATCACTCTTCCTCATCCCAATGCCTAATTAAGAATCCTACCTTTACCATCAGCTCCTTTTTCCTCATCCCAGTACCTACTAGTAATCCATGACTTTGCACCCACACACCTCTTCCTCATCCCAGTACTCAATGATAATCTTACCATAACCCACATCCCTTTTCCCTGTCCCAGTACCCAGTAGTAGTTTTACCTTTAACCCCATATATCTCTTTGCCATCACAGTCCCTCACCCCCACCCGCGCACTCATCCTGATCACAGTCCTCCAGTACTTCCACCTCACTCTTCCTCATCACAGTTCCCTACTACACTAAGCTCAGTCTTCTTCATCATACTCCCACACTAACCCCACCTCACTCTTCCTCGTCACAGTCCCCCACTACTTCAGCTCACTCTTCCTCATCACAGGCCTCATTAACACACCTCAATCTTCCTCATCACAATTCCCCACTGACTCAACTCACTATTCCTCATCACAGTCCCCCACAAACCCACCCCACTGTTCCTCTTGACAGTAACCAACTATTAACACCTTGCGTATTCTCGTCACTGTCTTCCACTACCCCCTCTCACACTTCCTTGTCACACTCCACCACTACCCCACCTCTCTCTTCCTCATCACAGTCCTCCATTACTCTAACCTCCCTCTTCCTCATACCAGTACCAAATAGTAATCCATGTCATCAACCCCACATCACTCTTCCTCGACCCATTGCCCAATGGTAATCTTATGTTTAACCCCACACGTCATCATGTTCCCCCACTAACTCACCTCCTGCTTACCCCTCATAATTCCCTAATACCCCACCTATCTCTTCCTCATCACAGCCCCCCACAACTCACGCTTCACTCAAAGTACCCCAATTGTAATCACTAAAATGACCCCACATCTCTCTTCCTTGTCCCAACATCTAACTAGTAATCTTACCTTTATCATCAACTCCCTCTTTTTCATCCCATTACCCAATAGCAATCCATGAAATTATGCACACATCCCTCTACCTCATCTGCAATTCACTCTTCCTCTTCACAGTCCCCAACAACCCCACCTCATTCTTCTTTGTCACAGTCCCCCACTACTCACATCTCACTCGTCCTCATCATGGTCTCTCACTACCCCACCACACTCTTCCTCATCACAGTCCCCCACTACTCCCACCTCCTCCCCCTGTCCTCCACTACTCCACCTCACTTTTCATAGTCAGAGTACCTCAAACGAATGCACTACCTTTACCTCTACATCACTCTTCCTAATCCCAGTACCTAATTATTAATCTTTATTTTACTGTCACCTCCCACTTCCTCATCCCAGTAACACAAAGGAAGCCATGTCATTAACCCCACATCACTTTCTCGTCACAATACCCAATGGTATTCTTACCTTTACCCCACCTCAATCCTCCGCATCACAGTTTCTCACTACCACCTCCTCCCCCTTCCATGTCGCAGTCCCCCACTACATCCTCCTTACACTTCCTTGTCACAGTCCCCCACTAACCCCACCTCATTCTTCATCATCACAGTCTGCCATTAACTGGCCTTACTCTTCTTCATTACAGTCTCCCACATCCCCAACTCACTCTTCCACATCACAGTGCCCCACTACTCCCACTTCACTCTTCCTTGTTACAATTCCCCACTACCTCAACTAACTCTTCCTCGTCACAGTCTCCCACTACTCCACCTCACTCTTCTTGGTCACAGTCCTCCACTACTCCACCTCATTGTGTCTCATCACAGTATCCTACTACGCAAAGCTCAATCTTCTGAGTCACAGTGAAACAATCTTGATCACTATCTTGATCATCACCTCGCTTTTCTTCATTCCAGTTGCCAATAGTAATCCATGGTATTATCCCACATTCCTCATCCACATCCCAGTACCCAACTACCCCACTTCACTCTTTCTTGTCACAGTCCCCACTACCCCACCTCACTTTTCCTCGTCCCCAAATACTGCAACAAAGGGATTCTCAAGTATTTATCTTTTATTTTTGTCAACTAGATAGCGGATTGTAGTAGGGGACTGTGATGAGAAAGAGTGAGGTGGCATAGTGAGGGACTGTTAAAACCTTGCATGTGTCATTTTTGCATCATCCACTAACATCACCACCCTTTTTCATTCATTTGTACGGTGGGGAGGAACGGTGGAACGCAAATTCTGTTTCCTCCTACTCCATTCCTCTCTGCCATACAAATTCCACAGCATTTGCGCCAGCAAACATTTTCATGCTGGCACAATTGTTGCTGATCTTTATTGATCCCGCCGCCTTTAAGCGCTAGCATAAAGTAGGCTGACTCGATAGGGATCCATTGTACACACTGCGTGTCATACTTGCATGGCAGCATTGGAATTATAAATGCTGCCTGCCATGCGTGCAAAAAGGAGCACCTCTGTGTTTTACAACTGACTTAATGATGGGCACCTCTTTGTTTACAAAACAGCACCCATTACCTTAAGGAGAGGTTAATCTAATGCATAGAAATTATAGGTTCTATGGAGTTTGGAAGTTTGGAATATCCTAATCACATGAATTCCTGTCCCCAAAAGTGTGTGCTTGGCCTTGCAAATCCGTCAAGGAAGAGGAAATAGAGGACGCTGCAGCATCTGTTATGTGAAGATTTTCTCATAAACAACCTTAAAGAGAAATGACTAGGAGAAACATGTACCTAAAGATGAAGTAATCATAAATATAAGAAGATGAAGTTAGGTGCTGACTAATAACTGTAAATACGCTTTAAAGCAAGGTAGAAAAGGCATATAGAAGCTTGCTAACAAGAGGTACATACATAATGTTTAGGACGGCCATTGGAAGAAAATGGGCGACGGCCGTGTTAACAACCATCCCTGCTACCTCAGAATACAAGCCTAGGATTGCAAATTGAAGAATTGATGAAGAAGCTGTTCTTGTTTGCAGAATAAATTAGTACCTTGGCCTGGTACTAAGAAGGCTATTTAGAGAGATGGGTGTAAGTCACAGAGGGAGTCGAATGAACAGACCATGTGTGCGAAACATGTTTCTGCTAAGATTAGGAGAGTACAAGGACATTTGCATGTGCCAAGTGTTGAATAACCACGTAGGCAAAGCCTATGTAAGGTGGAGTGAGCAAGTCTCTAAAGGTCAGAAAGGGTAATGGCAACAGGTTTAATAAAATCAAATAGTAGTGAATGAGACGCTGAAATTGACAAAATCGTAGTCTCCTAACACATGACTCAGAAGTCAAAAACAAGGGTTATTCATTAAAAACCCAGATGGTGATAGTGGTGTACTCATATTCCCTTGAATGTTCCAGAACAGTGAGCAGATAACGAGGTCAACAACAAACAGAAGACCTTGGCTAAGGATCACGTCGATGACATACGATGGACTCATTGGGAAAATGGGGAGTAGTCGATGGGATTCAAACACCAAAATTTTGTTTTCACTCACGTGCTGCTAAACAAGCCGAAAGTCAAAGGTTGGATGGGGTTTGCTAACCAATCATAAAGCCTCCCACGCACTTTTACATGCAATGTTGCAATTGCTAATCTGCTACCATATTCTTTGTTATAATCAATTTATTACCTATGTAGAAGTAGCTCAGGGTGTGTCCTACAGACATGGGGCAGCCAATGAGATATTAACTTTTATATAATTCTAGCATGCAACCTGCACCCTAAGGTCAAGCACTGCCTTCCTCCTAGTGGTCCCACCTCCAATTCAGCCAAGATGGGAGGGTCCGCCTACTCAACCTTTGCACCGACGTTGTGGAACTATCTGCCTCCCCACATTAGACACAGCGAAGAGTACATGGCTTTCCGGAAGGCACTCAAAACCCGGCTCTTCGCCTACAAAACACATATGGAAATGCCATGAACCCTAGACTTACCACCACACCAACTAATGACTTGGTATCCCACTCAGTACGGACCCTTTTCATATATGCTCAGACGATATCTACCCGATTACCTGGAGCCCAAATCATAGTAGCACCCATGTACACGACTGAATTGAATGATTGCCTTTTTCCGCCTGGAATACTGTTCACTCTGAGACCTAGAGATTTCTATCTACAATAATCTGGACCAATTGTGCTAGACTCATAACCCGAGCACTAATAGCACTCATGAACTTGATCAACGCCATGCAATTATGAACTACGCTATCAGTTTAAGAAATGCACATGCTGGCTAATCCTACTCATCTCGATTTACAAGAGCAGAAATAGCTACAAGGGGGCCGTCTAGCACTTATTTTGTTAATCACACCTATCAGTGAATGTATTTAGCAGAACTACCTATCGGGAATATATCTAGTAGAACTACCAACCCATGCACTGATAGCACTTATGAACGTGATCATTGCCCTGAAAATATGCATTACGTTATCAGTCCAGGAAACACACTTGCTTGCTAAACCTACACATGTGGAATTCCCTAAGCAAAACTTTATACTGAGAACTGTTCTAGCACTTATTCATTGCTAATCCCAATTATTCTGGGAATGTTTTTAGTAGAACTGGCCATCGGGTAATCCCTTTAGCAAAACTCCAGACCGAGGACGTCTCTAGCACCTATACAGCAACGACATGAGTTTGGGACAGATCTGCCTGTCACCACCTGTCTGTCTTCGCCAAAGCAATTTGACCCAACAAGACACAGGGAGGACCTTGCCTAACAGCTTGAACCGAAAGGCAGATATCACCCCCCCACCCCCAATGGGTGTTGGAAGCTTAACAGGAACAGGGTCCCCCTGAAAAGCACACAGACACTTTAACACACCAGTATGCTAATTCTTTCCTCTGCGCCAACAAACAATAGAATGCAGCTATACGTCTTGATTAATTAGGCCTAGCTGCACACATACTCATACACCTCCAAGTTCACCTCAACAATCTTTAGAACACAGCTATACCCCTTGAAATAGGCATGGGTGCAAACATAGTCTCATACACAAACTCCAGCGCCACCACAATGCAGATACCCAAGTCCATTGGTCTTGCTGCACACATTCAACTGATCTCACGCAACTACTGCACCACACTGAGCACTACTATGCAGCCACACACTACTTAGTCCACACTGGCTGCACACATACCGAGTGCAAACAAGCACCTTTTACTACATTACTCTCTCTTCTGACCTGGATTGCAGCCCCCGAGGGTGTTCAACCTACATCACTTTGGAATCATACCAATGGTAAAAGGCGCTACACAAATGCCGAATAACGTAACATAACATTACATACAGACGTATGGCCCGTCAAAAAAACATTTGAAGACCCAAAAGAGGGATGGATAAAATGGGGTGAATGAGGAAGTTCTCAGATAAGTGGGGGAGATGTAGGTTCCCATATTTATGTTTATTGGTCACTCGAAATGACCCTGTCATCTGTTTATGCCGAGCACTACGCTCACCTTGGTAGGTGGTTTTACTGCCTAAAGAGTCAGTAAACCTGTTTGATTGAAGAAGGAAAGACCTACGCTGCCCGCCTCTGTGTTGTGATTGTGCAGCACCGCTTTCCACATTGTTTAGAACATAACACATGCCACACAAAAGAGGAAAGGTGAGGATCTGGATGGTTGCTCAGAGTAATGCAGTAGTTATGATTATTAAATGCTTTCCAGCCAACAACCTCTGGTTTCACTTCTGTCAACCCAAGGGGGATTGGTATGTGCAGACTTGGCTCCTTTCTAGACATCCAGCATAGGAAAGACAACTTTATAAAATGCAGCAGACATCTTGGAACGGATATCTAAAATGCAAAGTAAGAGGAATGATCCAACCCAACATTCCAACTGCTGGTTGCACGTTGATCCAAAACGCTATGTACAGAGCACCTGAAGTCCAGGGCCACTTAGCCAACCTTCATTTATCCTCAAACCTGCCAAGTGCTTGTGCCAGGCTGCACCGGACACAGGAGGTTGCTATATTTACCAAGGAAAATGAGAAGTCCATTACAGGAGTGACACCAATTCCAACAGCCAGAAAAACATATATATCTTAGGCCACTAATGGAAAACAAAAATATAAGGTAGTTTGGAAGTGGTCAGCTTTCCAATTGCCAATGAGAAAGCAGAGCACAGTTTCCAAAACGAGACCACCGCAACAACATTCCGTAATCAAACTTCATCTATTGAAGCAGCATGCTCTTGCTCAATCGCGGACTTGTGTGGGTTGGGTAAGACCATGAGTCTGCGTGAAGGTTCACTGGGAGTTGAAAGCTTGTGGTTTAGTGGAATGTGGCAAGCATCCTCTTTCAGTGTCTATTGGGCAGGAAGCATCTCAACCAGTACAGAAGGGAGCTTCAACTACATTTTTTTTTTTATCTGAAAATGTGAATTTTTAGAAAATTGGCAGCAGCCCCTGACCACTGTTCTGGATTGTCTGAAGGGGATTTCCAGAGGAAATATTAACCACCCTTAGATTTCCATAAATCATCCGCTGAGAGCTTAGCAGGCACTATATGCCTCAGGGAGCCTTTGTTTGGTTTCCGCTCACATTTCAATGCCTCTATTCATGTTTTCTGAGCTTTTGATCTTGTTTTTATATGAATAATCAAAGACGTTGTCACACCTGGTCTTTCTTTTCCTCCCAACTTGTAATACAACAGAGTCTGGATGGGAAGTTAATTCTTGAAGATGCTATGTTTTTATTCTTAGATCCATACATTTATAATTGAAGGACAATGCACATAGCAGGGATCGGTAGGCGGGATGTCACCATTCATTTAAAAAAGGAAATAAATTCTATTCAAGGACAGGGCAGTGAAAGAGGCAAGGCAGCGGTTAAAGGCAAGCCAAAGCCACACCCACTTTCGATGTGCAATTTACACATGAGCACATTGCACCTCATCCACAAACAGCAATAGATGTCCAAATCAATCAACATACTCAATGTTCCCCGAACCTTTCTGAATCGGCTCATTGGGCCCATTATCAAGGTTATAGCAAAAAATGTAGTATGTTTCTCTTTTTTTGAATGAGCTGCTTTTCAAGCAAAGTGGCATTACACTTTTAAAATAGGAGCAAGTGATTTTTAATGTTGTGTTTATATATATATATATGACAGAAAAGGGTGTGAGGGGCGCACTCTGGGTCCCAGTTAGGTGTACCTTTCCACAGTCCAGTTGATGTTCTCCTCCTAGCGTGCATTCTTGCCTCTTGCAATCATCAGAGAGGCAGTCTGTTCAGGTGTTGATGGTTACTACCAGTGATGGCCTCAGGGATTTCTGGTTGCTGTAGTCATTCAAGTAGCTAGGAAACAACTCACCCTCCAATTACATAGTGTAAAACCCCAGTTGGGGGGAGGGGAGAAAAGCAGCAGTGTGGCTCTCCTGAGTAGGGGCATGTGTCACCCCGGTGCCGCCCCCTCTGGAGCCCGGGACTCCCAAAGAACATTTGACAGAAAAGGGTGTGAGGGGCGCACTCTGGGTCCCAGCTAGGTACACCTTTCCACAGTCCAGTTGATGTTCTCCTCCTAGTGCGCTTTCTTGCCTCGTGCAATCATCAGGGAGGCAGTCTGTTCAGGTGTTTGTTCAGGTGTTGATGGTTACTATCAGTGATGGCCTCAGGGAAATCTGATTGCTGTAGTCATTCAGGTAGCCAGGAAACAACTCACCCTCCAATTACAAAGTGTAAAACCCCAGTTGGAGGGAGGGCGGAAATCCAACAGTGTGGCTCTCCTGAGTAGGGGCATGTGTCACCCCGGTGCCGCCGCCTCTGGAGCCCGGGACTCCCAAAGAACATTTGACAGAAAAGGGTGTGAGGGGCGCACTCTGGGTCCCAGCTAGGTGTATCTTTCCACAGCCAGTTGATGTTCTCCTCCTAGCGCGCTTTCTTAACTCGTACAATCATCAGGGAGGCAGTCTGTTCAGGTGTTTGTTCAGGTGTTGATGGTTACTACCAGTGATGGCCTCAGGGAATTCTGGTTGCTGTAGTCATACAAGTAGCCAGGAAACAACTCACCCTCCAATTACAAAGTGTAAAACCCCAGTTGGGAGGAGGGGGGAAAACCAACAGTGTGGCTCTCCTGAGTAGGGGCATGTGTCACCCCGGTGCCGCCGCCTCTGGAGCCCGGGAATCCCAAAGAACATTTGACAGAAAAGGGTGTGAGGGGCACACTCTGGATCGCAGCTAGGTGTACCTTTCCACAGTCCAGTTTATGTTCTCCTCCTAGCGCGCTTTCTTGCCTCGTGCAATCATCAGGGAGGCAGTCTGTTCAGGTGTTTGTTCAGGTGTCGATGGTTACTACCAGTGATGGCCTCAGGGAATTCTGGTTGCTGTAGTCATTCAAGTAGCCAGGAAACAACTCACCCTCCAATTACAAAGTGTAAAACCCCAGTTGGGGGAGGGGGGAAAACCAACAGTGTGGCTCTCCTGAGTAGGGGCATGTGTCACCCCGGTGCCGCCGCCTCTGGAGCCCGGGACTCCCAAAGAACATTTGACAGAAAAAGGTGTGAGGGGCACACTCTGGGTCCCAGCTAGGTGTACCTTTCCACAGTCCAGTTGATGTTCTCCTCCTAGCGCGCTTTCTTGCCTCGTGCAATCATCAGGGAGGCAGTCTGTTCAGGTGTTTGTTCAGGTGTTGATGGTTACTACCAGTGATGGCCTCAGGGAATTCTGGTTGCTGTAGTCATTCAAGTAGCCAGGAAACAACTCACCCTCCAATTACAAAGTGTAAAACCCCAGTTGGGGGGAGGGGGGAAAACCAAGAGTGTGGCTCGCCTGAGTAGGGGCATGTGTCACCCCGGTGCCGCCGCCTCTGGAGCCCAGGACTCCCAAAGAACATTTGACAGAAAAGGGTGTGAGGGGCGCACTCTGGGTCCCAGCTAGGTGCACTTTTCCACAGTCCAGTTGATGTTCTCCTCCTAGCGCGCTTCTTGCCTCGTGCAATCATCAGGGAGGCAGTCTGTTCAGGTGTTTGTTCAGGTGTTGATGGTTACTACCAGTGATGGCCTCAGGGAATTCTGGTTGCTGTAGACATTCAAGTAGCCAGGAAACAACTCACCCTCCAATTACAAAGTGTAAAACCCCAGTTGGGGGGAGGGGGGGAAACCAACAGTGTGGCTCTCCTGAGTAGGGGCATGTGTCACCCCGGTGCCGCCGCCTCTGGAGCCCAGGACTCCCAAAGAACATTTGACAGAAAAGGGTGTGAGGGGCGCACTCTGGGTCCCAGCTAGGTGCACCTTTCCACAGTCCAGTTGATGTTCTACTCCTAGCGTGCTTTCTTGCCTCATGCAATTATCAGGGAGGCAGTCTGTTCAGGTGTTTGTTCAGGTGTTGATGGTTACTACCAGTGATGGCCTCAGGGAATTCTGGTTGCTGTAGTCATTCAAGTAGCCAGGAAACAACTCACCCTCCAATTACAAAGTGTAAACCCCAGTTGGGGGGAGGGGGAAAACCAACAGTGTGGCTCTCCTGAGTAGGGGCATGTGTCAACCCGGTGCCGCTGCCTCTGGAGCCCGGGACTCCCAAAGAACATTTGACAGAAAAGGGTGTGAGGGGCGCACTCTGGGTCCCAGCTAGGTGCACTTTTCCACAGTCCAGTTGATGTTCTCCTCCTAGCGCGCTTCTTCCCTCGTGCAATCATCAGGGAGGCAGTCTGTTCAGCTGTTTGTTCAGGTGTTGATGGTTACTACCAGTGATGGCCTCAGGGAATTCTGGTTGCTGTAGTCATTCAAGTAGCCAGGAAACAACTCATCCTCCAATTACAAAGTATAAAACCCCAGTTGGGGGGAGGGGGGAAAACCAACAGTGTGGCTCTCCTGAGTAGGGGCATGTGTCACCCCGGTGCCGCCGCCTCTGGAGCCCGGGACTCCCAAAGAACATTTGACAGAAAAAGGTGTGAGGGCGCACTCTGGGTCCCAGCTAGGTGTACCTTTCCACAGTCCAGTTGATGTTCTCCTCCTAGCGCGCTTTCTTGCCTCGTGCAATCATCAGAGAGGAAGTCTGTTCAGGTGTTGATGGTTACTACCAGTGATGGCCTCAGGGAATTCTGGTTGCTGTAGTCATTCAAGTAGCCAGGAAACAACTCATCCTCCAATTACAAAGTGTAAAACCCCAGTTGGGGGTAGGGGGAAAACCAACAGTGTGGCTCTCCTGAGTAGGGGCATGTGTCACCCCGGTGCCGCCGCCTCTGGAGCCTAGGACTCCCAAAGAACATTTGACAGAAAAGGGTGAGAGGCACACACTCTGGATCCCAGCTAGGTGTACCTTTCCACAGTCCAGTTGATGTTCTCCTCCTAGCGCGCTTTCTTGCCTCGTGCAATCATCAGAGAGGCAGTCTGTTCAGGTGTTGATGGTTACTACCAGTGATGGCCTCAGGGATTTCTGGTTGCTGTAGTCATTCAAGTAGCCAGGAAACAACTCACCCTCCAATTACATAGTGTAAAACCCCAGTTGTGGGGAGGGGAGAAAACCAGCAGTGTGGCTCTCCTGAGTAGGGGCATGTGTCACCCCGGTGCCGCCCCCTCTGGAGCCCGGGACTCCCAAAGAACATTTGACAGAAAAGGGTGTGAGGGGCGCACTCTGGGTCCCAGCTAGGTACACCTTTCCACAGTCCAGTTGATGTTCTCCTCCTAGTGCGCTTTCTTGCCTCGTGCAATCATCAGGGAGGCAGTCTGTTCAGGTGTTTGTTCAGGTGTTGATGGTTACTATCAGTGATGGCCTCAGGGAAATCTGATTGCTGTAGTCATTCAGGTAGCCAGGAAACAACTCACCCTCCAATTACAAAGTGTAAAACCCCAGTTGGAGGGAGGGCGGAAAACCAACAGTGTGGCTCTCCTGAGTAGGGGCATGTGTCACCCCGGTGCCGCCGCCTCTGGAGCCCGGGACTCCCAAAGAACATTTGACAGAAAAGGGTGTGAGGGGCGCACTCTGGGTCCCAGCTAGGTGTACCTTTCCACAGCCAGTTGATGTTCTCCTCCTAGCGCGCTTTCTTAACTCGTACAATCATCAGGGAGGCAGTCTGTTCAGGTGTTTGTTCAGGTGTTGATGGTTACTACCAGTGATGGCCTCAGGGAATTCTGGTTGCTGTAGTCATACAAGTAGCCAGGAAACAACTCACCCTCCAATTACAAAGTGTAAAACCCCAGTTGGGGGGAGGGGGGAAAACCAACAGTGTGGCTCTCCTGAGTAGGGGCATGTGTCACCCCGGTGCCGCCGCCTCTGGAGCCCGGGAATCCCAAAGAACATTTGACAGAAAAGGGTGTGAGGGGCGCACTCTGGGTCGCAGCTAGGTGTACCTTTCCACAGTCCAGTTTATGTTCTCCTCCTAGCGCGCTTTCTTGCCTCGTGCAATCATCAGGGAGGCAGTCTGTTCAGGTGTTTGTTCAGGTGTCGATGGTTACTACCAGTGATGGCCTCAGGAAATTCTGGTTGCTGTAGTCATTCAAGTAGCCAGGAAACAACTCACCCTCCAATTACAAAGTGTAAAACCCCAGTTCGGGGAGGGGGGAAAACCAACAGTGTGGCTCTCCTGAGTAGGGGCATGTGTCACCCCGGTGCCGCCGCCTCTGGAGCCCGGGACTCCCAAAGAACATTTGACAGAAAAAGGTGTGAGGGGCGCACTCTGGGTACCAGCTAGGTGTACCTTTCCACAGTCCAGTTGATGTTCTCCTCCTAGCGCGCTTTCTTGCCTCGTGCAATCATCAGGGAGACAGTCTGTTCAGGTGTTTGTTCAGGTGTTGATGGTTACTACCAGTGATGGCCTCAGGGAATTCTGGTTGCTGTAGTCATTCAAGTAGCCAGGAAACAACTCACCCTCCAATTACAAAGTGTAAAACCCCAGTTGGGGGGAGCGGGAAAACCAGCAGTGTTGCTCTCCTGAGTAGGGGCATGTGTCACCCCGGTGCCGCCGCCTCTGTAGCCCGGGACTCCCAAAGAACATTTGACAGAAAAGGTTGTGAGGGGCACACTCTGGGTCCCAGCTGGGTGTACCTTTCCACAGTCCAGTTGATGTTCTCCTCCTAGCGCGCTTTCTTGCCTCGTGCAATCATCAGGGAGACAGTCTGTTCAGGTGTTTGTTCAGGTGTTGATGGTTACTACCAGTGATGGCCTCAGGGAATTCTGGTTGCTGTAGTCATTCAAGTAGCCAGGAAACAACTCATCCTCCAATTACAAAGTGTAAAACCCCAGTTGGGGGTAGGGGGAAAACCAACAGTGTGGCTCTCCTGATTAGGGGCATGTGTCACCCCGGTGCCGCCGCCTCTGGAGCCCGGGACTCCCAAAGAACATTTGACAGAAAAGGGTGAGAGGCACACACTCTGGATCCCAGCTAGGTGTACCTTTCCACAGTCCAGTTGATGTTCTCCTCCTAGCGCGCTTTCTTGCCTCGTGCAATCATCAGGGAGGCAGTCTGTTCAGATGTTGATGGTTACTACCAGTGATGGCCTCAGGGAATTCTGGTTGCTGTAGTCATTCAAGTAGCCAGGAAACTACTCACCCTACAATTACAAAGTGTAAATCCCCAGTTGGGGGGAGGGGGAAAACCAACAGTGTGGCTCTCCTGAGTAGGGGCATGTGTCACCCCGGTGCCGCCGCCTCTGGAGCCCGGGACTCCCAATGAACATTTGACAGAAAAGGGTGTGAGGGGTGCACTCTGGGTCCCAGGTAGGTGTACCTTTCCACAGTCCAGTTGATGTTCTCCTCCTAGCGCGCTTTCCTGCCTTCTGCAATCATCAGGGAGGCAGTCTGTTCAGGTGTTTGTTCATGTGTTGATGGTTACTATCAGTGATGGCCTCAGGGAATTCTGGTTACTGTAGTCATTCAAGTAGCAAGGAAACAACTCACCCTCCAATTGCAAAGTGTAAAACCCCAGTTGGGGGGGAGGTGGGAAAACCAACAGTGTGGTTCTCCTGAGTAGAGGCATGTGTCACACCGGTGCCGCCGCCTCTGGAGCCCAGGACTCCGAAAGAACATTTGACAGAAAAGGGTGTGAGGGGCGCACTCTGGGTCCCAGCTAGGTGTACCTTTCCACAGTCCAGTTGATGTTCTCCTCCTAGCACGCTTTCTTGCCTTGTGCAATCATCAGGGAGGCAGTCTGTTCAGGTGTTTGTTCAGGTGTTGATGGTTACTACCAGTGATGGCCTCAGGGAATTCTGGTTGCTGTAGTCATTCAAGTAGCCAGGACACAACTCACCCTCTAATTACAAAGTGTAAAACCCCAGTTGGGGGGAGGGGGGAAAACCAACAGTGTGGCTCACTTAGTAGGGGCATGTGTCACCCCGGTGCCGCCGCCTCTGGAGCCCGGGACTCCCAAAGAACATTTGACAGAAAAGAGCGTGAGGGGCGCACTCTGGATCCCAGCTAGGTGTATTTTCCACAGTCCAGTTGATGTTCTCCTCCTAGCGCGCTTTCTTGCCTCGTGCAATCATCAGGGAGGCAGTCTGTTCAGGTGTTTGTTTAGGTGTTGATGGTTACTACCAGTGATGGCCTCAGGGAATTCTGGTTGCTGTAGTCATTCAAGTAGCCAGGAAACAACTCACCCTCCAATTACAAAGTGTAAAACCCCAGTTGGGGGGAGGGGGGAAAACCAACAGTGTGGCTCTCCTGAGTAGGGGCATGTGTCACCCCGGTGCCTCTGCCTCTGGAGCCTGGGACTCCCAAAGAACATTTGACAGAAAAGGGTGTGAGGGGTGCACTCTGGGTCCCAGCTAGGTGTACCTTTCCACAGTCTAGTTGACGTTCTCCTCCTAGCACACTTTCTTGCCTCGTGCAATCATCAGGGAGGCAGTCTGTTCAGGTGTTTGTTCAGGTGTTGATGGTTACTACCAGTGATGGCCTCAGGGAATTCTGGTTCCTGTAGTCATTGAAGTAGCCAGGAAACAACTCACCCTCCAATTACAAAGTGTAAAACCCCAGTTGGGGGCAGGGGGGAAACCCAACAGTGTGGCTCTCCTGAGTAAGGGCATGTGTCACCCCGGTGCTGCCGCCTCTGGAGCCCGGGACTCCCAAAGAACATTTGACAGAAAAGGGTGTGAGGGGCACACTCTGGGTCCCAGCTAGGTGTACCTTTCAACAGTCCAGTTGATGTTCTCCTCCTAGCGCACTTTCTTGCCTTGTGCAATCATCAGGGAGGCAGTCTGTTGAGGTGTTTGTTCAGGTGTTGATGGTTACTACCAGTGATGGCCTCAGGGAATTCTGGTTGCTGTAGTCATTCAAGTAGCCAGGAAACAACTCACCCTCCAATTACAAAGTGTAAAACCCCAGTTGGGGGAGGGGGAAAACCAACAGTGTGGCTCTCCTGAGTAGGGGCATGTGTCATCCCGGTGCCGCCACCTCTGGAGCCCGGGACTCCCAAAGAACATTTGACAGAAAAGGGTGTGAGGGGCGCACTCTGGGTACCAGCTAGGTGTACCTTTCCACAGTCCAGTTGATGTTCTCCTCCTAGCGCGCTTTCTTGCCTCGTGCAATCATCAGGGAGACAGTCTGTTCAGGTGTTTGTTCAGGTGTTGATGGTTACTACCAGTGATGGCCTCTTGGAATTCCGGTTGCTGTAGTCATTCAAGTAGCCAGGAAACAACTCACCCTCCAATTACAAAGTGTAAAACCCCAGTTGGGGGGAGCGGGAAAACCAGCAGTGTTGCTCTCCTGAGTAGGGGCATGTGTCACCCCGGTGCCGCCGCCTCTGTAGCCCGGGACTCCCAAAGAACATTTGACAGAAAAGGTTGTGAGGGGCGCACTCTGGGTACCAGCTAGGTGTACCTTTCCACAGTCCAGTTGATCTTCTCCTCCTAGCGCGCTTTCTTGCCCCTTTGTTTTATGTCAGCTAAGCAACCACAACTCACACCAGCACCGTGCAGTTCTAAAACTAACACCCAGGATATCAAAGATGACATGACAAATGTCATTGATGACATCACTGATGACATCACATGTCTGGCTTACTTATTTTGTGTCACTGAAAAATCTAGTCCAGGTGGTTTTCTTCACTGACAATCACAATATAAAAATTCAAAAGGTGCTGTACATGAAAACGTTAAACTTATCATATGTTCTTAAAGTACATTCCTTAGGGTTTGCTCTCAGCTCATGGTACACATGTATGGGGCAATAGGAGGCCTCCAACACATAATTAATTTGCATACAGAAAGATAAACTTTAATGCTATTAACATTTTCTGTTGATGATGTTTCTTTCTTCCTTAATTTAGTTTCCCTGTATGTGCCTCTAATTTGTATGCATTGTGGTTCTGCATATGTTTCTACTAGCACAAGTGTGTATGAAGTTTTGCATTGTTAGCTAGGTATTGCATGTTTAACATTACACAAACACCCCTCACATCTTGCTACCAACATAATACACACAACCCCTTCTAGTTAGGCATTTTTCATTAGCATTACTTTCACATGTGATGTCATCAGTGATGTCATCAATTTCTTTTGTCATGTCATCTTTGATATCCTTAGCAGTGCACAGTGGTCGAGCGAGTTATGGGTGCTTAGCTGACATAAAACAAAGGGGCTAAACATGTGATGCGTCAGTGATGGCAGCAATGACATGTGTGATGGCATCTTTCATGTCCGGGGTGGTAGTGGTAGCAGTGGAGAGTGCTGATGGGAAAAATGGGTGCTTAACCTACCATAACTGCCGAATTTCAGGGGGTTTTAGATTTACTTGTAATCATAACGTCCTTTTAACAAAGTTTTTGTACTGAATGGCATAGGTTATTAATAGGGCAACTTAACCATAACGTCCCCACCTTTTTAGTAGGGCAACGCAACCATAATGTCCCTTTGACAAACATGTTTTCAATGATTTACATAGGTTTGCATTACTGTAAGTGATTCATAACATAAGTTGACC
This sequence comes from Ambystoma mexicanum, assembly GCF_040938575.1. NCBI lineage: Eukaryota > Metazoa > Chordata > Amphibia > Caudata > Ambystomatidae > Ambystoma > Ambystoma mexicanum. Next base: position 1,417,632,378 of record NC_090931.1, on the reverse strand, counting down.
AACATTTTTGTTCAGCATTTAGAAGGATTCCAATAGTAACACATAAGCATACTGTAAAGGAACATTTGACTTCACTGCCCATCTTCCTACGAATTGCACAGTAGCATATGCTGTTGCACAGCATGGCCACATGGTGCAGAACTCATACACACTTCACAATAAGATGTGTGAGTCGTTGATAGTGCGGAAGGACATTATATGTTGTTCTACGAACTCGTAACTGCAACACTTTCGTACAGAACTCAACAGGGCAGGTTTGCAGCACAATAGAAGCAAGAGTGCATACCGAGGTCTTTGGATCAGTAAACCCCATTCCACCCTAAAAAAATGGGGGTTGAATGCCATAACCAATAGAAATTTTACAGCACTAACCCGTGGGAACAAAAAAAATGATTTTTTATCTTCAACCGGAACGCCTCGGGCGTTTCCGTTTGAAGAAAACAAATCCTTTTCCAAGATGGCCACCATGGAAAAGGAAGGCGGGCATTGCAAAGAAACTCTTTTTGCACTTTCCATTACAGCTGACAGAAAGGAAAAAAGGAAAACGTGGGACCGTAGTGGTCAAAGGACATTTCTATTCATTCTAAAATATGTCGTTATCAGCAACACCTTTAACAGAAAGGCAGTTACTGGTGGACATGGCGACTTCAATGCAATGTTTTGTCCCAACCAGTAAAGGGAAGTATTTAGCTCCCCGACATTGTGGTCAGTAACCATACCCACAGCCTACACTTCAGAGACAAAAGGCGTACCGTTGATTTGTTATGTACATGACGACACTTGTGAAATTTGAAAACACTACCACATGTAAAACACAAAGGTGTTTGGTCGTGCACAATGAACTTTACCTAAATATGTGGAACATACAGTAAATATGTTTGGAAAAAATGTGCGTACAGAAGGGAAAGAAGTAGTCTTCTAACGTCTGGACAAAATCACAACAAACTCTGTGAAGTCAAGTGCAATAACGGCAGAAATATTGCAAGCAACACCATTACCACTGACCTGTGGACACATTTTAGTGTAAGTGCCACAGGTTGAATGGGGTGAATACATGTGCAGTGGGAAGGTATAACAAAGCATTGCTTTGCAAACCTTTCTGTATATCAAACACTTTCACTGTACCTGATCTCATTTTTTCACTTTTAGTAAGATACCAAATCTGACAACGTAGCGTCTTCATTCAGAACTAATCTTGCTAATTGGGGCATCTAGGTGACAGAAAGTAGCCTGACGGCACAAAAGCATAATAGATGGGCCTGAGCTTTAGGTAGCCAAACCAAGTGTTGTGCAATAGCTGTCTGGATAACATACCTTGGCAGTGCAAAGAAATGATTCCATAATGACTCACGTACCGTGATACGGCACCTACTAAAGAACATACCGCGATGTAGCATGGCATATTGTGAAGGGGAAGATTAAATTGTTAAAAAACACACTAACATGTAAAAATTAGTAAGGTACTTTTATTTCACAATGCACAGCGCTAAATCATCGCCCTATTCTCATTTGCATAGAAATCGGAAGTTTGTGTCTGTGCTGCACAATGAAAATGGTAATTTTGACGGTGACGTTGATGTTTTCCCACACAGTCACCATGCGTTGACGACACCGTTTTTATCACACACACAGTATGCATTGGCGACACAGCAGTCGGTTTCCTCTCACATTCAGCACCAAGACGGCGTCAATCGCTGTGATGTGATGTAGTCCATCAGAAAGCTTGGTATGTTACTTAAAATGTTAGTGGTAATGGTGACGTTGTTGTTTGACACAGTAGTCGTATTCCTCTCACAGTGATTTACAAGGCGACGTGAATGGCTGTGAACTATAACACCAGAAAGGATGGTATGTTGCTTCTTACTGCTACAACTTCGTACGGACATAGAGGTCCGATGTGGTCATCCAATTCAATGATGACGCACATGCAACCGGTGACGAATAGCTGCACTTGACAATTAATAAAAACGTCACTTGGGCGCTGCAATCCATGACAATTACAATAGGGAAGGAAATAGCTGAGGGGAAAATTAAAAAAAGATCTATCAATACGAAGCCTTTGCGGAAATGAAAGGTGTAAGACATAACATTTCTATGAACAATTAATGTTGTATGGGGAAATGTAGTGAGACCCTGCAAACAGCGGCAACGTGCAATCTGCATAATTGGTAAAAAAATATCAATGACACATACATTTTGTAGAAAATAGTGGAAATTGTAGTGACATCGTACAGACGGCGGTGAAGTGAAATCTCCATAGTGGGGGTGCATCATTATTAATATAAGACTCTGTGTTTCGTACTAGATAAGCGGGGAAGTGGAATTAAAACATGTAGCAGTATGCAACCTCAGCACAAACCAAAGGTGTAAAACATACCCTTTTTTAGTAAACATTAACTTTTTATGGGGAAATATAGTAACACCTTACAAACCGCAAAAATGTGCAAAGTGCATTATGGCCATTGAAATTTCAACGGCACAGAAACGTCCAAATGCATTAGCAGTAATATTTTTTTTTTTGCAGACTAAGTAATTAATGACAGTTTAGTGTACAGGCCTAAAAAATAAGGTTACATGATATGCACCGGCTCCATTGCGGCCTCCGCAGTCACACAGTAGGTTGTTTGCAGGAAGACGTCCTCAGGAACTGATTTTTCATTTGCTTCACAAACATTTTTCAAGCATAACTTATCAAAGGGTATGTTTCACAAACTGTGCTTCCCTGCATTCTTTCTGTGTCTTCCCTGTACATCAAGGTCGAAAAACAATTGATCCTTATGAGTTTTGGTACATGTGCGACCATACTGAGCGCCTACTGAAAAATTGAAATGAAGTGACCTTCACTCAGAACGCAAATACATTCTCATTTTGCAACAACATATCAGCAGTCATTCATGAGAACCGTTACTCCCGAACACGTGCAGAAGGGCTCTGTTTACAAAACAGTGCAGGTGGCTGCCTCAGATTCCAAACTATAGGACGCCAGTCTGACCGCAGTACTGTTGGTTATGGCTTCTTACATAGACGCAGTAAGGGCTTGTCGTACTACCAAGTCCCACTGTACGGTATGATAGTGGTAACAAGAATAAAGCACTGTTTCACTTCCTACTTCCACATATACGTAATGCTTACCTTTCGACACAGTGTTCCATAAGGGTTTGTTTGCAGTGATTTTGGCATACAACAGAAAACGAAATGACAATGGCGGCCGTATCGAAAGAATGCTACGAACTTGACGCTGTGGCAGAACCAATCGGTGAAAGCACAACATCTTGACGTGCAGCATGCCACAGATTAGCCAATAGAAATCTTCTCCACTGAGCGAACAGGGAAGTGGGACCGCGGAGCGGACATAGATATCACTAATTCTTAGAGTGCTACTTTTTGATCATTTTAAAGGAAACTACTGGACGATTTGTCACAAAATTTACAAAAGCACGCTTTGGGGAACAAGCCCCTGCCCCTGCCGCAAAATTGGTGTAGCCAAAGTTTTTGCCCCATTCAGTCTATGGGAAAAAAAGACATTTTGGGACCCCCCCTATAACGTTGCCCCCCCTGGACGAATCCTTACCAAACTTTGCAATAAAATTCAGAGTGGCCCATATACTTTTTTTTGCAAACTTTGGTAAGGATTCGTCCAGGGGGAGCCAAGTTATAAGCCACCCAAAAAGTGCTCTTCCTATGGAAACAGCAACTTAACCATAACTACATGGCCACTACCGTGCTCTTCCTAGGGAAAGAGCAGCTTAACCATAACTACATGGCCACTACTGTGGCCGTGTAGTTATGGTTAAGTTGCTCTTTCCCTAGGAAGAGCACTTAATGGGTGGCTTATAACTCCGCTCTCCCTGCAAATCCTCACCAAACTTTGCAAAAAAAAGTATACGGGTCACTCTGAATGCAAAGTTTGGTGATGTTTGGTGCAGGGTGAGAAAAGCTATAGGGGGGTCCCAAAACGTCTTTTTTCCCCATAAGCTGAATGGGGGAAAAACTTTGTGCACGCCTATAGGTCAAACCGTTGGACGGATTTTGACCAAATTTGCGACAGGGACAGCGGCTTGGTCCCGAAAGCGTTCTTCTGTAAATTTGGTGCCAATCCGTCCACTAGTTTCCTTTATAACGACTAAAGATGATGTCTCAAAAAATTAGTGATATCTATGTCTGCTCCGCAGTCACACCTCCCTGTTCGCTCCGCGGACAACATAACAATTGGCCAGGAAGGTGGCGTCGTGATCGCGGACATGCAACGTCTTCCACGATTGGCTGTAGAGAGACGTGATATGCATCAGGATGTGTGGCTGCGCCCGACATCTTGGATCCAAAGACAGCGCAGTCGCCACCAGAGGCGAAATGCTGTTTCGGACATTGTTTTGCTCTCCTAAAGTGCTTGGGGAGGTTCACAGAGTAAGAGATGGGTTAAATAGTGTTCTTGTTTGGGCAGCAGTTGTTAATGATGCATTTGCCACCTGAAATGCTGGTTCGGAAATTACTTTGATGTCCTACAGTGCTTGGGAAGGTTCAGAGAGTATGAGATGTCTGCAAAAATGTACTTGTTTGGGCGGCAGGTGTCAATGATGTATTGTCTATGCCCGCCTTGTTCGTGATATTTGTACGTGCAGAAAATGAGTCGACTTATAAGGGTAGTATTTCTGTCTGTGGTGTGTACAGGCACCTTGAGATTGTTGTAAGGACACGCGTGGTGTTAGCGACCATTGCAATTGAGTAAATGTCATTATTATATTATTTTTGCCTATGGGTGTGCCACTGAATAGGACGCCGCCATGGGTGTGACATGATGCGGAGGTTGTGGCCCGGGCCTAGAGTCTTGGATGCATGGCCGTAGGCCGTAGGCTGAACGTCATACTTCCAAGACTGTAGGCCCAGGCTACAACCACCGCAGCATGTCACACCCATGCATACACCTGTTCTATTGATTTTCGATTAGATGATTGTGGGGAGTGTGTACAGTCTTGGGTGAATGGATGAAGGCCATGCACCCAAGCACTAAGTTATAAGCACTGGAGGTGTCAGCCACTGCACAACCACATACTGTAATATCTATGAACATACAGCTAGGAGTCTAGCTTCTGGCCAGAACAAGTGAGGCATACCGCACCTATGGATACACCCGTACTTACACACATCACTCAGGTGGTTGTGGGCAGGATGCAGACTTTTGGATGCATGGTTGCAGGCCGTAGCCCGTACGCCTTACTTGTAAAACTCTAGGTCTGCCCAGATTCAGCACATCACATTACAGGAATGCATTCACCCATACTATAGTTTAGTATTCTGATGCTTTTGGGGAGGGTGTACAGTCTTGGGTGCATGCCCGAAGGCCATGCACCCAGAAACGACCGTATAAGCAGTGCTGTTATAAGCCAATGTACACCCTTATGGTGAAATATGTATGGAGAAATATAGAAATCTTTAGGTCCTGCCCACAACCACTGCAGAATATCACCCATGCACGTTAGTAGCTGTTTTGTTATGGTAGAGTTGCTGTTTCCATATGAGGAGCACTTTTTGGGTGCTTTACAACTGCTCTCCCCTTGGACGATTCTTCACCAAATTTTCCAAACAAAAAATGTCAGACCCTTTACATTTCTTTGGAACGTTTGGTGATGTTTAGTTCAGGGGAGGGGAAATTATAAGGGCAGGGATTTTCTCAAAAAGTCTCTTTTCTCCTTACACTGAATGGGGGAAAAAACGTTTTGCCCACGAACATGTGCCAATTTCTATGATTGGTTGTGCAACAGCGTCAAGTACGTCAACTTTGTACGGTCCCCCTGCAATCTTTAAAAAATGTTTTGGTGTACGTGGACATCGCCAGAACCACATACAAAACTAGACATTGCACTGATCACACTTATGTAATAATACTTCAGAAGGTCACCATTGAGGGGGTTGGAATGGGATGTGGGAGCACAAAATGAAAAAGTGAAGATTTCTTGTCTCCAAACTCATACGTTTAATTGCAACTTTGTGTTCACTGTACCACTACCAATTAGTGCGCATGGGTTGAAATATTTTTGGAACAATATTGCCGTCAGACTGCCGTTCTAAGTTTTGAAAACTAAGGCCACCATCTGCACTGTTTGCTGGAAACAGCGAATCTGGAGGTGTATGCGAGTGGCGGTTCTCATAATTGAATTGAAATATGTTGTTGCAAACTAAGAATTTTTGTGCCTTCTGCATGAAGGTCACATGAGTTGTTTTTTTGGTTGGACGCTCAATAAACCCACGCATTTTAGTGATTGTATAAGGGGCTTTTGTTTTTTGACCTTCAGCGAAACTGAAACCTTACAAGAAAATCAAGGAATGAAAGGGTCCAAAAAAATAGCACTTGATAAGGTTATGTTTTAAAAAGTTTGTTAGGGACATGCAATATCAGTCCACGAGATTCTCTGATGCAAATACATTGCTGTCTGACTTGCAGTTACAGAATGGAGGCAGTACATATTATGTAAGTTTACTTTTGCCCACTCTCCAGCGGACCGCCCTTTATTTTTACATTACCAAAACTATAATTGTGCCAATATAAGTGAAATTCTATGTTTCTACGCTGTTACATTTCTCCTCCAATATTGCCAAGTGCACAGGTTTCTCATTTGTAGGGTATGCGTACACTGCTCCTTCTTTAGCATTGCTATTTATTAGTTGCAACATTATGTTTGTGCATTAGTTTTCACGTTCTTGTGGTCTTCTTTGAAATCACAAGCCGTACTTTTCCATACACTGTCCATTCGTTTTGCTTTCGTAACTACACAATCTTCTTTCTGTGTAGTTGCTATATTTTTTTTCTCTCACGGCGCATGCAGAATCTCGCCGTTTCAACACTATTTCTATAGTAACAGATGGTCATTAGAAACATTTCACCAAAATGTCATGTTTGAACGCTTACATTTCTGTATTACTTTGTTACTTTTTTGTGTCTTCTTGTAAAATATTTTTGGTACAGGTTGGTTACTGACACGTAATTTTTGTAACATTTGCCCCCCCAGGTACATATTGCCGTATTGCCTGTACCATGGCTTTCAGATGCTGAGTGAAGGCTTTTTCAGCCATCAAATACAACTGCTTGTGAGGGGTTTCCTGTGCATAACAATTATGTGGGACGATACCCTAAGCACTCTATGTCTGTACGCTGAACTCGCTACTCGGAGCAACATAACATCATTTATGGTGCTGTAGGCTCAAGGTCACAACGCCTTCTTGAAAATCACTGTGAAAACAAAGCGCCTGTTTTATCAAAGAACTCATAATCTTTGTATGCAAAAAAAAAAACAACGTGTTCTTCATCTTTACCTTTTGCAATGCCCCTCTTTCAACCATTGTTATCATTGCATTCACAATGGGATTACTCCGAACATCTCTGACAGTTTGTTGTTGAATAAACCTACTTTACAAACTCTAAAATGTTTATGTTTTCTTTAACAATCCACTCTATTATTTGCAAATGTAAGATATTAGGTTGTACGTCGCTGTATGTTTATTTACAGATTCTGTGTCAAGTCACGTATTTGTGTTTTTTGCCGACTACAATGGAAAGGGAAGAGGGACTATGTATGAAATAACCGCCTTCTATTTCTACGGTGGCCATCTTGAAAAAGGATTTTGTTTTGTAATCCGACCCAACAAAGCGGCCCCTGATTCAAACAAGTAATCCTCCTTTTTAGTAGCACTTGTTACTGCATTGCAAATGTACACTACTACTGGCAAAGATTATTGCATCTATGTATTTTATTGACAAATATGCAGTACTTGGAGTATATGTAATTTTTTTTAAAATAAATGATTTGCACTGTGAAAGGGCTCTATTAACGCAATGTTTACTTTGTATACGGGTGGCTTTGCTTTTTGAAACGCCAGATAATAAGGCAATTTGCGAATGGCAATGAACAAAGAGCCAACCAATGGTAATATAGGTCGGTAGAAGTTCGGCGACACATTTTGTGCATTTCTTCCTTGCAAGACAGTGCCACTGTTTCTTGTGCTTCTTAATTACAGCAGTAACATTCAGTACAAAATGTTTTTATTCACAAGTTGCTATACACAAAATGACGTACTAAAAACCCATAAAATGCACTCGAAAAAACTTTGTTAAGGGAACGTTATGGTTAAGTTACCCTACCAAAAACCTGTGCACTTTACTAACAAAACTTTTCAAACGTGCCTTTATGGTTCAAAGTAAAACTGAAAAACCCCTGAAATTCGCCAGTTATGGTAGGATAGCCAACCATAACTGCCCGCATCACTGTGCGCTGCTAACACTAACACCAAGGCCATCAAAGATGACATCACAAATGTCATTGATGACATCACTGATGAAATCACATGTGTGGCCCTTTCATTTTTGCTCACTGCCACATCTGGTCCAGGCAGTTTTATTTACTGACAGTCGGAAACTTAACTCGCAAAAGGTATTACATTAATACATATTGTTATCCTCCCATTTTTTGACAATATGTTCCATACATTTTAATCGCATCGTATTAAGTACATATATAGGGGACGAAGCAGGCCTGAAACAAAGCTATCATTTTATCATTTTATCATTTATCACGACAGCGTGGAGAAGAACGGGGCAAAATACACATTTAGCAAGTGTGTTGGTGTGTAAGAGTGCTTGGGGAAAGTGGGGTAGTAAGAGATTGATGAAATGCTGTATTTGTTTAGGTGGCAGGCACCCCTGACGGGTTCATCATGTCCGCGGACACCCCAGCTGTCCACGGACATAAAAAATGCAATGCAGTGGCCCATATAGCCAGTTGAAATGTTTGATTCTATGGGTGTGATCTATGGGTGTGATATTCTGTGGTGGTTGTGGCCAGGGCCTAGAGTCTTGGGTGCATGGCCAAAGGCTGTGAGCCGTAGGCCATGCAGCCAAGACCTTAGGCCCTGGCCACAACCACCACAGCATATAAAACCCATAGATCACACCCATAGAATCAAACATCTATCCAATATTTGTAAATGTACAGTTTGTTTACTGTTTGATTTGTATAGTTTGTATGTGAATTTTTGGCTATGCGATGTCATTAAAATTGTAGAGTGGGGTAACAAGCACTGCAGTATAACATATCAATGGAAGTAAACATTTTGTATTGTGGTGTATGGTTAGATGTTTGCTTCAATGGTTGTGTTATCGAGCAGTATTTATGAGTTGTATTTATTGTAATATACTTACTGTTTGATTTTTTTTGATAGAATATATTGTTTTTTCATGACTTGGGTTACTGGAGTAGATATTCTTTTTCAATTTCTGTGTTAAAAGAAAAGATCATGTTAGTGTACATAGTTTTTAAAGACTTATTACATTGCATTATAGAAATTTCTGCTTTATTTCGACCCTCATATTTAGTAGTTTACAATCCAGTGTACTGTGCAATTTGCTCAGTTTCTGTCTTTATTGCTTAAATCATTGGTTCTGTGGGAAAAATAATCCATGTTGGATTAAAAAATCCTTTTTTTATGGTACAGTACATTTCTTTCCTTGTTTTCAGTGTTTACTTGTTGGTTCTGGCTAATGTTCTATCTGTTGGCGTCTTGCAGATTGTTAGATACCTGTGGTTGAATTATAACTGGTTATCGTTTTTTATTTATATATTTATATTCTCAACTTGCTAATCTATCTGTTGGGTTGTTGCAGATTCTTGGGGCGTTAGATACATGTTGGCATGTTCTTACTGTTTATTTCTTGTTATATTTTATTGGTATTGATATATCTGTTTGGTTGTTGCAGAATTTTGGGGCAGTTAGATACCTGTTGGCATATTCTAACCGTTTATTTATTCTTATAATTTATTGGTCTTGATTTATCTCTTTGGTTGTTGCATAATTTTGGGGCAGTTTGATACTTGTTGGCATATTGTAACTGTTTATAATTTTCTAATTGAAGTTGTATTAATGTTTATGCACAGGTTAGTTATTAGTGGTATTGATTTATTTGTTTGGTTGTTGCAAAATCTTGGGGCAATTAGGGGGGTAATTCATAGAATTTTGTGCACAGTGTGCGCGTGTGAATGTCTGTGCCAAACGCGTGCACCAAAATCGATTTCGACGCACAGCGTATTCATGGGTTTTAGCCTCATAAACCAGCCGTGGTGCAGAGAGGCACAGCGACCCTGCAGCAGCACCAATTACGCCCCCAAGAACGCTCTAGCGCAAGGAAAAGCCATCAAAATCCCCAATGCAGCGCAAAGGGCTGTGCTAAACGTGGACCAGTTTACAGTGCTGCCAAACAGCAAACGGCAAGCGGGGAACGTGTATTACTGGGGTTCGCGTGAAGTTTCACACGCGATAGGCCCTGTGCGAGCGGGGTACGTGTATTACGGAGGTTTGCGGGAAGTCTCACACGCAATTGGATCCGGGTACGTGTATTTCGGGGGTGCGCAGGAAGTTTCACACGCGAAAGGGCCTGTGCGAGTGGGGTACGTGTATAACTGAGGTTCGCGTGAAGTTTCACACGCGAAAGGGCCTGTGCGAGTGGGGTACATGTATTACTGGGGTTCGTGGGAAGTTTCACACGTGATTGGCCTTGTGCAAGCAGGGTATGTGTATAACTGGGGTGCGCAGGAAGTTTAACATGCAATTGACCCTGTGCGAGCAGGGTACGTGTATAACTAGGGTGTGCAGGAAGTTTCACACGCGATTTGAGCAGGGTACGTGTATTCCTGGGGTGCGCGTGAAGTTTCACACGCGATTTTGCTGTCAGAGTGGTGTACTGAATTTCGGGGGTGTGCGGGGAGTCCTACACATGAATTGGCAGTGTGGGTCCTCCCAGGTGTTCCCTCTACACCCTCCACGGCCACTGCAGGCAGCCCACACCACAGGGAACTACCCTGCACCCGTGGTCATGTCCCGCAGGCAGCCCATCTACCATGGGCCTGCCCCCCAGCCAAGCCACATGTCAGCTTGCACTACTGATCACCCACTCATGTCCCCCTGCACCCCCACCCCCCAGCAGTCAGGGGCACCTGCCAGCAGGCCCCCACTCATGTCCCACTCATGTCCCTTTGCACCCCACCCCCCAGCAGTCAAGGGCACCTGCCAGCAGGCCCACACTCATGTCCCCCTGTACCCCCACCCCCCAGCAGTCAAGGGCACCTGCCAGCAGGCCCCCACTCATGTTCCCCTGCACCCCACCCCCCAGCAGTCAGGGGAACCTGCCAGCAGGCCCCCACTCATGTACACCTGCGTCCCAACCCCCCAGGGGCAACTGCCAGCAGGCCCCCACTCATGTCCCTTTGCACCCCCACCCCCCAGCAGTCAGGGGCACCTGCCAGCAGGCCCCCACCCATGTCCCCCTGCACCCCCACCCCCCAGCAGTCAGGGGCACCTGCCAGCAAGCCCCCATTCATGTCCCTTTGCACCCCCAGCCCCCAGCAGTCAGGGGCACCGGCCAGCAGGCCCCCACTCATGTCCCTTTGCACCCTCACTCCCAGCAGTCGGGGGCACCTGCCAGCAGGCCCCCACTCATGTGCCTTTGCTCCCCCACCCCCCAGCAGTCAGGGGCACCTGCCAGCAGTCCCCCACTCATGTCCCCAGGCACCCCCACACCCAGCAGTGCAGGGCACCTGCCAGCAGGCTCCCACTCATGTCCCACTCATGTCCCCTTGCACCCCCACCCCCAACAGTGCAGGGCACATGCCAGCAGGCCCCCACTCATGTCCCCCTGCACCCCCACCCCCCAGCAGTCAGGGGCACCTGCCAGCAGGCCCCCACTCATGTCCCTTTGCACCCCCACCCCCCAGCAGTCAGGGGCACCTGCCAGCAGTCCCCCACTCATGTCCCCAGGCACCCCCACCCCCAGCAGTGCAGGGCACCTGCCAGCAGGGCCCCACCCATGTCCCACTCATGTCCCCCTGCACCCCCACCCCCCAGCAGTGCAGGGCACATGCCAGCAGGCCCCCACTCATGTCCCCCTGCACCCCCACACCCCAGCAGTGCAGAGCACCTGCCAGCAGGCCCCCACTCATGTCCCCCTGCACCCCCACCCCCAGCGTGCAGGGCACCTGCCAGCAGGCCCCCACTCATGTCCCACTCATGTCCCCCTGCCCCCAGGTCATGACGATCCTCAATCATGGCCCTTATGGCCAACCTCCCCAGCCCAAAGACCCAACCAAGTATTGCATCCACCCACATAGAAAAGGCAATTACATGATACAACCCCAATGAAGTATGTAAATGAACACATGTCCGTCACACACACACAATGGGTGCAAGTGAATGTGAAAACCCATATCATGACATGAATGAAACCAATGAGATAATACCACACATCGAAGTATGAAGAAAAAAATGTATTAAACACAACATGAATGTAATTAAAATCCAACACACAATAATGGGAATAATAAAAGAAAAGCTGCATGTCCGTAAAAGAATAAAAAACAAGAAATTATAATCCAAAGAAATCCAAAAGAAATGGGGCCTCATTACGAGTCAGGCGTTAAGGGGTTAACGGCGCCGTAAACGGCGCCGACCCTTAACGCCTGATTACAAGGTCCCTTAGCGCCATGGTGATATTAACGCCTGCTTTTTGCAGGCGTTAAAATCCATGGCGCTAAGGGACCATGGTGCTAATTACGCCACCGTAATTTACGGTGGGGTAATTTCGCCTTCCCCACTCCCATTATGCCCTATGGGGCAAAAATGGGAATGGGGAAGGGTAAAATGGGAAATGGGGATTTACCGCCCCACTCACCTTGGAATGGGGCGGTAAATCCGCCATCCACCATGGTGTGAACATAGGCCAATGGTGTCCAAAGTCACAGTCCAACAAAGCAAATCCAAGGGAAAAAAGAAAGTGAAAACCATTGCTCCATGGTGAAAAAAAAAAAAAAAAAGAGAATAATCCAATGGTGAACTATGTACAGATGAACAATCCAGGGTCCATGAGCCCAACTGATGAAATGAAACCTATCAAAAATACTACCTAATAAAAAACTATATACAAAAACGTGGTGCATTGTCCAAGCGCAACCAAAATAAAGAAAAAAAAAAGGAAACCTAACACTATCTAACTATATACAATGGCGGCGGGCAAGTCCAGCGGCTCACTCTGTGGTTTCCCGGGCCAGGGCATCATCGAACTCCATGTCTATTTGCCAGAGGCGGGCCTCTGTCCTGGCCCTGAGGTCTCACAGGGAGGCACTCATGGCCTGTTCCAACTCCCTGCGAGTTGCCTCAAGGCACTCTGCCCGCCTCAAATCCCGACGCATGGAGAACTCCACCCTGACCATGGTGAGCCACGCCTCTTCCGCCTGCCGCCGCTCCGCACTTATCTGCTGGCCCAACCGGTGCCACACGGAAGACACTCCCATTCCTGGGTCCTCCTGCCCTCTGGCCGATGCCTGCCCCTCCGATGTTGATGACCCTGAGCCATCATTGCTCCCACCTAGAGCCTGCTCCTGCTGCTGCTGTCCATGTGCCGTGTCTGATGGTGCCTACACATCCTCCATCAGCTGGTCTCCAGTTGTGGTGTGCACCCCTGCTGGGCCACTGACTCCAGACTGTGGCAGGGATGTGAGCTCCACCAAGCTGGCTGTGTTGGTCGGACCAGGTCCACAGGGGGCCCTGGTGGAATCTGGGCCGGAAGACGGTGTGGAGAACGACTGGCGCATAGTCTCCACAGAGGAGGAGAGGTCCGCCAGAGTGCGTGACACATGTAGGAACCCACCAACCAGGGCCCCTCCCAGCAGTGCCACGTCACAATGCTGTTCTCCGTGAAGGCATGCGTTCTCCGCCCAGGAAGAACGCACATCATCACGAATGACATGTGTGTGCAACGCGACACCAACCAGGACGGAGCCCATATGTTTGTGGGACCCCTCGTCCACAGGTAGTGGAGAGGCAGATGACATGGCACTCTCCCCTACCTGCGGATGGGCCTGGGACGGGGCCTCCCTGCTGGTGCATGGTGGTGCAGTCACAGGGTCTGGGACAGCGACATGCACAGGCCTCTCCGCGGTGACCTGTTCTGCCTCCTGACCTTGGCCCTGGACTGCACCACTTGCACCAGTGGTACTACCCCCACCAGGCCCCATGTATGGCTCAGTAGCGGGCTCCTCCTCCTCTGTGGAGACCACCAACCTGGATGTCCTCACACCGTCTTCCGCCATTGGAAGCCCCTGTGGGGGCTCACCCGGCCCTTCCGCCACAGCCGTTGTGGCAGACGCAACACTTCCCCCTCGCTCCCGGATGATGGTAATTCCTGGGAGGGTGGCTGGGCCTTGCGTCGCCGCCCAGTGGAGGCATCCCTGCCGCTTGGCTCCACAGCGCCGTCTCCGCCCTCTTCTTCACTTGGCGCTGCGTAGAGGGAGACATAGAACACAAGCATCAGGGTACAGTACAAAATACCCTAGACAGGAAGCAATAACACATGAGTGGCACTGTCAAATGTCACTTCCATCCTGTCATTCCACAACACATGGGTGAATGCGCACAACACACATGCAGAAACAGTCCCGGCGCCTGCAATCAACATCAACATCCATATAGAAGGGCCCCTGTAAACCAAGATGTTGCCTTCAAAGTCACATGCATCCATGGCATTTCAAAGTCACACACACACTTCTCAGGCACACACACACACACATGTGCACCATACATGTACATGACATCAGCACCCATTCCTCACCCCCCTCCATGTCCAGGAACAGAGACAGCCATGCTTTCATGTGTGCATTCCACATAGAGCTCCCCATGTTGCATTAAAACACATGCACCAACCATGTGGTTCACACATAACTGGTCTCACATGCATGACCATGATGTCCCTGCACACACACATCGATACATGGCCTATGTCACACATACAGGCAAGCATCAGACTACCAGCACACTGCAACATGCCCTGTCTCACACAGCAATGCTTGGCCACTTACCGCTCAACTCCAGACGGGTCTGCCTCCGAAGGATCTGGGCGTGGAGCACTGGGCCTACGCGTTCCAGGACCCTCATCTGGATGTTACTCATGCGTGCCCGGGCCCACCTCCACTAGGCGCTGGGCCTTGTGGAGGGTACTGGACCTGAAGTCCTCCCAGCGCTTCTTGACGTGCTTGATGTCTCGGGTTGCCACCCCCTCTGCGTTGATGGCAACCACTACATCGTCCCAGATCCTCTCCCGTCCTTCCTTGTTGGTGCGTGATGTTCCGAAGAGGGCATCATAATGCCCCAGGACATGCTCCACCAGGACACCAACTTCGGTGGCAGTGAAGCTGGTGGCCCTCACTCTCTCTTGCTGGGGGTTGCCAGTGGTGCCAGATGGAGATGTGCCTGACATGGCAACCCCAGAGGCAGGAGTGGGTGGGCAACTGGGTCCTAGGGCTGGGCTGTGGAGTGATGGAATCCCAGTCGGGAGACTTCTGTTCCAGCAGGGGTGGACACAGCAACTGGACCCCTGCAGATGGCTGATGTGCAGGCACCAAATAGCAGGGCACGTGGGCAGCAGACAGTGAGGCAGCAGCAGATGGCAGGTGGAAGCGTGCTTGGGGCTCTGGGGGGCAGGAAAATGGCCTTCAGGGCATGAGCGTGGTCTTGCGTGTGTGTACACGTGGCCAGCTTGATACGGAGTGATTTGGCACGTGAAAAAATTGCACGTAGGCGTGTAATTCGAGGAAAGGCCCTTAGTGCGTAAGCGCGTCTGTGATGTATCGCGCATGGGCGTTGCCCTTTCCCGTGTAAAACGCGAACCCCAGGAATACACGTACCCCACTCGCACAGGGCCCTTCCGCGTGTAATACTTCACACGAACCCCAGGAATATTGGCCCTGTGCGAGTGGGGTACGTGGATCCCTCGGGTGCGCGGGAAGTTTCACACGCGATTTTGCTGTCAGAGTGGCGTACTGAATTTCGGAGGTGCGCAGGGAGTCCTACACATGAATTGGCAGTGTGGGTCCTCCCAGGTGTTCCCTCTACACCCCCCATGGGCGCTGCAGGCAGCCCACACCAAGGGGACTACCCTGCACCCCTGGTCATGTCCCGCAGGCAGCCCATCTACCATGGGCATGACCCCCAGCCAAGCCACATGTCAGCTTGCACTACTGATCACCCACTCATGTCCCTTTGCACCCCCACCCCCCAGTAGTCAGGGGCACCTGCCAGCAGGCCCTCACTCATGTCTCCCTGCACCCCCACCCCCCAGCAGTCAGGGGCAACTGCCAGCAGGCCCCCACTCATGTCCCACTCATGTCCCCCAGCACCCCCACTCCCCAGCAGTCAGGGACACCGGCCAGCAGGCCCCCACTCATGTCCCCCTGCACCCCCACCCCCTAGCAGTCAGGGGCACCTGCCAGCAGGCCTCCACTCATGTCCCACTCATGTCCCCCTGAACCACCACCCCCCAGCAGTCAGGGGCACCTGCCAGCAGGCCCCCACGCATTTCCCCTGCACCCCCACCCCCCAGCAGTCAGGGGCACCTGCCTGCAGGCCCCCACTCATGTCCCCCTAAACCCCCACCCCCCAGGGGCACCTGCCAGCAGGCCCCCACTCATGTCCCTTTGCACCCCCACCCCCCAGCAGTCAGGGGCACCTTCCAGCAGGCCCCCACTCATGTCCCACTCATGTGCCCCTGCACCCCCACCTCCAGCAGTCAGGGGCACCTGCCAGCAGGCCCCCACTCATGTCCCCCCTACACGAAATAAAGATGCACAGTCATGGCCCACTTCTACACCAAAAAATACCACATCACGCCACCTCATTCTTGAGGCGCAATGATTTCCCAATCCACCCCACACTGACATGCTTATCTCAAGACACAAACCAAAACTCAACTATGTACATCAACACATGTCCATGACACATATACACTGGTTGGCATTGCTTGTGTAAACCCACAATTTCACATGCATCAACCCAATGAGCAAATCCCACACATGGAACTAAAATATGAGAATGTATTATGTACATAAATAAATAAATGAAATGAAAGCATACCAAAATATCAAACATGAAATGAAAAGCATGTGAAAATGATGAGTGAATGAAAATGATAAGCAATGCAAAAATATTTGAAAGAAAAACAGTCCAAACTCTCCGTCCACCAATGCAAATCCAAAAAAAGGTTCAAAAAAGATATCCATTGTTTCATGTTCATAATGATAAATAAAAATGCAAAATCAATCCATAGTCCAACTATTTACAATACATTGTCCTGAAAAAAAAAAAACATTACTCCATGTCCATAATGAAATAAAAAATCCAAATGAATCCATGATGTAACTATATACAATCCATTGTCCAAAATAAAAATCCATTAACCCATGTGCAAAAATCCCAAAAATAAATCAATCCATTGTCCAAGGATGTAAAGGGTACATGAGTCCAACTAAACAAATGAAACCTACCTTAGAAACTACCTAAAAATATAACTATAAACAAATGTGTGTGGCATTGTCCATTGACCACAAATAAAAGGAAAATGAAAAGGAAACCTAACTCTAAAAACTATCTACAATGGCAACGAGCTAGTTCGACGGCTCACTTTTGGATGTCCCGGGCCAGGGCATCATCAAACTCCTGCTCAATGTCCTGGAGGCGGTCCTCTTCCATGGCCCTGAGGGTTCGCAGGGACGACAACATGTTCTCCTCCAACTCCCTGCAAATCGCCTCGAGGCACTTGGCCCGCCTCAGGGCCCTCCGCATGGAGTTCTCCGCCCTGACCATCGTGAGCTGTGCCTCTTCTGCCCGCTGCCGCTCCGCATCTATAGCATGGCCTAACCGCTGCCACACGGAAGACACTTCCAGTCCTGGGTCCTCCTGCCTTCTGGCCGATGCCTGCCCCTCCGATGACGAAGGCCCCGAGCCATCATGGCTCCCACCTTGTTGCTGCTGCTGCTGCTGTGCCTCTGCCTGTGCCCTGGCTCTTGCTGCCTGCACATCCTCCTCTGGCTGGGGTGCAGTTGTTGATGTGGCCACCCCTGCTGGACGTACGACTCCCAACTGTGGCAGGAATGTGTCCTCCCCCAGCCTGGCCGCAGGGTCAGAGGCAGCTCCAGAGGGTACCCAGGTGATATATGGGTGGGAAGATGGCATGGAGTATGACTGGCGCATAGGGGGTTCAGTTGAGGAGTGGGTCAGAACAAGGTCCAGCAAACGGAGGAACCCGGCCCTGGTGAGCTGTCCCAGTAGGTCAACGCGGTCAATGAGCCATTCGAGATGAAGTGCAGTCTCCTCATCAAAAGACTGCAGGTCACCTAGCATGGCCCGTTGACGCAACGCCACCCCACCCAGGACAGGCTCAACCCGGTCCCGGATAGCCACGTTCGCAGGAAGAGGAAGGCCAATTGTTGTAAGCGGATCCCCTCCCTGAAAAAGGGTCTGGACGTAGGCATCCCTGCTGGTGCGGGATGATGCAGTCACAGGATCGGGGACAGGATTACTCACAGGCACCTCCGCAGTGGCCTGTGCTGCCTCCTGTCCCTGCCCCTGCACTGCACCACTAGCTCCAGTAGAATCCCCACCTCCAGACCCCGTGTCTGTCCCTTGCACGGCCTCCTCCTCCACCAAACCCCCCACCAACCTGGATGACTCCGTGCCATCTTCCTCCGTCGGACACTGTGGGGTTTACAGCTGCCCCTTCTGCTGCCGAGGAGTCCAACTTCGACCTCCGCCTCTTGGACCTTCCTCGGAAGCTGCGGCCTGGCATGCGGCACCGGACTCCTCACTCCCCGACAAGATGACAACCTGGGAGGGGAGCCGGGCCTTGCGTCTCTGGCTGGCGGGATGACCCCTGCCCCTGTGCTCCACAGCACCCTCTCTGCCCTCTTCTTCAGTTGACGCTGCAGACAGGGAGAGATAAAACACAGGCATCAGGGCACTGTACAATGGACTGATAGACACATGACAGTTGCACATGAGTGGCATTGTTTAACTACAGACACGGTATCACACTCCACGACACACATGTCATTTTAACTCACACACATGAACATTTCAACAGCAATATGGCACCAGGCAGCACCATCCATACACATACAACAGCATGAACAGCCAAAGGTGAGCATGACATCACATGAAACACAAGGAGTGCACTAGACATGCACACACGCCACCACACTTACATGCATGTCTACATCTCCTCCAACTGTTGCAGTGATGAGATCGCCATACATGTCACATCTGCCATTCATCCTTCTACATATCAGTGTCACGTGCATCCATGTTGCATCACAGTTGCACACTTTTCAGATACACATACATGCACATGTACACAGTGCAGATACATGCATTATGAACTACCATCCATGCCACAACCATGCCAATGTACATACACAGAAATTCAAACACGTGTGCTCCCACACCTGCATTTGCCCAGCATGCTTACCAACACATACACCATCAATGTGTCTCACAACTGAGAGGACTCACATGTGGAAGCCTCACGCCCATGTTCAAACACATCCCTACATGGCCCTACATAAACACATGTGCAACCTGCACACTACTGGCACACCACGACACGCACAGCGTACTATCAACATGCATGTACACTTACCGCTCGACTCCAGACGGGTCTGCCTCTCAAGGATCTGGACATAGAGTGCTGGGCATATGCGTTCCAGGACCCTCATTTGATGGTTCGACAGCTGGCCCTGGCGCCCCTTGGGATCCGCTGCCTTAGCAAGGCGCCAGGCCTTGTGGAGGGTCCTGGACCTGAAGTCCACCCAGCGCTTCTTGACATGATGTAAGTCGCGGACTGCCACCCACTCCGCATTGATGGCAGTCACGATGTCAATCCAGATCCTGGTCCGTCCTTCATTGTCGGCGCGCAAACTTCCAAAGAGGGCATCATAGTGCCCCAGGACTTGCTCCACCAGGACACCAACTTCGGTGGCAGTGAAGCTGGTAGCCCTCTGCCTCTCTGCCTGGGGGTTGCTAGTGCTGCCAGAAGGTGTTGTGCTGGACATGGCAACCCCAGAGGCAGGAGTGGCTGGGCAACTGGGTCCTGGGGATAGGCTGTGGAGCGATGGAATCCCAGTCGGGAGTCTTCGGTTCCAGCAGGGGTGGTCACAGCAACTACACCCCTGGCTGACGTGCAGGCAGCAAATGGCAGTGCACCTGGGCAGCAGGCAGTCAGGCAGCAGCAGATGGCAGGTGGGAGCATGCTCGGGGCTCTGGGGGGCAGTAATTCGGCCTTCTCGGCAGGAGCGTGGTCTTCCATGTGTTTTCGCGTGGCCAGCTTGATATGGAGTGATTTGGCACGTGAAAAAATTGCACGTCAGCGTGTAATTTGAGGAAAGGGCCTTAGCGCGTAAGTGCATCAGCACACGCACCCGATTTCATTGGACCAAAGGCCCTTAGCGCGTAAGCGCGTAAGTTACATTACGCGCACAGCCGTTTCCTCATAGCACGTGATGACAGAGCACACATGGAAAAACTGCACGTCCGAGTGTCATCACGTGTAATTGGAGGAAAGGGCCTGCGTACACACGTATCTGACGTGTACGTGTGGGCCGGTTTAAAAGCTACATGTAGGACGCCATTTCCTTGTATGTGCTTTTCGTGGAGAGCGAGTGGGTGAAATCGGTACTTCTTGTCGGTTCACTCGTGATTACTTCACAGCGTTTGTAGTTCGTACTCTCTGTTACCTCTGACAGCTCTTTTCTGATTTTTTGTTGGGCCTGTTTCCTCAAACAGAGTTCACTTCTCCTTTTGTCCTGTCTCCTCAGACAGCGTAAAATTCTTCTTTTGACGGGGGTGTTGCCAACGCGCACATGTGCGTATTTTTCACGTTCTTTTTCAAGGCAGACGGTGAGTTCCGCACGTACTTAGCAACTGTGCTTGCCCCATGTGTCGCGTTCCCCTTCAGAGGTCATTGTAGGCTGCGTGTATTGTGCGTACACTTATTTTTGTGTTTCTGGGTGCCACAGCGTAGTGCGGGTTCATTTTTACACGCACGTGGTCTACAAGGGGTTGCGTGCACGTTAATTTTTGATTTTGGGCTGCCTGTGTGTTGCGTGACCCGTCATCTTCCCCCAGGGGTCACAGAGAGCCTTGTTAGAGCACTAGGGTACGAATTCCATCTAGTATCCTACCCCTTTGAACCCCAATTGCCCAGGACAATAGTTTACTGCAACTCCCATACGCACAACAACATCAGTGCCATGGTTGGGAGGCGACCAAGCGGTAAGGGAGGCAAAGGTGGCCGACCTTCAAAAGGTGGGCGTGGTGGGCACGGTAGGGGACGTGGCCGGGATTTGCAGGGTGCCCTTATACCCCCATGTGTGGATGAACAAACAGGGACACCCATGCTCCCCCCCATGGTTGAGGGAAACGTGGCTGACACCATCCCAGCTCAGCCCCTGTTGGACCAGCCCATTGTGGCACCTGACCTGGCACAGGATGACTCCCAGGCTGACTTCCAGGTCAGCAAGTCTAGGCCACGTGTGGCGGTGCAAGTTGTTGTCACCAAGCCACGTGGATCTGGGGCAGCTATGTCATCTGCTGCCCCAAGTATGCAGGGTGGGGAGGCTGCAGGGGCAGCTGCAGCTGCAGCTCCATCCGCCCCAGCTCTGACTCTCCCAGCCAGGACAGTGTCAGTCCAGGTCCATCAAACTGACATTCCCCCTGCCAACATTACCCTGCAACCAATGCCTGCATCAAGACCTATGGTCATTGTGCATTCCCACACTCCTACTACCCAGTCCACCGGTGATTCTGCCCCTACTGACCAGAGCGGCGTAAGCCACTCTGGCTCCGCTCCACCTTTAAAGAAGAGGAAGAAGGGTGCTCTGGCATGACAGGCTGAGACCCCAGACACGGCTACACACACCGGCACGTCAAGGAAGCCTTGCTTTAATGACGCGGAAATTGATGCACTTGTGTCCTATGTGTCGGCACATAGCCGCGAAATGTTGGTGACTGCAGGGTGCAAGATCACACCTGGTCAACGTAGGGCACACTGGCAGACCATCGCCGACCGCATAAGTGCCCTTGGATTTGTGAGGCGCACAGCTGATGATTGCTACAAGCGGTGGAATGACCTGAAACGCAGAGCAAAGAACAAGCTGGCCTCAAATCGGTTCTACGTTATTTCGCCGCAGTATTTTTCATCGCTGGTTTTTCCATCGCCGTTTTTTTTCTTCGAAAAACAGAAAAACTAATGTTTTTTTTTTTATTCCCTTACACCCACAACCATATATTTAATTTTTTAACCCCCCCAAAAAAAAAAACGATGAGTTTCTTTTCGAAATAAAAACGGCGATGCAAAAACATGCGATGAAAAATACCGCTGTGAAATGCATGTCTACCCTCAAATCATGCCGCTACTCTGGTGACTGGCGGTGGGTCTCCACAAGAGGACAACAAACTCACTGAACATGAGTCTTTTGCTGGGGCCTTCGTCACAGAGGAACAGATCCAAGGTGTGGGAGAACTACCTGATTAAGATGCATTGTCCGGTGAGTGCCCATGCATGTGTGTGTAATGCATGTGTATGTTGTTTGGGTGACGGGTTCTGATTGAGTGCCAGGTGAGGGCGTGTGTGCCTGAGTGGTATGGGTCACCCATGTGCTTCATCCAAAACATTCAGCGGCCTTCGATTTGGGTGTGATAGTATCCCTTCTGCCCACAGTAGTAATTTAGCGCAACGGGTTTCGCTGAGGTTTTCGCACTGGCACTGCGATTCGCACGCTTTCGGACGCTTGCGCCGAAAGTTTCAGTGCACATTAATTCCATGAATCGGCCTGTAGATACCTGTTGGTGTATTCTAACTGTGTATTTCTTCTTATAATTTAGTGGTATTGATTTATTTGTTTGGTTGTTGCAGTATCTTGGGGCAGTGTAATACCTGTTGGCGTATTCTAACTGTTTATAGTTTTCTAATTGAAGTTTTGTTAATGTTTATGTACAGCTTAGTTATTAAATTTTGGTTTTAAGATGATTAAATATGCGTTTATAAAATTTGCTGGTAATCTCTGCTTTAGAGTAATGGTACTATCATTACATTTGAACCATCCACAATTCTTTTTTGTATATGCAGTGTAGTGACCTGCATTGGTTGTGGCTCATGCGTGGTAAGTTATTCCAATTGTTGTGAAGGTTTTCTTACTAAGAAATACTTGACCATGTGTGAATCCAGTCAGTTTGCAGTTGTTTTTGGTACCATCTGCATTGTAACGTAGAAGCATTAATATGATGTCTTTTCTTTGTGTTTGCATTTGTAAGGTTGAGCGATTATCTGAATTGTAGGTAGTACATAATCTGCAATGGTTTGCATTTTGTACAAGTTGCTGAAATGGAACGGATTCACAGTTAGGTATGGATACATACACAAAGCGTCCATTAGGGATTTGTTCCTGTGCCATATTGTTGCAAAGAGTGCATATATGTTTCCACATGTATGAAATCTGGAAGATTTCATTTATAGGTATGCTTTTGTTTTCCAATACTTGTAGTAAGTACAATAGACATTCTTAGGGATCTTCTTGTGAGTTTATAGTGAATTTGACCATTCCAGCACAGTAGTCCTATTCTTGTCTTATTCCATGAACACTATCACTCTGATTCATGGATTATTGGCGCCAAAAAAGCGGGATATGTGTGCCATTCTGCCCGCAAATCCCTGTTTAACAAATGAGGATTTGTGGGCAGAATGGCACACAAATCCTGTTTTGTTTCGGCGCAAATAATCCATGAGTCAGGGCCTATATGTGTTGTCAGGATAGTTGTTTGCATTTCTATGAAGGAATAACATTTACAAACACATTTGGTCTGTATTGTGTAAACAAATGTTGTCAACAATTGGTGGCAATTGAAATAGAATATTTATTGCTACATTTGCGTAGCAATTTACTCCACTTATAATTGAAAATTTGAATGGACCAGATAGTTCTATGTCCAAGTCAATTCTTCGGAGTGTGTTTTGCTTCTTTGAAGAAGTTCCTGAATTAATTTGAGTAGTACATTCTTCTGTGGTTCTAGTAATTGATGAAGTATTACCTACTTTTACTCTCTTTGGAGGATTTGTAGTGAGATCCTGTTGCATTTCTGTTTGAAGTAGTTTTCTTTTACAACGTTTTGCTTTTTGTGGAACAGGATACGTTTTTAGATGGGGGTGTATAGTGAACGTAGTCCATTGTATTCTAAAATGCAAGGAATATCAGTGTTTACTTTACTTGCACCTAAGTTCATTAGAAATAGACCGTCAAGTGTACATAAGCGTGATAGTGCTACTTAGCTCATTCCTTTTTAAAAGACTGTGTTCCCAATATCTATCAATGCTTTATGTAGGGTAAGACCTTGTGATTTGTGAATGGTGACTGCATACGCTAGAGTAAGAGAACATTATTCTCTGTGTACATAGATGTCTTTGAAAAGAAGGAATCGGGCTGTTGAGCACCCTATCCTTTTTACTTCTGATAGTTTGTCAAAGAGAATATTTACAAACTGAATATTGTTGTCATGTGGGTATGTTTGAAAGCCAACAACTGTACCAAGTGCACCATTAACACGTCCTTGCTACACATCAAGGTTACTTTTAAGCATTACTCTACAGTTAAAAGATCATTTTAATATTTTCTCCAAACCAGCTGTGTTAGAGATAGAGTTTTCTATGGTATTTAGTCTTGTTGTGGCTTGTTGACAAATGGGTAGTGTCATACCATGTACATCCAGTTTGTCTGTGGAGCAAATTTCAATTATTGGTTGCTTTTCTTTTTTCAACATTGTTTCATTGAATATGGAACAGCTTGCAAGAGTTTGCATCAAGGACAAACAATTGACATTTTTGTGTGCTAATTGTTCCATGACATCAGTAGCACATGAGTTATGGCCATAAAGTGTATGGATGTGCCAGGTTTTTAATATTGCTTGTGCTTCTTGAGATAGTACACCAACTTTACTACTTTTTAAAATGTTGGCCTAGGTGATGTCTGCAGACTGGCACATGTTTTCTGTTAATTCTCTGTATTGGAAATATTGCCAAAAGTTAACATTTCCTATGCTGCCAACAGTTTTACGGCAGAGTTTGTGCCCTAAGGTTTTAAAAATAGGTTCACCTTTCACTGGTGTCAATTGAAGAAGATCTCCGAAAACAATAATGTGTTTTCCTCCAAAGAAGTCTTCGTAGATTGTTTTGAGTACTTCTTGTAATCTGAGGTGAATTAAAGCCAAGATTAGGTTGGAACCATTCTCACTTCATCTATTAGTAGCATTTTTATTTGTTTTAACACTCTGCGTAGTTCTTTTGCAGCTTCTGTAGAAAGTTTGTAATATTCTTATTTGTTTTGGTGTTCTACTGGAAGGAGTAGTAATCGGTGTAAAGTGACATTGCCTATGTTGTAGGCAGCTAAACCTATGGGGGCAGTTACAACAGCTGACAGTATGTTTTTTGTCAATTGTTGAAGGAACTTGCTGATGATTTTGATTAAGACTGTTTTGCCTGAACCTGCTCGACCACTGACGTATAGTAGTATAGGTTTGCAATTTTGGCAGGTACATTCTTTATTTTCATGTTGTACACCATGTGCAATTTCATTTGTTACTTCTTGAAAAATGCTATGCTGCTCATTGTTCAGTTTTGATTGCAGTACAGTTAACTCTTCTATATCTTCTTCATAGGGAGACATGGTGTGTTCTACTTCTGTCATAGCTAATTCTGCCTCATTTGCTATTAGTGGCTGTCCCAGTGGTTCTTGGCTTCCTGTTACAGAAGGTTGACTACTGTCGGGAGTGTCCTCATCTAGTTGGGCCTGGAGTTCTTCTTCGTGTTGCTGTTCATTGTGCAACATTGTTTTGTACTGTGTAAAGTTTACATTGGTTATAATGCTTTCATTTGCTTTGAAAGCGTCTTCATAGGAGTCATAGATATCTAGTAACTCTTTTTCTTTTCACCATGGTTTAAAAAGTTGTAGCAGGGACATGTAATATAGTTATTTATGTTGAGGAGTTTTTAATGACAATTTGATATGATTCATTAAGTATTGTTTGGTAAGTTTCACTAAGCTGCCTTCACAATTTGTCAATCTGTATCTACCTTTATTTTCATCAGGTTTTATATTATTTTTGTATGTGAAGTTTTGGGCTATGTGGTATAGGCAGATGGTTTCCAAAGTGATACTTCTGTTTGGGTAGTATGTATCTAGCACATTTTTTTTCAAAATGTCTTGACTGTTAGGATCATTTTTGGCTATTGTTTCTATGTCGTCGTATGATTTGAGAACTATTTTTCTAGATTTAGCAGGACCCAGACTTAGCCATACTATATTTTCAGATTTTCCATACAAAGCAGTACCGGTTAAACAATCTGCAGCTTCATAGCAGCCATATTCTCTATGAGAGAAAATGTTTATGCCTAAGCTGTACAATTTCTGAGACAGTGTTTTTTCCAATGATAGGTCATTCCAGAGGTCGTGAAGCTCTGTTTTTTCTGCTTTTGTTAAGTAGGCTGTAACATATTGTGCAACTGCAGTGGAATTGTCTGCAATGTACTGCACATCTATGTTTGCATTGCATAGCAGGGCAATGGTGCATTGTAATCATTGATATATTTTGCTTCTTCTGTTCTTTTTATGTAATATGTGTTCTTAGGTGATTTACCTTTAACACTATGTCTAACTGAAGACATGAAACCGAAGCAGCATTTGGTGTTGTATTTCCCTTTGTTTTTGTATTTCCGATGACAATATTTCCTACATTTGTGTCTTTGAAATTGTATAATTTGTGCATGAAGATCACTATTTGTTGCTTCTGATGCAATTTCACAAGTGACATCTTTTTCGATAAACTATAAAACAGTGGCATCACTGTCTTGACCAAATTTAATCCATAAAAGTATGTGGATATGTGGTGCTCCTCTGGCTTGGTATTCTTTTCTCCAAAAGAAGTGTTGCACTTCTCCCAAGGGAGGAACAGTTTTATTACAAATAAAGTGTAGCATAGCAATGAAGCGAAGATGGAAATATCTTGAAACATTAACAGGATCTAGAGAGCTAAGTTTTCCAGGTGTTAGTATATCTATGTTTGTTTTGTTGTTGATTGATATGCGTAGGAAATCATGTCAATCTTCCCATGCCTATTCTGCACAACTTAATGTAACAAACCAAGCGGGTGGGCCAAGGTTTCTTATCATACAAGGCACATTTCCGGGATGTCGGAACCAGTACTCTTTGGTACCACGCATGTTTTCTAACAGATTTGTAAAGCTTGACAGTAGAACGTCATCTTTTTCTTGCACTTTTTGTAGTAATTGCGTAGCTCACATATTTTGAAAGTGGGTACCTGATTTCAATGTGTGTGCAACTCCGTAGCATAGAGTTGCTAGTTCACTTTCAAAGAGTAGGTGGAGTATGTATTCCACATTTTGTCTAAATCTGGGATCTTCAGAATACATTCGTAACGAGCAGTATTCTGATGCTGTTATCTGAATGGGTCTATCATCATACCTTCCTCCTTTCCCAATAGGAAAGAGTAGAGGAAAAGCATGTTCCTCTATACTTTTTTCAAATATGCTGATTGGTGAGCATTTGGTTTGTCGCATTTGGTATGTTTCTAGTGCATCCTCTATGTTGTTGTGCATCATCTATGGTGTCATTAGAGTGTAATGGATAAATTGCATAATGGTCTAAAATAATGGATACTGTATCAGGATCTAGAAGTTCAAATTAACCAGTTTCTGGTGACTCTTGAATTATTTCAGTGGTTTTTTCATTATTCATTTCTTTGTAGTATTCATTATTTTCTTTTAGAAATTGCAAGGCTTGTCTAACTTTATGTAAGTCTACGAGTTGTTGCCATTTTTTTTGTCTTTTGTAAGTACACCATTTACTAAGACAATTAAAGATTGCTCTATTGGACGTCACACTCCCAGAGTGTGCACATTTACTTTCAGATCTAATGGTAAATAACCTACTTTGCCACACATGCTTTTCACTAATTCAGAGGGAGGTGATTCTGCTGTTTTTGGTTCAAGGCGTATTATTGCTTGAAATGGGTGCACTGTTTGAATTATGATGCTCTCATATAAATTGAGTTGTTGCAGGGGTTTTGGTAGTGGGAATAATTCCAAGTTATTTGTGATGGCACATGAAGGAGTTTGGTTGTTGTCAAGTTTGTAGTGCAGTAACTGCAAAGTATTAAGGGGTCAGTTATTTCGTATTTGTTTTCTGCTATAAGGTAGAGAGCTAATTCAAACCATTTGGAATCTTCATTTTCTTCTATTTTGTATGTTACGTCTACAGTTTTTGTGTTACTTTTATAAAAGGTTCTGCGGCAACACACACACATGGTTTGGTACTTCAGCGGATGTACTTTTAAATTTTAGTATTTCTTTTTTGTATGTTTGTAGTAGAAGGTTGCCATCTGTACAATTGTTGCTAGTCTGTTGTAAAGCTATTGCATTTTGTAAGTGGATTTCACTTCCAAAATATTTTCTCTGGATATGCTCTATTTCTCCGACTAGGTCTTTGACTGTACCATGTAGAAGATTGTTATTTAAATTGGCTAGTGCTAAAGTAGGACATTTAGCATAGTACCGTTTATTGACTAGACTTCTTATAGTTGAATGATGTGTTGATATCATTTTGATATGATGGAAGGTGCTTTTGCAAATAGGTCCTGAAATGCAGGCTAATGAATGTACTTGTAGCCCTGTGTATTTGCGCACTGGACAGATATCCATATTTTGTCATAGTTTCATTTTGATTTTCTCTTTGCCTTTCACATACTGATTGAGGAACTGGCGTAAAGATTTGAAAGATTTTTTGGCAATATTACACATTGACGTGCACGGCCATTTGTATACTGGACGTTCTGGTTCAGTCGAATGCAGAGGTGATACTGAGTTTCCTCGGGACATTTTTGTAAGCAGCATTTCTTGTTGCATTATGGTATTATTACGTTTTTCATACCCTCGTCCACTGCTATGTGTGGCAATTGTGTGTGTTTGCTTTTGTTTGTATGCATCTTCATTGAAATATGGTTCTGTGCTCGTGGTGTGCATTCACCTCCACAGATATGTAAGAAGTTATTTTTGTTGACATTATGTTTAATTGAGAAGTCTTTTTTGTAATTTAGTAGTTAGTTTTGTTAGTGGTTTCTTCTGTTTAACACTTAAATAAATAACTTCCTTTTGAGAAGGAATGCACTGTCTATGAGAGCCTCTAAGATTCATTTTCTACTGTAGTTTTTAAGGGTTGTGCATGATTTCTCTCCTGTTTTTATAAGATTCTGAAGGACTCTGTGGCGGAACATTTCTTGTAAAATACTTTTTTTGGTATGATTACTTGCCACTACATCAAGATTTGTAGGAACAGTGTTAGCAGGAGCGGTAGCTGAATTCTTGTTATTCACTTTCTGTTTTTTTTACATTTTGAAAGAGGAGGAAACGTTTTTGTATTGGAAGCTTGTTTTATTTCGCTTAATGACTCTATTAGATCTTTTGTTTGAACTTTTTGTACAAATTCTGCAAGAGATGGATGCTTATTTTGGACACTTTCATTTTAATTTGCTCTACTTCAGCCTTGCTTTCTACGGACTTGCTTCTTGGTAGGCATTCTTTGGGGTCTGTTGAAAAAAAAAGAGGTTATGGGTTGGGCTGTTTTGCAATGTATGTGTGCTGTGTGCATGAGTGTCTGAGTATGATGGTAAGGATGTATGTGGTGGTGTGGGATTGTGTATTTGGCAGCTACAAGTAGTTGAAAGGCTATTCTTGTATTTGTGTGTTACTATAGTGGGGTTCAGATGACAGTACAAAGTAAGCTACTGGTGAGGAAAAACACTAATACAAAATCTAATGGTATAGAATTAAAACAGTTTTTTGTTCTGTAATACTAACATTCTAGGGGCTGCGTTATGTCAATTGTGCACCGAAAAACAGGGATTTGTGCGCCATTCTGCCTGCTAATCACTGTTTAACAAATGGGGATTTGTGGGGAGAATGGCGCACAAATCTCTGTTTTTCGGCGCACAAATTATATGAATCAACCCCACAGTGTGTTTGAGTAACAGTAAGAAAATTATGGTAGTATTGTACTTACTTTTTTGTTTGGAATGAACAGGTTTTGTTGTTGTTTGTACTTCAGATGCTGCTGCTTTTCAGGAGAGTGGTCTTCACTGCAATTGTAAATGAAAGAAGTTAGTCATTTTGTGTGTTTATAGCACTGATGTTAATTTGATTTTTATGTTTTTGTGGTAGTATTCTTGTTTGATAACTGAACATAGTATGTGAATGCAGTTTTCTTTGAGTTTGTTCAGGCTTTATATTTTACTTAAAATATGTTAGTTCAATATGCTTTGCAAATGAGTAGAATACCAAGTGTATGAAACTCACTTGGTTTCTTAAGGCTGTGTTATTGAATATTAGGAGAAATAATGAAATACATATTTTACCATTTTTATAAGGCAAATGGCAGAAACTGTATATAAAAGCATGGAATGTATGCATTTTGTAACGCTCACCTGATTCCCACGGAGGCGCTGACCCAAACTGGACTGCTACAGTTGCTTCTATGACTATGATGAGGCGTAGAACTCGGAAGACGCTCTGGGCAGGACCTCAGAATATTGACTGTCTGGCTTGTAAGGTGAGTTTCTGCAGGTGGAAGAAAAAGGGGTAATTACAAACTGGTTGGATAAGTTCTCCCACCAATCTTCTGCTTTTCCCACTTCTTGGTTCTCGACTGGTCTCCACGAACTCTCACCTTTGGTTTAGTAAAGTCAAGCTCTCCATCCTGCTTCTGGTGCAGGAGCGCGTGGAATCCAGTTACGTCACTGGATGATTTCAGTGTTTAGGCTCAGTGTCCTTTTGTGGCTTGTAATAGTCCTTCAGGTGCCGAGGAGCTGTTGGAGACACCACCACTGCTGTGCAAGAAGAGGCTCGTGAGTATAGAAGATCTGAGGCCGCTTCTGAAGGAGCACCCTTTTATAATGTCCTTTTCTGTCTTTCAGGTGCCGAGATGCTGTGGGCGATGCCACCGCTGTTGCACGTGCGGTGGCACGTAAGTATAACTGAATTGTGGCCGTTTCCAAATGGGCACCTCTGATAATGTCTTTTCCTTCCTTTCAGGTGCCGAAATGCTGAGGGCGATGCTGCCGCTGCTGCGCGTGAAGAAGCGCGTAAGTATAACTGAGTTGTGAACCCTTCGGCTCGGACACCACTAACAATGTCTTTTGTCTTCCAGGTGCTGGGATGCTGCCGAAGCGAAGGCCGCAGTGAACTCCGGTGTGATCACGGATGGATAAGGTAAGCGAGCGCAGCTGTGAGCGTGTTGCCCGTTTTCTAACCTTATGTCTTTATTTACAGGTTGTCGGAGACTGGACTCTTGTGGCTGAATTCTGGTGAGTAGATGTTCCTGTGCCTTTTCTTCATCCACAGGTTGCTGCTGGAGAAGCTGAGGGTGTGTCTGGACCTGGAATGCAGGAGCCGACTCGGTGAGCGTCCTGCTGCTGTTGAAGAATAATGCGAAGCATGTGAATTCTATCGGGCGTGGTTTAAATAGTGGAGAAATGCTTTGGTGCGTATTCTTCCTCCAGCCTCACCCAGGTAAGAAAAGAGTTCCAGTGTCAGAGGATTAGCATCAGCCCCACCCAGGTAAGAAAAGAGTTCCTGTAACAGAGGATTGGTCCCTCCCAGCCAGTGGCTGGGACTTCACCCAGCTTGGATTGTTCTAGGTGAGTATGCAGCATGGTCTGCCACAGGTAAATCCACCCAATCACTACTGCACACTTTAAGAATATGAGCCCGGCGCCCATGGCGCTGGGACTGTGGTTCCTTATGAGCCTGGCGCCAGAGGCGCCAGGACATGGTCCAAAGGGCCCCTCTAGGGGTCTGCTGGAACCGGGGGTGTATATGATGAGCCTGCTTCCGGGGACGCTGGGCCAGTCTTGGCCCCTCGGGAGTAGCGCTCATGACAGCACCCCCCCTCAAGGCCCCTCCCAAACTTGTCCTCCCCGGGGGTTTTGGTTTATCGGGAAAGGTTTGGTGGAATTTCCTGACTAGACGAGGAGCATGGACGTAGTCATAGGGTTCCCAGGATCTTTCCTGGGGTCCGTAGCCTTTCCAGTCGATTAGGTAGAATAGTTTTGATTTCATGATCTTTGAGTCCAAAATGTTTTTAACTTCAAATTCGGGCTCTCCATTCACCTGAATGGGTTCTGGAGGTCTGGTCAGTCTGGTTCCAGGTTGCATGGGTTTCAAAAGAGATACGTGAAACACAGGATGTATTCTTATATGGGTTGGCAAATCTAATTTAACGGCCAGTAGGTTAATTATGGCCGTAATTGAATATGGTCCCAGGTATTTGGGGTTGAAGGTGCGAGGTCCTTTTAGCGATAAATGTTTGGTGGACAACCAGACTTGATCCCCAACCTGGTATTGAGGGGCATCGCTTCGGTGTTGGTCTGCTCCTTTTTTGTACCTTTCTTTAGCTTGTTGTAGATGTGCAGTCGCTTCCTTGAAAGCTTGGGTAATAACAGAGTGCAACTGATCTACGGCGGGTGTTCCAAGATCTTGAGGTGGGTCGAGGTTGGAGGTTCGAGGATGAATTCCATACAAGATGTAGAAGGGACTCTTCCCGGTTCCTGAATGAACTGAATTGTTGTATGCATATTCAGCTATCCAAAGGATGTCCTTCCAGTTGCTTTCAGACTGTTGTAGCATGCATCGTAAATATTGTTCGAGAGTCTGGTTTGTTCTCTCGGTTTGCCCGTCGGTCTGGGGGTGATGGCTGGTTGAAAGTCTTACATCGATTTGAGCTGACCGACAACAACTACGCCAAAAGTGAGAAATAAACTGGCTTCCTCTATCAGAGATTAGTACCGACGGGAAGCCGTGTAACCGGACAATGTTTTCAAGGAATTCTCTGGCTAGTACTGAAGCTGAAGGTAAGCCTTTTAGCGGAATGAAGTGGGCCATTTTAGAAAACAAATCCACAATAACGAGAATAGTGTTGTAGCCGGAACAAGAGGGTAAGTCTGTGATGAAGTCCATGGAAAGGGTATGCCAGGGACACGGTGGAATGTCTAATGGTTGCAGAAGACCAGCCGGTCTTTTCTTTTGACCCTTGTTTTGAGCGCACACACCACAGGACATCACAAATTCTTTTATGTCTTTTCTCCATGAAGGCCACCAGAAGTGTCTCTTCACTTTTTCTGTGGTTTTGGCGATGCCAGGGTGACCCTCCATTAATGAATCATGATAACAGGAGATTACCTGTTTTTGTAAATCGGCGTGTGGTAGGAATAATCGTCCTTGGAAATAAGGCAAGTCATTGTTTACGGTGAAGTTCTCTCCTCTTTGTAACCAGCTCTGTAAGTCTGATGGGGTCACAAGTTGTTTAGTTTTTGTCTCAATATCCTCGATGGATTGCGAAGAAATCAGACCCAAGATCCTTTGTTCAGCAATTATTGGTACGAGTTCGGGATTGACAACGTTATCTCCCATTCCAATTTGGGAAATAGCATCCGCTTTCCCGTTCTTGTTGCCCGGGCGGTAAGTGATCACGAAGTCAAATTCAGCAAAGAATAGAGTCCAGCGAAGCTGTCTGGAGGATTGAGCTTTGGCGGTTTTCAGATACTGTAGATTTCGATGATCGGCGATCACCGTAACAGTGTGTTTGGCCCCGAGGAGATAATGCCGCCAGGCCTTAAAGGCGGATTTAATAGCTAAAAACTCATTGCCCGTGATGGTGTAATTAATCTCAGGCGCAGAGAACTTTCGAGACCAAAACGCCACAGGATGCAGTTGGTTAGTCTGTGGATCCCTTTGTGATAGAACTGCTCCCATTGCTAAGCTGGAGGCGTCGGTTTCAACGATGTAAGGGAGATCCGGGCGTGGGTGTTTCAGTATTGGCGCCGAGGTGAACTTGGCCTTTAGCTCTTGGAAGGCTTGTTCAGCTTCTGCAGACCATTGAAAGCGCTTATTTTTTCTTAAGAGGGATGTGATGGGTTGTACCACTCGTGAAAACTCTGGAATAAATCTGCGGTAAAAATTGGCAAAGCCTAGCATGCTTTGAACGCCTTTCACGGAAGTAGGAGATGGCCATTTGAGGATTGCGTCAACTTTTCTCGAGTCCATGTGGACTCCTTTGGGTGTCAGAATAAATCCCAGAAATTCGACCTCAGTGACATGAAAGGCACATTTCTCGAGCTTGGCAAAGAGTTTATGTTGCCGAAGTTTTTCAAGGACCGCCCTAACATGATTTCGATGATCAACTTCCGAAGATGAGTACACAAGAATGTCGTCTATGTAGACACCAACACAGACATCAATGAGCTCTCTGAGGACGTCATTCATGAAATATTGGAAGGCGGCTGGCGCATTGCATAGTCCGAAGGGCATCACTTGGTATTCAAATAGCCCATACTTAGTGCGGAATGCCGTCTTCCATTCATCACCTTCCTTGATCCGTACCAAATGATAAGCTCCCCGGAGATCAAGCTTGGTATAAATACAGGCGTTTTTCACCTGGTCGAGGAGTTTGGGATCAGAGGTAAGGGGTATCTGTTTTTTACTGTTATCTGATTCAGAGCATGGTAATCAATACAGGTTCTGAGGTCACCTTCTTTTTTTGGTACGAAGAACAGAGCCGAGGATGCAGGAGACTTTGACGGACGGAAAAAGCCATTGGCCAGATGCTGGTCTAAATACTGTCGCAGATGAAGGTTCTCAGGCTCGGTGAGGGCGTAAATCCTACTGCAAGGGGGAGTTGCACCGGGTAGCAGATCTATCTGACAATCGTATGATCTGTGAGGTGGCAAGGTGTTAGCCTGTTCCTTTTGAAAAACATCTTGGAACTCTCAATACTCTTGAGGTAATTGTGGTCTGTCAGTCGTTGCTGACGCTAGGCCAATGCTGGGTCGTGGATAGCAGGTTGGTGCACACTCAGGGAACATTATCGTCTTTGCTCGCCAATCAATCTGAGAGTTGTGTTTCTCCAACCAAGGGATTCCGAGGATTACTTGGAATTGAGGAGCCTTGATCACATCGAACACAATTACCTCCCGATGCCCGTCTTGGCCTAGTAACGTCACTTCAGCAGTGGTATGGGTTACCGGTCCGGAGGCGATTTCGGTCCCATCCACCGTGGTAATGACGTCTTTAACCGCCTTTGGACAAAGAGGTAGGTTCATCCTGGAAGCCAATTTGCGGTCCACGTAATTTCCTATTGCTCCACTATCAATGTATGCCTTAATAGCATGCAAACGTTCTGGTTGCTTTGGGTTTACGAGGACCATAGGCATTATGAAGTGCGAGGTAAAAGAACTGGTTTTTAAACTCGGCAAGCGGACCTCTACACTTGTCGGGCGAGGTCGTTTCCCGGCTCAGGCTTTTCAGAGTTCTTGTCAGAAGCTCCTACTGTCTTCTTAGGTGGTTTTACCGGGCAATCTCGAAGAAAATGTCCAGAGTTTCCACAATAGAGGCACAATTGCATTTGTCGTCTTCTGTCACGCTCTTTCTGGGTTAAGGGACCCTTTACGGCCCCAATCTGCATAGGTTCAACGTGTCGACCCCTTTGGCGTTGCTTTGTGTTTTCGTGAATACTCGGGTTTCAAACCTGGATCGGTCCGCCTTTCTGTTTTGGAGCCTATGATCCAATTGGATCACCAAATCAATATATTCCGAACAGTCCTGAGGAGGATTCACGACCTGGGCAAGGACGTCTTTAAGTTCACCACGCAGACCTCTATGAAATAGCGTGATCCTTTTTTCCTCAGGCCATCTAGTTTCCACGATTAACCCATTAAAAGATGCAATGTAGGCTAAGAGGTCCTGGTTGCCCTGTCGCAGGGAGAGGAGTTCGTTGTCCAGGGCCTACCCTTGGGAATGTCTTGCAAAAAGTCTCTCCATACTCGCCTGGAAGGCTGAGAAGTTCTGAAGAATTGGG
This sequence comes from Ambystoma mexicanum, assembly GCF_040938575.1. Lineage (NCBI taxonomy): Eukaryota > Metazoa > Chordata > Amphibia > Caudata > Ambystomatidae > Ambystoma > Ambystoma mexicanum. The sequence goes on along the minus strand of NC_090931.1, from coordinate 1,417,596,550 downwards.
TCATCCTGTGTAACCAGAGGGATCGACCAATCAGCAGCGCTGCCGCTAAGATACGAAAGTACAAAGGCTACCTTGGTCTGGTCAGTTGGAAAGGCTGTGGGTCTACAAAGAAAGTGCTGTCGGCATTGATTTATAAACACTGCAAATCTTTTAGGGTCACCAGAAAAGCATTCAGGTGGTGCCAATGGCACATTTCCAGGTAGGTTGATTTGAACGGGATTGGTTGAAGTAACTGGGGTATAATTCCCCCCTGAGTTAGGTAGAGGAGTTTGCCCCGCTTGACTCTGTAATAACTGTCTGGCGAGATCGTCAGTTCGTTCTTTTGACATTATCAATTCCCTCTTAAGGGCGTTCGTTTCCTGGCGAGCAGCATGGACTTCAGCTCTTAATTCCCCCAACAACTGGGCCAATTGGTCTGTGTCGGAAGTTTCCATAGCGCCTGGGTAGGAGATTATGGGTAGGCTTCGCGTTCTGTAACGCTCACCTGATTCCCACAGAGGCGCTGACCCAAACTGGACTGCTACAGTTGCTTCTATGACTATGATGAGGCGTAGAACTCGTAAGACGCTCTGGGCAGGACCTCCGAATATTGACTGTCTGGCTTGTAAGGTAGTTTCTGCAGGTGGAAGAAAAAGGGGTAATTACAAACTGGTTGGATAAGTTCTCCCACCAATCTTCTGCTTTTCCCACTTCTTGGTTCTTGACTGGTCTCCACGAACTCTCACCTTTGGTTTAGTAAAGCCGAGCTCTCCATCCTGCTTCTGGTGCAGGGGCGCGTGGAATCCAGTTACGTCACTGGATGATTTCAGTGTTTAGGCTCAGTGTCCTTTTGTGGCTTGTAATAGTCCTTCAGGTGCCGAGGAGCTGTTGGCGACACCACCACTGCTGTGCAAGAAGAGGCTCATGAGTATAGAAGATCTGAGGCCGCTTCTGAAGGAGCACCCTTTTATAATGTCCTTTTCTGTCTTTCAGGTGCCGAGATGCTGTGGGCGATACCGCCGCTGTTGCACGTGCGGTGGCACGTAAGTATAACTGAATTGTGGCCGTTTCCAAATGGGCACCTCTGATAATGTCTTTTCCTTCCTTTCAGGTGCCGAAATGCTGAGGGCGATGCTGCCGCTGCTGCGCGTGAAGAAGCGCGTAAGTATAACTGAGTTGCGAACCCTTCGGCTCGGACACCACTAACAATGTCTTTTGTCTTCCAGGTGCTGGGATGCTGCCGAAGCGAAGGCCGCGGTGAACTCCGGTGTGATCACGGATGGATAAGGTAAGCGAGCGCAGCTGCGAGCGTGTTGCCCGTTTTCTAACCTTATGTCTTTATTTGCAGGTTGTCGGAGACTGGACTCTTGTGGCTGAATTCTGGTGAGTAGATGTTCCTGTGCCTTTTCTTCATCCACAGGTTGCTGCTCGAGAAGCTGAGGGTGTGTCTGGACCTGGAATGCAGGAGCCGACTCGGTGAGCGTCCTGCTGCTGTTGCAGAATAACGCGAAGCATGTGAATTCTATCGGGCGTGGTTTAAATAGTGGAGAAGTGCTTTGGTGCGTATTCTTCCTCCAGCCTCACCCAGGTAAGAAAAGAGTTCCAGTGTCAGAGGATTAGCATCAGCCCCACCCAGGTAAGAAAAGAGTTCCTGTAACAGAGGATTGGTCCCTCCCAGCCAGTGGCTGGGACTTCACCCATCTTGGATTGTTCTAGGTGAGTATGCAGCATTGTCTGCCACAGGTAAGTCCACCCAATCACTACTGCACACTTTAAGAATATGAGCCCGGCACCCTTGGTGCCGGGATTGTGGTTCCTTATGAGCCTGGCGCCAGATGTGCCAGGACATGGTCCAAAGGGCCACTGTAGGGGTCTGCTGGAACCGGGGGTGTGGATGATGAGCCTGCTTCAGAGGACGCTGGGCCAGTCTTGGCTCCTCGGGAGTAGCGCTCATGACACATTTGTAAAGGTATGGATCATAAAGCAGAATGATGTGCTTTGCAGGCAGTGGTGTTATTTCAGCTGGGAGCTTTTCAATGATAGTGCCTATCTGTGTGAGTTTATAAAGATGCATGACCTCATCCTGGCTGTGTGTAATTTTATAATAAACTACTAAGTGTTTTTCTACAATCATACTGTTATTTCTCCATCTTTTAATATTATAATTTTTTAGATAGCTGTGTGTGTAAACATTTTTTTAGATAGCAGACAGGTTTGGAAGTGACAGCAGATTATAGCAGATGGGAAAAATGACAGTAAGTTCATTTCATAGGTTATACAGGTTAAGTGGCAGTTACTCTGTTTATATGCATTCATAAGAGTTTTATTTGTACTGTGCAGAAAATATGCATACCTGTAGTTTGTATTCATTTCATGCATGTGGATATGTATGCAGCTGCAAGTAGAAATCTTGGAGACTTGTGCAGTAGTTTTTGTAGTAGGTGTTTTCCAATGATATGAGACTTGTACTCAGTGATCAACAGTACATTTGAAGTGCTGAACTCTGATTATGGAGTTAGATGTATAGGTCTTTGATATGATTGGTGGATAGTTGTGTGACTGCTTAGCTGTATCCAATGAGGGAATGGCAGAGAGAGTGAAGTGGAAAGGGTGGAAGGGCTGTGCAAGAGTAACGCGGTCCGCGGACACCACTGTTGTCCGCGGACAGGGTGTGCCACATCTGCGGTTTTCCAGCAAATCCAGCATGAAAAGAGGACTATAGGGATCAGCCAATCAGATGTTGAGGTTGTGGGTTTGTGTTGAAAGAGACTGTGTGTAGTGAAGATGGCAGAGGTGGAGACAGTCAGGGTGTTGGTGCTTGGAGATATGTTTGTGCATGGTTTACAGCAGTATGTTCAATGTAGGCATGTGGCAAACAATTCTGATGTTAAAAGAGTGGAGGTCTTGTGGAACACTGTGCCTGATTGTGATGTACAGGGAATTTTACATGTTTGTGAAGATATGGGCAGGATGAACAGTCCCCATGTGGTAGTTTTGCACTATGGTGCTTTCCATTTGGGCTATATCAGTGTCCCTACTTTGTTGGGAGAGTTGGAACGCTTGGTTCAAGCCGTAATGAACATCCTTCCAAATGCCAAAGTAATTTTTTCTGGATTTAGTCTTAGGGCTGTTCTGTTGTTTTTTTTCTCAGCAAAACATTGCTAGGTGTGCAATCAACAGAGGCATGTGTGCTTTCATGCTTAGAGCTGGTATCTACTTATGTAATAATGATAATATTGATTCCAGTAATGCTGTTTATTTTAAAAAAAAGATGGCATGTCTTTGTCTTTAATGGGAAATGCCATGCTGTTCTGGAATGTAAGGGTTGCTTTGGAGAAGGTAATGTGAAGATTTTAGGAGTAAAGTAAGAAAAATAAAATTAAAATAAATACAAAATAACAGGTGTCTGTCAAGCATCTTAAAAAAAAAATGGCTCTTTTCAGATCCAACCTCAAAGGGGAAATGGAGCACACTATTGAAAATTAAATACACCACGCTCAGTTTTTCGATATGTCCGCAGACATGGCGGAAGTCATCGGACATCGTGTATTACATACAGGGATTTTGGGGTGGACAGGCATGCAAATGAGAATGAGAAAAGCAAGGGATTGGTCAGTAAAGTTTACTGGGTGTGTTGTGTAAGGTGATAGTTTGTCAGAAAGTCTTTTTTCTGAGAGAAGAACAGATAGCTATGGCTGTGTGTTTCAGAAAACAGTTTATATGGATTTTGGGAGACTCATGGATACATTGGTTGGAGGTGCATGCAGAATGCTGTGGAGTAGATTCAGATCTTGGATTCCCTCATGTGGAAGTGCACTGGCATGGAATGCGTGGAATGAAGTGGCTGGACTTGGTACCTCTCTGTGCTAGTTTGGAGACAGACCATCATCCAGACATAATTATTATTCATTGTGGAGTGAACAGTTAAGACATATGTCTGGAATTTCATTGCAATTTGCAATGAAAGACGGATTTGGGAAGGTTATGGACATGTTTCCAAATTCCCAAGTATTTTTTTCTCATATTGCGCAGAGACAAATGTTGCTTCGCGCTTCTTCATTTGGTCCACAAATGGAGAAAGCGAGGTGCAACGTCAATAAGGCTCTTTGTGCCTTTCTAAGAGATATGGGTATGTCCTCTTTCTACAATGAAACTATTATGTTTCGTAGCACATACATTTTTCGCAGAGATGGAGTCCATCTTACTTATGCTGGCAATCAGATTTTTCTGAGAAATGTACAAATGCATTGCAACCTTTTTTGGCATTACAGCCATCCATTTTGCAGTAGGTGTTGACCATTTCAAGTTTTTCAAACACAAAAAACCCACCAAAAGGCTCTTTCTTTTTACACACAACACCCTATAGAGGAGGGGAAAGGAGGGTGAGGAAGGGACACCAATCACGGGGATAAGAAAGGGCAGGTGTAGAGAGGAAGATGTAGGGTGGGCCTGATTTAAGTAGGTAGCAGACCTTCCCATTCTCCTTGACCGCAGTCTCGTAAGCACTCCGAAGACTCTCACCCCTGCAGAGAACTGCGTTGCAGTACATACACAAAACTACGACCCTCGAAAGGTAAGGGTCAACAGCATCATGGCTGGCCTGTGAGGCAGCTGGAGGGAAGCGCTGTCCCACAGGAGTGTCTCTTGTGGTGACAGGAGTGGAAACGGAGGATGTGGTAGAGGAACTCAACCTACTAAGTTGATCACAAGGGACAACCTTGCGAATTGCCCCACCGTGGAACGACCTTAGGTGTCGCTTCATGGATGTCGAACCAAACCAAAGCTGTACGAACCAGGCCTCCCATGACTCAGCACCATTTTGCACTGGTTGCAGGTGGCCTTGTTCGCACATGCTTTTGGCATGTCACCCTGAATGGTAAACAACCAGCACACCCAAGACTCAAGGCGAGTGCTGGTAGTAGGGACTTCCACTACCTCATCCTCTTCATCCTCTTCATCCTCCTCCTTTACATTGTCACGCCTGTTCCCCTCTGCAGGCCCTTGGGGAGGTGGTGGTGTTGGAGGGGTTAGGGCGGTGCTGAGACAGATGTAGCTCCAGCTGGAGCCGCACCAGCTATGGATGCCATCAGGGTTGGTGAGATAATCTCAGCAAGAGCAGCAAAGGCAGCAAAATTCAATCTGCAATAGCCAGAAGCACAATGAAGATCAGCTTTGGGGTGTGTCCTTTTATAGGGGTGCAGGTGCCAGCTCTGCGGACAGCCCCGCGTCTCTCTCCTGTTACCCCCCGCTCATGCCTCGTGTCTCTCTCCTGTTACCCCCCACCCCCAATCATGCCCCATGTCTCCCTGCTGTTGTCCCCCACCCCCGCTCATGCCCCGTGTCTCCCTGCTGTTGCCCCCCACCCCCTGCTCATTCCCCGTGTCTCTCTCCTGTTGCCCCCCACCACCCGGTCATGCCCAGTGTCTCCTTGATGTTGCCCCCCACTCCCCGCTCATGCCCCGTGTCTCTCTCCTGTTGCCCCCCAACCCCGCTCATGCCCCGTGTCTCCCTGCTGTAGCCCCCACCCGCGCTCATGCCCCGTGTCTCTCTCCTGTTACCCCCCACCCTCTGCTCATGCCCCGTGTCTCTCTCCTGTTGCCCCACACCCCCGGACATGCCCTGTTTCTCCCTGCTGTTGCACCCCACCCCCTCTCATGCCCTGTGTCTCTCTCCTGTTACCCCCTACCCAACTATCATGCCCTGTGTCTCTCTCCTGTTGCCCCCCACCCCCCAGTCATGCCCCGTGTCTCTCTCCTGTTGCCCCACACCCCCGGTCATGCGCTGTTACTCCCTGCTGTTGCACCCCACCCCCGCTCATGCCCTGTGTCTCTCTCCTGTTACCCCCAACCCCCGGCTCATGCCCCGTGTCTCCCTGCTGTTGCCCCCCACCCCCGCTCATGCCCCGTGTCTCTCTCCTGTTGCCCCCAACCCCCGGTCATGCCCTGTGTCTCCCTGCTGTTGCCCATCATCCCCCGCTCATGCCCCGTGTCTCTCTCCTGTTGCCCCCAACCCCCGGTCATGCCCTGTGTCTCCCTGCTGTTGCCCACCATCCCCCGCTCATGCCCTGTGTCTCTCTCCTGTTACCCCCCACCCCCGCTCATGCCCCATGTCTCCCTCGTGTTCCCCCACCCCCCCCGCTCATGGCCCGTGTCTCCCTGCTGTTGCCCCCCACCCCCCGCTCATACCCTGTGTCTCCATGCTGTTGTCCCCCACCCCCTGCTCATGCCCCGTGTCTCTCTCCTGTTACCCCCACCCACTCTCATGCGCCGTGTCTCTCTCCTGTTGCCCCACACCCTTCGGTCATGCCCTGTTACTCCCTGCTGTTGCACCCCACCCCCGCTCATGCCCTGTGTCTCTCTCCTGTTACCCCCGACCCCCGGCTCATGCCCCGTGTCTCCCTGCTGTTGCCCCCCACCCCCGCTCATGCCCCGTGTCTCTCTCCTGTTGCCCCCAACCCCCGGTCATGCCCTGTGTCTCCCTGCTGTTGCCCACAATCCCCCGCTCATGCCCCGTGTCTCTCTCCTGTTACCCCCCACCCCCGCTCATGCCCCATGTCTCCCTCGTGTTCCCCCACCCCCCCCCCGCTCATGGCCCGTGTCTCCCTGCTGTTGCCCCCCACCCCCCGCTCATACCCTGTGTCTCCATGCTGTTGTCCCCCACCCCCTGCTCATGCCCCGTGTCTCTCTCCTGTTACCCCCACCCACTCTCATGCGCCGTGTCTCTCTCCTGTTGCCCCACACCCTTCGGTCATGCCCTGTTTCTCCCTGCTGTTGCACCCCACCCCTGCTCATGCCCTGTGTCCCTCTCCTGTTACCCCCCACCCCCGGCTCATGCCCCGTGTCTCCCTGCTGTTGCCCCCCAAACCCCGCTCATGCCCCGTGTCTCTTTCCTGTTACCCCCCACCCCCAATCATGCCCCGTGTCTCCCTGCTGTTGCCCCCCACCCCCGCTCATGCCCCGTGTCTCTCTCCTGTTACACCCCACCCACTGCTCATGCCCCGTGTCTCTCTCCTGTTGCCCCCACCCTCCGGTCATGCCCCGTGTCTCCCTACTGTTGCCCCATACCCCCCGCTGATGCCCCGTGTCTCTCTCCTTTTCCCCCCACCCCGGTCATGCCCCATGTCTCCCTGCTGTTGCCCCCCACCCCCCTCTCATGCCCCATGTCTCTCTCCTGTTACCCCCCACCCCCTCTCATGCCCTGTGTCTCTCTCCTGTTGCCCCCCAGTCATGCCCCGTGTCTCCCTGCTGTTGCCCCCCACCCCCTGCTCATGCCCCATGTCTCTCTCCTTTTACCCCCACCCACTCTCATGCCCTGTGTCTCTCTCCTGTTGTCCGACACCCCTGGTCATGCCCTGTTTCTCACTGCTGTTGCCCCCCACCCCCGTTCATGCCCTGTGTCTCTCTCCTGTTGCCCTCCCACCCCCGCTCATGCCCCGTGTCTCGCTCCTGTTACCCCCCAACCCCTCTCATGCCCCGTGTCTCTCTCCTGTTGCCCCCACCCCCCGCTCATGCCCCGTGTCTCTCTCCTGTTACCCCCCACCCCCTCTCATGTCCTGTGTCTCCCTCGTGTTCCCCCCACCCCCGCTCATGCCCCGTGTCTCCCTGCCGTTACCCCCCACCCTCCAATCATGCCCCGTGTCTCCCTGCTGTTGCCCCCACCCCCGCTCATGCCCCGTGTCTCTCTCCTGTTACCCCCCATCCCCGGCCCATTCCCCGTGCCTCCCTTGTGTTCCCCCCACCCCCCGCTCATGCCCCGTGTCTCCCTGCTGTTGCCCCTCAGCCCCCGCTCATGCCCCGTGTCTCCATCCTGTTGCCTCCCACCCCCCGCTCATGCCCCGTGTCTCTCTCCTGTTACCCCCACCCCCCGCTCATGCCCTGTGTCTCCCTGCTGTTGCCCCCCACCCTCCGCTTATGCCCCATGTCTCCCTGCTGTTGCCCCCCACCACCCGCTCATGCCACGTGTCTCTCTCCTGTTACCCCCCACCCCCGCTCATGCCCCGTGTCTCCCTTGTGTTCCCCCACACCCTCTGCTCATGCCCCGTGTCTCCCTGCTGTTGCCCCCCACCCCCCGCTCATGCCCTGTGTCTCCCTGCTGATGCCCCCCACCCCCCGCTCATGCCTCGTGTCTCTCTCCTGTTCCCCCAACCCCGGTCATGCCCCGTGTCTCCCTGCTGTTGCAACTCACCCCCCGCTCATGCCCCGTGTCTCCCTGCTGTTGCCCCTGCCCCCGCTCATGCCCCGTGTCTCTCTCCCGTTACCCCCCACCCCCCTCTCATGCCCTGTGTCTCTCTCCTGTTACCCCCTACCCCCTCTCAGGTGCTGTGTCTCTCTCCTGTTGCCCCACCCCCCTGTAATGCCCCATGTCTCCCTGCTGTTGTCCACCACCCCCCGCTCATGCCCCGTGTCTTTCTCCTATTACCCTCACCCCTCTCTCAAGCCTGTGTCTCTCTCCTGTTGCCCCACACCCCCCGGTCATGCCCCGTTTCTCCCTGCTGTTGCCCCCCAACCCCCGCTCATGCCCCGTGTCTCTCTCCTGTTACCGCCTACCACCGGTCATGCCCCGTGTCTCCCTGCTGTTTCCCCCCACCCCCGCTCATGCCCCGTGTCTCTCTCCTGTTACACCCCACCCCCCGCTCATGCCCCGTGTCTCTCTCCTGTTGCCCCCACCCTCCGGTCATGCCCCGTGTCTCCCTACTGTTGCCCCTTACCACCCGCTGATGCCCCGTGTCTCCCTCCTTTTACCCCCACCCCCGGTCATGCCGTGTGTCTCCCTGCTGTTTCCCCTCACCCCCCGCTCATGCCCCGTGTCTCCCTGCTGTTGCCCCCCACCCCCCGCTCATGCCCCGTGTCTCTCTCCTGTTACCCCCCACCCCCCACTCATGTCCTGTGTCTCTCTCCTGTTGCCCCCACCCCGCGCTCATGCCCCGCATCTATCTCCTGTTGCCCCTACCCCACGCTCATGCCCCGTGTCTCTCTCCTGATACCCCCACCCCCCTCTCATGCCCCGTGTCTCCCTGCTGTTGCCCCCCACCCCCCACTCATGCCCCGTGTCTCTCTCCTGTTACCCCCCACCCCCCTCTCATGCCCTGTGTCTCTCTCCTGTTGCCCAAACCCCCCCCGGTCATGCCCGTGTCTCTCTCCTGTTGGCCCCCACCCCCCGGTCATGCCCCATGTCTCCCTGCTGTTGCCCCCCACCCCCGGTCATGCCCCGTGTCTCCCTGCTGTTGCCCCCCACCCCCGCTCATGCCCTGTGTCTCCCTGCTGTTGCCCCCCACCCAGCCGCCACTCATGCCCCGTGTCTCTCTCCTGTTACCCCCACCCCCTGTCATGCCCTGTGTCTCCCGCGTGTTCCCCCCACCCCCCGCTCATGCCCGTGTCTCCCTGCTGTTGCCCCCCACCCCCTCTCATGCCCCGTGTCTCTCTCCTGTTACCCCCCTCTCATGCCTGTGTCTCTCTCCTGTTGCCCCCCACCCCCAGGTCATGCCCTGTGTCTCTCTCCCGTTACCCCCCCACCCCCGCTCATGCCCTGTGTCTCTCTCCTGTTACCCCCCCACCCCCCTCTCATGCCCTGTGTCTCTCTCCTGTTGCCCCCCACCCCCCAGTCATGCCCCGTGTCTACCTGCTGTTGCCTCCCACCCCCCGCTCATGTCCCGTGTCTCTCTCCTGTTGCCCCCACCCCGCGCTCATGCCCCGCATCTCTCTCCTGTTGCCCCTACCCCCCGCTCATGCCCTGTGTCTCTCTCCTGTTACCCCCACCCCCTTCTCATGCCCCGTGTCTCTCTCTTGTTACCCCCCCACCCCCCTCTCATGCCCTGTGTCTCTCTCCTGTTGCCCAACACCCCCCCGGTCATGCCCATGTCTCTCTCCTGTTGCCCCCCACCCCGGTCATGCCCCGTGTCTCCCTGCTGTTGCCCCCCACCCCCGCTCATGCCCCGTGTCTCCCTGCCGTTGACCCCCACCCACCCCCCACTCATGCCCCGTGTCTCTCTCCTGTTACCCCCACCCCCTCTCATGCCCTGTGTTTCCCTCGTGTTCCCCCCACTACCCTCTCATGCTTCGTGTCTCTCTCCTGTTACACCCCTCTCATGCCCGTGTCTCTCTCCTATTGCCCCTCCACCCCCCGGTCATGCCCCGTGTCTCTCTCCCATTACCCCCCCACCCCCTCTCATGCCCCGTGTCTCCGTCCTGTTACCCCCACCCCCCTCTCATGCCATGTGTCTCTCTCCTGTTGCCCCCACCCCCCAGTCATGCCCCGTGTCTCCCTGCTGTTGCCCCCCACCCCCTGCTCATGCCCCATGTCTCTCTCCTGTTACCCCCCACCCCCTCTCATGCCCCATGTCTCTCTCCTGTTGCCCCCCACCCCCCAGTCATGCCCCGTGTCTCCCTGCCGTTGCCCCCCACCCCCCGCTCATGCCCCGTGTCTCTCTCCTGTTACCCCCCACCCCCCTCTCATGCCCTGTGTCTCCCTCGTGTTCCCCCCACCCCCCGCTCATGCCCCGTGTCTCCCTGTTGTTACCCTCACCCTCCAATCATGCCCCGAGTCTCACTGCTGTTGCCCCACCCCCCGCTCATGCCCCGTGTCTCTCTCCAGTTACCCCGCGCCCATGCCCAGTGCCTCCCTTGTGTTCCCCCCAACCCACGCTCATGCCCCGTGTCTCCCTGCTGTTGCCCCCCAGCCCCCGCTCATGCCCCGTGCCTCCATACTGTTGCCTCCCTACCCCCGCTCATGCCCCGTGTCTCTCTCCTGTTACCCCCCACCCCCCGCTCATGCCCTGTGTCTCCCTGCTGTTGCCCCCCACCCTCTGCTTATGCCCTGCGTATCTCTCCTGTTACCCCCCACCCCCGGTCATGCCCCGTGTCTCCCTGCTGTTGCCCCCCACCCCCGCTCATGCCCCGTGTCTCTCTCCTGTTACACCCCTCCCCCCGCTCATGCCCCGTGTCTCTCTCCTGTTGCCCCCACCCTCCGGTCATGCCCCGTGTCTCCCTACTGATGCCTCCTACCACCCGCTGATGCCCCGTGTCTCCCTCCTTTTCCCCCCACCCCCGGTCATGCCCCGTGTCTCCCTGCTGTTGCCCCTCACCCCCTGCTCATGCCCCGTCTCTCCCTGCTGTTGCCCACCACCCCCCACTCATGATTCGTGTCTCTCTCCTGTTACCCCCACCCCCCGCTCATGTCCCATGTCTCCCTGCTGTTGCCCCCCACCCCGGTCATGCTCCGTGACTCCCTGCTGTTGCCCCCCACCCCCCACTCATGCCCCAGGTCTCCCTGCTGTTGCCCCCCACCCACCCCCACTCATTCCCCGTGTCTCTCTCCTGTTACCCCCACTCCCTCTCATGCCCTGTGTCTCCCTCGTGTTCCCCCCACCCCCCGCTCATGCCCTGTGTCTTCCTGCTGTTGCCCCCCACCCCCCTCTCATGCCCTGTGTCTCTCTCCTGTTGCCCAACACCCCCCAGTCATGCCCCATGTCTCCCCGCTGTTGCCCCCCACCCCGGTCATGCTCCGTGACTCCCTGCTGTTGCCCCCCACCCCCCACTCATGCCCCAGGTCTCCCTGCTGTTGCCCCCCACCCACCCCCACTCATTCCCCGTGTCTCTCTCCTGTTACCCCCACTCCCTCTCATGCCCTGTGTCTCCCTCGTGTTCCCCCCACCCCCGCTCATGCCCTGTGTCTCCCTGCTGTTGTCCCCACCCCCTCTCATGCCCCGCGTCTCTCTCCTGTTACCCCCCTCTCATGCCGTGTCTCTCTCCTGTTGCCCCCCACCCCCCCGGTCATGCCCTGTTTCTCCCTGCTGTTGCCCCCCACCCCACCGCTCATGCCCTGTGTCTCTCTCCTGTTACCCCCCACCCCCGGTCATGCCCCGTGTCTCCCTGCTGTTGCCCCCCACTCCCCGCTTATGCCCCATGTCTCTCTCCTGTTACTCCCACCCCCTCTCATGCCCAGTGTCTCTCTCCTGCTACCCCCCACCCCCGTCTCATGCCCCGTGTCTCCCTGCTGTTGCCCCTCACCCCCGAATCATGCCCTGTGTCTCTCTCCTGTTACCCCCCCACCCCCTGGTCATGCCTCGTGTCTCCCCTGATCCCCTCCACCCCCTGCTCATGCCTTGTGTCTACCTGCTGTTGCCCCCAGCCCCCGCTCATGCCCTGTGTCTCTCTGCTGTTCCCCCCACCCCCCTCTCATGCCCCGTGTCTCTCTCCTGTTACCCCTCACCCCCTTCTCATGCCCTGTGTCTCTCTCCTGTTCCCCCCACCCCCCTCTCATGCCCCGTGTCTCTCTCCTGTTACCCCCCACCCCCCTCTCATGCCCTGTGTCTCTCTCCTGTTCCCCCCACCCCCCGGTCATGCCCGTGTCTCCCTGCTGTTGCCCCTCACCCCCGCTTATGCCCCGTGTCTCCCTGCTGTTGCCCCCCACCCCTGCTCATGCCCCCGTGTCTCTCTCCTGTTACCCCCCACCCCACGCTCATGCCCCGTGTCTCTCTCCTGTTACCCCCCAACCCCGCGCTCATGCCCCGTGTCTCTCTCCTGTTGCCCCCAACCCCCGCTCATGCCCCATGTCTCTCTCCTGATCCCCCCACCCCCCGGTCATGCCCGTGTCTCCCTGCTGTTGCCCCTCACCCCCGCGTATGCCCCGTGTCTCCCTGCTGTTGCCCCCACCCCCTGCTCATGCCCCCGTGTCTCTCTCCTGTTACCCCCCACCCCCCGCTCATGCCCCGTGTCTCTCTCCTGTTACCCCCCAACCCCGCGCTCATGCCCCGTGTCTCTCTCCTGTTGCCCCCACCCCCCGCTCATGCCCCATGTCTCTCTCCTGTTACCCTCCACCCCCCTCTCATGCCTTGTTTCTCCCTCGTGTTCCCCCCACCCCGCTCATGCCCCATGTCTCTCTCCTGTTACCCCCCACCACCCGCTCATGCCCCGTGTCTCTCTCCTGTTGCCCCCCCACCCCGAGCTCATGCCCCGTGTCTCTCTCATGTTGCCTCCACCCCCACTCATGCCCCGTGTCTCTCTCCTGTTACCCCCACCCCCTCTCATGCCCCGTGTCTCACTGTTGTTGCCTCCCACCCCCGCTCATGCCCTGTGTCCCTCTCCTGTTACCCCCCACCCCCCTCTCATGCCCCGTGTCTCTCTCCTGTTACTCCCCACCCCACTCTCATGAACTGTGTCTCTCTCCTGTTGCCCCCCACCCCCTGGTCATGTCCCGTGTCTCTCTCCTGTTGCCCCCACCCACCGGTCATGCCCTGTGTCTCCCTGCTGTTGCCCCCTACCCCCCGCTCATGCTCTGTGTCTCACTGCTGTTGCCCCCCACAACCCTCTCATGCCCCATGTCTCCCTCGTGTCCCCCCCACCCCCCGCTCATGCCCGTGTCTCCCTGCTGTTGCCCCCCACCCCCCTCTCATGCCCCGTGTCTCTCTCCTGTTACCCCCACTCCCCTCTCATGCCCCGTGCCTCTCTCCTGTTGCCCCCCACCCCCGGTCATGCCCCGTGTCTCCCTGCTGTTGCCTCCCACCCCCCGCTCATAGCCCGTGTCTCTCTCCTGTTGCCCCCCGCCCCGCACTCATGCCCCGCATCTCTCTCCTGTTGCCCCTACCCCCCCGCTCATGCCCCGTGTCTCTATCCTGTTGCCCCCACCCCCTTCTCATGCCCTGTGTCTCCCTGCTGTTGCCCCCCACCCCCCACTCATGCCCCGTGTCTCTCTCCTGTTACCCCCCACCCCCTCTCATGCCCTGTGTCTCTCTCCTGTTGCCCAACACCTCCCCGGTCATGCCCGTGTCTCTCTCCTGTTGCCCCCACCCCCCGGTCATGACCCATGTCTCCCTGCTGTTGCCCCCCACCCCCAGTCATGCCCCTTGTCTCCCTGCTGTTGCCCCCCACCCCCCGCTCATGCCCCGTGTCTCCCTGCTGTTGCCCCCCACCCACCCCCCATTCATACCCCGTGTCTCTCTCCTGTTACCCCCACCCCCTCTCATGCCCTGTGTCTCCCTCGTGTTCCCCCACCCCCCGCTCATGCCTCGTGTCTCCCTGCTGTTGCCCCCCAGCCCCCTCTCATGCCCCGTTTCTCTCTCCTGTTACCCCCACCCCGGTCATGCCCCGTGTCTCCCTGCTATTGCCCCTCACCCCCCGCTCATGCCCCATGTCTCCCTGCTGTTGCCCCTGCCCCCGCTCATGCCTCGTGTCTCTCTCCCGTTACCCCCCACCCCCCTCTCATGCCCTGTGTCTCTCTCCTGTTACCCCCTACCCCCTCTCAGGCCCTGTGTCTTTCTCCTGTTGCCCCCAACCCCCAGTAATGCCCCGTGTCTCCCTGCTGTTGCCCCCCACCCCCTGCTCATGCCCCGTGTCTTTCTCCTATTACCCCCACCCCTCTCTCAAGCCCGTGTCTCTCTCCTGTTGCCCCACAACCCCCGGTCATGCCCCGATTCTCCCTGCTGTTGCCCCCCAACCCCCGCTCATGCCTCGTGTCTCTCTCCTGTTACCCCCCACCCCTGGTCATGCCCCGTGTCTCCCTGCTGTTGCCCCCCACCCCCGCTCATGCCCCGTGTCTCTCTCCTGTTACACCCCTCCCCCCGCTCATGCCCCGTGTCTCTCTCCTGTTGCCCCCACCCTCCGGTCATGCCCCGTGTCTCCCTACTGTTGCCCCTTACCACCCGCTGATGCCCCGTGTCTCCCTCCTTTTACCCCCACCCCCGGTCATGCCCTGTGTCTCCCTGCTGTTTCCCCTCACCCCCCGCTCATGCCCCGTGTCTCCCTGCTGTTGCCCCCCACCCCCCGCTCATGCCCCGTGTCTCTCTCCTGTTACCCCCCACCCCCCACTCATGTCCTGTGTCTCTCTCCTGTTGCCCCCCACCCCGCGCTCATGCCCCGCATCTATCTCCTGTTGCCCCCACCCACCGGTCATGCCCTGTGTCTCCCTGCTGTTGCCCCCTACCCCCCGCTCATGCTCTGTGTCTCACTGCTGTTGCCCCCCACAACCCTCTCATGCCCCATGTCTCCCTCGTGTCCCCCCCACCCCCCGCTCATGCCCGTGTCTCCCTGCTGTTGCCCCCCACCCCCCTCTCATGCCCCGTGTCTCTCTCCTGTTACCCCCACTCCCCTCTCATGCCCCGTGCCTCTCTCCTGTTGCCCCCCACCCCCGGTCATGCCCCGTGTCTCCCTGCTGTTGCCTCCCACCCCCCGCTCATATCCCGTGTCTCTCTCCTGTTGCCCCCCGCCCCGCACTCATGCCCCGCATCTCTCTCCTGTTGCCCCTACCCCCCCGCTCATGCCCCGTGTCTCTATCCTGTTGCCCCCACCCCCTTCTCATGCCCTGTGTCTCCCTGCTGTTGCCCCCCACCCCCCACTCATGCCCCGTGTCTCTCTCCTGTTACCCCCCACCCCCTCTCATGCCCTGTGTCTCTCTCCTGTTGCCCAACACCTCCCCGGTCATGCCCGTGTCTCTCTCCTGTTGCCCCCACCCCCCGGTCATGACCCATGTCTCCCTGCTGTTGCCCCCCACCCCCAGTCATGCCCCTTGTCTCCCTGCTGTTGCCCCCCACCCCCCGCTCATGCCCCGTGTCTCCCTGCTGTTGCCCCCCACCCACCCCCCATTCATACCCCGTGTCTCTCTCCTGTTACCCCCACCCCCTCTCATGCCCTGTGTCTCCCTCGTGTTCCCCCACCCCCCGCTCATGCCCCGTGTCTCCCTGCTGTTGCCCCCCAGCCCCCTCTCATGCCCCGTTTCTCTCTCCTGTTACCCCCACCCCGGTCATGCCCCGTGTCTCCCTGCTGTTGCCCCTCACCCCCCGCTCATGCCCCATGTCTCCCTGCTGTTGCCCCTGCCCCCGCTCATGCCTCGTGTCTCTCTCCCGTTACCCCCCACCCCCCTCTCATGCCCTGTGTCTCTCTCCTGTTACCCCCTACCCCCTCTCAGGCCCTGTGTCTTTCTCCTGTTGCCCCCCAACCCCCAGTAATGCCCCGTGTCTCCCTGCTGTTGCCCCCCACCCCCTGCTCATGCCCCGTGTCTTTCTCCTATTACCCCCACCCCTCTCTCAAGCCCGTGTCTCTCTCCTGTTGCCCCACAACCCCCGGTCATGCCCCGATTCTCCCTGCTGTTGCCCCCCAACCCCCGCTCATGCCTCGTGTCTCTCTCCTGTTACCCCCCACCCCTGGTCATGCCCCGTGTCTCCCTGCTGTTGCCCCCCACCCCCGCTCATGCCCCGTGTCTCTCTCCTGTTACACCCCTCCCCCCGCTCATGCCCCGTGTCTCTCTCCTGTTGCCCCCACCCTCCGGTCATGCCCCGTGTCTCCCTACTGTTGCCCCCTACCACCCGTTGATGCCCCGTGTCTCCCTCCTTTTCCCCCCACCCCCAGTCATGCCCCGTGTCTCCCTGCTGTTGCCCCTTACCCCCCGCTCATGCCCCGTGTCTCCCTGCTGTTGCCCCCCACCCCCCGCTCATGCCCCGTGTCTCTCTCCTGTTACCCCCCACCCCCCACTCATGTCCCGTGTCTCTCTCCTGTTGCCCCCCACCCCGCGCTCATGCCCCGCATCTCTCTCCTGTTGCCCCTACCCCCGCTCATGCCCCGTGTCTCCCTCCTGTTACCCCCTCTCATGCCCCGTGTCTCCCTGCTGTTGCCCCTCACCCCCCACTCATGCCCTGTGTCTCTCTCCTGTTACCCCCCAACCCCCTCTCATGCCCTGTGTCTCTCTCCTGTTGCCCAACACTCCCCGGTCATGCCCCATGTCTCCCTGCTGTTGCCCCCCACCCCCGGTCATGCCCCGTGTTTCCCTGCTGTTGCCCCCCACCCCCGCTCATGCCCCGTGTCTCCCTGCTGTTGCCCCCCACCCACCCCCCACTCATGCCCCGTGTCTCTCTCCTGTTACCCCCACCCCCTCTCATGCCCTGTGTCTCCCTCGTGTTCCCCCACCCCCCGCTCATGCCCCGTGTCTCCCTGCTGTTGCCCCCACCCCCCTCTCATGCCCTGTGTCTCTCTCCTGTTACCCCCCTCTCATGCCAGTGTCTCTCTCCTGTTGCCCCCCACCCCCGGTCATGCCCCGTGTATCCCTGCTGTTGCCTCCCACACAAAACACTAGGAGAGGAGGGGAAAGGAGGGTAAGGGGGGACACCAACCACAGTGATAAGAAAGGGCGGGTGGAGAGAGGAAGATGTGGGGTGGGCCTTACTTAGGTAGTGAGCAGGTCTTCTCGTGCTCTGAGACCAGAGTCTCGAAAGCACTTCGAAGTCTCTCCCCCGTGCAGAGTACTGCGTCGCAGTACATACACAAAAGTGTGAACCTCGAAAGGTAAGGGTCATCAGCATTGTGAATTGCCTGTGACACAGTTGGAGGGATGCGCTCTCCCACAGAAGTGTCTCTTGTGGTGAGAGGAGAGGAAACAGAGGATGAAGAAGAGGAACTCAACCTACTAGGCTCCTCGCAAGGTACAACCTTGCGAACGGCCCCAACGTGGAACGACTTTAGGTGTTGCTTCATAGTAGTCGTACCAAAGCTGTACGAACCAAGCCTCCCGCGACTGAGCACCATTTTACACTGGTTGCAGGTAATTTTGTTTGCATGCGCCTTGGATACGTTACCATGAATGGTAAATAACCGACACACCCAAGACTCACGGCGAGTGCTGGTAGTAGGGACTTCCACTACCTCATCCTCATCATCCTCTTCATCTTCCTCTACATCCTCATGCCTGTTCCCCTCTTCAGGCCCTTTGGGAGGTGGTGGTGGTTGAGGGGCTGGGGTTGGTGCTGAGACAGATGTAGCTCCAGGTGGCAGTAGAGGAGCCATGGATGCCATCAGGTTTCAGAAAAAAATCTGGAAAATTGGCAACAAAATACACTGTGTTCTGTAAGGTAGCCAGAAACACAATGAGGATGATGTCTGGGGTATGGTCTTTTAATGGGGTGCTCTTGCACGGTTCGAGGATACCCGTGCTGTCCACAGACAGAACAAACAACCCAAAAGGGCTCAAAAAGTTCTAAAAAGTATGTAGAAAGTCAGGGTTATTGTCTGGGACAAATGCTATGGTGCATTTTTAGTATAAAATACTGTGGATTGCCCGAAAAGGTACTTTTAAAATGTTTGGGGACCCGGACAGTGTCTGCAATTCAGGACACACGCTGAGCGTGGGTGCGGTCACATGATGGCGTCGCGAACATGTCCGCGAAGGGAAGAGGTGTTCGCAGGACATCAAATGCACGGGAACGGTTGTGCGCATGCGCGCATTTGTTCTACGGACAGTCTTTGGGTCCTGAAATTAATTAAAAGTGCGACACAAGCGACGCGAACAGTAACGGACAGGCGTGATGTTCGGAGAATTTACGGGTGTGGTGCGCAAGTGCGTTGATGTTATTTAGGCAGTACAGACAGGTATAGTGTCCTTAGAACACCTACATTTTGGTTAATTTGACATCCCGGACACCAAGTGTGTTCTTAGAACAATTTCAACTTTCACGCGAACAATACGGACAGGTATAGTGTCCTTAGGACACCTCCATTTTGGTTAATTGCGGACATCCCGGACACCGAGTGTGTTCTTAGAACAGTTTCAATTTGCCTGCGAACAGTACGGACAGGTATAGTGTCCTTAGGACACCTCCATTTTGGTGAATTGCGGACTTCCCAGACACTGAGTGTGTTCTCAGAACAGTTTCAACTTGCCTGCGAACAGCAGGGACAGGGATAGTGTCCTTATGACACCTCCATTTTGGTTAATTGCGGACATCCCAGACACCGAGTGTGTTCTTCGAACAGTTTCAACTTGCCTGCAGACAGTACGGACAGGTATAGTGTCCTTAGGACGCCCCCATTTTCATTTCATTACG
Organism: Ambystoma mexicanum; assembly: GCF_040938575.1. Lineage (NCBI taxonomy): Eukaryota > Metazoa > Chordata > Amphibia > Caudata > Ambystomatidae > Ambystoma > Ambystoma mexicanum. Next base: position 1,417,577,769 of record NC_090931.1, on the reverse strand, counting down.
GACATCCTGGACACCCGCGCTGTCTGCAGACACCTCAACTGCCTTTTTAAAAAAAAAAAAAACACAAAAAAGAACTGAATTAGGACACATATAATATTTTTGCTTTGTTATATATAGATGTAAAATGTATGAAAGAGAAGGGGAAGCATAAACTGAGACAAACACATGAGAATTGGGGGTTTCAAGAGGATTGATAGGAGGAGATGAAGGGATGGAAGTCTCATCAAAAACGTTTTTCTTTGTGGAAATTTGGTTGGTGGGTTGGGTATAATTGACTGGGATATGGAGAGGGGGTACAGGTACATGTGGGACAATAGTATCTAATTTTTTCTTTTATGTGATCCTCCACAACGTTTTTCAAATTGTTGAAATTTGCCATGAGCATGTCCATTTTTTCTTCCATGCACTGGAGAGTCTTATCCAATATATCGTTTGGTGTACTATTTTCAATGTTTGTATGGTTACAAAAAAAAGATATATATGTTAAGTGTACATAAAGTACTGCTTATTAATTGGCTTATATAGAGAAGTGTCTACCATTAGGCTCACTATCTTCAGACATTTCCTCACTTGGGAAATTCTCCTCAAGCCACTCCAAAGTACTGGACATTTCTGTGAGAAAAGACAATTATATCACTTTTATTGTATCTAATACAGACATTTTTGAAATATGTAAGAAAAATGAAGTACACTTACTAGCTTCTGGTAAGTTGTGTTCTTACTTGTTTGTAGCTCTGCTGTTGCTCCTAGTTGTGCAGTTTCTGTGAGGTAATTATGTTGGAAGCCTATCTTTCTTCTTTTGGTATATTCCATTTTAGTACATATGGTATTTAAATGAATGGTTGATGTGTTACATATATAGGTTACACTTCGTATTTATTACTATATATAATGTATTTGTGTGCTGGTTTGTGAATGTGTGAAGTGTTCATATGGCATGAGATAACAATTTAAGATACCCCTGAGTTTTTGGGTAGTGTTGCTGTTGTCCGCGTCTGTCCGCGGACATACGAAGAGACAGCGGACATCAAAATCACTAGCTGGGGGTTCAGTATGTTCTATGTTACATGTATATAAAGTCAGGGATATTATGGTTAAGTTGTGCTACTGAAAACCTATTAAATTCAGTAAAAAACCTTGTTAAAGGGACGTTATGGTTAAGTTGCGCTGCTAAAAAACCTATGAAATTCAGTAAAAAAACTTTGCTAAAGGGGCGTTATGGTTCCAAGTAAAACTGAAAAACCCCTGAAATTCACCAGTTATGGTAAATTAAGCAACCATAACTCGCGCCACCACTGTGCCCTGCTAAGACTAACACCCAGGACATCAAAGATGACATCAGTTTTGAGTCCACGGGGCATGTAGGCAGGGTAGGAAAGGATGATGTGAGAAGATGTGGGGCTTGGGCATAATATAGGAGAGGGGTATTTTAAGTTAATTTCAGAACCAATTCGTATTTTTAATATATACAAAATGTTTCCTAAATTAACTTAAAATCAGTGGCAGGGATATTAGTGGGTTATTAGTGTTTGGGAGAGTTACATTTGGTTAAAAAGCTTTTATTTCTTTAATTACATTGAACTGAATGTGTGCAACATAAGATCGAGTGAAGCCAATGCATGTTTACTGTATTCGTTGCTTTGATTGGACAAGCATTTCATGTGAATTAACAGTGAAAATCTCAATTTCCTCCTGGCATTAACACTCCTAAACTCTTCTTCATCACAGTACCAAGTTAGTAATCCTACCTGAAACCCTGCATCCCCTATAGTGATCTTACCTATAGCCATACATCCCTCATGCATGTCCCACTACCCAATAGTAATCTTACCCTTACCCACACAACCCTCTACCTCATCCCCGTGCCCATTTGCAATCTTACCTTTCCCCACACATCCCTCTTTCTCATTACAGTCCACACTACACCAGCTTCTTGCTTTCTTTTCACAGTCCCCAACTACCCCACCTCACTCTTGCTCCACATAGTCTCCCATTACCCCCATCTCCCACTTTCTCATCCCAGTCCCCCGCTAACTGCAACTGACCCTTCCTCATCACAGCCCACTACCCTTACCTCACTCTTCCTCGTCACAATCCGCACTACCCCACCACAATCTTCCTGGTCATAATCTTCCACTAACGCCACCACACTATTCCTCATCACAGTCCACCCCTACACCACGTCTCTCGTCCTCGTCACAGGCCCCTACAACCACAACACACGCTTCCTCGTCACTTTACCCCAGAACACAACCACAGTCTTCTTCATCACTTTCCCCCACCACTCCCACCTCACTAGTCCTTGTCACATTCTCCCAGAACACCACCTCACTACATCTCACTCTTCCTCATCAAAGTACCCCACTAACCCCAACTCACTCTTTATCATCATAGTCTCCCACTAACCCACCTCACTCGTCCCCATCACAGTCCACCACTACCCGACCTCACTCTTCCTCATCACATTATCCCATTACTTCCACCTCATGTATCCTCATCACAGTCTCCAACTACACACCTCACTCTTCCTCACCACAATCTACTACTACCCCAACTCTTTGTTCCTTGCCAGAGTCTCCCAATACTCCAACCTCCCTCTTCCCCCACTGTCCTCCACTACTTCACCACACAGTTCCTTATCACAGTCTCCCACTACACAAATCTCACATTTCGTAGTCACAGTGCCCCAGACAAATGCACTACTTTTACCTCCATATCCCTTTTCCTCATCAAGGTACCCAATTATTAATCCTACCTTTACCATCATCTAACTCTTTCTTTTCACAGTACCAAATAGTAATTCATGTCATTAACCGACATCACTCTTGCTCATCCCATTACTCAATGGTAATCATACCTGTACCCCACCTCACTCTTCCTCACCACAGTCCCCCACTAACACCACCTCCCTCTTCCACATCACAGTTAGCCACTACCCAAACTCACTCTTTCTTGTCACAGACACGCCAGTCACAACTCGCTCTACCTTTTCACAGTACCCCACTACCCCACTTCACTCTTCCTCATCAAAGTCCCCCCACTACCCCACCTCACTCGTACTCATAATAGGCAACTACTAACCCAGCTCACTATTCTCTCTCACAGTTCCCTACTACCCCACCTCACTCTTCCTCGTCAGAGACCCCTACTACCTACACTTCACTCTTCCACATCACTGTTCCCTACTTCCAAACCTAACTCTTCCTCATCACAGTCCTCCACTAATAACACCTCAAACTTCCTCTTCACAATACCCCCATTGTGATTGCTTGCATTACCCACACATCACTCTTTATCATCCCAATGCCTAATTAGGAATCCTAACTTTACCATCATCTCCCTTTTCGTCATCCCAGTACCTACTAGTAATCCATGATATTACACCCACACACCTCTTCCTCGTCCCAGTACTCAATGATAATCTTTCCACAACCCACGTCCGTTTTCCCTTTCCCAGTACCCAGTAGTAGTTTTACCTTTAACCCCATATATCTCTTTGCCATCACAGTCCCTCACCCCAACCCCCTCACTCATCCTCATCACAGTCCCCCAGTACTTCCACCTCACTCTTCCTCATCACCGTTCCCTACTACACTAAGCTCAGTCTTCCTCATCATACTCCCACACTAACCCCACCTCACTCTTCCTCGTCACAGTCCCCCACTACCTCAGCTCACTCTTCCTCATCACAGGCCTCATTAACACCACCTCAATCTTCCTCAACACAATTCCCCACTGCCTCCAACTCACTATTCCTCGTCACAGTCCCCCACAAACCCACCCCACTGTTGTTCCTTGTGACAGTACCCAACTATTAACACCTCACTTATTCTCGTCACTGTCTTCCACTACCCCGCCTCGCTCTTCCTTGTCACACTCCACCACTACCCCACCTCTCTCTTCCTCATCACAGTCCTCCATTACTCCCACCTCCCTCTTCTGTATCCCAGTACCAAATAGTAATCCATGTCATCAGCCCCACGTCACTCTTTCTTGTCCCATTGCCCAATGGTAATCTTATGTTTAACCCCTCACTCTTTGTCATCATGGTCCCCCACTAACTCACCTCCCGCTTACCCATCATAATTACCTACTAGCCAACCTCACTCTTACTCATCACAGCCCCCCACAACTCACACTTCACTCACAGTACCCCAATTGTAATCACTAGAATTACCCCCACATCCCTCTTCCTTGTCCCAACACCGAATTAGTAATCCTACCTTTATCATCAACTCCCTCTTTTTCATCTCATTACCCAATAGCAATCCATGAAATTATGCTCACATTTCTCTACCTCGTCTCAGCAGACTATGGTAATCTTACCTTTAACCACATCCCTCTTCCCTGCCCCAGTACTCAATAGTAGTTGTATATGTAACGTAACATCCCTCTTCCACATTACAGTCCCCCTACCACCACCTCCCTCTTCCTCATCACAGTCCTCCACTACCTCACTCTTCTTCATCACAGCATCACAGTCCCCCTCTACCCCACCTCACGTTTCCTCATCACAGACCACCACAACCACAACTCACTTTTCCTCACAGTACCCCAGTACTCCTACCTCACTCTTCCTCAACACAGTTCCTCATGCTCTGCATCCCACTCCTCTTCACAGTCCCCATCAACCCCACTTCATTCTTCCTTGTCACAGGCCCCCACTACTCCCACCTCACTCGCACTATCACAGTCTCCCACTAGCCCACCACACTCTTCCTTATCTCAGTTGCTACTAGTCCCCCCTGTCCTCCACTACTCCACCTCACTTTTCGTAATCACACTACCTCAAACAAATGTACTTCCTGTACCTCTACATCACTCTCCCTAATTCCAGTACCTAATTATTAGTCCTTATTTTACTGTCACCTCCCACTTCCTCATCCCAGTAACACATAGTAAGCCATGTCATTAACCTCACATCACTTTCTCGTCCCAGTACCCAATGGTATTCTGACCTTTCCCCACCTCAATCCTCATCACAGTTCCTCGCTCCCCCTTCCATGTCGCAGTCCCCCACTACCCCCTCCTTACACTTCCTTGTCACAGTCTCCCACTAACCCCACCTCATTCTTCATCATCACAGTCTGCCATTAACTCACCTTACTCTTCTTCATTACAGTCTCCCACATCCCCAACTCACTCTTCCACATCACAGTACCCCACTACTCCCACTTCACTCTTCCTTGTTACAATTCCCCAATAACTCAACTCACTCTTCCTCATCACAGTCTCCCACTACCCCATCTCACTCTTCTTGGTCACAGTCCCCCACTACCCCACCTCTCTCTTCCTCATCACAGTCCCCAACTACTCCCACCTCCCTCTCCCCCTCACAGTCCTCCCAACTCCACCTCATTGTGTCTCATCACAGTCTCCTACTACGCAAACCTCACTCATATGAGTCACAGTGCCACAATTGTGATCCCTAGCTTTACCTCCACATCCCTCTTCCTCATTCCAATACTGAATTGTTGATCCTATCTTGACCATCACCTCCCTTTTCCTCATTCCAGTTCCCAATAGTAATCTATGTTATTATCCCACATTCCTCATCCACATTCCAGTACCCAATATTAGTCTAACCATTACTCTGTATACCTCTTCCCCATCCCAGTCCCCAACTACCCCACTTCACTCTTTCTTGTCACAGTCCCCCACTACCCCACCTCATTTGTTCTCATCCCCAAATACTGCAACAAAGGGTTTCTCAAGTATTTAATCTTTTATGTGTGCCAACTAGATAATAAGCTGATTGTAGTAGGGGACTGTGACGAGGAAGAGTGAGGTGGCATAGTGAGGGACTGGAAAAGCTGTGCATATTTCTTTTGTGCATCGTCCACAAACATCACCACCCTTTTTTATTCATTTGTATGGTGCAGAGGAGCGGTGGAACACAAATTCTGTTTCCTCCTACTCCATTCCTCTCTGCCATACAAATCCTGCAGCATTTGAGCCAGCAAACATATTCATGCACAATTGTTGCTGATCGTTATGGAGCCCACCGGCTTTAAGCACCAGCATAAAGCAGGCTGACTCAATAGGGATCCATTGTACACACTGCCTGCCATTCTTGCATGGCAGCATTGTAATTATAAATGCTGCCTGCCATGCAAGGAAAAAGGAGCTCCTCAGTGTTTTACAACTGACTTAATGATGGGCACCTCTTTGTTTACAAAACAGCACCCATCACCTTAAGGGGATCCCTCCAGGTTCACCTAATGCATAGAAAGTATAGGCTCTATGGAGTTTGGAAGTTTGGAATAGCCTAATCACATGACTTCCTGTCCCCAAAAGTGTGTGCTTGGCCTTGCAAATCCATCAAGGATCAGGACATGGAGGACGGCGCAATATCTGTAATGTGAAGGTTTTCTCATAAACAATCTGAAAGAGATATGACTAGGCGTCCAAAGGATACCACCGGTGGATAATAGGGAGGTGTCACATCAGTGGTGGACGTGCACCAAAAAAAGTAGTGGACCTGTACCCCGGGCGGGGAGCAACGTGCAACACATTTTTCAAGGGTTGCAGCTGTGCTGCTTGACATCCAATTGAGTTTAAACAGATTTCAGTTTCGCTCTTACTGCCATTGGGTGGTAAAGTGGAGAAGTGTGTTTTAACATCACAAACCACAGTTCTGGAATCAGGAACATGGTTGCAAAAAGTAGTGGAGCTGTTCACAGTAACAAATAAAAGTAGTGGAACTCTGCTCCCAACCGTTCCCGCTCACTTCGACCACTGTGTCACCTAAAGCATGAAAGCGGGACGCGCTCATCACAAGCGAGCCTGTTTAATATTAGACAGACCATCGTGTTGCCAGAAACGCTAGATGTTCTTTTTTTCGGTTGACCTATGAAATGCCCAGCACTGCTTTTAGACATTTTTTTTTATTTCAGGACTGCTTTTTTCAACGCAGGCACTATCTTCTGAGGACCAGCGGATCCATGCACCTTTTGCACACCCTTGTAGACTTTCTCTTCTTCGCTTTGTTAGTCTGTTTTTATGAGACAGTGTTGGGTTTTAGCCCCATCCTCCGGCCCGGGAGAAAGATACACGTGCTTCCCACGCGAACGTGCAGAGGACGTCCTTGTCCTGACTAAGCCCTTTTAATATTAGACAACCCATCTTGCTGCCAGGACACGCTGCATGTTCGTTTGCCAGCTGACGTATGCAAAGTACTCGTCTGCTGTTAGAGAATCGTTTAATTCGCAGACATGTGCCTTCTAGGACTGCATGCAGACGCCGTACGTGCTAAGAGAAGCTGAATCACTTGAATTGTGAACATCACACACAAAAGCGAACAGAGAAAATGCAGAGGGTGCACTTTTTTTAATGTGTGGTCATTTTGGAAATGTGCAGGTCACATTATTCTCAAAGCTTGGACAGCAGCGCATAAAATGGCCGACCCCCTCGCATACATTAGTGTTGGCAGGGTTATCCCGTCACTAATGTATAGCTAGCTCCTTGAAGTGTATTTTGGAAAATGTCACCAGAATAAACAGCATGAGCACGTGCCTGTTCCAAATAAAAGTAGAGCAATGTGTGCATTTGGAAACACTTCACATCTCTAGTTTTGGTTATTAGTTTGCATTTAATGTCACCAGGACGGTAAAACTAGTGCTTTGCTTTACAGCTAGGAGGGAATGACATAGGCGTTAGGTTATTTACCCAGCCATTGGCCACCCATGGCCATGTTAATCTCTATAGCCATTCCCACCCACTGCCTATCCTTCTACACCATAAAAGCATCCTCCCGAAATCAGTTTGAGCAAGCTCCATCAAGCAGTAACATCAACTTTTTGCATGCCAGTTTTAATTCCAAGCAGTCTCCTGGGAGTTAATAGCTTAATTGAAGCTGCTAATGTACTAGTTGTGTATTAAACATACCTTATCAAAGTGTTCCTTCAGCCACTTGATTTATATATGTTCCTTGCACGGAGGTCTTGTTAAAAATAAGGATTGACAAAGTCAACTCTGCTGGCTTGTGTATAGATATATGATAGGCATGTATCAGGCACTTCTATCCTAGAGCCTTGCAATGACAGCATTTGCGAGCAGTTGCTATGTGATAGCCAGTGCCGCCATCATGGCAGTGCCTGGCACATGTCTGTCCTGTGCCTTGCAAATGCCTATAGCATGTATACAGAAACAGTTACAACTATTGACTTTGCCAATACTTGTTTATATCAGCTCCCCTCCCATGATAAAATGTGTCTCGCGTCCCAAAGCACCTTGCCTTATGTGTGTGCCAATAATATACATCATTGGGCTTTCTGATGTAAACTGGAGCAAATCTCTGAATTGAGCTGTGAACTTTGGACACGTTTTGCAATTAGCACCCTGGACCGTTGTGCTCAGCCAATCAGTAGTGTGATAATGGAGACTATATTTAATGGTACACGCCTGTGTTCCCTCGCCATGGCTTCACTCAGTATGTATGCATGCAGCGTCGCCTCGCTTTGTTGCTGTTCTCCTCCCTCTTCCTCTTGAGTTCTATGTAATAGGTGGCGGCGTCTTGGAATATCATGGACTTTCTTCTCCATGGGGATTAGGGCAGGGCAGACTTCAAATGGAAGATGGAAGAGTTTGAGCATGTGTATTCATTAATGAGTGCATGGCACTTTGAAAAGAAACACAGTGACAAGGCCACAATGGCAGGCAGAGAAGTCCCAATGCTGGGTGCCTTGCGATGGCGGCGTGAGGAGAGATAGATTTAAGAAGAAATCCACTATTGTAGAAGAGATTGAGGGCCTACAATGGGAACGGCACAAATGGAAAGTTTAACAATATACACAATTTGGAAGTTCCACAGGTGGGGGCAGGTATTGTTGACCAAGGGCAGGCATGATACCCCAATAGCTCACATGTGCAACTTTGCGAGGTGGCACTGCAATGCAAGGTTGAAGCCCAAAGAATCCAAATGTATATAGTGATTCCATCAGGGACTATAATGAAAGTAAGAGCATGCTATATAATTCATGCAATTTCTGATTCAGAATGATTCAAAGTCCTGCGTGAGAGTGTTATGGGGGCTAAACTGCAATGAGTGGCATTTAAAGAGCAGTTTTTGATGGAACCTTGAGTGTTTTTTACCCTGGTACATGTGATGAACTCAGTATATTGCCTAGTTTGAATAGTACCATTACCAATAAACAAGGGCATGCAGACTCTGGACTCTGGAAGAAGCAGAACGTTGGTTACCACCCAACATACACCCTAATGTCAACCACTGCCCTCCTCATACTGATCCCCGCCTCCAATGTGGCCAGGATCGGAGGGTCCACCTACTCAACCTTGGCACCAACATGGTGGAACTTCGCTGTCTCCCCTCATTAGATAAACCGAAGACTACATGACCTTCCCGAAGGCACTCAGAACCTGGCTCTTCGTCTAAAAAACACATAAAGGAATGCCATGAACACTCAATTCACCACCACAACCAACTAATGGTGTGGTATTCTGCTCAGTATGGACCCTTTTTATAGACTCTCAGGCCAGACGATATCTACCCCATTACCTGGAGCCTTGCAACAATCTTGAAACCCGAATCGTGGTAACACCCATGTACATAACCGCATTGAATCATTGCCTTCTTCCCCCTGGAATACCATATGCTCTGAGGTCTAGAGTTATCCATCTCCAATAATCTGGACCGATTGTGATAGACTTGAAACCCAAGCCTTAATAGCACTCATGAGCATGATCAATGTCATGCAATTATGCACTACGCTATCAGTTTAAGAAATGCACATGCTTGCTAATCCTACTCATCTCGAATTCCAAGAGCAGAACTTGCTACCAGGGGGTCATCTAGCTCTTATTTTGCTAATCACACCTATCAGTAAATGTATTTAGAAGAACTACATACTGGGAATATATCTAGCAGAACTATAACCTAAGCACTAATAGCACTTATGAACTTGATCATTGCCCTGCAAATATTCATTACGTTATCAGTCCAGGAAATGTCTTTGCTTGCTAAACCTACACATGTGGAATTCCTTGAGCAAAACTTTATACTGAGAACTGTTCTAGCACTTATTCTTTGCAAATACCAACTATTCTGGGAAGGTTGTTAGTAGAACTACCTATCGGGGAATCCATTTAGCAAAACTACCGACGAAGGACGTCTCAAGCACCCATACAGCAACAACATGAGTTTGGTACTAATCTGCCTGTCACCAAGGTCAGTCTTCGTCAAAGCAATTTGACCCAACAAGACACAGGGTGGACCTTGCCTAACAGCCTGAACCCAAACGCATATAGCCACCACCGCTAGGTATTGGAAACTTAACAGGAACAGGGTCACCCGGAAACGCACAGAGACACTCAAACACACCACTATGCTAGCTCTTTCCTCTGCGTCAACAAACAATAGAATGCAGGTACACCTCCCAATTAATTTGGCCTAGCTGCACACATACTAATACACCTCCAGGTTCCCCTCAACAATCTATAGAATGCAGCTATAGCACTCGAAGTCGGTCTAGCTGCAAACATACTCTCATTCAGAAACTCCAGCACCACCAGAATGCAGATACCCAAGTACATTGGTCTTGCTGCACACGTTCTACTGATCTCATGCAACCACTGCACCACACCTAGCACTAGTATGCAGCCACACACCACTTACTCCACACTGGCTGCACACATACCCAGTGCACATAAGCACATTTTACTACATTACTCTCTCCACTGACCTGCATTGCAGCCCCTTAGGGCGTTCAACCCACATCGCTTTGGAATCATACAATGGTAAAAGGCACTTCACAAATGCCGAATAACATAACATAACATTACATAAAGAATAACAGTGAATATCAACACCAACCTCAATAGCACCAGAGAGAAATGGCAAGGAAATTACAGCCGGCTGGGTTATGACTAGAGGGCAACAACAGAGTATGTTGGGAAATGTGGAGGAGACAAGGATTGATGACCTATGAGATGAATGAGCTTATACACCAATTCTTCCAATTTATGGGTAGCCTCGCAACGTTTCAGCCAAAAGTATAATATTCTTACATTATTAGCAACAAATGCACCTTGCAAGTCAATTTGAAAAAAGCAAACATGTATTTTCTTAGTGAAAAACATTACTCTAAACTGTTCTCACATTTTGGATGGTATGCCAGTGAAAACATTTTATTGGCTTCTGCAAAAATGTATTTTCCTAAAAATAGTGTGGAGAAATTTGAGAAGAGGTACAACCGAGGATCTATATGATTTCATCGAGAAGATTTGGTCGAATCCAAATTCATCAAATGTTTTTTTTCTTTGAAGTCATTTTTACCCAAATATATCGGGGAGAGATCCCCCAGCAGCCTTCCCTATCCCCTTACTTTAATTATTACCCTTACCCACACCACATATATTTGCAACCAAATTCAGCCAAAATCATTTGATGGGTTTGGCTTCGACCAAACCTACCTCGATGAAACTTCCCTATCCCCAACAGAAGATGAGAAACTGTGGTGGCCTAAAAGTGGTTGCTCCAGAATCCGGGATCTAGGCTGCTGCATGATTTCTGAGAAGTGGAGGCGATGGCATTAAGTCGACATGGAATCGTAGTGACAGAATCACCTGAGGAGTGAAGGATGCTGGAATGCCACTGTGAGATATGTGTGAGATCATGCTAGAGCTGTTGAGATGTGACTGGTTTCTAGATGGGAAGATTGTGTGCCATGTGAATCCAGAAGAGCCACCAACTTTGGAAGTCTGTGGCCTGAAAGTGGTAGCTCCAGAATCCTGGAGAAGCCAGGGCCCCAGAGAGTGCTGCAAGCAGAAATAACTCTGACTTTTTTTGGTCTGGATCTAGGCTGCTGCATGATTTCTGAGAAATGGAGGCAATGGCATTAAGTCGAGATGGAAGCGTAGCAACCGTGTCATCGCAGGAATCATGTATGCTGGGAATGCCACTGCGAGATTTGTGTTTGATCATTCTAGAGCTGTTGAAATGTGAATGGTATCTAGACGGAAGATTGCGTGCCATGTGAATCCAGAGAAGACTTTGGAAGTCTGTGGCCTGAAAGTGGTCGCTCCAGAATCCTGGAGAAGCCAGGGCCCCAGAGAGTGTTGCGAGCAGAAATAACTCAGACTTTGTTTGGGCTGCATCTAGGCTGCTGCATGATTCTGAGAAGTGGAGATCCTGACATTAAGTTGACATGGAAGTGTAGAGACAGTGTCATCGGAGGAGTCATGTGTGCTGGGAATGGCACAGCGAGATCTGTTTGAGATCATGCAAGAGCTGTTGAGAAGTGACTGGTGTCTGGATGGGAAGATTGTGTGCCATGTGATTCCAGAGAAGCCAACAACTTTGGAAGTCTGTGGGAAAACCTGAGACGGAGTGAGAAGATTTGCAAGAACAAGTCCAAGTGGAAGAGAGGCAATAGAGGTAAGGGTAAACAAGTTAGGCCTGGTGCTGCATGTTGGGATATGTAGTAAAAATATCAAAGTGTCCAGTAAAGATTGTGTCAGAAGGAATAGCTCAGACACTGAATTCTGGCAACTGTAGTCAATAAACCAAAGTGTCCAATAAAGAATGTGAAAAGAGAAATGTTCTGCCTTTGAATTCTGTGAACCGTAGTCTAAAAGGATTTCAATCAGGCACACGCCAAAGTCTTGCCAGCATGTAGTGCACAAACGAAACCCTTATTTATTTGTGTCTATAGGTTCAATATTCTGAATGATATACCACTCACATTACACCCTTCACAAAATACCCCCTCTCACTTCCCCCGGTCACAATGAACCAGGAATTAGGCTAGTTTGGAACAGTAAATATTTATTTATTTATTTAGAATTTAAAATCCCAATAGGTTTTTAATAGGTACAACAATCACCAATGGGTGACAAGAACAATGAATAATACCTTTAATGCACTGGGAATCAGGTAATGAACACAAAACAAACGCAGCAAAGAAAAGAATACTTTTGGGTTGGTTTGGAACAGATAGCACTCTGGTTAGAGGTTCCCCCTGCAACACCCCTCAACCCACCAATAGACAATTTAAATAGATGTGAGAAGAGAGCAGGTACTCAGGAATAATACAGACCATACAGAATATCACTCCCACCTTCCCCCCTTAAACACAAGAGAAAAACGGATTTGACTTTTCAACTGTCAGGATGGCTTTGAAACTGGCTGAGCAAAAACACTAAATGTGGTCAAAATGCTTAAATTATTATAAAATTCCATGGGAGCTGCTTTGAACAGATGCAAACAAGCACAAGCAATGATTTAATCAAAAGAAAACAATTGGAATCTCAAAGGCAAAGTGGGAAATAAGTTATGGACAATTCACAGGTGTAAAACATTTGAAAAATGTAAATTTACGGCAACCTTTTACTATGCGATCTTTTATAAAAAAAACAGCTCAACCACACTTTTGGTTGTGGTTGTAGCTCAGGATGTTAGGTATCGGTGGGAGTTGAAATTTTGTTTCTATCTTTAAAAGTGATGGAGGTTTTAGTGAGAGGTGTTTTTCGAAAATAAAAGACACAAATGTGGACAAGAACTTCAGTTTAAAACAAGAAAATATCGATTATGCTTTTACTCAAGACTAGAGCATGCAGACTAGACAACCAGGTTGGGACGAAGTAAGCTCTGAGACTGATTCATGACTTCAGGAACAGATCCCCAGCGCCTTCCCCGGTGGAACCAGTCCAAAAATTTATGGATCAGAGTTACACAAATAAAAATGACTATGAAAAGAACGATTTAGCAAACAGACAGGATAAGATAGCACTAAAGATTTTGACACTGTTACTGGTTATAGAAGTAAGGGTAGTTCAGAGATTAGGGTGGAACAGGATAAGGCAAGGTAAACAACAGTTATCTAGCATCCTGTTAATACTCACAATCCACTGGGATTTAAGATTTCAGGCCCGTCAAGATTCTGGTCAATGGATCGGGTCTATCAAGGAAGGATGGCACATCAGGCGCGGGACAGGATCAGCTAGGCGAGTCGCTGGAACTGCACGGGATCTGCCCTTCTTGTTTCTGGATATTTCAGATCAGTGGGATGGTGAGTTCATCGGGCAAGCATTTATGGTAGCAAGCCAGATAGTTTCAGGATGCTTCCCTACACCACAGCGCTTCACTGGGTTGTAAGGATTAGTTAAGAATGAGGCTTAGCTGAAAATGGTTCTGCTACTGCTTGGCCTGGTCCTTGGCATCTGGATCTAGAGGGATGTTGAAGGCTGGATGTTGAATGCTGGAACAAAGTGCTTCGCTGGAATCAGAAGAGAGAGTGTGCATGTGTTGTCAGATGTCTCCATTTATCCTTTCAAATGACATCACAAAAATAGGTGTATGGGCCGGCTTAACTAAACTTGCCCCTGTGAACTGGGATTGGATCAGAGCCTCATCTACGCCTTGCATCCGAGTGATTGGATCAAAAGACACATGATGTCAAGTTTATGGTTTGGTTTTTACAATCGTTAGAAACCTCCCCTAGCCACTAGTATCAAAATTGAATGTTGCCCTAAATACATATTTATACATTTGCAACCTCTATGAAAGTCACATACAAGGATTACATATTTTATGGAGTATCTGTTCATCAAAATCCCACAGCTGTGAGACCTTGTTTTGCCTTTTTGCAGCATTTTGTCCATTTTGCCATGAACACATATTCCAAACTTTCTCTAAATATCTACAAATATGCGTGTTTACCATAGGAATGTGTGTACAAAGTTTAACAATTCTAACATCAATACAGTTCCCATAAAACCACATAGATGGCCATTCCTGTTCAAAATATGCTACACAGTTCCACCACGTTTTGAAATGTAGGGCCAAAAATTAAATGAACAACCCTGCCCTTTTTATCATTTTTACCACTTCTGATAGCGAGTTATAAGTCTCTAAAAAAATGTTCATTCCATATTCTTAGCAGCAAATGGTCTGGTTTTTGTCTGTCTTTGGAGGCAAGGAACAGCCCCCACCTTTGGGATTTCCTTCAAGGAGCAGCCCCCACATTTGGGATTTCCTTCTGAAAGCCTAGTATATGACCTTTTCACATGTCCATTTCATGGCCTAGATAATCTGCCATTGTTCAGTCCTTGGCTGCAGACACAAGTCTGGCCTACCCCACAATTATCATGTGTCAGTGAGCATCTGCTGAGAGGAATGTCCTCCCCTTGGGTGGAAACCTGCTGTTCAACCTCTTCCAGGCCCAGCCAGTCTAAAACAAACTTGTCACATCAGATAGCATAGATACATTACATTCTTAGATTTAAACATGTGGGATCAAAATCAACTGAGATCTGTGTTCCTTTAAGCAACAATACTTTTATATTTGCTATTCCGACAGATCTTTAGTTTTAGACAAATTTAAAGTTTAATCAGGAGAGGCCATTTTACAGGGGCTGTCACTTACAGGTAGGCCAGTGTGGCTGCACACAGATTTTTGACAGGAATTGCCATTCACAGGCGTTTTGCTGAGAAAATGTTTTGCTCTTAACATTTCAGGACCTTGTAAATTCACAGTGCTTCATTAGATTAAATGTATTTTCGTTCCAAGCAAGATTTTCCGTGTTGAAAAGTGTTTTGTACAGGCATTTTGAAGTTTCAGTAGCAAAGTAAATGTCATTTAGAGGCACATTTTGGAGTTTCACTTGCAAAGCACTGCTGCTCCCTCTGCATTCTATGTTTACTTGTCATGGAGCCCACTGGCACTTTTTCTGCATTGTGTGCTCTGTTCCACCACACATGCACCATGGATGGCAGGTTGGGCAAACATCTTTTTGTGTATTGAAATGCGGTTTTCGAGGTTTTTTGCCACACACACGGCTTTTGCTGCCATTTTTCTGTTTCTTGCACCTTAGATAGCAGAGTGAGGCCGCATAGTATAGCAGAGTGGGTCAATACATCCCATGGTAGGCATATTCCTAAAATGCTAAATACAGACCAAGGCCGACATCGATCTCTGGCACAGAATTCTGGGAATTAAAGTACAACTACAACGCACTTAAAAGATATTGTGAGAGAAGGAGTGCCATAAATCTTCACTCTGGGAAATGGAGTGAAAGTATGAATGCATCTAAGAGACATAGGGCCTAATTTATGGAATGTTTAGCACAGTGCAAATTGACTTTGCACTACCAACAAACACGTTGAACCGGGCCTAATTTACAGAGCAGTGCAAAGTGTATTTTTGCAGAGCAAAGTCACTTTGCATTGCAAAAGTACTTTTTGCACTGCGCTTAATGGGCTTAATTAAAAAAAGGCATATTTAGCGCTATGTAGAGTACTTTGCACTGCATGAATATACTTTGCATTGCTCTGTGAATAAGGCCCAGTTCAACATGTTTGTTGGCAGTGTCAAGTCCATTTGCACATGCTTAACGTTCCATGAATTAGGCCCC
The DNA here is from genome assembly GCF_040938575.1 of Ambystoma mexicanum. Taxonomy (NCBI): domain Eukaryota; kingdom Metazoa; phylum Chordata; class Amphibia; order Caudata; family Ambystomatidae; genus Ambystoma; species Ambystoma mexicanum. The sequence continues at coordinate 1,417,561,398 of NC_090931.1, read as the reverse complement.
TAGGTCCCCATTCCAAAAAATGAGCGCAAATGAAAAATGTGCATAGGATGCACTTTTATCATTTGCACTCATTATTGAAATGTGCAGTTCACCTCGTTCTCAAAAGTGACCTGCACATTTCAGCAGGGGCTTGAGAGTGGTGAAAAGATGCACTGTCCAGCTGCCTTGAATATGTGAGTGTCGGGAGCTCTGGTGACACTAACGTGGGACAGGCTCCCAGCAACCACGTGGTTGCTGATAGCACATTTCATAGGGAAATTTGGGAGATGGAAATTCTAGTGTGACAGCCTCGGCGTACACTACTGCTCTCACATTTCAAAACAAAATCATGACCGGGTCAGAAAAGACCCTGCCATAATTTGCATCTTCCTCTGCGCCTGTTGCCAACTTGGAGCATGCCCAAAAGCCCCAGTTAGGGGCTGTTTGGGTGCAGCCATGGGCGCCAGGCTCATTATTGATAACTTACCTGAAGCAGACCATGCTGCATACTCACCTGAGACAGACCATGCTGCATGAAGACTCAAGCCAAATGAGGCTTAGGCGGGACTATTTTACTGAAGGGACTATTTTGTTACTTGGGTGGGGCTGTGGAAGAATACTTACCTGGATCTTCTTCCAAGGCTATTTAAACCACGCCCGGACAGCCACACGTGCTTCGCGTTATTCTGCTTGCTGCAGCGTAACGCTCACCGTGTTTTCAGCAGCTCCAGTCTTCAGCCACGCCCGCTTCAGTCCTGGGACTCCTGAAACAAGAAGAAAAGAAGGATAAAGGTTAGAACAGGAGTTTTAACTTTAATCCTTACCTGAATCCTGATCCATTTCACCACAGAGCTGAAAGACAGAAGTCTTTGAAGCATCGCTTCGCATTCCTACGGCGCTGCGCTGAACTCACCTGCTTGGCGGTACTTCAGCATTCCATCACGCTCTCTCCATCTCGCAGCCGCCCTCCAACACCTAAGGAGACAAAGACAGCAAGGTGAGCAAGGGGACTCTCTAAGGCTATACAAGCTACCCCCAAGGACTTACCTGATTTACCACGGGGGGTACTCACCTCATCTCGGGTCGGCGCAGTCAACTCTGCTTCATCGCCGTACCCCGGCCCCTAAGGGGAAAACCACAATAGACTTACCTGAATCTTACCAATTGCCATTTGGAAATCTTCGAGTGGATTAATCGGCAACCTGCAAGGAATCGGACAGAGTGAAGATCAGACATTTGAACTCTTATGAACAATTGGACTTTAGAGTCAATACTGGAACTCACCAATTCCTCTACGCCAGTGAAGTAACTGGTCATCAACGCGCCCCTGCGGTCGACGCACGATGGAGAGCTCATCCTTCCAAACCATCAGGTGAGACTAAGGAGGGGACATCAAGAGTGATCTGTGGGAAGACAACGGGAGTGGGGAAGGTGGGTTGACACTCAATTCCACGGGTGGTTAATTCCCCTTCTCCTTTGCAGAAGAATATTCCTGCGAGCCAGACAAACTAGGCTGAGCGGGCCAGTCCAGTCAGTCATCTCGGCGCTACACGTCGCGCTGGTGGAAACAACAGCGGCCCAGTTCCGGTCGACGCCCCCGTGGGAACCAGGTGAGCGTAACAAAAATATGGAAGGCCTTTTTGGATAAGGGTTAGTCAGTCGTTGGAGCTTCCTGTTTCGAGTTTACCTATATTCAGATAAGTAGACAAGCACGTTTCAATTTACTCATTATAATGTTCATGTCTTTTGCTTCTTAGTTTGCTATGCCAAAGTTTTCTAGAAGGTTGTTTTCAGGTCAATGTTATGAATTGCTATTGCTTTTTGACTTTTGCATCACACCTTTTCTGCCCCCTTTTATTGATTTATTTATTATTATTATTTGTATTCTTATTATTTTTATAAATATATATATATATATATATATTATTATTATTTTTTTTAATGAATTTTATTATTTATTTATTTTCTCAATATATTTTTCATCATTATTGTATGGATAATTGTCTATTGTATCTCTTTGTAACACTGATTTCTTCTGTTAATATTTAATACATTGGTTTAAAATGGAAAAAACAAAAAATAGAATGGATATTAGGTGTGCAAACAAGAGAGTGTTAGAATTAATCGAAGCAGGAGGAATGGTCGGAACTAGAAAGTACAGTGTGCTGTGTAGGAAGGTGTGAGTTTATCACAAAAGACAGAAGACCACCAAATGTGCACCCTGATGCCTCCGGGCATGGCGGTGCACGTTACAAATAAATAATTACAAATACAAACGTGGTCTTGCACCCCCCACTTCTGTTGATAATTCAACTAAGAAGTTGAAGCTAAAGCAAATGATGGGCCTGATTCATGGAAGTGTTTTATAATGGCACAATGCCACAGGAAAACGTTCCAGGAATCGGGCAGACATGTGTTGAGGTCCCACTTTACTGGTTACACAGACAAATACATAGGGACTCATCTGTTGCATTCAGACATGCACAACCAGTCACCAGTGGAAGAGCTGGGAACACCTACCTATGGCCATACAGCTCCAGAAATCTCAGATGTCACCCTCACTATTCATAACATCCCCTCCCTGGATTATGTGAAAGGGGGACAGCAACAGAGAAGCTGGCGACCTGGGGACCAATGAGACCAATGAGAAAACGTCATAGATTCCCTACCAAAAGGGTGAGGTCTTGGGAAGTATGATGAGGGTTATCAGTCATGTCTTTCCACCTCCTCCAGGACCTCTGACTTATACTGACAACAAAGTTAGAGAGAGAGAGATAGAGAGATAGAGAGAATGAGAGGGGGAGAGGGGAAGACGCAGAGAGAGGCAAAGAGAGAGAGAGAGGAACGAGAGAGAGGGAAGGGAAGAGAGGGTGAGGGAGAGAGAGCGTGTGAGTGAGAGAGAGCAAGAGAGAGAGAGGGAAAGAGAGAGACAGAGAGAGCGAGAGAGAGAAAAAGAAAGAGGGAAACAAAGGGATGGAAAGACAGATTTAGGAGACAGAGGGAGAGAGAAAACACAGAGAGAGAGCGAGAGAGAGAGAAGGAAAGAGAGAGAGAGGGAGAAATAGAGGGAAGGAATGAGGGGGAGAGAGAATGAGAGAGGGTGTTTGTGAGAGAGAGCAAGAGAGAGCGAGAGAGAGAGAGAGAGAAGTGGTGCAAGAGAAAGAAAGAAAGAAAGAAAGAAAGAAAGAAAGAAAGAAAGAAAGAAAGAAAGAAAGAAAGAAAGAAAGAAAGAAAGAAAGAAAGAAAGAAAGAAAGAGAGAGAGAGATAAGAGACAAAGGGAGAAAGAGAGAGAGAAAGAGAGAGAGAGAGAGAGAGAGAGAACACGTAATCCAGGCCAGTGCATCAGATAGGCCTGTGAAAGAGATTAGGCAACTGACCGTCTAGAGCTCTACACTAGATGGTATTAAATCTAAAGAGCCCAGAAAGATTCACAGGGTAACTGCAGGATGTATTCTGTTCATGTAAGCACATCTATGACACAGGTTTCGGTCACACGTACTTTAAGCCCTAGGCTAGGGTGTGAGTCGCACTCTACAGAAGAGGAGCAGGGATTTCTGGCTGCAAATGCAGGGATTCGTTGCCAGATTTTTGCATTGATTATTGCGTAGTTATTAATCATGCTAAATCAATGTATCAACTAGGTGGTTCTGCAGGTTTCATTTTACAGCATTATTGAAAGGACCCCAACTATGCAGATCTCCTTGACAGACATCTTCCTCAACAACTACAAAAGCATTTGGCCTCATTACAAGTGTGCTGGTGCTGCAATAACGTGCCAATATTAGCAAATACTGACACATTACCACACCGGCACACACCAAGTTTTCTGGTAACATGGAGGATTTAGCTCCAGCACTGAACCAGAGATATATCCGCCAGCCTACCAGCAAAAAACTGCCAGGATTATCGGCCTGTTAATGCCGGTGCCTGTAATATCGGCACATCCCCCATGGATTCATATGGGACTTCATGGGATGGCTATTTACCAGCGTTTTCGCTTCTTGGAATCTTTCAGTAATTCTGGCAGACCAGGTGGCGGAAACAGTATTGCAGTTTGCCGGTGTCCCACCAGTAATGCCAGTGGGATTCTGGTAAACTTTTAATGAGACCCACTTGACTTTAAAAAAATCTTTCATTCATCAGCAACTACTTTATAATGTTTCTTTGTGTTGACATGACACACTGGGATCATCTTATTTGTAAAATTATTTCAGGTACTGTGGACCTTGCACACTTCCTCAGCAGGTGCAAGCTGTACTAAGATTCAAGTGTTCCTTTCCCTCCAGCAGTTGAGCCTTTCACTCTTTCCTGGTTCTCATCCTAGCTTTCAGGTACTGTGGACCTTGCACACTTCCGCAGCAGGTGCAAGCTGTACTAAGATTCAAGTGTTCCTTTCCCTCCAGCAGTTGAGCCTAGCACTCATTCCTGGTTCTCATCCCAGCTTTCAGTTACTGTGGACCTTGCACACTTCCGCAGCAGGTGCAAGCTACACTAAGATTCAAGTGTTCCTTTCCCTCCAGCAGTTGAGCCTAGCACTCTTTCCTGGTTCTCATCCCAGCTTTCTGGTACTGTGGACCTTGCACACTTCCTCAGCAGGTGCAAGCTACACTAAGATTCAAGTGTTCCTTTTCCTCCAGCAGTTGAGCCTTGCACTCTTTCGTGGTTCTCATCCTAGCTTTCAGGTACTGTGGACCTTGCACACTTCCACAGCAGGTGCAAGCTACACAAAGATTCAAGTGTTCCTTTCCCTCCAGCAGTTGAGCCTAGCACTCTTTCCTGGTTCTCATCCCAGCTTTCAGGTACTATGGACCTTGCACACTTCTGCAGCAGGTGCAAGCTACACTAAGATTCAAGTGTTCCTTTCCCTCCAGCAGTTGAGCCTTGCAATCTTTCCTGGTTCTCATCCTAGCTTTCAGGTACTGTGGACCTTGCACAGTTCCGCAGCAGGTGCAAGCTGCACTAAGATTGAAGTGTTCCTTTCCCTCCAGCAGTTGAGCCTAGCACTCTTTCCTGGTTCTCATCCTAGCTTTCAGGTACTGTGGACCTTGCTTACTTCCGCAGCAGGTGCAAGCTACACAAAGATTCAAGTGTTCCTTTCCCTCCAGCAGTTGAGCCTTGCACTCTTTCCTGGTTCTCATCCTAGCTTTCAGGTACTGTGGACCTTGCACAGTTCCGCAGCAGGTGCAAGCTGCACTAAGATTCAAGTGTTCCTTTACCTCCAGCAGTTGAGCATTGCACTCTTTCCTGGTTCTCATCCTAGCTTTCAGGTACTGTGGACCTTGCTTACTTCCGCAGCAGGTGCAAGCTGCACTAAGATTCAAGTGTTCCTTTAACTCCAGCAGTTGAGCCTTGCACTCTTTCCTGGTTCTCATCCTAGCTTTCAGGTACTGTGGACCTTGCACACTTCCGCAGCAGGTGCAAGCTGCACTAAGATTCAAGTCTTCCTTTACCTCCAGCAGTTGAGCCTTGCACTCGTTCCTGGTTCTCATCCCAGCTTTCAGGTACTGTGGACCTTGCATACTTCCGCAGCAGGTGAAAGCTACACTAAGATTCAAGTGTTCCTTTACCTCCAGGAGTTGAGCCTTGCACTCTTTCCTGGTTCTCATCCTAGCTTTCAGTTACTGTGGACCTTGCACAGTTCCGCAGCAGGTGCAAGCTGCACTAAGATTCAAGTGTTCCTTTACCTCCAGCAGTTGAACCTTGCACTCTTTCCTGGTTCTCATCCTAGCTTTCAGGTACTGTGGACCTTGCATACTTCTGCAGCAGGTGCAAGCTACACTAAGATTCAAGTGTTCCTTTACCTCCAGCAGTTGAGCCTTGCACTCTTTCCTGGTTCTCATCCTAGCTTTCAGGTACTGTGGACCTTGCACACTTCCGCAGCAGGTGCAAGCTACACTAAGATTCAAGTCTTCCTTTACCTCCAGCAGTTGAGCCTTGCACTCTTTCCTGGTTCTCATCCTAGCTTTCAGGTACTGTGGACCTTGCACACTTCTGCAGCAGGTGCAAGCTGCACTAAGATTCAAGTCTTCCTTTACCTCCAGCAGTTGAGCCTTGCACTCGTTCCTGGTTCTCATCCTAGCTTTCAGGTACTGTGGACCTTGCACACTTCTGCAGCAGGTGCAAGCTGCACTAAGATTCAAGTCTTCCTTTACCTCCAGCAGTTGAGCCTTGCACTCTTTCCTGGTTCTCATCCTAGCTTTCAGGTACTGTGGACCTTGCACAGTTCCGCAGCAGGTGCAAGCTGCACTAAGATTCAAGTGTTCCTTTACCTCCAGCAGTTGAGCCTTGCACTCTTTCCTGGTTCTCATCCTAGCTTTCAGGTACTGTGGACCTTGCATACTTCCGCAGCAGGTGCAAGCTGCACTAAGATTCAAGTGTTCCTTTACCTCCAGCAGTTGAGCCTTGCACTCTTTCCTGGTTCTCATCCTAGCTTTCAGGTACTGTGGGCCTTGCATACTTCCGCAGCAGGTGCAAGCTGCACTAAGATTCAAGTGTTCCTTTACCTCCAGCAGTTGAGCCTTGCACTCTTTCCTGGTTCTCATCCTAGCTTTCAGGTACTGTGGACCTTGCTTACTTCCGCAGCAGGTGCAAGCTGCACTAAGATTCAAGTGTTCCTTTACCTCCAGCAGTTGAACCTTGCACTCTTTCCTGGTTCTCATCCTAGCTTTCAGGTACTGTGGGCCTTGCATACTTCCGCAGCAGGTGCAAGCTGCACTAAGATTCAAGTGTTCCTTTACCTCCAGCAGTTGAGCCTTGCACTCTTTCCTGGTTCTCATCCTAGCTTTCAGGTACTGTGGACCTTGCTTACTTCCGCAGCAGGTGCAAGCTACACTAAGATTCAAGTGTTCCTTTACCTCCAGCAGTTGAGCCTTGCACTCGTTCCCGATTCTCATCCCAGCTTTCAGGTACTGTGGACCTTGCTTACTTCCGCAGCAGGTGCAAGCTGCACTAAGATTCAAGTGTTCCTTTACCTCCAGCAGTTGAGCCTTGCACTCGTTCCTGGTTCTCATCCCAGCTTTCAGGTACTGTGGACCTTGCACACTTCCGCAGCAGGTGCAAGCTGCACTAAGATTCAAGTGTTCCTTTACCTCCAGCAGTTGAGCCTTGCACTCTTTCCTGGTTCTCATCCTAGCTTTCAGGTACTGTGGACCTTGCACACTTCCGCAGCAGGTGCAAGCTGCACTAAGATTCAAGTGTTCCTTTACCTCCAGCAGTTGAGCCTTGCACTCGTTCCTGGTTCTCATCCCAGCTTTCAGGTACTGTGGACCTTGCACACTTCCGCAGCAGGTGCAAGCTACATTAAGATTCAAGTGTTCCTTTACCTCCAGCAGTTGAGCCTTGCAATGTTTCCTGGTTCTCATCCTAGCTTTCAGGTACTGTGGACCTTGAACAGTTCCGCAGCAGGTGCAAGCTGCACTAAGATTCAAGTGTTCCTTTACCTCCAGCAGTTGAGCCTTGCACTCTTTCCTGGTTCTCATCTTAGCTTTCAGCTACTGTGGACCTTGCTTACTTCCGCAGCAGGTGCAAGCTGCACTAAGATTCAAGTGTTCCTTTACCTCCAGCAGTTGAGCCTAGCACTCTTTCCTGGTTCTCATCCTAGCTTTCAGGTACTGTGGACCTTGCTTACTTCCGCAGCAGGTGCAAGCTGCACTAAGATTCAAGTGTTCCTTTACCTCCAGCAGTTGAGCCTAGCACTCTTTCCTGGTTCTCATCCTAGCTTTCAGGTACTGTGGACCTTGCACACTTCCGCAGCAGGTGCAAGCTGCACTAAGATTCAAGTGTTCCTTTCCCTCCAGCAGTTGAGCCTTGCACTCTTTCCTGGTTCTCATCCTAGCTTTCAGGTACTGTGGACCTTGCACACTTCCGCAGCATGTGCAAGCTGCACTAAGATTCAAGTGTTCCTTTACCTCCAGCAGTTGAGCCTTGCACTCGTTCCTGGTTCTCATCCCAGCTTTCAGGTACTGTGGACCTTGCACACTTCCGCAGCAGGTGCAAGCTGCACTAAGATTCAAGTCTTCCTTTACCTCCAGCAGTTGAGCCTTGCACTCGTTCCTGGTTCTCATCCCAGCTTTCGGGAAGATGAATGCATCTTCCTTTCCTCTCTTCTTCTGTTCTGTCTTCTCTTAATGGTTCATTACCACATCTTCAATCCTCTGCCCTTGTAATGACTGGTCTTTCCCAAGAAAACAGACACTCTTTGTCTTTTTATAGAACATATTTACAGAAAAGGATCCATCACTTTAATGTGCATACTTTTTTAAACAAACAAGCTAGTAGAAATAATACCTTTTCCCTGTGCCAGAAGTTCAGATTTTGTGATAAAGAACAGGATTTATGGCAGTTGGGCATTTACGCAGCTGCAGGGAATAAAGGCAGATCTGCACGAATACTTCTTGGAATAAAACATCGTACTCGAATCTTGTAGACTTTAATAAACATCTATTTAAAAGTTTCCAACTTTCATTGGCTTGGATATCATGCCAAATGTAAAAAAAAAAACGCTCACAGTTTTAGTCATCCTAATGGCTACGCTCTTTCCCGCAATGTCCTATATTTAGGGGTTTGCAAGTAAAATTATCCTCAGTAATTGGCTTTTTTTCTGGGATTGAAAGGATTTCAAGAAGGCACTGCGAGCAACTTTGATTTACTCTTGATGTACTTCTAACTATGTCAGGAGTTGGAGTAAGGCAATGATAAAACAGAAATGAGGAGCAGGTCGAAGTTACTCGTACTTGCATTTTTGTATTTGGGTATTTCTCAAGTACTAAAATCCATGGGAACAGGACATGCAAATGTGCATATGGGCACAGATATCAACTAAAAAAGTCACTATACAACCGTAAAATGATCAGCAAAAGAGGAACGTTTTTAGATTTTTTCCCGAAATGTCAACAGAGTATGACCAAGATCCCCAGGATGCTTGTTGCACAGTTTGGGTCTGGTCTCTGCAAACCGTCTGTTGCCCCGAGAGCAACAACGCTTGCGATGAACAACCAAGAGGTTGCTATGCCTAGATCGTAGACACCTGTCCGGCTGATACCATTTTAGCAGCACAATCAAGTATGCTGCGGCCACGCCCAATTTGCACTTAAAGACCTAGCAGAGGATGTTGAACTGTATCCACTGCTTGACCGGGCGCCAGTGGAGTCCTCGTTGAAAGGGTGTAATGGCTGAGCCTTTCGAAAGCCGGAAAAGTAAATTATCTTGCTGAATTATGAATCTTTTGAAGCATGAGTAGTTGGTAGTTCGGTAAACCAGACTAAGCATGAACTAGTGGCAATCTCTATTGTCAACTTAAAAGACAGATACATTCCATAGCTACCTCAACTAAGAATTCTAGCTAATATTCACACACCCTCAGCTCCAAAATAGTCAGGCCCAAACCATCAACCTCCTGTTGCAGTGTGATTAAGTCCCCTACTGAGCTCTTGCAGTGAAGTAAGGTGGCTCTAGGGGCTGGATTCAGCAGCATGTTAAGTGATAAAGCACCTTGTGATGGAATGAGGAAGGTCCAGTGGTCTACACCATCATATCCCTGCCGTAAGGCAGCGGCTTGTCAACAAACAGAAGCTTACGATGTTATCCCTCTAAGAGAACATCTCACACCAAATACATCAGCACGTCATACCACAAACCCTTGATCAGGGACCCGCATAATAGGTAGACAAAGCCGAATTAAGCTACTAGTGCCGAATCTGAACAAGGAATTTTTAGTGTAGCACTACAGCCCAGAACAAAGCGAGAGAGCGGGAGAGCAAACAGACATGGGTCTCAGAACACAGACACTTTCTGACTTACTGCCATCATGCATAGCATATGCATAGCATATGAGAGTTGCATAGTGATCATCTCCTAGGCGGCAGGCCCCTCTCGTGTAACAATTGAAGATGGCGGCTGATATTGCAAATTCTTGGAATGAAGGAAGGTGAGAGCGGGACCTCCAGGGAAGCTGGATGGCCACACTTTGATAGAAAGTAAACCAGTGTTAAAGCCAAAAAACATTTCTATTTAAGACTACTTGGGTGCTGGTTGTTTCCAGGCCATTGACAGGCCCTTATATGATGAGAGCAGATTGTTATTAGGGCGTGGGAGTCTGGAAAGTGTAGATATACAGAGCAGGAGCAGTATGGAGGCCGAAGAAGCTGTAGAAGATAGGGGTAACTTGGGGAGAAAAAGACTGGAGGGGTGAGAAGTTGAAGCTAAAGAATAGGGGATGGAGAAATTAGGTTAAAGGTAAGGAAAACATTGTGTAATCTTATGCTGTAAACACCACCACTTCCTCCTGTTTATCCTCAACATCCTCTCAAACTTAATTTTTCCATCCTCCTCTTCACTCAGATATTGCACCTCCTCCAAAATGACAACCTCCTCTTGACCTCCTCTTGGGGTCTAGACGAGGGGATGTCATTTTGGAGGAGGTGAATTAGTTGAGTCAGGAGGAGGATAATGACATTGGAGAGGATAGTGAGGATAAACCTGAGGAGGTGGTGATGTTTGCAGCATAAGATTACAATCTGGAGGTGGAGGAAGACCTCAAGGGGGAAAAAGTGTAAAAATAGAGGAGGTACAAGAAACTTCCAAGGGAAGAGTGGAGGAGATATGGTGCAGCCAATGAAGGCCCAGGAACGAGCATGATAAACCCCAGGTGCATGACTCACATGGTGGGTCAGAGTGGAGGGGTGAAGGTGAAACAAGAAAGCAGTGAAGCAATGAGTAGATGCCAGTGGACATCAGTGAGGACAAGTTTGCTTGGTGGATGAAAATGGACAAAGAGAAGTTTTGCTACGAATGCGACAGTTACACATCATATAGGAGGACGGGGGGGAGGTGTTGTGAACCAATGTAAGGTCCCCTAGTTCAGAAACAGGATAGCACCATTACACCCAGTCTACTGAGTGGTCTACCTCCTTCCTTCGTATTCTGGGTGTAGTGACTACCAGCCTACTCCCAGTCACTGACAAGCTATCCCATTTAGCTGCCTGAGTCCTTCAAAGTGTGGCCTCCTACACACTCAAACGTCTTCCAGGGTGCTTGTTTGTTGCACAGTTAGAGCTTTGCCCCATCATAGTGATCGGGCTACCCGTGTCTATATGCCCCACTCCATTCCACCCTTGCATGCCAAACATTGATCTTCAGTGCTGTTGCAGAGCGATCATATGCACAAAAGAAAATATGATCATATAATGACTACCCCAGCCACCCTGTCACACTCTTCCACTTCTTGGTGGACCTCGATGGCCTCCTGCTCTCTTCCACACCTCTTGGGGACGTCCTCCACTGTGGACCCTATCAACGCTTGCTGTGGCCTCCCTGCCTCCGATCTCTGCTCATCCACCCGTCTCCTGGATCTTATCTAGCCGGACCTGATCGTCAGAGTCCTTCCTCTTCTGGCTGTCGTGGGAAGACCCTGTATCAACTCCTTCCTCTTTATCGCCACCAGCTTACACTATTCTTTCTTACTCCTCCCAGTGTCACCAACTCCTCCAATTCTCTATGACCCCCTCTAGTCAGTGCAACCTCCTCCATCTCAACACCACCTACTCCAGTTGTTACTAACTCCTGCATTCCCTCCCTCCTTTGCACTCCACTACCTGCTTATCCACCTCATTTAGACTTTCCATAACTGCCCTGAAGTCTGGCACACCCATCTCCAGTAAACCACACTGCCTGACTGGAGCTGTGTGCTTTTATCGTCTGCTGTCCTCCCTCTGCGAAGGACTAAATGCGAGGGTCTGCACCTGTGCCTGGTAATGTAGAGATGCACCAGGAAAAGGTTGAATCCAAGAGGTTTAGGCGCAACACATATGAATCCAAGCCGCCATTTTGGAAATGATCTCCTTTATGACCTTGCCTGGAGTAGCCTGTGATAAGTTGGACGTGTACACTGCCAGCATTTAAATCCAGTTCGAAAACCCACCATCACTGTTTTTCATATATTTTACCTGCACATCTTCTGGCAACATGGTATGCTTGACGTGTGTTTCTTTGGGCAGGGAATGCTCTATTTCTTACATTACTTTACACCTGCTGTAAAGTAAGCACATTGTATGTCTTCCGGGTGTTGCTTCCAATAAACACTGACGTCTTTCTTCCACTTGTTTTGCCACGTGCGAACTATATGGGAAGCTGCAGGCTAGATGCAGTGTGTACAGGAACTCAACATTTACCATGGTGGGGCGCACGTATTGAAGGGATGCACGTGTGTGTGTCCACTATCTGCACACAGACATCTTGCAATGTTGGCACCCACGTCTGGTGTGGACGTGGAAAAGGTTGAATTTCAAAATCAAAATCCAACTCTTAGTTATTCCGGTGGTATTGCATAGAACAGAGCTCAATACTCAGAATTGGGAATGGGGTAAAACCGGTGATATTTGGTACATACCACATATTGTACTGTTAATACCGAACTTATAATGAGACCCTATATAGGGGACATCTCAAAATATGATGACTTTCTCCATCCGTTACCACTAAACTAACACTGAAAAGGGACACAATAACAACACAACAGGCCTAGAAGAAACATGTTTTATGTGTAATGGACCTTTCCTGCAATTGTATTCTAATAATAATAATAATTTAGCATTTATATAGCGCTACGAACCCTCAGGCATCTATTACCCATGGTGTGTGGTGCTCATTTATCCACCTCAGAAGGATGAAAGGCTGAGTTTGGCACTGCCAGGATTCGAACCTGCGTTGGCAGGCTCTGTACAGAAGTCAAAGCATGCGCTCTACTCTCTGTGCTATCTGATCAACTTAAGGTCAAAAGTAAGAGTCTATTAAAGAAAATTAAAATCACAAAGTATTTTCTCAAATTGTGGTGCAGGACTTTAGAGGGTAAATTGAAACGTTGCCCAAGTGATCCAGCCAGCACCCTTCTGAGAGTCATATTTGTGATATTACTGACATTTCGTTACAATGTGAAGTTTACTGAAGTGCTTACATGTAAGCACAGAATAGACTTGGAGTAGACACAACGGCGGAGAGGGTGAAGAGGTCATTATGAGTATGCCGGTCTGGAAACAAGCTGCCTGTAACAACTTGTACCGGCACCTTTCCGGTCCGGCATACTCCAAGTCTGCTGGTAGGGGCTGTGATCTACTGGCGTGCCCGACCTGATGGTATTTCAGGGCCCTACCATCTGACATTTGCCGCAATCACCGGCACCGGTATTACCAGTGCCAGTGAATATAGCATCCCCATCCCATGGAGTCATGGAAATGGGGATTTACCGACGTCCCTGCCTCCCGTGTTATCCTGGTAATACCGGGATGTGGGGTGGCAGACAGGGTGCAGTAATCCCCCAGTAATCCATTGGAATTACCGGCAGTACACCGCAGGAAGTATAATGCTCCTTTATATGGTCCTCAGCGGTGCCGGTATTGTAAAAAATAAATGTGTGTGCATAGCCTTCTTAGTGCTCCATCTCGAGAGTCATTTGACTCAAAGGGGCACATATCTGCATATAAGTCTCGGGAGGATAGCTCAGGGGCAATGTGCTCGCCTTGGAAGCAAAACGACACGGAGCACCACAGGTTCGATCCCCACGTCCACGCTTAGAAACCTCTGGGTATTAAGCATGCTCTACATAACCCATCATATTATATCATATATGCCATCTTGCAGAAGTGAGTTGCACAACTTCCCTCACTAGAGACTGAGAGAGGCACTAGAGAATCAGAGAATACTTTCCTCCGAGTGTCCACTAAGATAAGCATTTCCCACGCTGGCAGTTGCAGACATTCCCAAGGAGTGTCCTTCTAATAATAGCATGAACATATAGGGCTCTCTAATTGGCAATAGGCAATCGAGGTTCTGGATAGTAATCTTCCCTCAGCCATGTATGTACAGGGCATTCTTAGCCACAACCTGGAATATCAGTCTACAGAGCCAGCAAACGGAGCAGTAAGGGCTCAAATGATACTCTCCCTGCATCACCAGTTTGTGCGTGGTCTTCTGTGATCAAAATGGGTTCCAGTGTCAAAACAAAGAGTTATATCTGAAGTTTAACATCAAAACAGATCAAAGCCTGTGACAAACCTGGAAAGGTTGCTGGTCTTTTCATGATTGATTGACTGATTAATTGACACTACAACACAAACACATGCACATGCGCGCGCGCACACACACACACACACACACACACACACAGACACACACACCCCCCCACCCCCCATCCTACCTCACTCTACCATTGGCTCTGTGCATTTCCTATTGATTAGAAAGGAATAAAGGCAGGGCATCACATTCAGATCATTATTTTGTAAGTCTTCAGAGCGAGGATGGACAATATTACAGAGGGATTACATTTTACGCTTAGATGCCTCACTTTTATAGAAGACAACTGTAATGGAGGAAGCTGGTAGTAGTTCGGGATGCCTATTAGCAGCACTTCAGGATATACCCTTATCTACAAGGACAGAAAAAATAGCACAAAGTGTAAAAGTGAGGAACACATCTCCTGCTTAGAGGAGGTTCAAAGACTTCACATCCCCTGGGATAATACGGCTACAAGACCAGATTAAACGGCCGTAATTGGACTAGGAGATTTTGAAAGAAACTGCAGCAGTTTAGCGGCTATTAGAAAAAAACAGCCCTAAAACCAGTTGACCACACTGCGGCACATCTTATTACTGGTGTGTGGAAATTTGACTGAATCAGCCCCTTCCTCTACAAACTACTTTGGCTACCTCTAAGGCCAGGATACTGTTCGAGACAGCATTTTTCATCTACAAAGCAGTAACGCATACCTGGTCGCTAAACTCCACATATCTGGTGGCACACGCTCCACTCACAGCAAATTGACCCACCTGCTCAAATCACAACTCGTCTGCAAAGAGGGTACCCACAATCAATTGTTTGTTTATCCTGCACCCACAATCTGGAACTCGATCCTGGTATCGGCTCGGTATGCCCCCAACATTCAGTATTTTTGCAAAACTCTCAGAACATGGCTTTTTAAATGTCTGACAAGGGTTAATCCCAATGCATGCACAGTACTGCACTACTATTAAAAGATTCCAGTCCAAACCATGGATACCTGCACCCTCTGTGGCAGTCCCCTGCTCTTGAGCTAGTTCTGCGGTTTAAACAATCAAATTAAAAAAGAGTGGGACTTAAATAATTGCTAGAAACTGAATGAGATTGCAGAAATGTTTTACCCTAAACAGCTCTCACTGTAAGGGATCATTTTGTGATTCTGTAGGCATTTTTTAATTATCATCTTGCACTATGTAAAGAATATTAAAACTAGAATACAAAGAATGAGACCGATTTTTAGATGCTTCAAGTTACCCTATCTCAGTAAAGCAGACTGTTCCTATCATCGGACAGTTGATTACTGTAATCATATTTTTGCTGGCACCGGTGCTTGAAATATGATATTGATTTCTACTCAGTTTTAGCCTGAGTTTTATCAAGGTTTCAACCCGCTTTTACAAAACTTTTCTTTTCACTTCAAATCCAGACTGCTGTCGAATCTCTCTGGCTTATCATAAACATTTTTTTTAAAAGGTGCCGAGGATGGCCCCTTCATCCTGCTCACTTTGATGGCTCACAGTTTGTCTGGGCCGTACTTGGCATTTGTGGCTGGTTTATCTGTTGGAACGCCAGTTCTATTAGTTTAACCATTGCCACCGTCCGGCTAGTCGTTTCGCCAGAGATCTTATCAGATCAGAAGAATGCTCTCAGGGCAGCGCTTAACATCCCTAAGAGGGGACACATCACAGCGGCAAGAAACAGATCTCCCTGGTTACCTACCTGCGAGCACATTATCTTCAAAACATTAGCCATCACCCACAAATGCCTTTCAAACTCCGCCCCACCTACCTTCCCAACAAACTCAAAAAAGCACATTCCACAAGACCAGCCCGCTCTGTTCATGCCAATGGGCTCATCATCCCAAGATTTATTCTATAGAGAACTGGATGGCTAAACTTTCAGGTCATTGCCTCTAGGAACTCACTACCACCGGCTCTAAGATCAGACCAATCCTATTGGGTCTTCCGAAAATCTTATTCTCTCAAGGCCTGACATTTGGTTGACTTACATGTGCCTGGGTTCTCTAACTGAACTTCATTTACCCACTTGTGTGTTTGCTTTCTGTCTCTAGCCCATAATAATCTGTCTAATCATGTAACCAGTGCCTTGATGCCCTTGGGTTTAGAGTGCTTTGTAAATAAATAAATAAATAAATAATAGCAGAAGATTGCTGTCTTCTTAAAAACTCTGAAGGGCTCCCAATTATGTGGATCTTACAGTTGTGTTAAATTAGTGCATTTTTATTATAAGATCTTCACGAAAGTCCTTGTGAAATGAGCAGTCTGGATTATTTCCAGTTAATTTGCCCTGATTGGGCAGGTTTCATTTCTGGTCAGCAGTCACCAACAAAACCTGTATTTGGAATTCAATCAATAGAGTTAACACACTCTTGGAGATGCCAGCTCCGATTCCCTGTTTGGATGCTGTGAAGGCTTTTGACTTGGTGAACTGCGTATTTATGTTGTCACTACTTCTACAGACTTCATTCGTAGTTCACCAACCAAATACACAGTGTCTGTTTATAATCAGACTCCCTGTCTGTAGCATAATACATTTCCACATTTTCTTTTACAAGGAAAGCAAAGTTTTTCAGCAGAGATTTGTACATTTTGTGGCATTTATTCTTTAAAAAAGTAAGCAGTTAGCTGCTAAACCTACATAATTCCATTTCAAATGACCTTACTGGGCCTCCAGTGTGAAAAGAATATCTCTTAAAGAGTGTCCCTTCAATTAAGGGATGTGTCGGGTTTGGGGGCCACTGATGCTGTAAGCACTAGATATCCGAAATTGAACAGGATTTGTTTATCTGACACATTGCATGAAATGACAAATGAGTACAATCCTATATTGTGAGCCTTTTTAGTTGCATTTCCAAAATTTGGCGGCACATGTAGAAATGACACATTTTGTGATTTTTTAGTATTGAGCCCAAACTCTCAACAAGCTGGAGGGTCTGAATAATAGTGTATATTACAGTGCGAAGAAAAAGAAGAAGAAGAAGAAGAAGAAGAAGAAGAAGAAGAAGAAGAGAGGAGAAGAAGAAGAAGAAGAAGAAAAAGAGAGAGGAGAAGAAGAAGAAGAAGAAGAAGAAGAAGAAGAAGAAAAAGAGAGAGGAGAAGAAGAAGAAGAAAAAGAAGAAAAAGAAGAAGAAGAAGAAGAAGAAGAAGAAGAAGAAGAAGAAGAAGAAGAAGAAGAAGAAGAAGAAGAAGAAGAAGAAGAAGAAGAAGAAGAAGAAGAAGAAGACGAAGTTGTTGATCATATGCATGGACTTATCACTACTCTCTATGGGGCCAACAGTACCTCCCTGCACGCCTTATTGCTAGGTTGTCTAGTCCTGCCTTCATCCTTAATTACAGCCTTTTAAGTGTTTAGAAATGATCATTGAATCATGGCGGCTTACAGTGGTGAATGATCACGGATGCCAAGACAACCCCTCTCTTGCACAAGGTCTGTTTTTTTGTGTATGTGTCAGAGGCAGTAACTTAAACGTGTCTTGCCTGTGCAGTTGTAATCTCACAGTCTACACTAGCCTTTACCTAGGAAGGAGAAAAGCAAGTTGCCACTTTCCAGCTTGCATAGATGAGCTAATCCCACCTGTCATATACCAGATGGAGTGGACTGCTCGTAAACAGCTCACGTGTCCCCATGCAGTGTCCTCTAGTCTTGGTTTCAGCGTTTGCTTCCTGAATCTCGGGTTTTCCATTTTAAGTTCAGGCATTTGAGTCATAAAATGCAAAGAGAAATCAGGAGTGAATGGCCTACTCACTCATGTCATGGCCAGAGCTCTCAAGTTTTACAATTCCATACATTGAACAGTCTGCCAGTCCTGTTTTATTTTTTTCATTGGACTTCTGGGATTCGTAATCCTCAAATTGAAATGGAAAAGACAACACTACAAGTTCCAGAATTCCAAGAAAAAAAAGTAAGGCAACTGGATGACTTTCTCTATACATGCCAATATTATCCATTCCATTCGGGATACTGTAGTTCAACTCTGGTGTTGACTTTGCATTCTGGGACGTGTAGTCCTGAGTTTGCAATGGGGAGATCAAGGGACTACAAGTTTGAGGAAATGTGGGATTGAATTTTGATTTAAAAATGAGCTTTAAATAGTGCTTGCTTCTGCACTGTCCTGATTTTGTAGCAGTGTACATAGCATATGTGCCGATCAGCAAAATCAGTACCACTTATAACTGTCCTCAGAGGTTTAGATTGTACCTCCCTTTAAAGAACACCACAACAGTCATTGATACATGGACTTTAAAGAATCCTGCCCCCAGCACTGCTGCCTGCACTGGACTCTCTTCTTCCCTCTGTTGACCCCATCCTCTCTCCGCCACATCTTTCCCAGTGGCAGAGACAGCTTGCATTCTCTGAGGGGTCCCAGGGCTCCACGTGGGACAGCAGTTCACTACTTGTTGGGTGTATCGGTTCTACGTTATTTCGCCGAACGAAATTTCATCGTGGGACTTTTCATCGCCGACCCTTTCATCGCCAACATTTTTTATTTTTTTTATTTTTTTATTTATGGAGGGGCTGTGCCCCGCCAATGCCTCCCTTACTTAAATAATCATACCCCAACCCGCACAAACACCCCCCCTAAAAAATACTTCGACGAAATGCGTGTATACCGATACGAGTAGGTGATGCATCGGAAACTGAAAGAAGCCCCCAACCTCCCACACTTCTCTGGCCCTCTTCTGTTTACTCCAAATCCCCAGCACACGTCTTATCCACCCAGAGTTGTCTCATATAAAACTGTATACATACAGGTGCCTTAACCATGCAAGCTATCTTACCAGGACAAGTATCACAAATAGTCCGTATTGCTGGGCAGTGCAAAGCACAATAAAAGAGTGGAATTTGGGAACTGAATAAGTGAATGGGTCAAACAGAATTTCTGCCCCATAAATAGTTGGATTTCAATTATAATTTGACCCAGGTGAGTCGGAGATCACACCTCACCCTCCTGCCGCAGAGGGAGACGCCACAGCAGCTGGCTGTGGGAGAAAGTGGACTCTGCTGCTCACGCTGTGCTGATCTCAGCTTAGTGGAGTTCTTCCATTTTCCAGTCTGGCACCGAACACTTGAGACATTCACACGGGAGAATAGAAGCTGGGTTTCTATCGGCATCAACTCCCTTGCTTGGAAATCGGAGAAGGGGTTATCGAGGAAATTAGGGTGCAAACGGCGGGGTGATATAAAGGGCAGGGACCCTGAAGGGTTAAGCAACTTAAAAATCTGGAAACAAGCATCACACCCACCTGCAGCCCAGAACAAGGCCAGATGCTTTCTTTGAGCTTAATGTTCGAAGAACCAGAACTCGGTGGAATTATGGGAAATGGAAACTTCTTGCTGGCGCCAAGGCCAAGGGGCGTTTTTACTTGGAATACACGCTTTGCTATGAAGAGAATTCATTTTTCCCTTCTGTCTTTTTGCAAACTGGGCCAAAGGGGACGACATTGGAACGGCCAAAAAGACAGAAACGCTGCCAACTAGCTTGGCCCGGTCACCTGTTGCGGCCTTTTAATTGTGTCCTACTTCCTTCCCATCCCGCATAGCTGGTGGTCAGAAGCAAGTCAGATCAAAGGCGGCCTTGGGGCCTGCAAACTCATTCTCCATGTCTGGCTGGGAAGGAAAGGAGGAAGAAAGAGGCGGACAGAAAGACTGAAGGCCTGTGAATCTAATGTTCAGCGCGTGGGCCCCATCGCCTTTAATGGCATCCCCAATCAGAGGAGCTGACTTTTCATTTTCTTTGGGGGGTGTCGGGGGACGGTGGAGACTTTTTTGGGATGTCCCATTAAAAATATACGGACTTTTAATGCAGATGTTTTCTCCCGATTGGGGGGGAGGGTTAGTGGGGAGTGCCATTACTAGCCATGAGTGGATATGAAAGCCATGTGCACCCCAGGGTTCATCCAGGCTGCAAATGCCGTTCATTATTTTTGCTACCGCAGCCGATCTCCCAAGGAAACATGAAAAAAAGGAAAAAGAAGATGGCCACCACCATAAGGAAAAGGGACTTAAAGGGAATTGGGGGATTTTGAGGGGGAGGGTGGAGTGGGGAGGCAACAGGGAGAGGCTTGCCCGCTGTTCCAGCCACCTGATTGCCTGAGCACCCTTGTCCGGGTGCAAATATAATGTGGTAACCTCATTTCAAATAGGTTGTTATTTCCAACACTGAGACAACCGTCACCATCAGCCGGCATGTGGAATGCCTCAGGCTACAATCACTCGGAGCAATAAAACTAGATCAAATACGTTTTTTCTTCACTGCCGCTCTGAGCGTCTGATGTGCTCTTTGCCTTGCCTGAATGTCAGCCAGGGACGGACTGGCAAGGGGGTAAAGGGGCTGTTGATTCATGGCCAGAGCTCCAAAATGTAAAAAGACAAAATCCGCCAGAATCCAGCCAGCCACAAAGGAAAAGAGTGCTGTAAAGTCTGCTCAGATTCTGTGTAAATGGGGCCTCTTGATTTCAGCAATGTTCTAGAGGTGCCTGGGTGGACCCCACAAATGGCCATCCACAGGGAGTGAGAGGGATAGAAGTCTGGGCTGCAGGGGAAAGTTCATGCTGCCCTTTGGCAAAGTATCCATTTAAATAACAGATTATGTGAGCCTGGATGGCAACGCTAGCACCACTGCTCCCCCTACACCATTGGTCTGTTACAGTCCACAGCAGCTCACCCTGGCTCCTACTTGCCAAAAAAGTAAGGGCCTGTATCTTATTAGAGATTATCCTCAGCTTTATTCTGTACAGATGCGTCCTCCATATTCTGGTGAATTCCTTGATCACCAGTATGTTCATGCACACATACTTTTATTAGCACCCTGAATAGCACCCATAGGTGTTACTTATATCGTGGATATAGAAATGGCTGTTGGACTGTTTGTGGTACTTACTATTGGGCACAGTTCAAAAACAAACATAGAAAGATGTAATATGCAAGTATTAATTATAGGAAGACTGCAAACTAAGGGTGTCATTCAGAGTAGAATAGATTTTTTTAATACTGCTGAATAAAGTTACCAGCTCCGCCAGCGGTATTTCTGAAAATCAGCCCCCCTCAAAGTTTACCACCAGTCGAGGTGGTGTTTATGGAATACCTCCAGTGCTATTGCAGAAAAAAACACCTCTGACGACGGTAATGTTAAAAGGTTTTTGAACATGTGTTTGCTGCTTCGATGTGAAGGGATAAAATGATTTACAGTAATGGCTCATATCAATACTGCTGATATTGTTATGCACAAAGTGTAAATTCTGGCACTTGTATGGATGATATCGTTAAGGTTGTCGGAGGAAGCAATCAGAGATGCCCACATTTCTATCCACTTAACATGGCCCTTTGTAAATACGTTATTCACTCTATTGAAGGGACACACCTGTGCTTCGGTTCTGTAGAGTAAAAAGAAAAATTTAAATAATGTGGGGCCAGTTTGGACTTTTTACCTCTACCTTCAAGGCTGATTTGCTGCAAAAAGTCTGCTTAAAATGCCACCTGCAATATTCCCATGGAATACCACCAATGGTATATGATCGAACCCTGACGGTAAAATCAACACTATTTGGAAAACACTGACAATTTTTCTGTTACCACTCAACTCTGAATGAACCCCTCAATCTGTGATGGTTTTTCATTGTCTTGTCCAGAACACTCTCCTCTCATGTGACCAACAAAAGACACACATGCCAATTAACACCAGCTTCACATATATAGATACAAAGTCACATGAACACAGATACATCATTCCACATTTACTTTACGCCGTCACAATACATTCAAACACATTACCCCTGTCCCAGGACCGAAACACACAAACACACACACACTCCACCTTAGTTGAAAATACACACAAATATAATAGGCGGCTCTTGCTCCCTCTCCATCACCAGGTCCAAGGCGTATTCACCTTGCAGTTCTCTATGCTTCAGTGAGATGAAATATGCATTCACATTTCCTAGGAAGTTCAACTTGGGAGCACAAAAAAGCCATGTCCCTTCGCTGTCTTTCACTCTTCATTGTCCAAATGAAGACTCCATAGTCGCAATTACCAGCCAGATCCCAACCATTGCTTCTCGTCATGTCTGGCAGGCACTGAATGGCAAATAAAGGTGGTCTAATGTCTAACTGCAAGCCAGGGCAACGGAAGGTGGTGAGGGCTTGGAATGAGCTTGGTGTGATCGGTAATTAAAGGTTGTGAGTGGCAAGGAATTGGTGACTAGGCAAGGTGGGCAAGGGAAGGAGGTGTTTCAAGGTAAGGGCTGGGGATTCCGTTACTAGATGAAGGTTGGAGCAAAAGGGGAACATAGGTCTAAAAGTTAATTTAAAAAAAAAAAACGGGGGTATTGAGAATGTGGTGCAAGGGCAAGGGAAGGACACAGGAGGATGATGGGAAAGTAAAATAAGGTACATGATATGGAAGGACACATCTGGATCAGTAGTTCAGCAGGTTGAGTGGCTGTTACAGAGAGCTATGCCTGACCTGCATGCCGCTGCACCCGATTGTGTGACTGACTTAACCCCCTTTCTTGTTTGTAAGCGATGCATACTTCCCTTATGATCATATGGCTCACTTACTACTGCTCATATTTGTTCAAGTTGTGACTTGGTGCTTTGAAAGTACACACAATTATACACAATACAAATATATTTACAGCAAGTTTTCATTATAAATGTAATCTTAGTTTGTTTCTCAGATGTATTTGCTTCAGGATACAGATGATTAATATGCTTCCCTTGTAGATAATTTGGTCCTTTGAATACCAGATTAATTGAACAGTATACTAGCTTAGCACCTGAATAACACATTTGCAGAAAGCATTTTTTTGTTTCTAATATTGAAGATGGAAAGGAAAAGTGGAATTCTCACCTGCTCTTTGAAATGGAAACCGTGGTACCAGCACCACAGGGCTCAAATCCCCACCTGCCACACTTCATACATTTTCTGATCCTGAGCAAATAACAACTTAGTTTCCATAACTATCTATAGAGAAAGTCTCACCCCTACGGGTTTATAGTCCAAATTGTTACTCTCTAATTAATTATATGTTAACAATGTTAATCATACTAGGGAGGAGGCTGAATGATAAGTGAGGGTCATATGTTTTGCAGTGGGTAACAAGGGTGTGGGTATGGGTTTTGTGTTGTGGGTTTGGGAGGCAGGAAGCCAGGTCTGGTTATTTTTCCATGCCAGCTCATGTTTGGATCTGAGAGCAAGGCTAGACCCCTTGGTTCAGCAATGGCTATGCTCTACCAATGAGTTATCTACCTTTGCCAACTCTTTACATCGTTCTAAAACTAAGGATGGAATTGAATGAGATGTAGCCTGCTGTCACATTGCAAGCTTTAACACATTAAAACTGGGCTCAAATCCAGTCTTTTCAAAAATTATATCATCCTGGTAAAATAATGTTTCTATGTTTAGAAAATGGGAGAATGCTTAGGGGTCCAGGTCTCTAAGAAAACACAAACATAACTGAACAATATATACAAGAGTGTGGGAGCACCTCTACTGAGACTGGACATGGATCAAATTCCCTGATCTATGGAATTCCTTACACCCAGGAGAGTCTACAACCACGTTTTAGCTTGATTCACCCTTCACAGAGGATAAATGACCATTTGCATATCAGTCTCAACCCACCCACAAGGGCACCCACAAGGGCAGTACAGCACCAAAATGCTAGGCTATTCTCCTCTGAACAAGAGTACCATCAGCAACCCCAGCAACCCCAGACCTGTGTTTCAACCTTGATGGGCCACATCATTGAGGTGAAGCTGAGCCTCTCTAAAGCACAGTGAGCAAGGGGACCACGGCTGAATTATCCAGGGTTACTGGATAAAGTGTGTGTGTGTATTATGTAATGTACGTGGGTGTATATATCATGTAATATGTGTTAATGAGTGCATGATGTTTGGGTGGCTGGACTTACTTATGTGAGTTAATGGTGAATGTGTGCATGTGTAAATGACTAAGGTTTTTGTGAATGTGTGTGCATGTGTTAAATACCTGGATTACTTACCGGTAATATTTATTACTCATAGTCCCACACTTCTTCGTCCCCATACTTGCCTAAGAAGCACTTTCCCTCATACATAAGCACTGAGATGAGGAAGAGGGACGTTGAGGTAATACTGGGCCGAGGAGTTGATTTTGGGGGTTGGAGGAGGAGAGTGGGAGGGAGAGGGGGTGTATGGGAAGTGTGGGTCAGGAGAGAGGAGTGCTAATGCATAAAGGGCATCAATGACAAGCTAGACTGGCAGTATGGTACAGCCAGTCTATTCATTTCTTACTGTGGCATGACATGTTTACTGGGCATCTATAATAAAGTATGCATGATAGGTGTTATATTACCTGGCTAGCCTGGCATTTGAGTGCAGCCAGTATTTGCTTTTCCTACTGTGTCATGGCCTATTTTCTGGGCATGTGTAAGGAAAGCATCATAACTGTTATTATGTGGTTAGATTTGCGTTTTGGTGCAGCTAGTCTAGCATTTTCTGACTGTGGCTTGACATTTTGAACTAGGCATCTCTGCTTATTCAATCATGATAAGTGTAATTACCTGACTAGATTTGCATTTGGGTGCAGCCAGTCTAGCCTTTCTTTACTGTGGCATGGCATATTGTTCTGGAAATCTATGATATAGTAAGCATGATAAGGATGATTATGTGGTTAGATTGGCATTTTGGTGCAACCTATCTGTTATGTCTTACTGTGGCATGGCATTTTATACTGTGCATCATAAAGGCTACAACAAACATGATGGGCCTCATTAAGACCCAGGCGGTAAGGGGTTTACGGCGGCGTAAACAGCGCCGACCCTTACCGCCTGATTACGAGGGCCCTTAGCGCCATGGAGGATTTAACACCTGCTTTTAGCAGGTGTTAAAATCCATGGCGCTAAGGGACCTTGTTGTTAATTACGCCACCGTAATTTACGGTGGCGTAATTAACGCCTTCCCCACTCCCATTATGCCCTATGGGGCAAAAATGGGAATGGGGAAGGGTAAATGGGGATTGGGGACTTACCGCCCCGCCAAACTCGGAATGGGGCGGTAAGTCCGCCAACCACCATGGCGTAAACATAGTTTACGCCATGGTGGTAAAGGTACGACCCAGGCGGTAACTTACCGCCTGGGTCGTAATGAGGCCCGATAAGTGTTATTATGTGTCTAGCCTACGTTGTGCAGACAGTTTTTACTTGTTTTCTTATAGTGCCATTGCATGTTCAATAGCTCAGCGGGTTGAGCATTTGCAGCTGCAATTTATGTGTGATCTGAAGTTTGCAGGTTCAAATCCCAGCACGGCCAACTTAACTTTACTTTCTTCCGAGGTTAATAAATGAGTAACACCTTCGGTTTGAATGATAATTGTATTTAAATATTTATTTATTGTATATATTTATTGAACATTTGTATGCTACTCATACATCAAAAAGTGTTTCCAGGTGCTACAAGACAAGGGGGGGGGGTACATGGGAGAACATAACAGTAACGGTCCTACTAGGCCTTCTGACCTTCAGCGTATAGTGCTTTGTTATAAATAAGTCATTACCATGTATCAAAGAATTAATGCTCCTGTGCCTTGTTGGTGACTTGCATCTATTGGGTTTTTGGATACTGTAATATTACAGAAACTGGCAATGTAGGAGCTCTACTTTTCATATAATGACAATAGCTGACATGCAGCTATAACTGGCATAATATGGAAGTAACTGGCCATACCATGCTGAAGCGGCATATCTATGGAAGTGCCTCGGCTTATGTTGATTCTATTTGGTCTAACCCTATGATATCATGGGCTCATCCATGGCATATGAACGCAGCACTCTTTCGAAAATATGGTTCGTATCTAAAGTATTCTTGTCTGCTTTAATACGTATTGTAAATTAATTTTTTTGTGACTTTGGTCGATGTCACCAGGATTAAAGAGGAACTGCTGCCATCTAGGTCAAAGTTCATGTGACATCACTTCCGGTGATGTCATCAGGTATGAGATTGCACTTCCGCTACCCCTGTCATTTTAGTGAATCAACGTCCCTGTGCTCGTTCCCTTCCTATGAGGAGTAGCACAGCCAGAACTCCCCTTCCTATTCTTCTTTCTTAACTGAAAGTGGGCATGCAGAGCGGTAAACGCAAGAAAAGCATGTCAAACCAGAAAAAGAAACTTTAATGCCACAATGACAAAATCTATGAAAGTCCAGCATTTTTCTACATCCAGATGAAGGTCCCTAGGATATATTGATGGACCGAAACAGCTGTCAGGCAGGATTTCTCTTCTGAGCATTATCTGCAAATGAAATCAAGCAAGAATTGACTGCATGATGTATTTCACATCTAGCATTCAAGGTGTTGCTGTTTGCTGAGCAGGCCTATTTGTATTTGTCTTATTGTGCAATGCTATCGTCGATATACCCAGAATGTCTGCTATGAACCATCTTGATAAAAATGCCCTTGAATTGATTACACTGACTTAATATTACAAAATAATTCAATGTTGCTCATTGCATAACATTTTAATGACAGTGTTCAATTAATCACTCATGATACACACAAAAAATAGCCACAAACACGTTTTCCTAGGCTCCCTGTTTCCCACTACCTGTGAAGGTGTAATTGTAAGTTAAAGGGAGGAAACAGTGATATCAGCACCAATATGGGCAGCCTCACTATGAGTAATAAAAGAATAAGGCAACACTATTGTCCACACTGTCAGTCAGAGCACCCTTTCCAATCTCTTCCTCTCCCCATTTTAAATTCAGTGGCTTGCATAGGGCTGGCTGAGGACTTCATGTCCCTGGCATGTTACTGTTTAGTAATCCATTACATGTATTTCCTTTGATGGTAATCTGGCCAAAATGGCAAACTGAACACATTTCGGATGGGGTCATTTACCAGACTTTCTGTGAGCCACATCTGCATCCACCACGGCCTGCACAAGCATCCTTATGCACGGTTACCATGCTCACATGCTCAACGTGTTCTCCCAGTGTAGAATGGTAGTTCTGCATTGGCAAATTGCGCTGTATATAAAAATGACGCAGTACTTCCATATGCAAACAATGCACACAAAAGGACCATATTCCTGGCTCTGCTGCAGCCCTAAAACATATCACAGCTCAGAGAACACAGGCAACGCTGCAGACACCGACACACAAGTGTGGCAGTGATCAGGTCCCCTCTAAACGCCAAATATCCACACTGGCATCCCCTTTCAACAGCACCAACCTCTGCAAGAACCCTTATGCAAGGATGGCCTTTTATTTTTATTTTTTTTATTTTTTTAATCTTGAGAGCCCTGGACCAGCCCATCT
Source organism: Ambystoma mexicanum (assembly GCF_040938575.1). NCBI lineage: Eukaryota > Metazoa > Chordata > Amphibia > Caudata > Ambystomatidae > Ambystoma > Ambystoma mexicanum. The sequence continues at coordinate 1,417,534,059 of NC_090931.1, read as the reverse complement.
GCCCCTACTGGTTCTGCCCCCTCTCTGCTGCCAGTGACCACCGACATTTGTTGTCGCCTCGCTGCAACTTGCGCCCGTTTGAATGCGTTTGCGACCTGTGCTCCTTGATTTCAACTACCACAAACCGTTGCAACGCTCACTGGTGCAACCGCTCTGACCGCTGACACTCCACCTGATTACTGATGCCTTCCCCCATGAATTCTGAACCGCTCTCCGAGACTGCTGGTAACCGCCAGAGCTCTGCTACACTCCACAGGCTGCTTCTACCCATCCCTGACTGCAGATAGCCCCTGACTACTGATAGCCCATGACTGCTGCACAGCTTCCCATACTGTTCCTGCACCTCCTCTGACTCCTGATGCCGCTTGCTGCTTCATCCTCTGAATCCTGATACTGCATGCATGCTGCACAACCTCATTGGACACTGTTACCCATCACTGACTCTCGTTCTTCCCATGTTCCTGCCATACCCCCTTCCATCACGGCTGTTCACCCTACATTCACCGCTGAATCCCCTGCTAGACTGACAGGCAACATGTTCACCACCCCACCTACTCACTGATACGCATTCCCTCTCTTTCCCCACCCTAGCCCCCCCCTGAATGCTGTGCACCCTCCCCATCGAGCCTGCTATAGTGGAGGTACCACCACCCGGCCCCTGCTGCTTCCAGCACTCAGGATTGCCCCCTTGCACCTCCTAATACTCAGTCAACGCCACATTAGCAGCAGCCAATCTGCCTATTCACTGCACCTGTGTCCAGATCCTGGGGCCCAGGGCCATCTTAAGCACTTTTGGAGCCCTGGGCACGGACATCTTTGCCCCCCCCCCCTTCCGCCCAACCAAAGGAATTATGCTATCAAGAATATCTGGTCGCACCGTGCTCCCCTCCCCCCTAGTCGCAAGTCCAACCCATAGGTTGATATGCTGCCTCAGCATTCAAAATAAGCATGTTTACTCCGTTTAAGTCCACTTACTCTTACTCTTTTTCTAATAAGAATGATGAACAAGTAGCATCTGAAAGCCAACATTAGCAGTCTACGCAGAGGTTACTTATTTTCTAGTATAGATACAGGATACTTTTTTTTTTCAATAGCATCCAGGAAGGTATGGAGCCTTTACAATTAATGCAGGACTGTATGTAAAAGGTACATGAAAACCAGAATAGACAGAGAACTCATGTAAGCTGCCTCACAGAATGCAAAAGTGCTCAAGCATGGATAGAGGAGACCAATGGCAAGGAAGGTGTAGCATGGATAGTGGATGTAGATTAGTAACTACGGGGAAGGTTTCTATATCCAGACAGAGATTGGAAGTGGGACATGGTTTTCAAAATAGTGTTGCCATTGGAGATCAAAGGAACCAGTGTCTGTGGTGTGCAATATATCAAGGCTCACTTTTACAGTGGAAGCAACACTACCATAAGTGAGGCTTCTTTGAGAAGGAAATCATTCTGAAGGGCTTCCAATTGTGAAAGGTTAGGCACTGGCAATTTTGAGAGGTTAGGAAATACAAGATTAAATTAGATGCCCAGCATTACACATTGGATAAGGGGTGAAGCTTGGATGTGTGTCAACTCTGTAATTTCTGTATTTGAACACTTTCTTTTCCAGTTCTTACCATTAACTAAAATAATCTCATTTTATAAAACTGACTTGGAAAGTACACAAATCACATTACCAAACAAGACAATTGTTTAAAACAAAATACTATAGAAGGGTGTTATGCAAAATGGGAATTATTCTAGCTTCATTCTCTCCATCGTCAATCAAAGTATATAAGTATCAGCATACCATATGATGTGATTTAATAGATTTAATCTGGGTTTGTCTTTTGTATTTTAAAGGTTTAAATATGACCTTTTGCTTGTGCAAAAAAGCTGTTTTTTGTGTCAAATGCACAGATCTTAAAATATGCTTGCCCGAGGCCTGCAACATCTGGTCCACTCTCTTCTGTCTACCACCCCTTCTACTCATATAGCCTACGTAAGAAGAAATATCAAGTAATGGACGTAACGATGCCACCACCTAACAGAAGACAGCACAGTAATGTAAGAGACATTAGATGATCTGACCAGGGTGATTGTATCGTCTGCTGGCAAAGCCAGGATGCAAGCATGAACGCTTTGGTTCTGCAGTAATGAATTTGGACAATTATTCACCTCTTCGACTAATGGTGTATGCTCATCATTGGATGTGACTGCTCGGTTTTTGCAACACCCCATCTGAACAAACCAATTTCTAGACTTTCACTATATTTATGCGATGTTAGTTTTTATAGCAAGCCCTACCTGGTGCAGATACATTGCTGATAATAGCACCTGTTGTGCTACAAAACCAAGTACATATGCAGGCAGGTATATAAACTCTAGACATAGGAAAGGCTCAGCCAGCCTTGCTGGAATGTGCTATTCTAATCTTGCACACAACCACGTATTTCTTCAATGAGTGCTTAACATGCTAAAATGACCTCTGAGCCATTGTGGTACTCAATTTATCAATATGCATTTCAACTTCTCCTGTTGCACATGATCAACATAATTCCCACAGGAAGGAAAGAATGCTACAGGAGTTGTGCCATAAGGAACACACAAACTATATTCCACAGTGACCCCAGAAAGCATTGCATGATGAATTGATCAAGGCAGAATGTACTTGTCGAAACAGATAGGCAATAGGTGGAGAGCCTCAGCAGCATGCCATCAAATATCCTGACGTGTGCTCTTTAAGTCTAGTGATCAAGGGAATCTTACTTTCTTAGATCCTGCAGCCTTGCGGGGCCCCATCCAAGGTGGGGGGCCCAGGGCAAGTTCCCCTTTTGCCCTCCCATAAAAATGTCTCTGCTGGGGCCCACTCCCTGCCTGACAGACAGGCATGCATCCGTCTTTGCAACAAAACATTGGGACCCAACAGGACCATCTCATAGGGAAGAACCCCAAAGTTCTATGGTGATGAGAAGAAGGTCCTGTGGAGGGCATTGCGAAGGGGGCGCTGTAACACAGTAATAGAATAACCCACTCTTCCTGTGAAGTAAACTCTGGATGTCCCTTTTGTAGAGCATTAATGCAATTGAGACCACCCATGTAGGGAGGAACAGCTCTAGAAGTGATGGGAAGTGCCCATAAGGAGTGTCCTGATGCTGGCCTCCATCCATCACAAGAAGTGCCTACCCACAGAAGTTGTCTCACCACTGACACAGCTGGATCTGTGGATGTGCGACCGGCTTGCCCAGACAGTCATTGATGCCAAGACCATTAATGGAAATGGAGTAATTGTGACATCAATAGAAAGTAAGAACACTGAATGCATGCAAATGAACTTGAGAGGAAAGCTCAGGGGCAACGTGCTCGCCCTGGAAGCAATACGTTCGATCCCCGGATCCGCGCTTAGAAACCCCTGGGTATTAAGCGTGTTAAAAGTAACCTATCATATCATATAATTCATAATGCAAACATGTGCATCATTTAATGTGTAAGCACGTGAACAAATCTGAAGTGGCATGCAAAAATAATTTTAGGAAAACTATGCCTTGAAATAATTTTTAAATATGATATAACAATGGATTATTTTATTGCAAATTACAGAATACCTAAAAGGAGGTTTTAAAGCTAGATATGATTGAAACTTGGGAAACAAAGAAGGGTTTATAAGATGTCTGGGGATACAAAAAGGAGGAACTTTGCCAGATTAGCGGATGCGTTGTCCAGATTGAAGAATCATGAGGTCTTTTCCAAGGGTTATATTGAATCTTATCCATAACAGGGAAATAATATGCATTATAGGTCAGATTGCAAGTAGTACATGCAGATTTTGTATGGGGGAGACACAAAAGCTTAAGCACATACGTATGTTTTGCCCAGTGTTAAAAGATATGCAAATACATTTTTAAGGAGTATGTGTGCTTGATGCATTGTGTCTCCCTTGGCATCGTATTGTAGAGGGCCAACCACTCTCGTTATTAATCAGATCAGTAATCTGTTTAAAGAAATTAAAGTTGGTTGGTGTATTTGAAATATTTTATTATAATTTTTGTAAATAGATTTTTTATTGATCATTTTGGAATTTGTAATATTAAAACATTTTTGTATTCTTAATATATTGATGGAATTGTATTGAACATATTTATAATACATGCATTTTAAACCAATTGCTAAATGATGATGTATAAGGTTTAGCACTCCTAAAACTAACACCCAAGACATCAAAGATGACATCACAAATGTCATTGATTACATCACTGATGACATCACGTGGCTGGTTCCCTCTTTTTTCCTTTACTGACATATCTAGGCCAGTAACACTCAGGAACTAAAAATTCATATACTGATAATTCATATTCAAGTACTATATTTGTAGAGTCATACTTCAAATATGTTCTTACAGTAATTCACTTGGGGTTCACTCACAGCATATGAAACATATACATAGGGGAAAACACCCCTTTTTGTATTACTTTACTTTCCTGGATATGCTGATATGTGTTTACATTGTATGCACACTACTCTCCTTAGGGACCAGTTACATTATATGATAGTTATACATAGGGAAGTAGTAGCTTTGAAGGAGAGCGATCATTTCTATGTATAAAGTTAATCAGTTGGGGTATGAAGATTGGCTGGTAATATTGTAGTTTACCTCATTTTTCCTGTATACGCTCATATTTGAATGTTTTTTTGTTATTTGTATTTCGTTTCGAATAATGCAATTATGTAGTAAGTGGGTTTTATTAGCTAGTTATTAAATGTTGCACAGTAGACAAAACTGTAATAAAAAGCATTCATCATTTTACTATTCAACATGGTAAGATTAATAATATTGTACATCCATCATGTATATTGCACACAATGCCTATGTTTATACTCTACATGAGTAGCTTAGTATACTGGAAAGAAACTGATAATAGAATGGTATTCGTATCAAAGCATTACTTAATGCCCTGCGTACCTCATGTTATTTATTCCAATAATCCTTCACACTTTTTTTTATCAACATAAGAATCCCTTGTAAAGACTTTTCATGAAAAGTAAATGCACATGTGATGTCATCAGTGATGTCATCAATGTCATCTTTGATGTCCTGGGTGTTAATCTTAGCAGTGCACAGTGGTGGCGCGAGTTATGGTTGCTTATCTTACCATAACTGGGGAATTTCAAGGGTTTTTCGGTTTTACTTGGAACCATAACATCCCTTTAACAAAGTTTGTTTTACAGAATTTCATAGGTTTTTAGTAGCGCAACTTAACCATAATGTCCCTTTAACAAAGTTTTTTTCACTGAATGTAGATATAGATAATGTAAATGTGATAAATGTTTACTAAGATTCCCTAAGATTACATACATATAACATAGAAAATACTGAACCCCCTGCCTCCGCTACTGATTTTGATGTCCAAGGACCGTGCGCATGTCCGTGGATGGGCGTGGTCACCATCAACACTATCCAAAAACTCAGGGAGTATCTTACATTATTGTATGATACAATAAAAACACCAAACATGTTCAAAAAGCACCACATAAATACATTACAATTTATAATACATAAGAAGTGGAAACTGTATATGTAAGACACCAACCCTCCACTGAAACAGCGTTTCCAATATAATGGAATATACCCAAAAAAAAGTATATGCCTCCAACAGAATTACCTCACAGAAACTCTGCATCAAAAAGCAAGAGCATACCTACACAGCAGTAACAACAAAAGTTTGTAAGAAACTAGTAAGTACACTATATTTATTTCATATATTTATACATTTTCTGTATTCGGTACACTAAAACTAATATATATATTTTTTTACACAGAAATTTCCAGTACTTTAGAATGGCTGTAAGAAAATTTCCCATGAGATGAAATGAGTGAAGACAGTGATACCAATGGTAGACACAACATTTCTCTATATAAGCCAATTAATAACCATTACTTTATGTGTAGTTAACATATTTTTTAACAGACCATACAGTCAATAAGTATAATATACCAAGAGAGACATTAGAAGATCCTTAAAATGAATGGAACTAAAAAGGGATATGTTAATGAAAAACTTAATTCTTATAAAACAGTTTTTTGAGGACCACATTACAGAAAACTTTAAATATCACTATCCAACATGTACCTGTTCCCCCTCTCCATGTCCCAGCCAACTATCCCCAAACCCTCCCCAGCAAGAAAAACATTACAATGAGACTTCCATCCCTTCCTCCCATCATGTCTAAATGCCTAATTCCCCTGTATTTGTTTCAGTTTCTACTTCCCCCTCTCTTTCGTAATTTTTATACTGTTAAACAATAATAACATTTTAAGTGTGTTCTTAGTATATGCCTTTGTCTCATTTTTTTTAAAAAAAAGGCCGTTAGGGTGTCCGCATACAGCGTGGGTGTCCGTTATGTCCCAATTAACCAAAATGGGGGTGTCCTAACAACACTATACCTGTCCGTACTGTCCGTAAATAAAATGGAGGTGTCCTTAGAACACACAAGATGTCCGCTGGTCCATAATTAACCAAAATGGGGGTGTCCTAAGGACAATATACCTGTTCGTGCTGTTTGTAATTAAAATGGCGGTGTCCTTAGAACACACAATATGTCCGCTTGTCTGCAATTAACCCAAATGGGGGTTTCCTAAGAACACCCCCCCTGTTCGTAATGTCCGCAACCAGAATTAATATAGCCGTAGAACACATATCCCGTCCGCCAGTCCGCAAAGTTTTGACGCACATTATTTCATTCGGGGACTTCAACACTGTTCGTAGAACACCCACGAACATGTGCATCACACGTGGGTCCTACAAACATTGTGCCTGTCCTCAACTGTCCGCCGCACGTGTGTCGCACTTTATATTAGTTCGGGGACCTGAACACTGTCCGTAGAACACCCGCATGCATGCGCACAACCGTCCCCGTGCATTTGGTGTCCTGCAGACAGCCGTCCCATTCGCGAACGTGTCCGCAACGTCATCATGTGACCACACCCATGCTGAGCGTGTATCCTTATTTGCGGACACTGTTCAGGCCACCCAACATTTCAAAAGTGCTTTTTTAAGCAATCCAAGGTATTTTACAGTAAAAGTTCACCATTGCACATGTCCCAGACAATGTCCCTGCCGATCCACATACTTTTTGAATATTTTGAGCACTTTCTTGGTGTTCGATGTGTATGTGGACAGCGAGGGTGTCTGCAAAGCGCACCCCTGCACCCCTATAAAAGGCCACACCCCAGAGCTGATCCTCATTCTGCTTTTGGATTTCCAAGATTTACAACAGGACAATTGTGCAGGTTGCTGTTCTTGGTTCCTCGTTCCTGGTTATTAACCTTCCAGATGGCATCTCAAATTGCTTCTGCTGCTACTGCCTTGGCATCAGCACCCCCAATCCCTCCACCACCACCACGTCCCCAAGGGCTTTCAGAGGGGAACATGCACGAGGATGCAGAGGAGAGGGATGAAGAGGATGAAGAGGATGAGGTAGTGGAAGTCCCTACTACTAGCACTTATCATGAGTCTTAAGTGCGGCGGTTATTTACCACCATTGATGGAAAGGCAAAAGCTCATGTGAACAAGGTGATCTGCACTCAGTGCCGCATGGTGCTGAGACGTGGCAAGCCTAGTTCGTATACCTATGGTACTACATCAATGAAGTGACACCTACAGTTGTTCCACGATGGGGCTATTCATAAGGTTGTACCTTGCGATAAACGTAGTAGGTTGAGTTCCTCTGCAGCATCCTCTGTTTCCGCTCCTGTCAACACAAAAGACACTCCTGTGGGACAGTGCATCCCTCCAGCTGCCTCGCAGGCCATTCATGATGCTGTTGACCCTTACCTTTCGAGGGTCACAATATTTTGCATGTACTGCAACGCAGTACTCTGCAGGAGGGACAACCTTCGTAGTGCTTTTGAGACTGCGGTCAAGGAACATGAGAAGGTCTGCGACCTACCTCAATAAGGCCCATCCTACATCTTCCTCTCTCCACCTGCCCTTCCTTATCCCCATGGTTGGTGTCCCTTCCTTACCCTCCTTTCTCCTCTTTTCCTTGTGTGTTGTTTAAACAAAAAAAATATAAAACAACAAAAAGCAAAGAAAATAAGGCTCTTTTCAGAGCTGCCTTTTGCAGTTTAAAAATAGAAGTGACAAATAAATAGTGCAGGGCCCTGTGCAGTCCGCTGACATTTATATTTTGGGGGTGCTGCCCTATTGGAACCATTGCACTTTTCTATGGGAGGAAGTGGTGGCTCTGAAAAGAGCCTTTTTGTGGTGTTTTTTTGTGTTTCAAAAGCTTCAAATGGTTAACACCTACTGCAAAATGGATTGCTGTAATTCCAAAAAAGGTTGCAATGTATTTTGTATATTTCGCTGAAAAATCTGATTGCTGGCATAAGTAAGATGTACTCAATTTCTGCAAAAAATGTGTGTGCTACAAAAAAACAATATGTGTTCATTCTGAAAAGAGGACATACCAACATTTCTCAAAAAGGCACAAACAGCCTTGTTAACATTGCGCCTTGCTTTCTCCATTTGTTGACCAATGAAAATGAACGCAGCCAAATTTGTCTCTGTGCAATACGGGAAAAATGAATCGGCAATTTGCAATGAAAGAAGGACTTGGAAAAGTCATGGACATGTATCCAAACTCCAAAGAGATTCCAGACACATGTCCTAAACTGTTCCCTCCACAATGAATAATAATAATAATGTCTGGATGACGCTGTGTCACCAAAGTAGCACAGAGAGGTACCAAATCCAGCCACTTCATTCCACGCACTCCATGCCAGTCCACTTCCACATTAGAGAATCCAAATGTGCAGCCACTCCACAGCGATCTGCATGCACCTCCAACCAATTTATCCATGAATCTCCCAAAATTCAAACAATATGCTTTCTGAAACACACAGCCATAGCTATCTGCTATTCTCTCAGGAAATATACCTACTGACAAACTCTCTCCTTACACAACACACCCAGTAAACCTTATTAACCAATCCCTTGCTCTGCTCAGACTCATTTGCATAACTCTCAACCCCAAATTTCCCATATGTAATATGCGCTGTCTGCGGACAAATCGAAAAATCTGAAAGTGGGGAATGAAAATTTAAATAGTTGCCCCATTTCCCCTTTGAGGTTGGCTCTGAAAAGAGCCTTTTTTGTTAGTTGTTTTTGCAGATGTTTCAGAAACACCTTTTATTTTTTATTGTTTTGTTTTTCTTTTCTTATTTTGCTCCAGAAATCTACACATTAGCTTCTCCAAATCAACCCTTATGTTCCAAAACAGCATGGCATTTCTCATAAACTATAAAGAAATGCCATCTTCTTTAAAATAAAAAAAACATTACCAGAATCAATGTTCTCATTATTATAAAAAGAACATATCAGCTCTAAGCATGAAAGCAAACATGCCTTGGTTAATTGCACACCTAGCAATATTTTGCTGAGGACAAAAAACAAAAATATTGTCCTATATTGCCCTAGGTACTAAACCACAAAAAATAACCTTGGCATTTGGAAGTATTTTCATTACTGCCTGAACCAAGTGTTCCAAATCTGCCAACAAGGTATGGACACTGACATAGCCCAAATGCAAAGCACCACAGTGCAAAACAACTATATGTGGACTGTTCACCCTGCCCATATCTCCACAATCGTGTACAATTCCCTGCACATTGAAAGCAGGCACAGTGCTCCACACCACCTCCACTCCTTTAACATCAAAATTGTTTGCCACATTCCTGCATTTAGCATACTGCTCCAAACCATACACAAACATATCTCCAACCACCAACATCCTGACTTTCTCCACCTCTGCCATCTTCACTACACACAGCCTCTTTCAACACAAACCACAACTTCAACATCTGATTGGCTGATCCCTACAGTCCCCTTTCCATGCTGGATTTGCTGAGAAATACCGGATGTGGCACGCCCTGTCTGCGGACAGCCGCTGTGTCCGTGGAGCATGTAACACTGGGGCAGCCCTTCTACCCTTTCCACTTCACACTCTACACAATTTCTCATTGGCTACTGTTAAGCAGTCACACAATCATCCACCAATCACATCCAATAACTCTACATCTAACTCTATCATCACAGATCAGCAGTTTAGATGTACTATTGATCACTCCAAGTACAATTGCGCTGTGACTGCAAAGGGCCTGAAGCAATAACTACTATACAAGTCCCCAAGATTTCTACTTGCAGATTCATGCACATCCACATGCATGAACACAGACTACAGGTATGAATATTTTCTACACAGTACATGTACAGCTCTTCTAGGAATACATATAAACAGAGTAACTTACCCTGTATAAACTGTAAAATGAACTTACTGTCATTTCTCCCATCTGCTATGATGAAGTGTCAATTGCAAACCTATCTGCTCTCTAAATTTTTGTTTACACACACAGCTATATAAAAATGTTGTATTTCATATCAAAAGATGGGAGAAATAACAGTATAATTATGAAAAAGGCTATCCAGTGTGTTATAAAATTACAAACAGCCAGGATGAGTACATGCATCTTCATTCAAGCACACACACAGACAATATCATTAGAAAGGCTCCTTGCTCAAACAACACCACTGCCTCTATATGAAATCCTTCTGCTTTATTTTCCACACCTTCACAAATGCATACAGTGAACCTGTAAAAATAGCAAAAAATGCATATTATTATTTCTTCTATCTCTTAACATCCAATAACATAACATTTAAAAAAAACAAGTGTGCTCTATACATTTACTAGTATACTCATTTTTAAAACATATTCAACTAACAGATTTTAAATAAAATATACAGGATGCACATAGGCAAAGGGAAGTGCATGTGCATATTATGCTCAATTATAAGAAAACATTACTACTACAAAAACAAACAAAAAACAATGTCTACATTAACAAAAGTGCTATAAATACACATATTCACTAACTTCTTTCTTTTACGATTGCAGTGAAGACCACTCTCCTGAAAAGCAGCAGCGTCTGAAATACGAACAAGAACTTAGAAGAAACCTACTCTTTCCATACAAAAAAGTAAGCACAATACTAACATAATATTCTAACTGTTACTCAAACACCCTACCATTTTAGTATTGTGGAACAAACAAGTGTATTAACCCTTTACCATTAGATGTAGTATTAGTGCTTCTCCTTAACAGCTGCACACTTTATATTGTCATCTGAAGCCCAGTATAGTAACACACAGATACAAGAATAGCCTTCCCAACTTGATGTAGCAGCCCATTGCACAATCCCACACCTCCACAATCATCCTTACCATCGTACTCAGACACTCATGCACAAAGCATGCATACACTGAACAACAGCCCAACCCACACTTTCTTTTTACTCCAGCAGACCCCAAAGAATGCCTACCACAAAGCAACTCCATAGAAAGCAACGCAGAAGTAGAGCAAATCAAAATAAATGTGTCCAAAATAACCATCCATCTCTAGCAGATTTTGTACAAAAAGGTCAAACCAAACACATAATACAGTCATTAAGAGAAACAAAACAAGCTTCCAGTACAGAAAAATTGTCTCCTCTATCAAAATGTAAAACGAAACAGAAAATGATTAACATGACTTCAGCTACCACTACTGCTAACGCTGCACCTATAAATCTTGATGTAGTGTCAAGTAACCATACCAACTTTTGTTTTACAAAATATGTTCCACCACAGTGTCCTTCAGAACCTTATAAAAACAGGAGAGAAATCATGCACAACCCTTAAATCCTACCGTAGAAAATGTATTGTAGAAGCTCTCATAGACAGTGCAATCCTTCTGAAAAGGAAGTTATTTATTTTAGTTTTAAACAGAATGAAACCACTAACAAAACTAACTACTAAACTACAAAAAAGACTTCTCAATAAACAGAATATCAACACAAATTGCTTCTTAAACATCCGTGGAGGTGAATGGAGTCACACCACGAGCACAGAACCATATTTTAATGAAAAAGCATATAAGCAAAAGCAAACAAACCCAATTGCCATACATAGCAGTGGACAAGGGTATGAAAAACTTAGTAACACCATTATGGAACAAGAAACTCTGCTCACAAAAATATCCCCAGAAAACTCAGTATCACCTCTCCATTCAACTGAACCAAAATGTCAGTCTACAAATGGCCATGCACATCAATGGGTAACATTGCCAAAAAATCTTTCAAATCTTTATGCCAGTTCCTCAATCAGTATGTAAAAAGCAAAGACAAATTCAAAATTAAACTACTACAAAATATAAATGCCTGTCCAGTGCGCAAATACACCTTCCATCATATCAAAATTATATCGACATATCATTCAACTATAAGAAATCTGGTCCATAAATTCTACTATGCTAAAAGTCCTGCTTTAGCACTAGCCAATTTAAATAACAATCTTCTACATGGTACAGTCAAACAACTACTCGAAGAAATATAGCATATCCAGAGAAACTATTTTGGAAGTGAAAGCCACTTACAAAATGCAATAGCTTTACAACAAACTAGCAACTAATGTACAAATAGCAACCTTCTATTAAACACATACAAAAAAGAAATACTAATGTTTAAAAGTACCTCCGCTGAAGTGCCAAACCATGTGTGTGTGTGTTGCCGCAGGACTTTTTATAAAAGTAGAACAAAAACTGTAGACATAACGCACAAAGTAGATGACAATGAAGATTCCAAATGGTTCCAATTAGCTCTCTACCTTATAGCAGAAAACAAATATGAAATAATTGACCCCTTAATACTTTGCAATTACTGCACTGCAAAACTTGACAATAACCAAACACCTTCATGTGCTATCACAAATAACTTGGAATTATTCCCACTACTAAAACCCCTGCAACAACTAAATTAATATGAGAGCATCAAAATTCAAAAACTGCACCAATGCCATGCAATAATATAACTTCAACCAAAAACAGCAAAATGATATCCCTCTGAATTAGTGAAAGGCATTTGTGGCAAAGTAGTTTATTTACCATTAGATCTCAAAGAAAATGTACACACTCTAGCAGTGCAACTGCCAGTAGATCAATCTTGAATTATCTTAGTAAATGGCATACCTATAAAAGACAAAAAAAAAAAAGGCAACAACTCGTGGACTTACATAAAGTTTGACAAGCCCTGTGTTATCTAAAAAACAAAAATGAATACTACAAAGACATTAATATTGAAGAAAACCTGAGAGAAAGCATTGAAATAATTTAAGAGTCATCAGAAACTGGTCAATTTCAACTTCGAAATCCTGCTACAGAATCCAATATTTTAGATATTATACAACTCATCCTTTACACTCTAAAGACACTATAGATGATGCACTGGAAATGTACCAAATGTGACAAGCCAAAGGATCTTCAATCAGCATATGGGAAAAAAGTATACCAGCATGGGCCTTTCCTCTACTCTTTCCTACTGGAAAAGGAGAAAGGTACGATGATAGACCCTCACAGATAACAGCATCAGAATATCGCTCTTTACAAATGTATTCTGATGACCCTAGATTCAGACAAAATGTGGAATACATATTCCACCTTCTCTTTGAAAGTGAACTAGCAACTCTATGCTATGGAGTTGCACACACATTAAAATAAGGTACTCATTTTCAAAATATGTCAGCTACGCAATTATTACAAAAATTGCAAGAAAAAGATGAGGTTGTACAGTCAAGTATTACAAATCTTTTAGCAAACATGCATGGTACAAAAGAATACTGGTTCCAACGTCACAGAGATGTACGCTGTATGTTAAGAAACTTTGGCCCACCCACTTGGTTTGATACATTAAGTTGTGCAGAATATGCATGGGAAGATTTACACGATTTCATACGCATAGCAAACAAAAACAAAACAAAGATAGATATAAAAACACCAGGAGAACTCTGCACTCTAGATCCTGTAAATGTATCAAGCTATTTCCATCATCGCTTCATTTCTATGCTACACTGACTGTTCCTCCCCTCGGAGAAGTTCAACACTTCTTTTGGAGAAAAGAATACCAAGCCAGAGGAGCACCACATATCCACATGCTATTATGCATTAAAGATATTCCTAAATTTGGTGAAGACAGTGATGCCACTGTTTTTCAGTTCATCCAAAAATATGTGATTTGTGAAATCCCTTCACAAACAACACATAGTGACCTTCATGCACAAATGTTACAATTTCAAAGACACAAATGTGGGAAATATTGTTGTGGCAAATGTAAAAAAAGGGGAATGCTACACCAAATGCCTCTTTGGTTTTCCTAGACCAGTTTTAGCAACAGGTCAAGTAAACAACTTCATGTCTTCAGTCAGACATAGTGTCAAAGGTAAATCACCTAAGAACACATATTGCATAAATAGAACAGAATAATCAAAATACATCAATGATTACAATGCAATCATTGCCCACCTATGGAATGCAAACATAGATGTGCCGTACATTACAGATAATTCCACTGCAGTTGCACGATATGTTACAGCCTACTTAACCAAAGCAGAGAAAACAGAACTTCAGGAACTCTGGGATGACATATCATCTGACAAACCACTATCCAGAAATTGCACATTTTAGGCATAAAAATGCTCTCATAGAGAATGTGGCTGCTATGAAGCTGCAGACTGTTTAACCGGCACTGCCCTGTATGGAAAATCTGACAAAATAATATGGCTAAGTCTTGATCCTGCTAAATCTAGAAAAAGAGTTCTCAAATCATATGAGGACATAGAAAGAATAGCCAAAAATGATCCCAACAGCCAAGACATTTTGAAAAACAATTTACTAGACACATACTACCCAAACAGGAGTACCACTTTGGAAGCCATGTGTCTCTACCATGTAGCCCAAAACTTCACATACAAAAATAATATTAAACCAGATGAAAAGAAAGGTAGATACAGAGTTGTAAATTGTGAAGGCAGCTTAGTGAAACTTACCAAACACAGCTTAATTAATCATATAAAATTGTCATTAAAAACTACTCAACATAAAGAACTGTATTACATGTCCCTGCTACAACTTTTTAAACCATGGAGAACAAAAGAAGAGTTACTGGATACATATGACTCCTATGCAATGTTTTCAAAGCAAATGAAAGCACTATAACAGACATAAACGTTACATAGTACCAATGTTGCACAATGAATAGCAACACGAAGAAGAACTCCAAGCCCAACTACAAGTGAACACTTCTGACAGTAGTCAACCTTCTGTAACAGGAAGCCACGAACCACTTGGACAGCTACTAATACCAAATGAGGCAGAATTAGCTATGACAGAAGTAGAAATCACCATGTGTCAGTATGAACCAGCTACAGAAGACGTTGTTGTACTGAAATCACAACTGAACAATGAGCAGCATAGCAATTTCCAAGAAATAACAAAACAAATTTAACATGATGTGCAACATGAAAATGAAAACTGTACCTGCCAAGACTACAAACCTATACTACTGTACGTGAATGGTCAAGCTGGTTCAGGCAAAACATTCTTGATGAAAATCAACAGCAAATTCCTTCAACAATTGACAAACAACAAATTGTCAGCTGTTGTAACGGCCACCACAGTTATAGCTGCCTGCAACATAGGCAGTGTCACTTTATACCGATTACTACATCTTCCAGTAGAACACCAAAACAAATTAGAACATTACAAACTTTCCAAAGAAGCTGCAATAGAACTACGCAGAGTTTTCAAACAAATTAAAATGCTGCTAATAGATGAGTTGAGCATGGCCTCCAACCTAATGTTGGCTTGGATTCACCACAGATTACAAGAGGTCCTCAAAATAGACAATGAAGAGCTCTTTTGAGGAAAACACATTATTGTTTTCGGAGATCAACTTCAATTGACACCAGTGAAAGGTGAACCCATTTTTAAAACCTTACAGCACAAACTGTGCCGTAAAACTCTTGGCAGCATAGGAAATGTCAACCTTTGGCAACATTTCCAATACAGAGAATTAACAGAAAACATGCAGACCTCACATACGCCAACATTTTTAAAAAGTATTAGAGTTGGTGTACTATCTCAACAAGTACAATCAATATTAAAATCCAGGCACATCCATGCACTCTATGGCCATAACTCACGTGCTACTGATATCATGGAACAATTAGCACATCAAAATGTCAATTGTATGTCCTTGATGCAAACTCTTGCAAGCTGTTCAAACTTTTAGGAAACAATGTTGAAATAACAAATGTAACCGATAATTGAAATTTGCTCCTCAGATAAACTGGACGTGCATGGTATGACACTACCCATGTGTCAACAAGCCACAACAAGACTAAATACCTTAGAACACTGTATCTCCAACACAGCGGGTTAGGAGAAAATATAAAAATTATCTTTAAACTGTAGAGTAATGCTTAAACGTAAGCTTGACTTGGAGCAAGGACTAGTTAATGGAGCTCTTGGTACAGTGGTTGGCTTTCAAAAATACCCACGTGACAACAACATTCAATTTGTCAATATTGTCTTTGACAAACTATCAGAAGTTAAAAGGATAGGATCCTCAACAGCCCGCTTCCTTCTTTTCAAAGACATGTATGTACGCAGAAAACAATTTTCACTAACTCTAGCATACGCAGTTACCATTCACAAATCACAAGGTCTTACCCTAGATAAAGCATTGATAGATATTGGTAGCACAGTCTTTAAAGAAGGCATGAGCTATGTGGCACTATCACGCTTAGGTACACTACCCGTGCTATTTCTAATCAACTTTGATGCAAGTAAAGCAAATGCTTATATTCCTTGCAATCTAGAATACAATAGACTGCTTTCACTCTACACCCCCCATCTAAAAACATATCCTGTTCAACAAAAAGCAAAACGTTCTAAGAGAAAACTAATTCAAACTGAAACGATACAGGGTCTCACTGCAATTCCTCCAAAGAAAAAAAAAGAAACCAATACTTCATGAAGTACCACAGCCAAAAAGAATCTACTGGTCAAAGTAACTCAACTACTTCTTCAAAGAAACAACACACACTCCGAACAAATGACTTCGACATAGAACTGTCAGGTCTGTTCAAATTTTCAAATACAACTGGTGTAAATTGCTATGCAAATTTAGCAATAAATATTCTATTCCAATTGCCACCAATTATTGACAACATTTACTTACAAAGTACAGACCAATTGAGTTTGCAAATGTTAGTCCTTCATAGAAATGCAACCAACAATCCTGACAACACTTACAGTGTTCATGGAATAAGACAAGAATTGAACTACTGTGCTGGAATGGTCAAATTCACTATAAACTCACAAGAAGATCCACAAGAATTTCTAATGTACTTGCTACAAGTACTGGAAGACAAAAACATATCTATAAATTAAATCTTCCAGATTTCATACATGTGGAAACATACATGCACTCTCTGCAGCCATGTGGCACAGGAACAAGTCCCTAATTACCGTTTTGTGTATGTATACATACCTAACTGTGAATCCATTCCATTTCAGCAACTTGTACAAAATGCAAACGATGGCAGATTATGTACTACCTGCAATTCAGATAATCACTCCACCTTACAAATACAAACACATATTAAATACGTAATAGTAATGCTTTTACATTGTAATGATAGTACCATTACTCCAAAGCAGAGATTACCACCAGATCTTGTAAATGCGTACTTAATATTCTTAAAACCAAAATTTAATACGTAATCTGGGTATGAACATAAGCAAAACCTCAACTTCAAAATTGTGCACAATTAGAATACACCAACATGTATCTAACTGCCCCAAGATTCTGCAACAAGCAAACAGATAGATGAATAGAATAAAAGTAGAAATAAACAATTAGAATACTCCAACAGGTATCTAATTGCCCCAAAAATCTGCAACAAGCCAACAGATAGAAGATTAGCAAGAAACAAGAAATAAACAGCAAAACAATGACAAAAATATATTGTACCACTACAAAGAGGTTTTTTTTTAATCCAACATGGATTTTTTTTCCCCCACAGACCCAATGATTTAGAAAACACATACAGAAACTGAGAAAATTGTGTAGTACACTGGGTTGAACTATAGTACTTGTAAAGTACTAAATATGAGGGTAACAAAAATACAGAAATGTCTATTATGCAATGTAATAACTCATTATGAACTACCTACTCTAACATATGATCTTTTATTTTATCACAAAGATCGAAAAAGTATGTCTGGTCCAATTACCCATGTCATGAAAAAACTGCATATAACCACAAAAACTCAACCAGTAAGTATAAAATAAATGGACTCACAAACACTGCTGCATAACACACACATTCAAGCAAACATCTAACCATACACCACAATCCAAAATGTTTACCTCCATGGGTATCTTATGATGCAGTCCTTGTTAGAAACTCTACAATCTTAACTACATAGTCTAGCCAAAAAAGCCATAGTCACATACAAACTCTACAAATGAAACAGTATACAAACCTTTGGGTTGTGGATATTTGATGGGTGTTTGATTCTATGGGTGTGTTATGTTGTGGTGGTTGTGGCCAGGGCCTAGAGGTTTAGGTGCATGGCCGAAAGCCTTCGGCCATGCACTCAAGACTCTAGGCCCTGGCGACAACCACTGCAGCTTAACACACCTATGCTACCAAACATTTTGACTGTGGTATGTGGTCTGCTGATCGAGGATATTAATTAAAATCAATGCTCTACTAAAAACCCCAAACCAACATCATACTAAATAAAATAGCTAGTAGTGTATTTATTATGTCCGCGGACAGCCGCAAAGACATTGGATGTGGCGAACACATCAGGGACACCTGCCACATTAACAAATACAGTATTTGACCTAGCTCTTACACCCCAACCCTCCCCAAGCACTTCTGCACACCAACACACTCCCCAAAATTGCATTTTGCCTCTGTTCGCCGCCGATGCGCTGTCCAACGATGTCTGCAGATCCAAGATGGCGGGCGCATCGAAACAATGTGACGCACCTCACGCCTCACTCAAGCCAATCAGCGAACATGTTGCGTGTCTGCGGACATTGCACATTTCTATTAGCCAATTGGTGTCCTGTCTGCGGAGCGAACAGGAAGTGTGTCCGCGGAGGGGACATAGATATCAATAATTTTTTTGCCTTATGTTTTGGTCATGTAAAAAAAAAAACTACTGGATGGATTTACACCATACTAACAAAAACACACTTTCGGGACTAAGCCGCCACTCCAGCCGCAAATTTGGTGGGTTTGAGCTGTAGGCGTGAACAAACTTTTTTCCCATTATGTCTATGGGAAAAAAATAAATGTGGGACCCCCCTTTAACTTTGCACCCCCTGGACCAAACCTCATCAAACTTTGAGATGAGCAACGTATATATATATATATACATATATTTTTGTGATATAGCCAGAGTTGTGATTAGCTAAGTGTGAGCATGGGTTTATAGTGACATTTTTTTTAATGGGCGGTTCCCCCCAACCCTCTGTTTTTTTTTAATTTACCCTTTTTGTACTAACTGAACCCAAAAAAAAAACGAAAATAAAAATAAAATATTTGTGACATTTTTTTCGAAATTTTTATTCTGACCAAAATGCATTCACAATTATTTATTCAAAATTTTAACTCGATACCGTGTGCATTGGTAAGACCTGTGGCACAAATACACACACATTAAAGTCACCAAACACCCACGTATGTGCCAAAAGCCCCAGATATCTGACATCACCAACATATGCTCCCCCTAGACATGGCTATCCAGCCAGCTGGCACATGGATGTGGACAACGACTGCCACTTTCCCTGTGCATATAACCAGAAGGTGGATGCATGTGTTTAAAAAGGTCAATGGGTACACTCTACCCACTCCACATCAGAACACATTGCCTAAGGCCTCAACATACCTGTAACTTTGGCTTTCCAAATGCCTACAGTACAATACCTAGGTGAGAGTCACTTGTGATGAAATCCCCATATATTGTGGACAAGTGAGGACCAACAGGAGCCAGTGGATGTTGGACTTGGGGCAACATTGTGGGTCCCTGTTATCCCAGCTTGGTCCTGAGCACAGGAAAGAGGACAATCACAGAGACCGTTCTCATGCCGAACTTGAGAACCTGGTTGATACCCCCACCCCTCTCCCGCTGGCTCACTAGGACGGATCAACCTTGATGTGGCACACATTATTTGTCAGACCGGGCAGCATAGCAGCAATTGTGCAAATCCTCTTATAGAGGTATCACCAAGTCATAAGTGGACCTACATTTCTAGCAGTGAAATTGAGAGCTTTCCTTTTAAGGGAAAAATGTTTCTTTTCACTTGACAATGATAACATGTGTTGTATTGCTGTTCACCGAGCGATTCCAAGGACTCACTTCACAAGGATCATGGGATGGATGGTGAACTCGGTGCTCCCACTGACACAATGTTGCCAGTCTGTGATTTCCGGAATACTGAAGGTTCAGTGCAGAGAAGGAATGGCCAAAGAAAGCATTGTTCCCCTGCAAGAGATTGTAATGCTGGGGAGGCAGTGTTGCAATGTACTCACACCCACAAGGGAACATGTGAAGTAAAGGGTTCAGGAAACGTGGCCAGTGTCTCCAGCATCTGATTCACGTGCTGGAAAGTCCAAAGCCTCCAGCTCAGCAAAGACAACACCAGGGAGTGTCAAAGAGTCAGAGGAGCAACAAGCCTTACTCAAGTCTCGGGAGGATAGCTCAGAGGCAACACACTCGCCTTGAAAGCAGGATGACACAGAGCAACGCAGGTTTGATCCCCGGTCTGTGCTCTTAGAAACCTCTGGGTAGTAAGCATGTTATAATAAACCAATTACAATGACAACACTACAACTCAAAAGTGAAAACAGGCCTCTCAACGATTTGATCAATCCTCTGGAAGCCAGAACAATCCCAAATGTTAAAAGGAACAGACATTCCTAACGTTCACCCAATTATCAGGTGAGATGGCTAGAATCAGATTCAAGCCTATCTAAATAAACGGGTGTTCAATCGGCTTGAACAAATCTAACAATTTGAGTCTAAGGGTTGGAATGGCGCAAAATGTGTAACAAAATTTGAAACGCCTTTATAGATAGGAGTAGTTGATGGCTCATCTCACTCGAATAATAATCTATATCACTTGTGAATTCTGGTTTACTGTTATCTTAGAAAAATGCTAAAAATGCCAGCATTTCCTATCTGGAGCCTTTCTGTTGCAGGGAGTGCAGCGATGCAGATTTCTAGGCCGGGTGAATTGAATTGGGAAAATGGGAAAACACCCTTCCCCCATTCTCATCCAGACCCTGGCCTAGAGGATCGCGGCCCAAGCACCCCCCGCGAGAGGAGTTTGACCCATTCACTTCTTCACCTGATGACAAGGTACCATGTGTCCACGGTCCCCACAAACGAGGAGCATGCCCAATAGCATGCCCTGGTCAAGCCGACGTCTGTGGCATGGACCAGCTCGACTAACTCAACAACCACGAAACCCAACATCGTTAGAGATGCCATGACAACACAGGCAACTGACAAGAACACACGTGCCACCATGCACACTGGTCACTCACACACCAACCTACACGAAGAACATACTCAGTGCTATGACGTAGCGGACTGGCACACCCACGGACATGCATCATTGTTATTTTTCACAAAGGCCTCCTACCGCACCACAGAAACGCAAGATGCCTGAAGAGCTTGTGTATATACTTGCAGATGCTTTGCCACCCCATTCCCATAGAGACGCCATCATATATACCTACTGCTGCTTGTGACACTCTGTCACCCTGTGACACCCACATTATGGATTATGCACCACTACCCAGAAGCTAGGCCCAAGTAGGCCGCAAGCAAGAGTCCCCAGGCAAGAGCCTCTCAGATGACAGCCCTTCCAAGACGAAAAGCAAAGTGCTGACCATGCAGAACAAGCCCTAGGGAGACCTCACCGCCAAGGCCGCAATGTTGCAACCCACATGCCACGCTCTCGGTGCCAAGGTCACACCTGCCACCACCAAGCGCCCCTCTGAGCCGAAATACAAATCAAATGCTCATAATTCTGCTCCAGCTACGGTTTCTCCACACATGACCAAGCCGAACTGACAAAATGACAAGCTCGTGAGACAGAAAGTCACCAGGGTCCCATGTCTGAGATACAGGTTGCAACATCGAAATGACAAGTTGGACACCTACACCGATGGGAAAGGCACTAGCAAGACCTGTCCATTGTCCACCATTAACACATAGTTGCACATTGTTGCCAGCATCAGGTACATTGCGAGCTGGGAACGGCGATGGTCCCAGGCTTGGGGGCCTGCGAAAGAACCAATCAGAGTACAAGGGGCACCTCACTGACACCATTTCAACTAGCCAATCACCAACTGTCCCCTTGTAACCAATTAGTTGTAGCAACTTTTTAGGGACAACCCAAGTGTACCACCTGACCCATTCTTATCCACTAATATTCCTTCATATAGGTAGGTATACTAACCCTACCACTCGAGGAGCCAACCGGAAGTGGCAATAGGTTTTGTGACGATTTACCCAGGTGACGCAAGTAGCACGTCATACTACGGTAAAAAGGGCCTGCAAGCCCCACTAACGATGAGAGCGTCTCCTCGGATGCATACGTACTGAGAACAATCCCTGCCGTTATTCTAATAAACAGCAGTAACTACTTTGCTCTTGTGTGTGCCTAATACTACTTTTGGGACGCGGGAGGAGTTGGGGCCTCCCCAGCCCTGGAGATCCGCGGACGGCTCTGCCGGCCCCCGGGAAATCACCCCGACAAGTTGGAGGCACTGCTGAGATCTGTTTGACGTCTACCTAACCTGAGGGTATAACTACCAGGCCTCTTGCAACGAGGCAACCTCTGCCCCCTTTTGAGACCTGCAGGACCATCGTGGAACTGTGAGAAGACCGGACAGCGCAATCCAGACACTGGCCCTCGGGAGCCGACTTGAGAAGTATCCGGCCCGCTTTTGGCGAGTGTCCAGACGCAGTCCAGACGAGGGGAGGTGGGGAGCCGCTTTGGAGGGGTGCCCGCGGTCGAGCAGCCCCGACTCACGTGGACTTAGTGAATATGGCACACCCAACTAGCAACGTAATGTTGTGCGGGAGGGGGGAGGAATTGTAAAGAGGGAGGCGGGTGGTTGTAGCAGTGTGTGGAAATTGATTTTGACTAATAAGCGGTGACTGAGGTGTGAGGCATAGCGGGACAGGCACGAGGGCTGTCCCCTAGGGTCACAGAGCGAGTTGGGTGGAGCCCTAGGCACCCACGTATGACTGTTGGAGGGTGCAGATTGGTTTGAGATCGCGGACACCTGTGTAAGGGGGAGGGGTGTGGCTTTCCTATGAGTTGACGTTGTAGATCAATGAATAGATGAGGATCCCTACTAATTGAATGTTGAAGCTTGTTAAGTAGATGACGTTTTCCTGCAGGGGGTAGCTAGGTTGTTTACCGAGTGCAGAAGATAATTGGCTGGTTAAGCTCCTCTGGAGAGGGGGCGAATCACACGCGAGGCGACGCAGTGTGCGCAGTCCGATTATAAAAGTTTATTGTTGATTACCTTGCTCCAGTTGAGGTGGGAGGACAGCTGTGGGGTTAGTGGGGGGTAAATGCGTTAGAAATAGCACGCATTGTAAGGTTTAGAAATTGTACATACATACAGGATCTTGTAGAGGATGGTGACGTCACCCATAAGGCTTGTATAGGACACCGCAACTGTCTCGCGTCAATTATGGGGGGTGGTCGAGGATAAGGGACATAAAGGGGTTAGGGGAAAAAGAAGGGGGAAAGGCGGCCGTGCACAGAGAATGCTGGCTGCGCCCAAAGGGGGACGGGCAAAAGGGGGAGAGGCGGCTGCGTGCAGAGAATGCCGGCCACGCTCGACAAGGGGCTGCACAAGAAGGGGGAGCGGCCTGAGCAGATAGCAGGGACGGGAGAAGGAGGAGCTAAATTGAAGGGGCATCGAGTGTAGGAGACGCAGGAAGGTGGGGCTGCCTAGAGGCGTGCCGCACAAGACACAGAGCAGCAGGGGGCTTTGTGTGCCATGGTCGAAGGGGGCCATAGTTGTAACATCTGAAAGAAAGGAATAACAAAACCATACTAGTGTAACATCAGAAGTCTTTTCCCTTTCAGCGGACAGTCGGAAGTCCCCAGTTTACGGGGCCAGTTAAAAGGTTAACGTTGAGAAAAATAAAAGTGTAACATGCCAACGTATTATGGGTCGGGACAGGCGCGGGATTGGGGTTCAGAGCAAACGCTTTAACTACACCACTCGAGCACATCTGCGCAACATTATCACCACACAAGGAGAAAATAATAAAGTATAGTATTGAATGGACACAAGGAACGGACAACAAGGTAGGGGTACCGTGGCCGCCCAACGGCAGCTTCGATACATTTACCCAACGCTATCTGCTAACATATCTTCACAATACATACAAGGGGAAGAAATTGGCAAACCACTTAGAAGTTTTTAACCTTTGGAAGATGTTCCAGGGAACTAGACCAGGAGACCTGGGTATGTTTACAGTACAGGGGGTAAAAGAGGAGAAGGGGATGAGGGCGGAAAAAACGGTAAATGAAGAGAAGGTGAAAGGAGGGGATAGGGGTAAGGAAGTAAAGAACATGCCCAGCGCTGAAGAAAGTGAGGAGGAAACAGAAGGATCATTTGCGGTAGCAGAGGTAAAAGTTAATAAAGAAAGGGCAGAGGACATACGAATGGCTAAGGTAGTGAAGAAGGAGGAAGGGGGGTTGTACCCTATAACAGAACTTAGAGAAGCAGCACGGCAGCAACTAACGGGTGCTGAGGGATATTCCAACCCCGCGTATAGCCCCCCCACCATACGCACCCCCAGACGATTGTCAAAAAAGGATGGGGGCGGCAGGTACGAATTTTCTTCCACAACACCGGTAGGAATGGGGGACAACAAGAGCACCCTGGGGAAGTTTGCAAACGTAGGGCAAGATGAGTTGGTAGCGGCACAAGTGTTTCTGAAGCTCCGGGGACTACTAACAAGGGAAGAGGTTGGGGCTTCCCCAGCCCCAGAGGTCCGCGAGCGGCTCTGACAGCCCCCGGGAAATTACCCCGACAGTATCCTTCATTGCAAAGCAATCCATACTCAAAATTATCATCTAGTGGAACAATCTTACTTAATGATTTAAGTTGAATCTTTTTTATAATAAGGAAAACAGATTATGTATGGTTTATTTTTGGTTGTACTTTATTGTAATATAAAAGAATGAAAATCAGGGACTGTTTCAATCAGCCAGTGGTCAGTCAGAATGCTACAGTCAGATAATTTGATTCAGAACATTGCTCATAAAAGGCTATTTTCTGATTTTACTTTATTTAGCTTTCATCTCTTTTAAAATGTAATCATCTCATTCAAGCTCTGTTGTTTAATTGTTTTCTACAAACACATTTTCTTTGTCTATTCAATTTGTCCCGAAGTTTTCCTAATTAATGTTGTTATTTTGAGAAAAAGATTTTGCATTTCTGGAAGCCATTGCTTTGTGATTGATGTTGTCCAGGTGAAGAATCGAGTTTTGAATTTTACTTACATTTTTCATCACATATTCATCTTCTGTTAACAGTACTTCTTTTGTAGTTTTTATACAAACTTTGAATTCTTTTTTCCATCACAGGTTTTATTAATTTATATTAATTTCTTTGAAGGTAGCTAATTCCCTTGTCCCATTCCGTTTCTTGAATTTGAAACCCCATGCCTGCTTTTCTTGGAAAAAAAAAGAAATCCAAATCAAACATTCTTCAAATGTTGGTAATGGCTGGCAAAGTATAAATGTAAGGAGAGTGATACATTTTGTGAGCAGGAGCAATTAAGATGTTTTTACACTTTTCTCTAAGGGGTAGCCATTTACATTTTTCAAAGAGCTGGTTTTCTGGAGAGGCCAATGCAATTTTTCAGGGAGCTGTTGTTCTATGAAGGAGATCCAGAACAAATGATATGATAGAGAATGGTGTTCTGTGAGGGATAGCAAAGCCAAAAAGTGAAATGTCTTTAGGGAACCCTTTTTTTCTGTGAGAGACCACACAATGGAGTTATAGCATGTCTGGACCTGGAAAAACACCATCCCTTTGGAAAGTAGAAGGGAGACAAATGTTGTAGAAGACAGAACAGGTCTCATTAAAGTTGCCAAAAAATGAATACTTTACACGAACATGAGAAAATGTGTGGAGACAGTGCATCCAAATGAACTGTAGCAGGTGGCCAGGGCATATCTAAAACAATCAGGGCCTAATAGTGCTATAAGCCAATCTGGAGCAGAAGAAAGAAGACCTACTGATACATCACAAATAAAACCCAAAATGCCCATAGACAAGAGAGTGAAGAAGACTGTAGTGTAATGTTTCAATATGTTGAATCTAGGAAACCTGTAAAGGAAATCACCAACTGCCTGACAATAAAACCGAAAAACAACTCTTGAGTTGAGTGTTGTGCCCATGTGGCCAGACAATAGTGATTGAAAATGAGAATCATGACAGCTCTTCCAGAATGACCGTTTCCTCAGAATGTAGTAGAATGTCACTTTACCAGCAAACTATACGTTTCATGTTAGAAAGGAGAACAGCCTATGACAAAAACCGCAGAATTAAGTGACTCATTACGAGTGTGCTGGTTCGGTAACAATGGTACTGGTAAGCCTACCTGCACCATTGTTACCAGACCGGCACACTACAAGTTTGCTTGCCCGAGCCGCTGTGCCCGACAGGGCAGACCCTGCCAGACACAGCAACTACAGTAAGCAAGCCATAACGGAAGGGTGCTTCCGTGTTCCCCATTCCCATTGAGTCCTTGTGGGACTCAATGGGAATGGGCCAGGTAAAAGGTTAACGTTGAGAAAAATAAAAGTGTAACATGCCAACGTATTATGGGTCGGGACAGGCGCGGGATTGGGGTTCAGAGCAAACGCTTTAACTACACCACTCCAGCACATCTGCGCAACATTGTCACCACACAAGGAGAAAATAATAAAGTATAGTATTGAATGGACACAAGGAACGGACAACAAGGTGGGACTCAAATGTGAATAGGGGTAAACATTTACCGGCACCTGACTACCCGGAACGTCGGGGTCATAATCCCCTGGTTTTTTTACTGGGAAGCCAGGCGCCAGTAAATATTGCAAGTCCAGCTGCAACCCGCCGGTAGCATCGGCAGGGTTACCGCCAGCCTTGTAATGAGGCCCAAATGCACTGGTTGATTTGAAAATGTATAGCCATTCAGTGATGTGCAAACTAGGGTCTTCACAGTCCTTCTTAAATACCTTGCAAAACACGAAAACATGCCAAGCCGGAGGCTTTTCTCCAACGTAGAACAGCTCCCAAACAGCAGATTGCACGTGCATCACTGCACATTTGTCGCAATTCACACCTTTAGATCAAGAAAATCAATCTCCAGTTCTAAGGCCTTACTTGCAAAATTCTTCTTCACCAGCACCACAGGCAGTGTTCTGCAGGAAATGGCTGCCATCTACTTCTGCTCATTTGGGGAAGGAAACACACTGCAAATACTATCTCGGAAGTGCTGCAAGATGTTGCGTCTGAGTGGCTTTAGTCGCTGAATCTACACATCAGTTTTGCACTATGAATTTGCAGATTCCCCTTAATACCATGCCTTGTCCATTGTTTGAATCTTCTTATCCGCGATTATTCAAGGAGAACAGGAGCATTGCTATATTTGGGAGCAGTGCAGAAAATGTGTGGCCCTTGTTGCCACTCTGAGACCTTTTGTAGAGGTCTCTTGCCACATTTGCAGGGAGAATGCCACCCTAAGTGAAGTGATACTACTGTTAAATCTTCAATCAACAAGTTAAGACAAATCGTAGTCCCTTTTAAAGCAAAGGTGATGTTTCTCGCATACGCCATCCTGCCAAAATGCTTTGGCTGCTTTAAAATAAATGTGTTTAGCAAATCGATTAACAGAAAACATTAAAAGCTAGCAACCCTACTGGACATTTGGTTTAGAACGACACAGTGACATCTTATAAAAGCATACAAGTAGGCTTTCTTTTGCAGAAGGAAGGGAAGGTTTGTCAGAGGGCTGTGATCATTGCACTGTTACCCAAACCGACACTTCCACCAACATTACCAGTCAACAGTAGGAGTACCAGCTGAAGCATCACCCATGTTAGAAATCACTCTTGGCCCTCACAAGAAGCAACAAACAGTAACTGTCAAGAAAACCTTTCTGGGTCAAGGATGCATGACAGTGTGGTTGTGCCAAGAGGATGAAGTGCACTGTTATCAGTTAAGTCAGGTACCGTGTCACATCTTTGTACACTGTAGTACAGAAGAGAAAAGAATCAGATCTCTCCATGTCTTTCCAGATTAGCTTGTAAAATGGCGAGCTGCAAGCAGATTTTTAGCCCAGCTGGAAATATCATGTCTGAAACCGTATGCTATGCTTTCACAGCCGGCTGAGTCCATGTTTGCCTTTTAACTGTGGTGTTTTAACTATTGCTGATTTTAGCATTTGTATTGTTTAAACTATATGTGTTGTGTGTTTGGGGTAGGGGATTAGGGGTGATGGCTGGCAGGGTGAGGTGATGGGGGTGTGTTATATAGGGTGTTCAGGGCTTACCGCCATAAAAAAAAAAAAAAAAAAAAAAATTTGGCGACAGAGAAAACACCATTTTTAAAAGGCAAAGTAGTAATCAGCTGGCAGTGAAAACACATGGACCATCTGAAACACATGCTTAGCAAAACCTCAGCAGAATTCTTTCATGGAAAGCAATATAAAATATTTCACCCATTCACTGATAACCAAGGAAATGGGTGACAAGAATTCAAAGTCAGACAACCTGGGCCCAAACATGCACAGTGACTACATTTGAGGAGATGGAGGATGTTTAGGATCTCAATTACAATGGCTCATTGAAACTAAGAAACATACTTGATTCTGAAAAGGATTGTATGAGATCAGTGAAACACAAACCAAATATTTTAACAAGTATGCCAATTTGGGCATGTGCTAACATGACTTAAATATATATATAAGAGGCCAGTTTTTCAAGAGTCAGAATCTTTTTTCATTTTTTTTGTTTTTTTAAATTTTATTTTCAATGTAAATATTAGAACATCACATAAAAAAAAACCATCAAGATAACAAAATAACTATGTACAACATTACAAAATATTAAGTAAATAAGCTATCCCACCCTCCCAGTCACATGGTCCACATCTGATATTATACAATTGTCAGGTTCAATACAATGAAAGAAATCTCCCCCATATCTTCTTAAATATAATATTTTTCCTTGTTTTCTGTACAAAAAACTTTCCACATCAGCCAGATTATGCATTTCATGTATCCAATCATCCTTATGTAAGGTAACAACAGTTTTCCAATTCTTTAGGATGTTTTTTTTTCCAACCATGGCACCTCTAAATAACCATTTCTTCTGGCATTGAGTAAGATCTACCAAGATGGAAATCAAACACAATCCTCTCATTCAAAACCTTCTCAAAGATTGCACCTCCAAAAGTCCCGTACCTTCATGCAATCCCACAACATATGTACCATTGTACCGGTCTCATGTCGGTGGTCCAATAAACCCAATTTAGGATCTTAATTTGTCTCGTCCTCTCAGTCAATCCCAAGGAACAAAGTTTAACATTTGCACACATTCTTGTCCACAAGTCCACTGTAATGTCAGAATCAATTCTACCACTCCACTCATCTCTCAGGACCTTTTTTCAGATAGACAGAGCCATAACTGTTTTTGAGAGGGCACATTTTCTATGAAGGAGAGCCAGGACAATTTTCCCATTAGTGGCTTTTCTTCAACAGAGAACATAATTGTTGAGAGGCCAGTTTTTCAAGAGTCAGAATCTTTTTTCATTTTTTTTGTTTTTTTAAATTTTATTTTCAATGTAAATATTAGAACATCACATAAAAAAAAACCATCAAGATAACAAAATAACTATGTACAACATTACAAAATATTAAGTAAATAAGCTATCCCACCCTCCCAGTCACATGGTCCACATCTGATATTATACAATTGTCAGGTTCAATACAATGAAAGAAATCTCCCCCATATCTTCTTAAATATAATATTTTTCCTTGTTTTCTGTACAAAAAACTTTCCACATCAGCCAGATTATGCATTTCATGTATCCAATCATCCTTATGTAAGGTAACAACAGTTTTCCAATTCTTTAGGATGTTTTTTTTTCCAACCATGGCACCTCTAAATAACCATTTCTTCTGGCATTGAGTAAGATCTACCAAGATGGAAATCAAACACAATCCTCTCATTCAAAACCTTCTCAAAGATTGCACCTCCAAAAGTCCCGTACCTTCATGCAATCCCACAACATATGTACCATTGTACCGGTCTCATGTCGGTGGTCCAATAAACCCAATTTAGGATCTTAATTTGTCTCGTCCTCTCAGTCAATCCCAAGGAACAAAGTTTAACATTTGCACACATTCTTGTCCACAAGTCCACTGTAATGTCAGAATCAATTCTACCACTCCACTCATCTCTCAGGACCTTTTTTCAGATAGACAGAGCCATAACTGTTTTTGAGAGGGCACATTTTCTATGAAGGAGAGCCAGGACAATTTTCCCATTAGTGGCTTTTCTTCAACAGAGAACATAATTGTTGAGAGGCATATCAGAACAATTCTTCAGGTAGTGTCTTTTCTGAAGGGGGAGAACCAGAATTGTCTTTTCGCTAGAGCACACTTCGGTGACGGAGGGCCAGGACAGGATTTCTGATGATGGGTTTTCTGAGATAGAGAGCCAGAAAATGTGTTGAGGGAACAGTTTCACTGTAAGGGAGACCCATTACAGTTTTTGATAGAGCAGGATTTTTTGCGCAGGGGAGCTAGAACATTTTTGCATAGAGTGACCTTTTTCTGCCATCATTATACTCTAGGCAGATGCCAGTTAATATATTGGGACGTGACTTAATAATGAAGCTCACCTTGATGATATCTTTTACTGACAAAGGAATAGTGTGCTCTACTCCTGGGATGAATGTGGGAGAGTTCATACTAGCCTTTACAGGCCAGATAGCATTACAAACAATGCTTTTAGATCCAGATGTATTGTTGTATGGAGTGACATTTCATTGTCATGGTTACCCAGGTTGGCAGGTAAAATATTGAGAATACCTTATGAATTTTTGTTCAGGCCAGAAATTCCCTTGGCTGATGAGGAAGGGCAGATCATTCCCAGCAGTGGTCAGAGAAGTAATAGTGATGCTACATGGGACCGACAATGAAGGAAGGGGATGGAGAACAATGGTAGCCCTTACTGAAGGACACAGGTTGACAAATTTGACAGATTAAGAATTGTTTAGAGATGACTATTCTGATGATGAACTAGTGTCTTTTATAAGTATCGCTTATTGGATTAAAGTGAAGTATATATAAATACTGCAGAGAATGGAATTGGTCAACAAAACACTGCCATTTTTTCAGGACGACTTAGAGAAAGTGCCAGAGATTTTGTGGACCAAGAGCCCATATGATGTGGGTTTATTAAAAGGGATAGGGGCAGATAAATTAAAATAGGAGCTCTTTTACTATGAGCAAAGCAATACCCTATGTCCACCAGAGAGGTGGGTGAAGGTATAGTTGAGACCATCTCTGCATTAATGAAGCAAGGCATATTAGTGTCATCATGTATCAGGGATGTGTACCCTGTCAGAAAATCAAAGGGGAGGGCTCATGGAGATTTTTCCAGGACCTTCGCCCTTTAAACAATATAATATAAGCTGAGTTTCCTTTGGTTTCAAACCCTGTGACGCTATTGTGTAATATCCCCTCCACGTCCAAGTATTTCACAGTTGTCGATTTAAACATGCATTCTTTGATTGCCCATCATGAAGACTCAAAGGAATTGGCATCCTTTTCCTATAGAACAATACACCTGAAACATACTTGTCCATACATACAACCTCTTTTCTACAAGGATTTAAAGATACACAAGTAGATAAAAGCACAATAACATGGACAGATTAGATGACTAAAGGGTTTGAGGAATTGAAAAATGCAATTGGTACAGCCCCTGTGTTGGAAATCCCAACTTATAGTGAAACTATGTATGCATTCTCCCATTTGAATGGAGAAGTCATGAAAGCAGTTGTTACACAAAATACAACGTTAGGACACAGACAGAAACCACTGGCATATTATAGTGGGATTTTAGATCCAGTAATGAAGGGACACTATCCGTGTGAGTAATCTTTAGCTGCTGCTGTATTTGCAATTGAACATGCTTCAAGTATAACAATGGGGTGTACAGTAACGTTATTGGTGAAGCATGCATTATTTGCAATTTTAGAGAAACCCAAAAGTATATTGACTACACCAAGAGCATTGGGTAAGAGGTGATTATTTCCAACCCTGCGCTTGAAATTGTTAGATGTAAGACAGCAAATCCAACAACGTTTATATCAAAACCTGTAGGAGAGGATGACTATGCACATGATTGTACAACATACATTGAGAATTATAATAAAATCCCCTAAGTTAGAGAAAATACTTTTGGCATGGGGATGTTGTTTTTATATATGGTTCTTCAAAAATGTGTCAGACGAATGGGCAAAGGCATACAGGAACAGCAGTAGTGAAACGGAATAGAGAAGGTGAATTTGAGGTTGTAACAAGCATGAGATTGCCTTTGATTTATTCAGCACAGGCTGCACAATTAGTGGTGCTCATCAAAGTGCTGCATAGCTTTGAGATGAGGAAGTGACAGTGTACTCGGACTCCGCCTATGTGACGTTGACTGTTCTCGCAGGTCTGTCATGCTGGAAAAGGTGTGGCTACCTCCCTGCAGATGGCACACCAGTGCAACATTTGGCCCTATTGGATAGGCTTAGAGAAGGGTTAAGTCTCCCATCGACCTAAGCAATGGGAAAATGCTCAGCATAATCTAAACAAGCAGATTTATTTTCCTGTGGAAACAAAGCCGCAGAGGTAGAGGTTAATAAAGCAGCCTATTATCCAAACATATCTAGTTCAGAGAAAGAGGATATGAAACAAATGACAGTATAATGCATATTGGTAAGGGAGGGCTTTAACATGCTGTATATTGTTCAGTTAATGGAAGTACAAGGTTGAGCTCCACAAGAAGAGCACTATTTGTGAAGAAAGCAGGCATGTTCTTTATCCCTACACTGAGGCAATTGGAGGCAGGATAGCATGGGAAAGCCAGTTATGCCTCTAGCATTACTGAGAGTAGCGCTGAAGCAGCTTCACTACCCAACACATACGACTCGAGAGTGTCTAGCTGCAACAATTGCAGAAGAGTGGTTCTCACCTAATCTCCTGGAACATGTGGCACAGCTCATTGTGAATTGCATTATGTGTCACAAATGTACTGCAGGACACACTTTGTGAACATTAAGAGGAACATTCCGAAGACCAAATAGCCCATTTCAACATTTACATATAGATTATGTAGATATGCTACAGATATGTAATGGCTATAGATATATGCTGGTTGTAGGATATCCTTTTTCTAGATAGAGGAAGGTCCGTGCACACACCATGATGCCTGGTGCACTTCCAAGTTTCTGTTATGCAAGGCGTTCCCCAGGTGGGGGTGTGAGAGGTTTTGCAGTGGACAATGAAGCACATTTTGTAAATGAGATTTTCAAACAGGTAGTACTTCTGTTAGGTATAAAACACAGATTTTTGTCTGTTTATCATCCACAGGCCAATTGGATCAGTGGGAGATTAAACAGACTCCTCAAAGAGAGGACAGGCAAAATTAAGATCTCTTTAAAAAGGGATGATTGCATTGTCTGCCCCTTGCTTTGTTTGCAGTAAGAAACCAGCCTGGTTCAGATCACCATCTAACTCCTCATGAGTTGGTGACTGGCCACTCTATGAGGACCCCATCGACTCGTTGACCCCATTGAACCCTCAAAAAGAACTGATCCCCAAAGTGTAGGAAGGGCACTAGGTGAAAAGATGCATGTTTATTGAACAACACTGATAAAGTGCTTCTTTCACGTCTCATCAGATCAAGAACAGAAGGGAGAGTTCAAAAGAAAGCAACAAAAACAATGAAGTGCATGAAACAGAGGATCGGCTCAAACCTCCAAAACTGTTTCCAGGACACCAGGTGTTAGTGCAGAAATGTATACGCATCTGGAGCACACTCTGTTTTGAGGGTCCCCATGAAGTAGAGGAAGTGAGCCCTACTGCCGTGAAATTGAGGGGGCGAAGAGCATGGCTACATCTACACGATGTCGAACTGTATGAAGGCGAATCATTGGCCCCACTGAAAGACATCCCAAGAGAATCAAGAGAAGTAGTCCTGGATGTGCTGATCCATCCAAACGAAGCAAGACAAGTAGTTCTGTGCATGCAGACACGCCAAATGACTCGGACAAGAATAATGAGAATGAAGTGTACACAAGCACTATAGATCAAGATTTAACATCTTTTCAAATCAATTAAATATCATTGGTTTCCAAATATAACAAGGAGAAAATAAACTTGCAGCTATCTTGGAACACTATTTTTAGACAGGATTCAAGAAACAATGAGAGACGAGTCTGGACCTTGAAGAAAACATTTATATCGACTATTGTTTACCCATAATAACACTAGTATATACATTCTTATCTGTTCTTTTTTCCTTCATACTGCAGACTTAGCCAGCATTAGATCAAAGAGGAATACAAAATATAATATTTTTGGAGGTCTTTTCATCATTTCTCTGCTGCTCCAGTGTGACGAATGATGTTGGGGACATCTGTGGAGGCTCGAAATTGATTCCTGCAACATCCTTTGTACACTATGGTAAGCCCTGGCTTATTCCACGATGCGCTCGTGGGCTTGACATAAAATTGACTTTGGACCACCTAAATTTGAAAATTAACTTCTGTACAATATTGATGTCGCCACCGGAGGTGCAGTGCTGGGATTCTGTACTTATTTCATGTCATTTCTGCCACTCTGAGTGCTTGCTACATCTTGCCTCATTTTGTTTGTTGGCCTTCCCACCATGGCTGCCTTATTTTCACTTTATCCTGATGCTGCCTGTCCTGGCTCGGCTCCTCCCCTCCTATTGGTTGCAATTTGGCCCTTAAGCCAATCGGCGCAACCGGGAGGCGGGAGCCAACCTTCACTAACTAAGGGCCATAGCGAAGGCCCTGTCTACACCTGTACACCATGGTACATCGCAATGCCGCCGTGCCCCCCTCCCATTCTCTTGGCCCCCATGTGTATGCCAGTGCCCCCCTCCTGCCCCCTTACCCCATGTACATGCCAGTGCCCCCTCCCACCCCCAAGCCCATGTGTGTATGCCAGTGCCCCCTCCAACCCCTAAGCCCCCGTGTGTATGCCAGTGCCCCCTCCGACCCCCTTGGCCCCTGTGTGTATGTCAGTGTCCCCCTCCCACCCTCAAGCCCCCTGTGTTTATTCCAGTGCCCCCTCCTACCCCCTTGCCCCTGTGTTTATGCCAACGACCCCCTCCCACACCCAAGCCCCCTGTGTGTATGCAAGTGCAGCACTACTCTGAATTGTTGTCTCACTTTTTTTTATAGTCGCTTGTTTCTTTCCTCTCCTCCTCCCTCTCTCCACACCCCACCTCTCACCTCCCCCTACTCACGCACTACAACAATTGTTGCCAGACATAGTAATGTTTCTGTTTGTTTTGTCACCTTCTTCCCTTCCTCTTTCTCTCACTAATTTTTCCTTGCACTTGCACTATCAGAAATGTCGGCAGGCTGATTATGATAGTATTTTTCACATTCTTAATTGTTTCAAGGACTTGTAAGTATGTAACGGTATACTCCCATGTTCCCTCCTTCCTCCTAGGTGTTATACAAATAAACAATCAATCAATCAAAAACCCAAAGGACAGCTGTATTGTCTGGAGAGTGATAATTGCAAATATACTCCAGTTTTTGATACAGAAGTGATTAAAAAGGTTAAAGCACATTTACATATTAAAGTAAACACACAATGGAGAGGCTTTAACATTTTAGAGATTCATTACCATCTAAAAAATCAATAGGGTTTCATGTGATATTGATGCCGATGTCAGCTGGTATTATGTTTTGTGTTTTTTTTTTCCTTATTTTTATCGTATGGCAAAGTGTTGCAGAAAATTGCACTAACATGCAGGGTATTAATGGGACTGATATGAAGGGTATTAATTAAATACTCAATATTGTCCCCAATAAAGGCACAGATAGTCTGTTTTTCAATATAACTAGGCATTTATTTCATTTTAAAAGGGATGTTGTGGGAATCCATGAAGTTAAAAATACATATCTTGAAAATTCAGTTTATTTAAATAATAAACTATGATAGCAGTACATGAAAGAGGCGGGTGAAAGAATGTCAGACAGAAGTTGTTATGTTTGTTCCTTAGTACCGTATACCATGAACGCGGCAAGAACCTTTATTGCAAGAGAAATGTCTTCACGTGACGCACCATGCCTCAGGAATCTAGCAACATGGACAATCAGAGGACAAGTTGAAGGAAAATGGGCTATGTTACGATAGTGATCAGAAATGGCATGCTGTCAACTTTGCACCCAAAAATGGTGGAGGAAGTAGACAAAATTGAAGCTGATGATTGGTATACATCTCTGTTTTCATGGATTCCACCCTGGCTAGCAAATGCTTTCAAAATGCTAGGAGCAAAACTAGTGTTTGTGTTGTTAGGATTCTGTCTCATAAGGATCATTGTGGGGGCAATGTAAGAAGACATCCACAAAAACTATTGGGATGAAGATAATGATTGACATTGATGCTGGAACGGGTGAACAGATGCATAATGAAGCCAGTACTCATGTGGATATACAGAAAAATACCCTTGAAACTCCAGGAACCACGTTCCAATACCCCAAGGATAAGAAAAGATATGGAGGACATTGGATATTCTGTTTGTCATCTGGAAAATGCTGTAATATGACCTGGAGTGTGGATGAACACATACAAAACGCAGGTCACCTGAGGGGGGGTGACAAACACTGGATCCAAAAAAGAAGGAGAATGAGGAGAAGATGCTGATAGAGGATGAAGAAGATATAAAGACTATGGAAGAAGGGAATTTGTTTGAAGATTCGACCAGAGGGGGAATGTAGAGGAGCAGGTTAACATGTTCTTGCCAGTTCCCAACCCCTCACCACTGTCATATTGGAACAGTAGAAGAAAATCTATAGATGGTTCCCCCGTGTATCGTTCCTATACCACATCGAGTGTATAAGAGATGTTATGCACTCAGACAGCCACACAGAATGTACCCTCACGGTAAAAGTGTGGAAGGATGTCACATGGAAGAAAACTACATGGAAGAATGTCACCTGCCAAGATGTCAAAATGCATCTGTGAATATCATGGATGGATGCTAAATAAAATCTGACGAGTACGAAGTGATGTCAAGAAGAAGATTTATGAATTATGTTGAAATGACGTGAAAATATTAAGTAACAATGTAACTGAAGCATTACGAGTAACAGGAATGTAAAATGAAAGTAATCATGGATCTAAAGAAAATGAACTAACTGACTGACCAATAATTATAAATATGCGGTAACACAAGGTAGAAAGACAAGGTATAGAAGCTTGCTATAGAGGAACATATAACATGGCAAGGATGGCCATATTAGGAAAATGGATGACAGCTCACATCGAATTTAACCAAGCTACTTCAAAGACAGGCCAAGACTGTAAGAATCAGGAGACGGGGAAAGACAGCCCGTGAGCAAACCCAATGATAAATCAAGTTTGACCCAGAATGAAGATGCTATTTTGGGGGACAAGCGCAAAGCACAAAGGGAGTACATTGATAAGCTCTGAATGTGGAACATTCTTTATAGATGGAAGAAGACAAAAACATCTGTGAGAGCCAAACTGTAAAAATGTGTATAAAGTTTATATGAGAGAGAGTGAGCAAGGCTTTAGATGCCAAAAGGAGCAACAACACCGTGCATAAATAAATCAAATAGCAGTAAATGGAAGGCTGAAATTGACAAATTTCTTGGTCTTTTCAAACAGGACTCAGAAGTCGAAAAACAAAGGCTAATCATGTAGAATGATGTCATAGATGACGCATATTGAGGTATAGGACCTCCACGTAATCAAACTTGGTTGTGAGTGTGCAAGCATCAGTCTGATGTTAGGCAGGTCTCCCTGCTTTATGAAACTGAGAATAAAGTAGTACTTTGCCAAACTCTTTGAGTCAGTCTGATTATTTGGTCTAAGATATATTATTGGAATCCATCTAGCAAAAAAAAAGCTTCACTGTACTAGAGCACATTCCCTACATGGCAAAATGTATTAACTTACTGATAAATGCCATAATATATAGCTATTAATATTCGCCTGTTCATGACAGACTTAATGAGACACTTCCCATGTTTGAACAAGATTGCATGCGCGAATGGAGTTTTTTCAAATTTGTGCAACAATGATAAGCCATATATCACTAAAATGTATATACAGTTACATGATTCAGTAGGCTAACATCTTCCTGAATCTCGGCTTTGGCACATATTCTGAGGGGACTTGAGAATCTGCCCAACAGTAAGAAGGATTTGTCTGTCTTTAAGGAGATTGCATCTGAAAGAAAGCACACTTTTCAATGATTGCCTCATTTTTTACGAGCCACACTTTTCTTATTTAAGTTTCTTGCATCTCTCTTTTTTTTTTTAAACTTTAGTTTTTATTAGCATTTTAGAAATAACAAACACATTCAAGAACCCAAGAGAAATCCTCCCTACCCCCCCAACCCCCCACCCCAACCCCCTGCCCTCCCCCTTACCCTGTGTCCAAAAACCTATATCTGCCTTGGGAGAATGTCAATGGTCAGTCCATCGTCTATACCGTGGAGATGATGCGGGTTGTGGCCTATATATAACACAAAGGACTGATTTGGGTATGCCAACTGTGGGTTGCCCAAAAAGCTAGTCGCACTAGAAACTCACAGTTTTTATTCAAATGAATAGGGATGGATATATCTCTCTTGCTAAGCTCATAAATGCAAGTAGATACTCTTCATCGTGTTTAAAAGGCACAAAAAGCCGGTCCTGACTCTATGTGTGTCTGCCATTATTGGTAGAAATATCTCAAATTTTTAATATGCTTTCTCCGTTAGGTAGGTGCAGAACTTTATATTAACAAGGCTGGAGGAGTTGTATTAGAATCTCCAGTCGATTCCTCTTCTGCTTCTGAGCAGTGAAGCAATGTATAGGTTCCTTGACAATTATGAGGATCCTGGGGAGGGGAGAAGCCCGCCTGTACTAGTTACTGTAGCACTAGGTCAGGTCTCCCTATAGCCGACCGGTTTTCCGTGGTAAATCAGTAGTTGCACCACATTCATCAGGGCTTGTGGAGGTAATCAATTGGGTTACTCCTACTTATGATGGGCAGCTTAGTCTGCATACTTCATGGTCCTCTCCCTGTAAGGATGATAGGAGGGAGTGGGAAGAGAGAAGAGGGGGGGCAGGTTAAAGAGATGTAAACCTAACCTCCTAGTAGATCTATTGCATAAAAACATGATAGGAATGACTGCACATCTACAATATAAAAGGAAGGGTGCTTACCCTGTCTGCATGGAAATAAATTCTGTACACGGGTGGGTGAGGTGACCTGTGACCTAGGAACCAAAATATTTATTAGTACTAGGTAGGAGTATCTGCTAACAGATATTGTATTGTATTGTATTGTATTGTATTTTGCATTTATATAGCGCCTTATATACCATTGGTATGGTCTGAAGGCGCTGGTAGGTTGAACGCCCTTGGGAACCGAGGTTCGAGTCAGTAGAGAGGGTGAAGAGAGACAAAAGGTGCGTGTGCGCACAGAGTATGTGTGCAGCTGGTGTGGGGTTATTGTGGTAGCTGCTTCTTAGCGGTAGATGTGGTGTTTGAGAGGTCAGGAGAATGTGTACGCTCTGGCAGAATTAATCCAGCTCGAGAGTGGCTGCGTTAGGCCTGAGGAGAAACGCCTGGCTGGGGGTGTTAAACCAGCGGTGGTTACTTAGAGTGATGGGGAGTGAGCGGGAGATGTTGATATGAGAACAGTTATACCGAATGGTGTCATAGTATCCCTGTGTTCTATTTGAGTGATGGTGTAAAGAGGAGAGTAGGCGTGAGGTGTGGTATGATATATGTTCATTCGAATGTTATATCTCAAATGTTCCCGCATATCAATGCATATTATGTACGTTCCTCACACTCAGCCATTCCCTACACTCAGCCAATTCCTACATTCAGCCATTCCCCACACTCAGCCATTCCCACATACTCAGCTAATCCTCACACTCAGCCATTCCCACATACTCAGCCATTCCCACATACTCAGCCATTCTCATATACTCAGCCATTCCCATATACTCAGCCATTCCCATATACTCAGCCATTCCCCACACTCAGCCATTCCCCACACTCAGTCATTCCTCACACTCAGCCATTCCCCACACTCAGCCATTCCCCACACTCAGCTATTCCCCCCACTCAGCCATTCCCCCCACTCAGCCATTCCCCCCACTCAGCCATTCCCCCCACTCAGCCAATCCCCACACTCAGCCATTCCCCACACTCAGCCATTCCCCACACTCAGCCATTCCCCACACTCAGCCATTCCCCACATTCAGCCATTTCTCACACTCAGCCATTCCTCACACTCAGCCATTCCCCACACTCAGCCATTCCCCACACTCAGTCATTCCCCACACTCAGCCATTTCCCACACTCAGCCATTCCCCACACTCAGCCATTCCTCACACTCAGCCATTGCCCCACACTCAGCCATTGCCCCACACTCAGCCATTCCCCCACACTCAGCCATTCCCCCACACTCAGCCATTTCCCCCACACTCAGCCATTTCCCCCAAACAGTGTAGGTTAGCACTGTATATATCATTTTTAACATTTAAATAACTGAGAATTGCCTCAATGGAGGATGTATGTGGCCGCACAGTGGCGTGCCACATCCCTCTCTCAATATTCGCGTATTGCACCCAGGTGCGTCCGCTTGTGTTAAAGCGGACGGCTGCTGGTAGGGAGTGGCTTACCTGCTCGCTTTCGTCTCTGTAGAGGTCTGGCGGTCTGCGCACGGAGTGTTCTCTACGCCGCTGACCGCCAGATCTCTTTTTATTTTTGTTGTGACGCTGCCGTCTGGTGCACGTGCGGGTTCCTGGGACAATGGCCGCCCGCGTCTGTCTGCGGGCGGCCATGTTGGAGTCAGGCTGTCTGGGCCGTGTTGGAAAGCCAGATTGTACTGGCGGTTGTGCGATCTCAAAAGACCTATGATTCTTAGGGTTACCTGACAGGTAAGTAGTAGAGCACTAATGATGTTCCACATACAACTGAAACTATAGCACAGTGTCTCGTATTATTAACGGGATGAGTATGGGTCATGTCGCTAATTCCGTGCTGTATCTTGTGGGTGGTGAAGTGTTACCCATGTACAGCCGCCGGTTCAATGTGCTCATACCCGTACCCCACAGTTCATTTAACACCCTATTTGATAGGCTAGACCATGGATGCGAGGGTTTGCCAGCTGGTTGGTTTGTTTAATCCATTCTTGTCTGTCTTCAAACGGAAAATCCAAAGTTGTTCTCTTTTATAGAGTAGATCGTGGATATTCCCCCTCTTATGGGTGTAGCCATTTTCTCAATGATTGACCAGGTGAAATCTGCTGGATTATGTTGCTGTTCAATAAAGTGTTCCACCATTGGTGCAGTTGTTTTCTTTGTACGTATGCAGGAGCGGTGCTCAGCGAGTCGT
This sequence comes from Ambystoma mexicanum, assembly GCF_040938575.1. Lineage (NCBI taxonomy): Eukaryota > Metazoa > Chordata > Amphibia > Caudata > Ambystomatidae > Ambystoma > Ambystoma mexicanum. Next base: position 1,417,492,406 of record NC_090931.1, on the reverse strand, counting down.
TTTCTGACTGGTCTTGTTGTCATTCCTACATATCGTTTGGCACATGGACATGTTATGATATAAATCACATTACAGCTGTTGCAGTTCGTGAAAGTCTTTTGCGTCCATGAGAAGTGCCAGCCAATCTCAATGCTGTTCGATCTTTTGGTGCTCGAACATGCACTACATGATCCACAGGGTGTGTGGCCTGTGGCTTGGGCCATATTTCACAGTGTGTTGGTTCTGGGAGTTGGGTCCTTATATGAGTGGACTAGCAAATCTCTCGGGTTCTTTTGTCTTGTGATGGCAAATCTGGGGGTGTCCAGCCTTATGGGGCCGACATTCAAAATCGGCCAGAGTTTCAAGACCTCCTTCTTAATTTTATTGGTGAGGGGTTAGTAGCTCAGTACTGCAGTTATTTGCTCAGCATGTGTTTTTTCTTTGATGTGGTTTTCAAGAGTAGTTTCTCTGGGTATATTTCTTGCTCTTTTTCTGGCTTGTTTTACCAGTTTTTTCGGATAGCCCCTGTTGTTAAGTTTAGAGGCTAGAGCCATTGACTGCTGGTTATACTCAGTTGTCTGTGTGCAGTTACGGCGATACCGGAGGAATTGTCCAAAAGGTAGGTTTTTTCTTAGGCTGGGCGGGTGATAACTCTTATAGGTCAGCAGTGAATTTCTGTCTGTTGGTTTGTTATAGACGGTACTGATATGTTACCATTGCTGATTTTGAGAGTTAGGTCTAAGAAATGCACTGAAGTAGTCCCGTGAGTTTCCGAGAATCTGAGGAATGGGTTTTGTTTGTTCAACCAGTCCACGAAGGTGATGAGATCTATTTCATTGCCTAAGAAGATCAGCAGTACGTCGTCTATATATCTAGACCAGAGTGCTATCTTGTTCAGCCATGGGTTGTTCTGGTGGTGGAACTTTTATTCTTCAAAGTTTGTAACATAAGATTTGCCAGGCTAGGGGCAAAAGTTGCTCCCATTGCTGTTCCTGAGATTTGTTCGTAGTAGTGTATTATTGTAGATAAAGACATTTTTGGTGAGTGCTATCTCGGCCAATTGCATCACGAAAGTTACAGGGACAGGTAATGGTGGTTCCCTTTCTTGTAAGATCTTCTCTATAACTCTTAGAGTTGCCATTTGCGGAATCTTGGTATAGAGTGATTCAATGTCCAGTGTGACTAATAAGTTGTCAGTTGGGTTGAACGATTGATCCTGTAGTAATTTGATGACAGTTGTGGTGTCTTTTAAGTATGACTTCATTTTTGTTACTTCAGGTTTGAGAAAGTAATTCACGAATTGTGAAAGTGGTTCCAGTATGGATCCGATCCCCGAAACTATTGGTCTTCCTGGTACTGGTGAAATGCCCTTATGCACTTTGGGGAGTGCGTAAAAAGCCGGTTTTCTGGGGAATTTGGGATTAAGAAACTCATATTCTTTACTGCTGATTATTTCCTCGGCACTGGCTTCTTCCAAAATCGGCGTGATTAGTTGTCTAATAGTTTCTGTTGGATCAGCCCTCAATTGTTTATAGCTCGAGTGATCTTGTAGGAGGTTTTGTACCATCTGGTCATAGGCTGTTGTATCCATTATAACAGTGGCTCCACCCTTATCCGCCGGTTTTATGGTGATGAGGTCATTTGCTGCTAGTGATTTTAAAGCTAGCTTGTTTTTATTTGGAAAATTCTTATAGCCAGGTACTTGTTCAATTTCTAGTTTTTCTAGTTGTTTCAGAAGGGCTTTTTCAAAGGTGATTGACTCTGGAGAGATCCTGTTGGGTGGGGGGTAAAAGGTAGATTTGTTTTTCAAATCGGTCGCACTTCTTTCTCTTGGGGTGGTAGTAATTGAGCCAAAATATTGCTTGAGGTGTATTTTTCTGATTAGTTGTGCCACTTCAATGCGGGACTGGAAAGGATCATGTTGGGCTGATGGCACAAACGAGAGGCCTTTCTCTAGGAGGTCCACTTCATCTGTAGTTAGTGCGTATTTGGACAAGTTCATCACTAAGCTCTGCGCTGAGGGTTCTTCGTCCGTGTGAGCAGGATCTCTGATCATTGGGTTTATTGTACGCTCTGTCCTTGTTGTGGTTGACCTTGTCCACGCCCTCGACTGCGGGTCATGATTTGTGACTGGTTCTGCCAGTGGACCCGTGGTTGCCAGTTGCCTCGGCCCTTGTTTTTCGCCTTTCCTTGCCCTCCTCGAAAAAAAGGTTTTGGTTGATAGTTGGGATTTTGGAGACCAGAGTTGTTCATGGAGTTATTTGAGCCTGATCCACTTCCTGAGCTCCCACTTGAGAACGACCAGCTGCTTGGTCTGGGCCTGTTGCTCTGAATCCTCTTCCTATTATATTGATTCGGTTGTTGGCCTGTTGTTATTGCGTTGTTGCCACTCAGATCTTCGTAGTAGGTATCCGTGATGTATGGATATATTCTCTCCTGTGAGAAGGCTGCTAAATCTTTTTTCAGTTATGTTACCTTCTTATTCAGGTTAAAGTCTCTGAATTCCTTAATTACTGAGTCAAGGTCTTCCAGGCTTTTTTTGTATTGGGCTAGGACCGCAGTGGATTTCATGCTTTCCTGTTTTTCTTCTATTTCTCTCATAAGTTTCTCAGACACCGATTTGGCAGTGCTTATTATCAATACCAGCCAGTCTCTAGTGCATTTATTGGAGATATAGCTCCAATCTTTGCGAAATTCTATTTGTTTGAGGAAGATTCTCAGCTCCATTCTTATTATCAGTCGCAAAGGGGCTGCATGTGCTCGTAGGTACTCGGTCATTAGTCTCCCGTGGAGTTCAGTTCTGATGAGTTGTTTTTTTAAAACTTCCAATTCATTCCAGGCATCATTAGTTGTGCCCGGTATTGGTATAGTTACATCATCTCCCAGGAACGATGGAATGGCCAGGATAGTTTCCACGAGGTCTTCTGCAAAGGCTAGACATCTTGCTTCCGTCATGGTGGGTTCCGTGTTTTTCTTTCAGGTACTGGTGTGAGACAGGTTTTGGGGGCATATGGCTCTATTGAGAGGGCACAGGCAATCTGGTGCAAGGTTGCTTGTTGAATCAATACCAATACCGGGTACCTACTACGAAGATCTGAGTGGCAACAACGCAATAACAACAGGCCAACAACCGAATCAATATAATAGGAAGAGGATTCAGAGCAACAGGTCCAGACCAAGCAGCTGGTTGTTCTCAAGCGCGAGCTCAGGAAGTGGATCAGGCTCAAATAACTCCATGAACAACTCTGGTCTCCAAAATCCCAACTATCAACCAAAACCTTTTTTTCGAGGAGGGCAAGGAAAGGCGAAAAACAAGGGCCGAGGCAACTGGCAACCACGGGTCCACTGGCAGAACCAGTCACAAATCATGACCCGCAGTCGAGGGCGTGGACAAGGTCAACCACAACAAGGACAGAGCATACAATAAACCCAATGATCAGAGATCCTGCTCACACGGACGAAGAACCCTCAGCGCAGAGCTTAGTGATGAACTTGTCCAAATACGCACTAACTACAGATTAAGTGGACCTCCTAGAGAAAGGCCTCTCGTTTGTGCCATCAGCCCAACATGATCCTTTCCAGTCCCGCATCGAAGTGGCACAACTAATCAGAAAAATAGGCCTTAAGCAATATTTTGCCTCAATTAATACCGCCCCAAGAGAAAGAAATGCGACCGATTTGAAAAACAAATCTACCTTTTACCCAACGGGATCTCTCCAGAGTCAATCACCTTTGAAAAAGCCCTTCTAAAACAACTAGAAAAACTAGAAATTGAACAAGTACCTGGCTATAAGAATGTTTCTAATAAAAACAAGCTAGCTTTAAAATCACTAGCAGCAAATGACCTCATCACCATAAAACCGGCGGGTAAGGGTGGAGCCACTGTTATAATGGATACAACAACCTATGACCAGATGGTACAAAACCTCCTACAAGATCACTCGAGCTATAAACAATTGGGGGCTGATCCAACAGAAACTATTGGACAACTAATCACGCCGATTTTGGAAGAAGCCAGTGCCGAAGTAATAATCAGCAGTAAAGAATATGAGTTTCTTAATCCCAAATTCCCCAGAAAACCGGCTTTTTACGCACTCCCCAAAGTGCATAAGGGCATTTCACCAGTACCAGGAAGACCGATAGTTTCGGGGATCGGATCCATACTGGAACCACTTTCACAATTCGTGGATTACTTTCTCAAACCTGAAGTAACAAAAATGAAGTCATACTTGAAAGACACCACAGCTGTCATCAAATTACTACAGGATCAATCGTTCAACCCAACTGACAACTTATTAGTCACACTGGACATTGAATCACTCTATACCAAGATTCCGCAAATGGCAACTCTAAGAGTTATAGAGAAGATCTTACAAGAAAGGGAACCACCACTACCTGTCCCTGTAACTTTCGTGATGCAATTGGCCGAGATAGCACTCACCAAAAATGTCTTTATCTACAATAATACACACTACGAACAAATCTCAGGAACAGCAATGGGAGCAACTTTTGCCCCTAGCCTGGCAAATCTTTATGTTGCAAACTTTGAAGAAGAAAAAATCTACCACCAGAACAACCCATGGCTGAACAAGATAGCACTCTGGCCTAGATATATAGACGACGTACTGCTGATCTTCTTAGGCAATGAAATAGATCTCATCACCTTCATGGACTGGTTGAACAAACAAAACCCATTCCTCAGATTCTCGGAAACTCACAGCACTACTTCAATGCATTTTTTAGACCTAACTCTCAAAATCAGCAATGGTAACATTATCAGTACCCTCTATAACAAACCAACAGGCAGAAATTCACTGCTGACCTATAAGAGTTATCACCCGTCCAGCCTAAGAAAAAACCTACCTTTTGGACAATTCCTCCGGTATCGCCGTAAATGCACACAGACAACTGACTATAACCAGCAGTCAATGGCTCTAGCCTCTAAACTTAACAACAGGGGCTATCCGAAAAAACTGGTAAAACAAGCCAGAAAAAGAGCAAGAAATATACCCAGAGAAACTCCTCTTGAAAACCACATCAAAGAAAAAACACATGCTGAGCAAATAACTGCAGTACTGAGCTACTCACCCCTCACCAATAAAATTAAGAAGGAGGTCTTGAAACTCTGGCCGATTTTGAATGTCGGCCCCTTAAGGCTGGACCCCCCCAGATTTGCCATCACAAGACGAAAGAACCTGAGAGATTCGCTAGTCCACTCATATAAGGACCCCACTCCCAGAACCAACACACTGTGGAATATGGCCCAAGCCACAGGCCACACACCCTGTGGATCATGTAGTGCATGTTCGAGCACCAAAAGATCGACCAGCATTGAGATTGGTTGACACTTCCCATGGACGCAAAATACTTTCACGAACTGCAACAGCTGAAATGTGATTTATATCATAACATGTCCATGTGCCAAACGATATGTAGGAATGACAACAAGACCAGTCAGAACACGACTCGCTGAGCACTGCTCCTGCATACGTACAAAGAAAACAACTGCACCAATGGTGGAACACTTTATTGAACAGCAACATAATCCAGCAGATTTCACCTGGTCAATCATTGAGAAAATGGCTACACCCATAAGAGGGGGGAATATCCACGATCTACTCTATAAAAGAGAACAATTTTGGATTTTCCGTTTGAAGACAGACAAGAATGGATTAAACGAACCAACCAGCTGGCAAACCCTCGCACCCATGGTATAGCCTATCAAATAGGGTGTTAAATGAACTGTGGGGTACGGTTATGAGCATATTGAACCGGTGGCTGTACATGGGTAACACTTCACCACCCACAAGATACAGCACGGAATTAGCGACATGACCCATACTCGTCCCGTTAATAATACGAGACACTGTGCTATAGTTTCAGTTGTATGTGGAACATCATTAGTGCTCTACTACTTACCTGTCAGGTAACCCTAAGAATCATAGGTCTTTTGAGATCGCACAACCGCCAGTACAATCTGGCTTTCCAACACAGCCCAGACAGCCTGACTCCAACATGGCCGCCCGCAGACAGACGCGGGCGGCCTTTGTCCCAGGAACCCGCGCGTGCACCAGACGGCGGCGTCACAACAAAAATAAAAAGAGATATGGCGGTCAGCGGCCATGAGAACACTCCATGCGCAGACTGCCAGACCTCTACAGAGACGAAAGCAAGCAGGTAAGCCGCTCCCTACCAGCAGCCCTCCACTTTAACACAATCGGACGCACACGGGGGCAATACGCAAATATTGAGAGAGGGATGTGGCACGCCACTGTGCGGCCACATACATCCACCATTGAGGCAATTCTCGGTTATTTAAATGTTAAAAATGATATATACAGTGCTAACCTACACTGTTTGTTCATATCTGTTAGCAGATACTCCTACCTAGTACTAATAACTATTTTGGTTCCTAGGTCCCAGGTCACCTCACCCACCCGTGTACAGAATTTATTTCCACACGGACTGGGTAAGCACCCTTCCTTTTATATTGCAGATGTGCAGTCATTCCTATCATGTTTTTATGCAATAGATCTACTAGGAGGTTAGGTTTACATCTCTTTAACCTGCCCCCCCCCTCTTCTCTCTTCCCACTCCCTCCTATCATCCTTACAGGGAGAGGACCATGAAGTATGCAGACTAAGCTGCCCATCATAAGTAGGAGGAACCCAATTGAATACCTCCACAAGCCCTGATGAATGTGGTGCAACTACTGATTTACCACAGAAACCGGTCGGCTATAGGGAGACCTGACCTAGTGCTCCAGTAACTAGTACTGGCGGGCTTCTCCCCTCCCCAGGATCCTCATAATTGTCAAGGAACCTATACATTTCTTCACTGCTCAGAAGCAGAAGAGGAATCGACTGGAGAATCTAATACAACTCCTCCAGCCTTGTTAATATAAAGTTCTGCACCTACCTAACGGAGAAAGCATATTAAAAAATTTGAGATATTTCTACCAATAATGGCAGACACACATAGAGTCGGGACCGGCTTTTTGTGTCTTTTAAACACGATGAAGAGTATCTACTTGCAATTATGAGCTTAGCAAGAGAGATTTATCCATCCCTATTCATTTGAATAAAAACTGTGAGTTTCTAGTGCGAGTTGTGGCCTTTCATTTGACGGTCAGATGCTGCTTTTCCCTGGGTCGTGGGCTCCCTGGCACGTAGTCTCACCTTTCGGGGTCCGTCTTGGCTCGTTCAGGCCAGAGGCCTGGCGTCAATGTCATTGAACGTCCCAGCCCCAAGACTGCTGAATACCATACCAGTTTGTTAGGAACGTGCTGCTTTCTTTGTTCACCATCGCAGTTAGTTTTTCCATCAAGAACATGTTTTTCACTTTTAGCTGCCAGTCCTCTTTGGAGGGGGGCTCGGGGCTTTTCCACTTCTGGGCAAGGGCCACTCTGCCCGCCCTCAGCATGGTTTCCCACATCCTAGGGTATCGATATAGCTCTGTTTCTTCTGGGGGGAGACCCAACAACATTGTTAAGGGATTCAGTGGCAAACGCTCTTCTATTACCTCTGCCATCCAATCCCGCACTGATCCCCAGAAGTCCTGAATTTTCGGGCAGAGCCACCACATGTGTCCTCTGGTGCCCGGCTGTCCACAACCTCTCGGACACCTAGGTGAGACCCCCGTGAACATCCTCGACAACTTTGCGGGGTTCTTGTGCCACCCCTGTAGCACCTTAAAGTTGTGCTCCATGTCCGAGGTGAACAAATTTCCATGAAATGCTATTTTGAAGATTCTGGCCCAGGCGTCCTCGGAGATCTCCTCACCTGCTAGGTTGTTCCAAAATGTACGAAAGTTTCTTCTGCCTTGAAGGTCAAAGGTGTTTAAGATCTTGTACATGTTGGACTCTGCCCCTTTCCTTGAGGTCGCCAGATCGAGGAGTTTTTCGAAGGGGGTCAGCTGTCTCCTCAAGTTCGGGCCCCATGACGGGTTGCAGAGGATGCCCTTCAGGCAGAGGTACTCGAAGATGGACAGCGAGTCTCTTCCGAGGGCCTCCCTGAGGTCCTCATATGTAGGAATTCCCCTTCTCTGAACAGCTGCCCCGCCCATTCCATTCCCTGTTCGACCATTCCTGAGAGTGCCGGAACCCCCTGCTTCCCAATCTAAGGGGGTGGCCCCAGAGAGAGGTCATCGGAGACAGCCAGGTGGTGAGCGGTCCGGGGGCCCTCTCTCCAGATGTCCCAGAGGACTCCCAGGGTCGGGTGGGACCTTAAGTGTTGAGGGATCGACCCGCGAGGGGCCCACAAGAGGTCTCGTACCTTCAGGGGATGGGCGTCCATGTCTTCCAGGTATGTCCAATACGTTCCCATTCCCTCTTTCATATGCTCCAGAAGGACGCATAGTTGGGCGGCACAAAAGTAGAGGTAAAAATCCGGGAGCCCAAATCCCCCCTCCTCCCTAGGCAGAGACAGAGTGGTCCTCCTTATTCTCGGGGTTTTCCCCTGCTACACAAAGTTTTGGACCCCTTTTTGTAGCTCTCTAAAAGTCTGAGCGGAGATGTTGTTTGTGAGAGTCGTTTAAAGGTAGGGAAGCCGTGGTAAAATATTAATTTTTACTGAAGTCATTCGGCCATACCACGATAGGGTCATCTTGTCCCACCTCCTCAAATCTGACTTGATCTCTGCCATCATGGGGTCATAGTTTGCGGTGCTCAATTTCGATATGTCTCTGGTGAGGAGAACACCCAGATACCGTACAGCGGCCTTCTCTACTTTGATCCCAGGAAACCAGTCTAGAGGGTCTGTTGTCCTCATAGTGAGCAGGACAGATTTAGCGGCGTTTATCTTCAAGTCTGAGAAGCGACCAAACGCGGCTACCAACGCCAGGAAGGGGGGAAGTGATGCACCAGGGTCAACCAGGTATGCCAGGATGTCATCTGCAAACAGGGACAATTTGAACTCACCGTACCCCCTTCTTATCCCCTTGATGTCCGGATGAGCTCTAATTGCTATTGCCAAAGCCTCTATCGTGAGGACGTATATCAGGGGGGAGAGAGGGCAGCCCTGCCTTGTCCCTCGGGAGAGGGGAAATGGTTCGGACAGGCTCCCATTCACCTGTACCCTTGCCGTCGGTGCCCTGTAGAGGGCGGATACCCAGCTCATAATGTGGGGACCGAAGCCCATCCTCTGGAGGAGGAGCCCCATATATCGCCACTCGACCCTGTCAAAGGCCTTCTCCGAGTCCAGGGAGAGGACACTCGCGTTTAGCCCCGACCTCTAGGCAAAGTGGAGGAGGTCTATTGTCTTGCGAATATTATCCGACCCTTGCCTTCCCGTAATAAAGCCCACTTGGTCACCATGGATTAGCTTTGGGATAATTCCCTCCCCACGACCTTAGCCAGAATCTTAACGTCAATATTTAACAGAGATATGGGGCGGTACGAGGAGCATTCCGCGGGGTCCCGCGCCTCCTTGGGCAGGACTGTTATTATGGCCCCCATCATGGACTCGGGGAGGATGCCATCTACCAGGACAGCATTGAAGACTCTCGCCAAGAACGGGACCAGGGTGGAGCGAAATCTTTTATAGAAATAGACAGTGAAGCCATCATCCCCAGGGGAGGTTCCCACCTTCATCCCGCCTATCACCTTATAAATCTCATCCTCTGTCAACGGGCCCTCTAACCCCTCTGCCATCTCCCGCGAGAGGGATGGGATTTGTATGGAGTTTAGGAAGTCCTCTATCTGGGAGTCGTCCCTCTCATACTCCGAGGAGTAGAGGGTTCTGTAGTATTGGTGAAAGGCCTCTCCTATGTGGGAGGAGTCGCGGCCGAGATGTCCCTGGGTATCCCTCACCTCTTTCACCCTTCTACTTCTCTGGACTTCCCTTAGCTTCCAGGCTAGGATTTTATCAGCTTTGTCCCCTTTCTCGTAGTATTTTTGTTTCACCATTAAGAGGCTCCTCTCGGTTTTGTCTAGGAGCAGATATTTCAGTTGAAGCCTGTAGTCCCCCAGTGCAGCCACCCAGTCCTGCTCTACAGCTTGGTCCGGGGAGCCCCCCGGCTGGAGACAGGCTATTTTACCCCGCAGGCTTTCTCCTGAGCTTCCCTCTCCTTCTTCTTCATGGACCCTATTCTTATGAGGACTCCCCGTAGGGTTGCCTTAAAGGCGTCCCAAAGTGTGTGCATGGCCACCTCCCCGTTGTCGTTAAACCCGAAAAACTCTGTTATGGAGTCGAGGATTTCCTGGGCCAGTGCCTCGTGTCTTAACAGGGCATCATTGCATCTCCAGCGCCCCCTATGTTCTTCACCCCAACCCAACGCTAAGGTGATTCGGACTATGTCGTGGTCCTACTAGGGGACTGGGTCTATCCGGTAGCCCGCTACATATGGGGTGAGGACCTCGTCTACCAAGATGTGGTCTATTCTCGAGAATGAGTTATGGATAGTTGAGTGGTAGGAGAAGGGGGGGTCCCCACCCTGGGAGATGGGATCGTATCCGACAGTCCCAGGTCTCTGTAGACCCTTTGGAAGTGTTGTGCCATGACCTCATCTGTGTGTCTGAGGTGCTGGGGGCCAACCCGTCTTCTATCAATAGCCGGGTCTAGGACCATGTTGACGTCTCCCCCCACCACCAGTGGGCCCTGAACGAACAGTCTCAATTTGTCCCCTACCTCCTCCCAGAATTGGGCCTGGCCTTCGTTAGGACAATACACTACTGCCAGTGTCAAGGGGGACCCCTGCAAGGAAACCCGCACCATCAAGTACCGACCCTCAGGGTCTCTCTGGATGGCATCCTTTTCAAAGACTGTATCCCTTGCCACCAATATGGCCACCCCTCTTTTTTTGGTCTTGTGGGAGGCATGAAAGACTTCTCCAATTCTGCCCCCTCGCATTCTGGGCTCTTTTCCTTTTGCCCAGTGTGTCTCCTGCAGAAAGAGCAGGTCAAGATTCGCCCTCCTGAACTCCCTATGGACCAGAGATCTCTTTGTGGGGGTGTTCAGCCCCCGCACGTTGAGGGTGCCCACACCCAGGGCAGGCCGGACATCAACCATGATCTGTGTTTTCCTCTCTATTAGCCACTGCCATTGCATCATTGCTCCCTTCTTGCTCCCCTTGGTTCATCTTTTGGACACTTTCGGGGCCTTCCCTCAACTGCCCCCTAGACCCTTTCCCCAACAAACAAACCCCCACTGATTCGTACCCCCCTCCCCCACCCCGGCATCCAGCCAGATAGTTCCGCCATTTCTGGCATTTTGGCCAGACCACCAGCCCGCCTTCTACGGCCAGGCAATCTTTTCACAAGCACCTATTTTCTTGAGCACCCCCCCTCCCTTTGTCCCCCCGGTCGGCCCCGCCTTACTTGCATTGCCCGGGGATTCAGGGCGCTACTTAGACTGCAGTTTCTCGTTTCCAGACCACCAGATGGTCATGCCCCATTTCACGTCCCCATGGTCCGAGCTCCCGTGCCGAACTCAGGCCAGGATACCCTGCGCTCATCCCTCAGAGTTATTCCGTTCTCCCTCCTTTGCCGGGGAGGGAGTGTTCATCTTCCTGAATTTCCTTGGGCCTGATTTCTTCCTCCTTTCACTCGACGGGACCTGGCCTTTCGCTCTACCCAGGTCGGGTCCCGTTGGCCCCCTCCGAGGGGCCGGGTCCGTCACGTAGTCCTGGATGGCCCCATTGATATCCTCTTCGGTGGTGCGGAGAGGTCCTGGAAGATGGAGACCTGGGAGTTATTATATGTGACTTCCTGAGCTTTTCTGGTGGCCTCCAGCACCCGAGTCTTGTCGGCGTAGTAGTGGAACCGGACCAGATTCGATCGAGGTCCACCCGCCCGTCCTCCCGCCCTGTGCACCCGGTCAAATATGAGTTTGGTGGTCATCTCCTCTTCGAAGAGGAGGGCTATAATGTCTTGCACCACACGGGTGACCTCTCGCTCCGTCTCCCCCTCTGCCTCAGGATCCCCAAAGAATCTGAGGTTGTTTCTCCGTTCCCTGTTTTCAAAGTCGTCCATTTGTCTCGACCTCTCCTCCTCCCGTCTTTCAAGGGCGGATAACCTCATGTCCATCTCCACCTCCGAGTCGCCGAGGATGACTGACTAGATTCCACCTGAAGGAGCCTATCCTCCACTTTGTCTATTCTTTGACCCATTTTATCGAACTTTTGGGCAAAGTCCGAGCGCATGTCTCTTATCTCCTGTAAAATGGAGGCAAAGCCCCTTTTCATTGCCTCCGCCGAGGGCGCCGAGGCTTCAGACTGGGCCATTGCACTGTAGTGGGGCGGGCTGAGAGCGCGTGCCTGGATTCTTGGTAACAGTATTTTTGTAGCTTCCTCTGCCAGCCCATCCGTTTGCCCGGCTTACCGTTAAGTGTGCCTCGCTCCTGCGGGGGCTACAGAGTAACCTGGCGGGTCCACTGATAACTCGCTCTCCCCTCCCCGGACCTCCAGGGTGCTCGAGCAAATGCTGTTGGGTGGGCACACGCCCCGCCAGCCTCAGGCGGGGGCCTCACACCCAGAGCGGGGGTCTTCGGGGGTCCTCTGTGCACTCCAGGGGGGGGGCCTCGTTCCCTCCGGGTGGGGCCGATGCCCTGATCCGCCTGTGATGATGGTGGTCGTCGGGGCCGGGGAAAGACGGGAGGGACCCTTCCTCCGTGGGTCCTCAGCGGTTCACCCCGCCCAATCGGGGGCCGCAAGAGAGGGTTGTCGCCGCGCCTGCAGGTGTTGAGCTCGGTCAGCGGCGGGAGACAGCTCTGCTGTTCTTCTGGCCTCTCGCATGGGGCTCCAGTCATGGCGCGGAGGTAGGCCTCTGGATTAGGCAGTCTACTGCTCCTCCCCCGCCCAACTCTCCGGAGGCGGTTTTGCCGCCAAGGCCGCAGCTCGGGATCTCACCCTTCCGGGCAGCTACCAAAACCGCTGTTTTTCTCGGTGGGTGCCCTGGGGGTTAACTGCCCGTGTTGGCTCCTTCGTTCTTAGCGGGGGGGGTGTCAATCCCCAGTTCGACCTGGCCGATGGCGGAGCGCAAATTTCAGGCTGCCATTGCCTGTGCGCCCCCTGGTGGCCTCCTCTGCATCTCTCTATCATGGTTCAATGCCATGCTTAGAAATATGCTCATTAATTATTTCCTGTAGCATTTTCATTGATATGACAAACAGAATGTAAAGGGCTGATGTTCCTTTTGACCATTCACAAATGCATTTTTTTATTTACATGATATCAATTTATGTACTAGAAAGTGGGTCTTAGTCACCTGAAAGATATTAACATTTGAATTTTGCCTGAAAGGCTCACGTTCTATTCTTAATTTTCAGAGTGCACAGCATTTTGATGTGTGTCAGTTCCAAATGCAAATGCTGCTTTTTGTCTCCCAACCACTAATGTGCCTTTACCATAAGAACAATATATTTCACAGTAACACCTAACCTGGCTTTGCAGTTAATTTTTCCAGCTCTGAATCTATCCCACACTCTTCAGCTGCTCTCTCAGGCATCACTTTTGTTCCCGTGGACAATATTTCTTGCCACAGGTGCACTACCTCTGTTAGGCAATACTGTAATGTCTCCTTGTCCACCTTGTACCGATTCACCGCAAGCAAGGTGAGAAGCGTTATTGAATCCCCTCGACAGAGGTCCTCTGAAGTGCTACAGACTAGCAAATTGTCCACATACTGAATCACTGTACTACTTCCCCAAATCCATCTGAACCACCTGATTAAAAGTACTTGTGCATGCACAATAAACCTGTGGTAATCTTGTGTGCTGAAATCTTTGGCCACAATATGTAAATGCAGTGAGGTTCAGAAAATGGTGGTGTAAGGTAGCAAGAAAAATGCATTCTTCAGCTCAATTACTGTAAAGTCGGTAGAATCAGTAGTGATGTATGAGAGAAAGGTAGGAGGATTCGGAAACCACTGGGAACTCAACCTCAACAATATTATTGAAAGGACACAAATCCTGCACCATCCTCAAACTGGACCCTTTCACCTTCTTCACAGGATAGATAGATATTGAATAGGGACATGGAAGGTTGGATTATACCTTGCTTTCAAAACACCATAACGTCTCATAGATCCCGCCATCCTTCCTAGACATGTTATACTGTTTTATATGTGGGAATATTGCACCAGGTTTCAACTTTATGCGTACTGCTCCCATGCTTTTTAGCAACCACACATCATGAGGATTACTACTCTACAAGTGACTATGCACCTTCTCCAAATCTTCCATTCAATATGGTGATGTAGGTCTCACAATAGACATAGTCTGAGGTATCTCCTTATGATCTATCGTTATCTGGCAAAGTACACCAATCTTAAATATTCTCAAAAACCATCTCTCCTGTGTTCTCGGCATCTTCAAACAGGTGTTCATCAGACTGTCTCCTTAGCGATAGTGTCGGATCGTTGCATAGAACTGTATGCCACTCCTCTCCTTCCTCACCAGTGCCTGAAGAAAACTGAAGAAAACAATTGTGTCCTTTTTGATGACTACTGCTTCTAGAAGTGTGATAACTATGGTGCCTGGTGCAGCCTCTTGTGGGCATACAGGAATAAATAAAAATGTTGTTGGTACCCGCCATGCTCTGTTTCTAATCCAAGGCAACTGTCACAGTACCACCATCACTCCGCAGATGAAAGAATCCCTTGTTGCTCTGGAACTACAGCATACTCGCAAAAGAGCCAAATCCCCTGCACTCTTTAATATCTATTTAAGCCCTCTATGCAATATCTTGGATAAAAGCTGGGGTTAAATTTAAAAAATATGCTGATGAAACTCAGTTTCTTGTAGAACTGAGTGAAAACTATATTGGGGACTCAAAAACCATACAGAATATTTATCAAACCATCAAGGATTGAATGACTCAACACTGTCTTTGCCTCAATAGTGGAAAGACTGAGCTACTGATATTTCGATATTCCCAATCAAGGGCAAAATTGGGGCTGGGATACTCAGAATTTAACATTGATGGTCATTCCATTAGGGCCCTAGACCAGGTCAAGACTTTAGGAGTGATAGTGGATCAGTCACTTGGTGCAGATTGCCATGTAGCAAATGTAATCACAACATCTCAATATCACCTGAGGCTTCTCAGGTTGGTTAAACCATATGTTACTAGTAAGAAATGCAAGACATTGGTCAGAGCCATAGTAATGCCCCGTATTGACTACTGGAATGCTCTACTTGGAGGAGCCAGTACACATTGTATACAGAAGCTCCAAGTCTTTCAAAATGACACAGTCCATATTATAAAAGGTGTCTCCAAAAGGGAACATATAAACTTGGCCAGGAGGGAACTTCACTGGCTCCCTGTTACCTCTAGGATGGCCTTCAAGATTTTGACCCTGACACACAAATGCCTACATGGGCTTGTCCCGTGCTACCTGAAAGACTGCCTCACCTTTCAAATGCACGGGAGGTCAACTAGATTAAATAACCCCTATCCTCTTATTTGCCTAAGGATCAAAGAAGCCGGGGCAGAGGTCGCTCCTTTCCGGTTATAGCTACTCTTGCTTGGAATGACCTCCCAGTTGAGATGCATACAGAGAAGAGCCTTCAAATTTTCAGAAAAAGGCTCAAGACACTCTTATTCATATAGGTAATCATGTTCCTTTTTAATGCCTATCACCTGCCTAGAACTTTCACTTTTCTTTAGCCCCATTGGTTACATTTGTTTTGTTGGTGTTGTTAGTTCTTTATCTTGTGTTATATGTGTGCCCTGATGCCTGTGGGCTACAGCGAGTTATAAGCACAAAACATAAACATAAACACAGATACAAACCTGGAGTGGAGCATAGCATACCTTCTTCTGTGAATTAAATCATCATATTCAACTCACGCAAAAGGTCCCTGCACAACAGATTCACTGGGGTAGCTGTACAATACACCAAAGAAGTTGATACATACTGTGCACCTACCTTACTAGGAAAATCCTCCACGTAGGGAACTGACAGGATAATCCCAGAGAATCCCTGCATGTCAACATTTCTTCCTGAAAGGGGAAACATACCTTCTTTGATGCATAATTAATTGCCCCTGTATCGACCATGAATGAAAAAAGGGTGTTCACCTATCGTCACACCTACCTGGGGTCCTCTTCCAGACTGGCAGTAACAGACAGGATAGGACATGTTGGAGCTATCTGCGGGCTGCCCTAGTCAGGATATGTGATGTACCTGGGAGCGGGAAAGGACTTCCTCCCAAAACGCATGCTCCAGTATATTGTGTGAATGCATCCTGAGGGAAAGGACTCCTATCCCATGGCTATACCAGTACCTGTGATGGCACAACCAATGTGGCACATAGGTCTGTGCATCCTCAGTCGCCAGGTTATATCCTACCTGTGCTTGCTATGGCTGTACAGAATCTGTGGCATATAGCACATTTGGACGTTACATCTGTTGTGTGGTATAACTGGCAAACCTACTTGCTTGTCCATTAGAATTGACATGTGGGTCATAAAAATATGATGGCCTTATTCTATAATCTTATAACAAATGTCCCATTGTTTTACAGGTCCAACACTGGACTACATATTGTTCTGCAAACTGGATTCCCCTCTGCCGACCAAACCTAGTCTCATTCCCCCAAAATCACCAAATGTACCTCCTCCCCCTCTCAGGAAGTATCCTCTGCCCTTTGGAAAACCTCCCATTTGCCTCTGATGCAGAGTATGCCCGTCCATCCATCCTGGTGCAAAACCTGATTCAAATGGTCGCTGCTGTCCCTGGTGTCCTTCAGTGGGGCTTGTGATTATTGCCCCTTCTAAACTTATATTTGTCCGTTTCTTTTTAACCAAACCAGCTTCGCTTTGGATTTCTGCCGCTGCTCTGCTGCCTCCTTTTCCTTCTCCTACCTCCTTTTACCATGATGCACAATATGTGCTTGAATTTCTGGCCAACCCTTCGCAATCTATCCACATGACCTCATCAAAATCATGGTGTACCTCCTTGGGGAGTCCCTTCTTTAGCATATGATCAAATATTGCCACATTTGTATTCCATGACTCCCCTGTCTCCTCTCTCCACATCTCCTAAATCAGTTGTATGTATGCGGCGGGATCCTCATCCACCTTCATGGTTTTAGCAATCACTGAATTCAGATCTGGCCTATTGGATACATGACTCTCAAAGCTTCCCAAATGTTTGCCGTGCAATTATTAAAAAGTGACCCACCATGATTGTTAGTGTCTAGCTGTACTGCTTGAAACCCTCCTTTTTCCCAAATGTCATCCGCCCATTCCCCAATAAGAGCAGTAAACACATTTTGATATCCCTGATGGCCAACATAACACCTGCTGTTTGTTTCTCTAATGCATAAGTCCACCTCCTTGCCTCTGCAGTGAGCAAGGGTAGTGATTTCATTAGATTATTACAGTTGTTGGGTGTCCTGACCCACGTTTGAGCTATCATGCTGCAACATTTGGTGCTGTGGGCTTAGAAAATCCAAGATGGCCAAAAAGCCCACATGTGCGCCCGAATCCAGGAGAACCACGCAGTTTGCGCACACCAAAATGGTTGCCTAACCTGCCACCCACCAATGCGAGCATGAGTGGTATGGGTGCCAAAGGAAAAACACCAGTGCCATGTGTTGAACCTGGAGAATATACTTCCATGTAATATCTCTTGTTTGAAATGCTTGAATCCAAGGCAGATCCCAAAAATGGCTGCAATACTGGTGCTCAGAAAGCCGGCGTTTTAAAACAACACCAGACATTTGGGTAAAACTGAATAAATGAACCCAAAGCAGGCCAAAGAAAGACTTACTGAGAGGTGGATACAATGTAAAGTTATATTCTGAAGTGACTTGAAGGTTTATAACAAGACTGGCTGAGCTCTGCAGGTCTGCAGCGGCTTAAACTGAAACTGGATTTAAAATGACCAAAAATCAAAATGTGTAAATAAACTGAGGGACAGACTTGTGACTGCCACATAGTTTGTCACTGTTAAAATGTCATAGTTTTGAACTTAGAATCAGCATTCTAGCTGCATGTGTAAAAATTGTTAGTTTTATTTGAATGCAGAAAACTGGGTAACTAAAAGTGACATTAGCTGGGGCCTGGCTTAAGGAACTGGATTCTGCCTGACAACTTCCCCCCAATTGGAGTGAAACTGGATCCACAGCAGTTCTCAGGCCTGGCTGCATTCTGAGGGGAGGTTACCCCTCTCTGATTGAATTACCAAGGGACTGCTAGAGACTAAACAAAGGACCCAGGCAGAGGGTTTATTGGGGGGAGGTCATAAGTGGCTTCCTCTTGAACAATGGGCCTTCCAGGGCCCAGGAAGATGGTTTATTGGGGGGGCCGTAAAATAGCTTCCTCTTGGCAGAAGCTGGCAGGGGCAAGGTCTCTGAGCTTGGCAGAAACTGGATAAACTGGTTTCTACACCATGTGACCTGGGAAGACACACCCCTGTTGGCCAGAATATTGTTTTAAGAAAGATGTATAACTCATGGTGCGGACTTGTCAAAATTATCTAAATGATGCCATAATTCTTGTGATTTTTCTGCCCACATTTTAAGAGGTTTTAGGACCTGGTGGTATGATCTGGGGGGTTGCTAGCGGAAAATAGGGTTTCACTCCAAATGTATGCATGTTAAAAATCTGACACTTCCTTATATAAATGCATACATGCCTTGCGCACATTTGTATACATTTTAATGACAAACCAATGTTGCATAGCCCACTAAAATCGAAAATATGTTGCCATTTTTTAATGCAAGCCCCCAGGAAGAGCAGAGTTTGAACAGAGTATACCTCATGTGATGTGTGATGGGTGCATGCAATTTTAAACAAATGTGTACCTGTGCAAATATGTATTTGGGTCAAATATAGATTTGTGTGCAATTTGACAGAGGAGTATCCTTTCTGCAGACCATAAAACAGCATCACCATGACACACATTTCCTTCCCCCAATCAAAGCAGTGCGGAAAGCTTGACCAATGGGCAGTTGAGAGAGGGGCTGGCTAGTGATGCTGCACACACACCCACTTTCAAAAGACATAAAAAGAGCCACTGGAAGCTAGAGAGGAGATTCAAATCCAGTTGCTGCAACGCGCTCTGCCGGACCACACAACATCCAGAAGATACCAGATCCAACACTTAGACTTTAAACTCCAAAGAACTTGATTCAGAACTCAAAGCAAGGACCTAAACCCACAAACTGAGAACTCTTCTCAGCAGGCCTCAGCATCCAGCAAACCTAAGAGCGGTAGCAGCATCCAGGAGCCGTGCAGATCAGCGCTGTGTCCAGAGAAAGCTGTGCAGAAAGATCCAGAAGCAGTGCTGTACCCAGAGAAGGCAGAGCAGTATCCAGAACCAGAGGCCTGAGATCCAGAGTGACCCAGACCACTGTTATCAGAACCAGAGAGCTGACCCAGATCACTGTGAAGTGCCGAGACCAGAACCGGAGTCCAGTCCAAAACCTGACCAGATCTGTGGCGAGGCCTATTTCAAAAATATATTGTGAGTACCTAGCAGAACTGTGCAGAACCAATCTCTTAGTTAAAATAATCTAATCCAAACTATTTTAATCTAACCAGAACTGCCTCCTAGAAGTTGTCACTTGTTATTTTGTAAAGCTGCACCACTGTCATTTGTCAATTCTGCAGCTGCAAAGCTGTCACCTGTCATTTTGAGTTTATTTCAAATCCGAAAAACAACCTTCACAAAATCGTTCATAACTCCGTAACCGTTTGGGCTACGAACTTGGTTTAACTTTCCTCTGAAAGCTTAAAATCTAAGCTCTTCAAGCTTAGAACCGACTTCCTACTCATTATACTTTCTCCGCAATCACGATTCACGCATTCGCGAATTTTGCCGCGATTTGCGATTTGGCCCGATTTCTTTACTTGTACAAAGATAGCTGCTTTTGACTGAACTGCAAAAGACATAAAAAGAGCCACTGGAAGCTAGAGAGGAGATTCAAATCCAGTTGCTGCAACGCGCTCTGCCGGACCACACAACATCCAGAAGATACCAGATCCAACACTTAGACTTTAAACTCCAAAGAACTTGATTCAGAACTCAAAGCAAGGACCTAAACCCACAAACTGAGAACTCTTCTCAGCAGGCCTCAGCATCCAGCAAACCTAACAGCGGTAGCAGCATCCAGGAGCCGTGCAGATCAGCGCTGTGTCCAGAGAAAGCTGTGCAGAAAGATCCAGAAGCAGTGCTGTACCCAGAGAAGGCAGAGCAGTATCCAGAACCAGAGGCTGAGATCCAGAGTGACCCAGACCGCTGTTAGCAGAAACAGAGAGCTGACCCAGATCACTGTGAAGTGCCGAGACCAGAACCGGAGTCCAGTCCAAAACTTGACCAGATCCGTGGCGAGGCCTATTTCAAAAATATATTGTGAGTACCTAGCAGAACTGTGCAGAACCAATCACTTAGTTAAAATAATCTAATCCAAACTATTTTAATCTAACCAGAACTGCCTCCTAGAAGTTGTCACTTGTTATTTTGTAAAGCTGCACCACTGTCATTTGTCAATTCTGCAGCTGCAAAGCTGTCACCTGTCATTTTGAGTTTATTTCAAATCCGAAAAACAACCTTCACAAAATCGTTCATAACTCCGTAACCGTTTGGCTACGAACTTGGTTTAACTTTCCCCTGAAAGCTTAAAATCTAAGCTCTCCAAGCTTAGAACCGACTTCCTACTCATTATACTTTCTCCGCAATCACGATTCACGCATTTGCGAATTTTGCTGCGATTTGCGATTTGGCCCGATTTCTTTACTTGTACAAAGATAGCTGCTTTTGCCTGAACTGCTAAATTTCGTTTGCCTCTTAAGAACCATCCCTGAATCATTGCTAAAGTGAGCCTGAACTCATCCCAAGTAGCTACTACTCACCCTGAACCTCCTTAAGGGAATTAAAAGCATTTTCAGCATATTTCTCACTTCATTGCCACTACATTCAAAGCACTTGGGTCTGTGTTTCAAAACTCCTATCTGTTGTATAAGCTGCTGGGGGGGAATTGAACTGAATTCTATTTGATTGCATTTCTAAGAACTGTGTGCTCTCCTCTTCATTTCTTTACATTGCATAAGGGGGGGGGAGTGGATTGCCAGAGAAAAGTGATTACATTGTTTTGTTGAAATCATACTGAGTATTTTCTGTATTGCATTTTCATTCAACATTGCATCCATCTGAAACTAGATGAAGCATTCTCTACCACCTTATTCTTCTGTTCCTATTCTCAAGCGTGCTACCTCATCCTTTATACTACTCCTGGGTAACCAAATCAGTTTATTAGTAGAACATTACCCATTGTTGTTAACTGCTCATGTTCTGAAGTGTGATATTAATTATTAATTTATCATAAAAGTGTGATATATACATATTGTTTAATTTTTCTCAAATAAACCTTTTAAACTTGCAAAACAGAACTACTTCTTGGCTCAGTGGGGTCAGGGGGATTCTAAGAGAGGGGTGTTATATAGGGGTAGTCATCCAGAACTCATGAACTGGACATAAAGATATATCAATAAGGGTTTCCATTCAATATCCCAGACTAGGCATTGACTTAGCTGTAGTGTTGAATTGAATCTCCTTACAAATTGGGGGCTCGAGCCGGACGTCGGGGTTAGAGCTATCACTTGTGCAGTTTAATACAGTGTGCTAACTGACGGGATACATACATCAGCACTCTTCAAAGGGACACTCTAAGGAAAAGGTCTGTTTTGCAAAAATAAAATACTAATTTCTGTAAGTCAGGACAGAGATCAATCTCTAGAATTACGACCTTGGTAGACATGAAAATAGCGAGGGAGCACCTCTTACATAAGCTATTTGTGAGAGGTGAGTGGACTCACCAGGACCAAACGGTCTGGTTGCAGGCAATCGCGCAACAGGTCACTGAAACAGGGTCAGATATATGGGGAGATCAGGGTCCCCTACATGTGGCCCTGAGTGAACTATACATGGCCCCTAAGGCCAAGGATGAGCACAACAAGATTGCCAGGGTAGCGGCATATTTATATTTACATATGGGAGCCATGCAGGACAAATGTGCTGAAGGCCAAGATCTGGTGAGTAGGCAACTGCTGGCATTACAGAAGGCCCAATCTGATCTGGACTCTTCTGAGCAGAGGCTGCACAGAAGCCAGGAGTCTGAAAATGAGAGTAGACAGTACATCATTAAAATAAAGAAGGATATGGATATCCTGCAACAGGAAAAGGCTGACCAGGATACCAGAATTCTGGCTATGCAGAAGGAGCACCAAGACAGTTTGGACTCCTTACTGCAGTGCCAGAAAAAGCTGGAGCAACAGATCAATTTCAACAGGGCATGCACAGAGCAGGTAGCCACCCTGCAAATCCAACTAGACAGAGAGAAAGAGGAGAGCAATAAACTGATCCTGAAAGACCTGGATACCCAGGCAGAGTTTGATCAGGAGCGCCAGAAAGCTGGTGCCTTCCAAAGGCAAAGGGACGACCTGACGGCACAGATGCAGACTCTTAGTCAGGAAAGGGACACCTTAGGCCAGGAAGTCTGCCACTTAAAAAGAAAAATAGAAGAAAATCACCTGGCCCACCAGGGACTGGGTGACCTCCAAAAAGAACACCAGGACTTGCTAGAGCACACCAGGAGGGTGGAGGAGGCTTTGGCAAGACAGGAGCAGGCCAGTAGGGATGGGACTCAGGAGGTAACCCTCCTGCAGCAAATACTGGCCCAGTGCTCCAGGACCAATCAGGAAACGCAGAGAGAGAATGAGGCTCTCTGCCAGCACAATGATAGGCTCCAACAACAGGTAGCGATGCAGGAGAGACTGATAGAGTCTAGTAAAGCCTTAACTGAGGAACTGAAGGCGCAGGCACTTGCATTGCAACAGGGAGCAGGGGCGGATAGAGACCAGGTTCGCTGGGAAAGGGAAACTCCTGAGCATAACCTCAGGAGCCCTAGTACCAGAGGCCTTTATCTCTCTCAGTCCCTGGACTCTGCCACCCCCATGTCCCCTGGCGCACATGAGCACCGGGCCACAGGGATGGCAGATTACTATCCAGCCAGAAGCATGGGGCTCATAGGTCAGTACCTCCCAGGAATGGATGGGCGGGCATCCGGGTATGGGCACCCAAGCACAGTGCAATTTAGTGGGGAACCCCAGGAGAATAGGCCCATTAAGGGCATCCTGAAAACTTCTGCCCAGTTAGGTCAGTGGGGGGGTACCCATCAAATCCTGGCAGCAAGGAGGAATCTGAAGACCCCTCTGAACGGCGCATGACACAGGAGACCAGGTCCCCACATTCTGCCAGCCATTCCCAGGCTCGCAGAATCCGGGAAAACCTGGAAGATCAGACAGGAACCTCTGGTAGCAGTGCCTCTGAGTCAGAGGATGAATGGACCAGGGTTACCCAAACCAAAAAGGCCAATAAGGCAAAAAGGGCCTTGCTTAAGGACCCATTGAAACAGATTAAGGCAATCAGGAGTGTCATCACGCCTTATCATAAGAACGCCAAGTACTCTGTTTGGGAACACTTGGAGCTCTATGAGCAAATGATGGAGACTTTTTATTTGAAGGACAGCCAAAGCTGTATCCAATATGTAAAGTGGACATTCTCCCCAGAGTACTCCAGTTTCTTTGCGGGGCTGGAGGACCAAAATCATTCAAGGTGGTCCAACTATAGGGCGGCCATCTTGAAAAAAAAAATTGTGCACAGAAATCCCCAAGAGGCTCACAAGGCAGCCTACAATTTGCAATGTGGGGAGGATCAGGCCCCACAAGAGTTTGTGCAAGAACTGAAACGTGCTTTTGCGCAGACCACCAGAAGAGTGCGCACAGACAGCAGAGAGTTTGTCAATACATTTTTCCATGCTCTCCCTAAATATATAATGACCCAGCTCGTGAGAGATTTTCATGAGAAAAGATCTTTAGACTGGGTCATTGAACAGGCTACCCGGATCTATGAGGTGCAGAAGCCCATAGAAAATAAAAATAATGCGCCCAAAAACCCCAAAACCAACAGCACCCCTGCTGCTGCCAAGATGGCAGAGGTAAAGGTTGCTCCCGTTTTAGACTTGGAGATGGGGGGGGGCTAAAAACCTACCTGCACCTAATAATCCTAAACCCAGAAATCCCTCGGGCCAGTCACAGACAGGGAGTCGAGGAAGTAGTCCCACAAATGGGGTCCCTCGCTCTCCTGACTATGTAAGTCCTCGCTACAAGGGAAACAGCCCAATCCTGGGTTATGTGTGGACTCCTCCAGCCCAAGGGGGGGGATCCAACCAAGCACCTAACCCAGGGAACTTCCCTCCCAACTTCCCCCAGGAGGGCAAAAATTCTCCAAATCCTGGGCAGAACTTTTTCCCCAGGTATCCACCCATTTTCCAGCCCCAAAATCATCCATCCTTCTTTCCCCAATTCCCTGAGCCCAGACAACCTAATCCGGGAGAGGGGAGGCCAAGGGTGGAGGGGTACCAAAATCTTCCCAACCAGGGGTACTACCAGAGAAGAGATAGCTACCCTTCCCGGGATCAGCCCAGGGGAGAAAATAGAGCCCCGTATCAGCCTGAGCGGGTTTCCCAGTTAGAGCGCCAGGTCCAAAATATGGCACGGGATCTGGGTCACATACTGAGGGCTCAACAGAACCCTCAGATGAGCATGCCACCGGCGAATGCCCCAAACTCTGGACCTGGTGCTCCAGAACAATGACGGGGGCAGCACCCCGATAACACACCGGTTCCCAGGGAGGAGGCACAAGGGGAAGGGGGGTGTAAAGCCTTGGAGGAAGCTTCCTTCCCAACTTGTAAACAGCCCCTGGAAAACCAGGAACCGGAAACAAAATCTCCTACCCCTGAAAGCCTGCCTCCCAAGGAGCAGAGGGGGGGTAGGAGAAACAAAGGACCCAAACAGACCCATTTTGTGGAGGAGGTACAGGTCTTCCAATTTGAGGGAGAGGGATCCTCAGAGGATCCTGGGGAAAGGATCTTCTCCTTTAGAGATGGGGGAACTCATCCCAAGGAAAAATGGGTCCCAAGGGATGCCAATTCAGACTGGGGAGATATGGAGACTGAGCTACCGCCGCACATCATCTCATCCCAGAACCCACAATACCAAAATCCCCTGGTTCAAACCCATCCTGGTGACTGCCTCCAAAAAGGGGGGGGCGGCCCAGAACCGGAACCAGGGGAACCCACAATGGCTCTGATCTCCAGTTGCCAACTTTTTCTTTCAGATTCCCAAGGTTCTCCACAGAATTCGGCCCAAATCTCTTCGCTAGCAATGTCCAAAACCAGAAAGTTAGCCCACCAGTTGTCCAAAAATGTGCATTATCTGTGCCCCCTTGAGGAGAAGGAGGGAAGATACTATGCCCAGGTACAAGTACAGGGGCAGGATACAATTTTGGCACTGGTGGGCACTGGATCCCAAGCTACCCTTCTGTCCAAAAGGGCCTTTGAGGAACTAAATGCAGGAAGGGGGGAGAATTACCGAATTCCTCTCACCTCTCTTCCTGGACAACTGCAGAACTTTGACGGGAAGGAAATTCCCGTTGAGGGGACTGCAGATTTGGACATCAAAATTGGGCGACAGAAGGTGAAACACCCGGTCATAGTAGTGACTCCAGAGGGCACCCCTTGTTTACTAGGGAATGACCTCCTGAGAAGGTTGTCACCCCTAATAGATTGTGTAAACAAGGTCCTCTGGACCCAGACTAGCCGACCAATAAAATTAAAACAGAGTGTCAACCATGTTAGTTTAAACGGCACCTGCCACATGGTTGAACAAAAATCTGACCAAGTAGAATTTCACTTCCAGAACAACCAAACTCCAGACGTGACAGTAATAGCAGTAGGGCAACCGACTGGTGATGGGGGGGGTCCTCTCTATTTCTGAAAATCAACCTTCCTTCCAGTTTAAGGTGGTATTCCACACTGGAAGGAAACACCCTGAAATTCTTTACTAATCCACAATCAGAAACTCTCACTCCTATAGTCCAGAAAGATGTGAAATCAGCTCAGAGCCTGGCTGATATTCAGCAAATTGGAGAGCAGTTGTTCATCCCTGTTCAGTTAAATGATGGGAAGGACTCTGTTCTCGCTCGAGTGTGTGTGAACAACAGTAAGCGCTTCATCAGCAAAGCCATGTTCCGCCAACTCCCAAAAGCTCCAGCCATTCCCACATTCAAACTGATAGACAAATGGCAAATGGACCTGGAAGCACCTAATTCAAAACATCTCCTGCCAAGCAGGTGTATGCTCAAAGTCTCCATTGGCAACAAGAGCATAGTCCATAATTGTTGGGTCGTGCGAGACGTCACTGCCGCCTTTTACT
This sequence comes from Ambystoma mexicanum, assembly GCF_040938575.1. Lineage (NCBI taxonomy): Eukaryota > Metazoa > Chordata > Amphibia > Caudata > Ambystomatidae > Ambystoma > Ambystoma mexicanum. The sequence continues at coordinate 1,417,466,207 of NC_090931.1, read as the reverse complement.
TAGGCTGTGACATTCTCAATCGCTTTGCCATTAGTTTGGACCTAATAAACTTCAAAGCTTGGTCCCGATTAGCGGATAATCCCATGGGCTTTGATGATCCAGAAAAGCATTTAGGTCAGCTCAATTGCTACCTTATGCAGTTGAAATTCAGATCAAAGAGGAAGTCACCATCCCAGAAAGGACCCGACAATTCTCCCTGGAAGTGAAAGTTAAAAGAGGACAACATTTGAAAAACCCTGATGCTTACATACATCTAAACGCTTCTCTCCAACAGCAAGGGTTGGGGGTAAACCCAACACCATTAGTCAACATAGAACATGACACCATTCCAATAGAGGTGGATAACAGCGACTTAAAGAGTATTACTCTAGCCGCAGGCACCATTATTGGAATGGCGGTTGATGACCGACATTTTTCCATTGATTTAGGAAATGAACTGCAAGGACCAATCCCCAAGGACTGTTTTGACAGTGACAGTGATGACAATACAACACCAGACAGGATTTTTACCCGGCATGGGGGGAACATCCTGGTGTACACTTCCTGCCCCTATGGTAAGGAAGATGTGACTTGTGACTTCAGGAGGGATGAGGTGATTTTCCAGGTCCATGAGGGTTGCCTTTCCCACCTGAGGCCTCCAGTCCAAATCAGCACTCTGACCAGGGACTTCTCCACCCAGCTGGAGGAGGCCGCTGAGATAGCCAAACCAGAAGTCTTTCCAGGCTTCAGGCAGATGGTGGAAGAGAGAGTCAACCGAGCTGATGCCTGTGTGACTCTGGAACAAAAGCAAAAGTTGAAACAAGTTTTCTTGGATTTCCAAGATCTCTTTGCGGTAGACTCATATGACTGTGGTCGCACCGACATCCACACAACAACAATTCCCACGGACCCTGGAATGACTCCAGTGTTTGTGAAGCAATATCGTTTGCCTCTCGCATCCATGGAGTCCCTTACTGAAATAATTAAGAACCTTGAGTCCCGGGGAATAATATGTCCAGTCCACAGCACTTTCAATAATCCGGTGCTGGGAATATTGAAGCCAAACGGCCAGTGGAGACTCTGCGCCGACCTTAGGGAGCTCAACAAACGGGTCCATACTTCCCGATGGCCTCTGCCCTACATTGACCAAGGGCTGGCCCAGATTCAGGGGTCACAGGTATTCACAGCAATAGACCTGACCAATGGATACTGGACCGTGCCTGTCAGTAGGGAGGACCAATACAAACTGGCTTTTACCTTTGGGGGCCAGCAGTACACATGGACCCGGACTCCCTTCGGATACCTCAACTCCGCCAATGAATTCAACATTTTCCTACATAAGGCCATGCCCGACCTGGGTGCGAGGGGTAACCTGGCTTATGTAGATGATGTCCTCATCAAAAGTTCCTCTGTGGAGAAACACATAGCGGAGATCCGTTATGTTCTGACCCAGTTGAGGGCCGCCGGGTCAAAACTCTCCTTTCAGAAAGCACAGTGGTGTAGAACCCGTGTTAATTTCTTGGGGCATGAGATTACTCCTCAGGGTCTCTGTCCCCAGGAAAAGAAAGTGGAAGCACTTCAGAAACTGAAAGACCCCACAACTCTGCGGGAACTAAGGAGCCTCCTTGGACTGACTAATTACAGCAGAAAGTTCATTGAGGGCTACGCAGAGATCACTAGACCCCTGATTCATCTCCTGAAGGGGGGGGTCAAGTGGGAATGGGGTCCAGAACAAGCCGAGGCAGTAAGACAACTCAAAAGAAGCCTCTCACAAGCGCATTGCCTAGCTTACCCTGTCAGAAACAAGGAGTTCTTCCTGGAGACAGGGTTCTCTAATACGTGCTTGACGGCAGTATTATCGACGATTGTGAGAAGGCACTCCGGGCAACGGTGTGGGCATTGAAGAATTACCGCCCGTTTATCCAGGGGGAACACATCATAGTGGAGACTCCACACCAGCCCCTGCAATATCTCCAAAGTGACAGAATCCGGGCCGGAAATGTGAGTAATTCCCGAATTACTTCCTGGATTCTGTCAATGCAAGGCTTTCCTGTGGAGGTCAGATATGGCCAAAACAAGAAGATTCCCCTCGCGCAAGGTCTGGCTGACTTGCATGATTGTGCCAGAGAAAACTGTCTTGAGGACGAAAGTCTAAAAATCAAGGACAACATGGAGGCATACCTTAATTCCCCACACAAAGTCTTTGAAGAGGACAAGTGTGAGGGAATGCCCACTGTCTATGTGGATGGATTCTCTTACCATGTTGACAACAACGGGGAGAAAAAACTGGTGGCCGGCGTAGGGAATGCATGGGTGAATGAGTCCCCAGAACCCTCCGCTGGATACAAAATTGGTCCCCGAAGTAGTCAGGTGGCAGAATTGATGGCTGTGCATCAAGCCATCCTCACTGCTGTCCAACATCAACTCCACGAACTGGTCATAATCACAGATTCTGATTATGTACGGAACGGGTTCGTGGAGCACCTGGTTAATTGGAAAACCAGAGGCATGTTATCTGCTAACAACAAACCCTTGAAACATGGGAAGTTGATCCAAAACATTGATGATCTGGTCACCTCGAATGAGATGACCATCTATTGGAAAAAGATCAAGGGTCATTCCAAAGTAGAGGGACCAGACAAAACTGGAAATGACTTAGCTGATCAGCTGGCCAAAACCGGGGCCATCCAAGGGGATCTAATTGAGATTGAGTCCCCGTTGGGGGAAATCCAGGTCACTGCTATCACTAGGTCCCAGACAAATGCTCACAATGATCTTCCAACTGCACAATGGAGTAAGGAGACCCCTGATGCTGATTTAATTACAGCTCAGAGGGGGATCCAATTATTGGTAAGTTTTACCAACACCTTGAGGACCCTGAGAACTTTCCCCTGACGGATACCGATTACATTGGGAAAGAGGACCTAAGAGTGTTGATGAAATGTCCAAAAATGATCTGAATCCAAGACGGTTTGCTGGTAAGGAAATCCAAAGCTGGCCACGATCAGTGGGTGGTTCCTACCTCATTCCGAAGCCTGATGTTAAGTCACGCCCATGATGCGGCCACCGCCGGTCATAGGGGGTTTCACACAACACTGGAAATCTTAAGCGAGGTTGCATACTGGACACACATGGGGGAAGGCCCTCGACCAATACTTGAAGGGGTGTCTTGTGTGTGCACAATTTCAGCCATCATCTCTCACACACCGGGCACCTCTCCAAAAGAGGGGAATGACACTGCCATGGTCAGATTTGCAAATCGACTTTGTAGGTCCTGTGATTCGCTCGTCTAGAGGAAACAAGTACATGTTGACCGTTACATGCTTGTTTACCAAGTGGGTGGAATGTCTCCCAGCCCCAAACTGCAAGGCAGAAACTGCAGCTGCCCTGATGATTAACCACATCTTTTCCCGTTTTGGTCTACCTCAAAGGATTGAGTCAGACAGGGGTAGCCACTTCACCAGTGAAGTAATGACAAAGATGTGGGAGATACTGGGGGTCAAGAGGAAGTTACATATTGCTTACCGGGCAGCTTCTTCTGGGGCAGTAGAGAGATATAACCAAACCATTGTGAGCATATTAAAGAAGTTTGTGGCAGATTCTGGGCCAAGTTGGGATATCCGATTACCTCTGGTCCTAATGGCCATCAGATCTACCCCTTCATCTGCAACCAAAATGTCACCATTTGAGTTGATGACTGGACGCAAGATGGTGCTTCCCCAGCATTTGCTCTACAGGACCCAAGAGCAAACGTTGATAAATGCCTCCACAACTCATGAGTATGTGGAGAATTTAAGGAAACACCTTCAACATGCTTTTGCCTATGCTCAGCGGAATATAGAAAGATCAGCCGAGAGCATGAAGACCCACTATGATTTAAAAACTACCCGAAAGGAATATAAGGTGGGTGATCGGGCCTATCTATACAATTTCCAAAGGAACCAGGCCAAACAGCGAAAATTCTTGCCTACATGGAAGGGACCGTTTGAAATTATAGACAAGATCTCCCCTGTGGCCTACAAGATCCGCATCCCCAAAGGCGGTTTGGCAGAGGGGGAAGACAAGTGGGTCCACATAAACCAGTTGAAGTGTTGCCATCCCAGGCACACTTTGCAGCAACTGGAGGAGTCCTCTGCAATCCCAGAGTGTACCGCTCCAGAGTAATTCAATTCCAACCCTAAAAGATCCTACATATAGCCTATCAAATTCTGTATTTCTCAAGTTTATGTGTTCCTGTCTCTTAATTTAAAAAAATGTGCATGTTCATATCTGTTGAGTTCTAAAATATATATGCCACCCCACTATATCAATGGTGGGGGAGAAATGTCCATGAATAGGTATTGCCGCTCTTCCTTTGTCGTCCTAGGAGAAAGAAAACCTGGAGACTGGCCAAGGAGGACGATCCGGAGACCGGGAGCAGAGACCCAAGGGGCCCAGGGTACCGCCCAATATTCCCATCAGGACCGGCGAGGAGAACCGATCGATCAGTACCGGATGGAGGAAAAGATGCTGAACTGTGCCATTTGCAGAATTGGAAGAAGATTATGCGGACATACCAGTGCGTGGGTCATCACCTTCTGTGCACCCGACTCCCCATCGACTGAAATTCAAAGTGCAGTCGTGTGGGGGGGGCTTTGTTGGGTGTCCTGACCCACGTTTGAGCTATCATGCTGCAACATTTGGTGCTGTGGGCTTAGAAAATCCAAGATGGCCAAAAAGCCCACATGTGCGCCCGAATCCAGGAGAACCACGCAGTTTGCGCACACCAAAATGGTTGCCTAACCTGCCACCCACCAGTGCGAGCATGAGTGGTATGGGTGCCAAAGGAAAAACACCAGTGCCATGTGTTGAACCTGGAGAATATACTTCCATGTAATATCTCTTGTTTGAAATGCTTGAATCCAAGGCAGATCCCAAAAATGGCTGCAATACTGGTGCTCACCTCTATCAGAAAGCCGGTGTTTTAAAACAACACCAGACATTTGGGTAAAACTGAATAAATGAACCCAAAGCAGGCCAAAGAAAGACTTACTGAGAGGTGGATACAATGTAAAGTTATATTTTGAAGTGACTTGAAGGTTTATAACAAGACTGGCTGAGCTCTGCAGGTCTGCAGCGGCTTAAACTGAAACTGGATTTAAAATTACCAAAAATCGAAATGTGTAAATAAACTGAGGGACAGACTTGTGACTGCCACATAGTTTGTCACTGTTAAAATGTCATAGTTTTGAACTTAGAATCAGCATTCTAGCTGCATGTGTAAAAATTGTTATTTTTATTTGAATGCAGAAAACTGGGTAACTAAAAGTGACATTAGCTGGGGCCTGGCTTAAGGAGCTGGATTCTGCCTGACAACTTCCCCCCAATTGGAGTGAAACTGGATCCACAGCAGTTCTCAGGCCTGGCTGCATTCTGAGGGGAGGTTACCCCTCTCTGATTGAATTACCAAGGGACTGCTAGAGACTAAACAAAGGACCCAGGCAGAGGGTTTATTGGGGGGAGGTCATAAATGGCTTCCTCTTGAACAATGGGCCTTCCAGGGCCCAGGCAGATGGTTTATTGGGGGGGGGGGCGTAAAATAGCTTCCTCTTGGCAGAAGCTGGGAGGGCAGCGTCTCTGAGCTTGGCAGAAACTGGATAAACTGGTTTCTACACCATGTGACCTGGGAAGACACACCCCTGTTGGCCAGAATATGATTTTAAGAAAGATGTATAACTCATGGTGCAGACTTGTCAAAATTATCTAAAAGATACCATCATTCTTGTGATTTTTTTGCCCACATTTTAAGAGGTTTTAGGACCTGGTGGTATGATCTGGGGGGTTGCTAGCGGAAAATAGGGTTTCACTCCAAATGTATGCATGTTAAAAATCTGACACTTCCTTATATAAATGCATACATGCCTTGCGCACATTTGTATACATTTGAATGACAAACCAATGTTGCATAGCCCACTAAAATCGAAAATATGTTGCCATTTCTGAATGCAAGCCCCCAGGAAGAGCAGAGTTTGAACAGAGTATACCTCATATGATATGTGATGGGTGCATGTAATTTTAAACAAATGTGTACCTGTGCAAATATGTATTTGGGTCAAATATAGATTTGTGTGCAATTTGACAGGGGAGTATCCTTTCTGCAGACCATAAAACAGCATCATCATGACACACATTTCCTTCCCCCAATCAAAGCAGTGCGGAAAGCTTGACCAATGGGCAGTTGAGAGAGGGGCTGGCTAGTGATGCTGCACACACACCCACTTTCAAAAGACATAGAAAGAGCCACTGGAAGCTAGAGAGGAGATTCAAATCCAGTTGCTGCAATGCGCTCTGCCGGACCACACAACATCCAGAAGATACCAGATCCAACACTTAGACTCTAAACTCCAAAGAACTTGATTCAGAACTCAAAGCAAGGACCTAAACCCACAAACTGAGAACTCTTCTCAGCAGGCCTCAGCATCCAGCAAACCTAAAAGCGGTAGCAGCATCCAGGAGCCGTGCAGATCAGCGCTGTGTCCAGAGAAAGCTGTGCAGAAAGATCCAGAAGCAGTGCTATACCCAGAGAAGGAAGAGCAGTATCCAGAACCAGAGGCCAGAGATCCAGAGTGACACAGAGTGACCCAGACCGCTGTTAGCAGAACCAGAGAGCTGACCCAGATCACTGTGAAGTGCTGAGACCAGAACCGGAGTCCAGTCCAAAACCTGACCAGATCCGTGGCGAGTCCTATTTCAAAAATATATTGTGAGTACCTAGCAGAACTGTGCAGAACCAATCTCCTAGTTAAAATAATCTAATCCAAACTATTTTAATCTAACCAGAACTGCCTCCTAGAAGTTGTCACGTGTTATTTTGTAAAGCTGCACCACTGTCATTTGTCAATTCTGCAGCTGCAAAGCTGTCACCTGTCATTTTGAGTTTATTTCAAATCTGAAAACAACCTTCACAAAATCGGTCATAACTCCGTAACCGTTTGGGTTTAACTTCCCTCTGAAAGCTTAGAATCTTACCTTTCCAACAAGCCTAGAACCAACTTCCTACTCCTTATACTTTCTCTGCAATCACGATTCACGCATTCGCGAATTTTGCCGCGATTTGCAATTTGGCCCGATTTCTTTACTTGTAAAAAGATAGCTGCTTTTGCCTGAACTGCTAAATTTCGTTTGCCTCTTAAGAACCATCCCTGAATCATTGCTAAAGTGAGCCTGAACTCATCCCAAGTAGCTACTACTCACCCTGAACCTCCTAAAGGGAATTAAAAGCATTTTCAGCATATTTCTCACTTCATTGCCACCACATTCAAAGCACTTGGGTCTGTGTTTCAAAACTCCTATCTGTTGTATAAGCTGCTGGGGGGGAATTTAACTGAATTCTATTTGATTGCATTTCTAAGAACTGTGTGCTCTCCTCTTCATTTCCTTACATTGCATAAGGGGGGGAGTGGATTGCCAGAGAAAAGTGATTACATTGTTTTGTTGAAATCATATTGAATATTTTCTGTATTGCATTTTCATTCAACATTGCATCCATCTGAAACTAGATAAAGCATTCTCTACCACCTTATTCTTCTGTTCCTATTCCCAAGCGTGCTACCTCATCCTTTATACTACTCCTGGGTAACCAAATAAGTTTATTAGTAGAACATTACCCATTGTTGTTAACTGCTCATGTTCTGAAGTGTGATATTAATTATTAATTTATCATAAAAGTGTGATATATATATATTGTTTAATTTTTCTCAAATAAACCTTTTAAACTTGCAAAACAGAACTACTTCCTGGCTCAGTGGGGTCAGGGGGATTCTAAGAGAGGGGTGTTATATAGGGGTAGTCATCCAGAACTCATGAACTGGACATAAAGATAAATCAATAAGGGTTTCCATTCAATATCCCAGACTAGGCATTGACTTAGCTGTAGTGTTGAATTGAATCTCCTTACACAGTCCATATATGACCATGGGACATGATATGCTCTCCCCATCCCCTTCTGAAGTAATGGTAACTGTGTCCCTTTAACCCATGTTGGAAATGTCCTGTTTTCCCCTTACACTTCATAACTGCTACATGACCATCACAATGCCTCCTAAGACTCCTTGGTGTGATTTCCCTAATGGCTGGTTCTGGCGTTGCGCCCTGTTCTACATCCATTTCCCATTCTTCCTCTTCTTCTACCTCTACTACATACCTTACCCTTTCTGAGCGTACCAAATCATAGCCTATGCTACCATGGCACACTGTTTCTCTTGCTGCTGGTTAAAGTTCTGCTTTCAAAGCAACACCTCCCTCTGCAAGCTCCACCTTGAGATCTTTGATAACTAGACAGTAACTGTCACACCCCTGTCTCTGCTACTTGCTCGTTATCTTCCCCCTGCTCCTCTCTTCTTCGCTGACTTACTTGTGCCAATTCTTCCTCCACCTGCTCTCGTGCTTCCTCTTTCCGGTTCCGGAAACTTCTCAAGACCTTCCTCTTTGCCTCTGCCTTTGCCCCCCTTCTCCCCTGTTGATCTGTTTCTTCTCATTGCATTGTGCACCTGGCCACCCTCTTTTCTTTCGGCCCAGGTATCTGCTCACCCTGCCACCCTCCTGCACTGCCTCCAGGCCACCATCTGCACTACGGTTCTGTATCTGTACCCATGCAGTCCCCCTCCCACGTTTCATCTGTACTTATCAGATATACATTTCTGACTAACTTTCACCTGCCACTTGCTGGCTGCACTACAATGGTTTAAAGCCCTTATTTATTATTTATTCTATTTAACATTTATTTGTTTTTCTCACCTCTGCTTCGCAGTTTTCCCCCATTTTTCTTTCCCATGTACTTGCGCTTTCTTAAATGTCACTGGGCCTAGTAAGATCGCCGTTTTTTCTGTTTTTTCTCTCCCTTGCTCCCCTCCCTTTTTGCCTGGTCGCGCTCTGAAACACTTGTGTATGAGCGCGATATAAATAAAATATCATTTAATTTATCATTTCTCTAGACATCTGCACACTAGATTTTCCAACTCCATTTTCAACAGTTCCTCTATCCTGGCATTGGAGGCATTATTCTAGCTTCTGCTTCCATTCTTCACCATTCTGCTAGCCAGGCATTGGGGGTGTTGTTCCTTTCCTCCTTACTATTGCTGGGATGAAGGATTGAGATAGTGGAGGCTTATACTGGGGATTGGAATATCCAGCAGCAGCCGATAAAGGAAAACACCCAAAAAGTGGCACGGTGGTATAGGTCTCCAAGCCTCCCTGCATCTGCCTTATTTCCCCCAACCCTATCTCCAGGGGCCTTCCCTGCCTACTCAAACATCCTCAACAGCTCTAAGATGTTCTGCCTTTTCTCCATTGTTTCCCTTGTACCTTGTTGATAAAAAGGTATAGATATTGTCCAACACCCCTTTATAATTAGCCCCCCTTTGGGCCAAGATCTGAACATCCTACCCTTACTCGTCTCTTGTACATCCTGTTCTTGGTATTTCAGAATCTCTTCCTTGTATCTTGAACACATTTGGTATACATGACCAGTGGAGTCTCCATACTACAAATCAACCTTTATCTACCAGTAGCCCCACAAAATAATTTTACATAAACCCGATACTGCGGCCCTAGAAAAATTACTAAAATTCCAGAACAAAAGTCAATGCTTTCTTCCAAATACGTTTAAACCTCTTGGTAATAACTCACCTCATTCTCACTCACTCAACAATCACCTAACTTAAAACTAATCCACATAAACACTTTTACGCATAAAACAGTATTTTATCAATAAAACACCATTACCATGGTTCCTCATTAATATATCTCCTTCACTTGAGCACAAAGGAGAGCAATGTTTTCCACTACAACACTTCTCTCTCTCCCTTCTTTATCAGTAGTACAGTGCTTTTTGCTATGACACTGCCTTTTCCTGACTAAAAGAAGATCTCCTCTCACTAGTGTGACTACCAAAAATAATAAGCAAAGTACAAAATGGAAAAAAGGACTTACAACATACCAACACACTCACTTTACGAATGCACCCAAACATAAAAAAAGTCATCATCCATGCTAAAGCTACCACCTTCAATGATAGAATTGCAAATGTGAAATCTGACACTAGGGAACTCTTCACTATACTAAAAAAATTAGAAACCCCCCAACACCCCACCGTCCACATTCCTAAAAAACAAAGAGTGTTGTACCAACATCCAAAATGCTATATCACTAAAAAATCGACACCCTACACAAATCAAATACTCAACAATCATCCCTGAAATCCTCACTACAAACCACTGCCAACACTAGCCTTCAAATGTCCTTGGACCTGAGTACCCCTCTATTCCATTTCCAGAAAACCACCGAACTAGAAGCATCTCACATCCTCAAGAGCCTTAAACCTTTATGTTGTCAAGGTGATGTCTGCCCTGCCTCACTTATCGAGGAATGTCCTGAATCTCTCACCCCATTCCTCACAGCCTACTTCAATGCTTCCTTCGAAGCAGGCACTATGCCACCCTGCCTCAAGAAGGCCTGGGTCGTCCCCCTACTAACAAAAAATCATGCTTGACCCCACACTCCCCAACAACTACCAACCAATCACCACTGTCCCTTTCCTGCTAAAAATCTTGGACAGAGCAGCCTACGTTCATATTAAACGCCACCTGGAAACTAAAATTCATCCTAGGAGTTCAGCAATCTGGCTTTTGACCAGGTCATGGTACTGAATCAGCCCTCCTTGATCTGAAAAACCAAATTGATGAGAGCAGGGATGAAGGGAAACCTAATCTGCAGTACCTCCTAGACCTCTCTGCTGCCTTTGACCTAGTCGACTACAAAGTCATTTGCCACCACCTGACCACCTCAGCCACATTCTCATCCGAAGCCACAACCTGGTTTGCCACCTTCCTAGAGGGAAGAGTGATGAAAGTCTTTGCAGAAAATGTGAGCGCACCACCAGCTCCAATCAAGGGTGGCTACTGAGTCTCTCCCACTCCATACAATATACAATATACAATATATTCACCAAACCTCTCTTTGACATCGTGACTTCTTGTACTCCCAATGTATAACATACACAAACGATGCTGATAACACACAGATTCTCCCTCCCCTATCTGGAAACAACTCCAATTACTCTGACATGTTGCACACTGTGAATGCAACTATCCAAGCATGGATGGCAACCCACAGACTCTGTCTTAAAGATGAGAAAACCAAGATCCTTCTGGTCGGACCCTCTACAGTGCTAAAAAAACTTGACCCCAACTACTCGGCTTTTAACATCAATGGCACAGGAATTGCGGCCTCTCCCACAGTAAAAACATTGGGGGTATACCTTGATGCATCACTTTCACTTTCACTGATGCGCCAAGTGAACGCTATTGACTCATAAATAGCCTACACTACTAAAGTTATAAATGCGGCCAGACCATGCCTCTCACCCAACAGCTGCTTATCGATTGCACAAGCTCTGCTTGGTGCTAGACTAGACTACTCAACATTTTCTTCGCTGGCACCTCAGCACACAACTTGCAGAAACAACAGACAATACAAAACAATGCCCTCAGAGCAGAATTAAACATCCCTAAAAAAGAACATATCTCTGCCGTCCTCAGGGCTGAATTATGTTCATGACCTTATTGATTACCCACAAATGCATCTCCAAATCTGCCCCATCATATCTGACTCAAAAAATCTCTAAGAGCCCCTCGTCAAGACCTACCAGAGTCTAAAGTCTGAATGATGACAAAACCGAACTCCTCATAGTAGGTTCCCATACCGCCTTAAACGGCTAGACCCCGGCTTTGCATCGTTCAGCATCGATGGTAGCCGCACTAGCGACTCAAGTCATGTGAAAACACTAGCTGTTCATCTAGAAACATAACTATCCATACAGAGACACATCAATGCCCTTCCCTCCTCAGCGGCCTACATCACTAGACTAATCAATCTCAGCAGAAAGTTTCTCTCCACAAAAATTGCCTCACCCTCGCTAGAGCCATTATAGGTAGCAAATTCAATTACTGCAATGCCATCCTTGCCATCCTTGCATGCGCCTCCTCAAAGAATTTGGTTAAACTTCAGCTGCTCCAAAACAATGACTTCCGGGCTCTCTGGGGCCTCTGGAGCGCTCAGACCACATCTCTCATGTCAGACATGATGCTCACTGGTTGCCAATCAAAGCATGTATTGAATTCTCTCCCTAACACACAAGTGTATCCACAACATGACACCCTCCTTCCTCACCTAACGCATCTCGAAAAGAACCAAACTCCCAAGCCTATGCTCCTCATCCACTTTGTCACTAACCATACCCAGATTCTCGAGGAAAAGAGCCGGAGGCACTTGCTTTACTGTCACTGCCCCTACCCTGTGGAATGCCCTTCCTCCTCACATCCAAGAGCAGGCATCCTACCTCACCTTCAGAAAATTGCTGAAAACCTGGTTGTTCGACAAATTCGACTAACCTGAAACTGGGGTTTCCCCACAACCTGTTACTACCTTGCCTATGTACCATTTTGTATCCTCTGTCCTTCCCTCCTAAGTTTAACAGCACTGTGATACTTAGGGGTTTGGGCCCTGCCAACAAATGAAATAAATAAATAAACAAGCAAATAAATTAATTAATAAAGTCAAGAGAGCCAAAGCTGGAGGCTCCAGCTTCCCATCCATTGCAGCCAAACAATGGAACTCATATGAAATAACCACACAAATAAATAAATAAAGTCAAGAGAGCCAAAGCTGGTGGCTCCAGCTTCCCATCCGTTGCAGCCAAACAATGGAACTTCCTTCCTCACTTGCTGAGAGCAAAAAAATCCTTTTGGGTATTCCGCAAGTCCCTTAAAACATGGCTATTTAACTAGGCACTTATGACCACCCCCACTACAAAAGACGAACATTGAGCACTGCCTGATAGGCCTCCCTATATTCGGCAATGTGTTGTACAGCTTGTGTACGTATAATGTGTATATGTATATAATATCTTTAATCTATTTACCACTAAATGTAACTGGTACTTGTAACAGCACCTCAATGCCCCACATGTTTTGTGCGCTTTGTAAATGAAAAACAAAATGAAATAAATGACTAAATAAATAAAATATCTGACTTTCATTCAGTTTCAATGAACCTCCTATTTTCAAAGAAAATGCAACAACCATTCTAACTCATACACCTCTGGCACAATCCAAGAAATTAAAGAAATAACATCAACCTTCTTCTCCCCTTGGATTTCTCGCAAAGTGCACTTACATAATATGCATCCTCCAAAGTTCTACGAAGGTGCGTCCCTTCAAATGACCTGCATAACTGGGCCACAGAACATTGCTTCAGCGAACAGGCAGAGCTTTACTCAACATGGCACCAGCATGCCATTATTGATATGCATTGAAACGGATTACTGCAGGCAGGCGCCACAGCATAGTGTACGATAAGGAAACATTCTCGGTGGGAGGGCCTTGAAATCATGTCATGGGTCACCAAATGTAGGAATATGACTCCAAAATTCAATGCAAAAAACCCCCAGCTCCCACAGAGAGTAAATGCACTTTATCAAAACAGCAAGTGTATTGCATGCTGTTGGCCGGCAAGGGGTTAGCCAGCGTTGTGAAGCTGAAAACTAACAGTTCCTTCCAGTGCTCAACAAAGTTGCAGCTTTTAGTCACATTTGAACAATTTACATAATCACACATATTCTGTTACAAAGTCATACCACGAAATCCCATTGGCTAACCCTGTGCAAGGAATTCTAATGCCTCACCATTCTCAAACCCCATTGGACACATTGACAAACCGCAATCCTCTTCCCACATGCGCTCATTCCATAATCAGTGATGACATTCTAAACATAATCTCCTTATTAACTAAAAACACTTCAATGTATGACTTGGCCAGTTTGGTAGAAAACGTTTAACCCAGTACGTGATGTGCAAGGCTTTTACTAGAACACATCAATCAAGAGAAGGGAGAGAAACAGACAACCATGTTTTTGATCAAGAAATAAACATCTAGTCATCCCAGACATGCTGGGGTCCCATGTTTACTTCTTCTGCATTCCTGCATGTTACCTTATTTTCAGCTTCCATCTCGGATCATAAAGACTCCAGCACACATCCTTCTTATCTTTCTAAGAGCCTAAACGAAACCCATAAAACACTGGGTAACTCTATCTTCCAGCACCCATTCCGTGTGTTTTATTAACTAACCACAATTCAACTCACCATTTTGCTGGAATGAACAATAAGACTCTGTGCTCCCAGGAAGATGTGTTGCCTATATCCACAAAGCCATCTGATTGTAAACCCTCGAGCCAATGGCATTTCATTTAATCTTTGCCTCGAGTAACCATTTGATGCTATTGCCTGCTGTCCTAATGTGGTTTGCTTCATTCCTTCTTCATTGACCTAATCATTCAACCTGTTGTGATTGGTTAATCAGTTTGTCTGTTTCTTTTCTTTTGTTTATTTATTTATTTATTTATTTGTGTGTTTATTTATTTATTTAGACGTCTGAAAAGGAAAATATGCCTGTGAAAGTTGTAGGTTATTGACCTATAGAATACACATGTTTACTTTTTAAGTCGGCATTTTGTAGGAGCATGTATTGACTGATGAATATGAAAATTGTTATTTTTCATAGTATATGAGTGAATGTGAACATATATTAAGAAATTCATCAGAATAGCCTGTGAAGAAGGATAACACAGATATCAGAAACATGTTGGCAAACATATTTGAAACATGAAAATTTAATTAGGTTTGCTGTTAATTCTTGATGTGGGGGATATAAAAAAGTGTAGTTAATGCAATCAGAAATGTGAACATCTTGTGGCTCAAGTCTCAATTGGGCTAGGAATTCTGGCTATGTATGTTTGTAAGGTGACATTTATGTTGGCATATGTTTTGTGGAAACATTAAAAGTGTTTTTGTAACTACTTCTTGAACATATATTTTTTTAAGTGTTTTTGGAAAATATTTTTTTAACATAGATTTAGTAGAAAACAGATTCTATTTCTTTGATACAACACACAAAGACAGATACATGACTGTTTAAAGAGGAATTGCCCGGGTGGAGTATACTGGGATTATCTGTTGGTATCAACAGATTTTGGATAAATAATTCAATCCTTCAGGCCATCCAAAGTTCACGTCTGCAAACCAAGCTCACTGCGGCCTACATGAAACCTAGCTATGGGGGAACAGTGTTCTGCGATATTCGATGCACTCACAACAAACCCCACATTCTCTTATTATCCCAGAAGGTGTCTCCCATCTATACCACGATCGAATCGCACATGTAAATTGTTCAGGACTACCGCACACCTCAGTGGGTTTCCCCTTGCAGACTTCTCTGTCACGCATGCATAAAGCTCCTCACTTCCGACTCTAAGCACTTTAAGCTGTACATTGCACAATTACATTGTGTCTCCATGACTTCTATTATGTTGCTTCATGATGCAAATCTAAAATGAGCCCAAAATAAACACAAAGTAACACTTATAGTAGCATTTATCCCAATCCATTTACCTACACTTAACACGTTAAAGTTCAGCCTTATGTCAACATTGCATCTACTTAACCACAGCTTTGTTCTAATACAACTTGAGCAACGAGAACCTCTTCTCTACATTGGGACATGAAACATGCATTCCAACAAGATTCCAGTGGATAGGCATCAACCATATGTGCGGCTCAAGCCTAGCTGTCCATTCCTGACGACCAGTCTCTAATTAAGATGAGCGAGTCACTGAGGAGGCTGGCCCAAAGGCAGCATCCAAACTGCTCACAAAGCTTTCAACATTTGTCAGTTATGTAAGGTCCATTTATATCATTGTCATCCATGAGCTTGACATACCTGGTGTAGTTACCAATTTCTGGCTGGTTTGTGCATTTGTACACCTAATGAAGTTGTTGGTGCTGTAGAAAAATATCCTTCTACATATGCACTGTCTCTCCTCTTTTTACTTTGAAACATGGGTTCACAAGGGAAGTCAGAAAGTAGTCACTGTTCAATTTGAAGCCAACTACCTGTGGATCACTAGGCAAGGGTATAAGGTAGTCCCTCACCAGCTGTGCCACATAGTCATCACCTGCCATGGTGCGGACCCTCAATGTGATGTTCAGGTTGATCTCAAGCAGGTACACTTGAGGGAGAACCTTACTCACAGCTGTGTCGTGAAGGCTACCTCCCTTGGTGGTTTCCTCAAAAGCTCGTAACACGGGGAAGACCTTCTAAAGCAGCTGCCACTGAAATGGTGTTAAAAATGCAGCTTTTAGAACTCTGCTGCGAGCATTGAAGCACACTGTGATTGTATTGCACTGCTCATGTAGTGTGCTGATCCACTGTGAGCACTTCTTTGACAGACTCTCTATGGATGATAAAGCTTGTGACCATGGGTCAAGGGCCTGAACAAAGCAGCTGATGTACATATCCTTGCCAAAACTTAAAGCAGTAGGGTCCTTCTATCAATTGTCTGCTGACACAATGCTTATACGCAAACTATAAGGCCTAACTACACTGTCCTTCCACCTCCTTGCCCCACCTTTTCCCAGAGGTCAGCCCTCTTCCCTGAAGCCCTCACAAGAATAACGTTGCCTAGTGCCAAACTGAAAACACCTGCTGCCTCCTTAGGTTACTCAGGGACCCTTCTTGTCTCTTTAAGGAATTAATGTCCACCCAGTGTGTTGTGATGGGCATGTAGTCGCTACTCTGACCACTGGTCCGCATGTCAATGTTGAAGGGGACTTTTTGGCCCATGGAGTTGTACTAGCGGTACTAGTCCCACTGTAACCATAGCCTCAATGTACTATTCTGGTACTGCTTTGCAAGAGAAAAATCATTGGCCAGGAAATTCCTTTCTGTGATCGATTTTAACCTAAGGTTTCAGAATCCTATAATTTCTGCAATGGAGTAGGGTGGGATATCTGTTGCCAGACCTATAGCCAGGCTAGCATTGAGCAGTCACTGATTGTCATGGGACTTGCAATGTTTTTCGCCACACTCAAACTCTTGCATAGCTTTGACACAAAGGAGGATCATTGCTATGCTCCACTGAGGTACAGTGGTTAGAACAAGGAAGTGGCCATATATGGTTGCTGTTTATTCTCTGTGCAGTATTTGACTTTTTAGCAGGCTAGCAGCACACAGGATCGGTTCCTGTGTCCCTAATTGTGCTGATGGTGTTCTAGGTGTCACACAATTATGTGATGTGCTTTCAGATCTACAATGGGAGGCCTGTTTCTCTAAGAGACTGAACACAGGAGGGAGGCGAGCTTCTATTCATTGTACAGCCTCCTCATCTGTGGTGTCATTCTCTTCTTCCACCTCAGTATTCCATCTAATTATGACTGCCTCCTGACCTGGTGGGTGTGAGTGATGGACATAGATACCTGAGATTGTCAGTCTCCTCCCACTTTTCAAGTGCTCCTTCTGTTCCTTCCTGATATTTCTTAGATAAGATCTGCACACCTCCCCCTTTTGCCTCTGAGATGGTGAGAGGAACTTTCATCGGGGGACGGCTCCTCAGCATCGGATGTATTACCAACATATCTATTCCATTCCCATGGGTCTTTGAGGTGCCATTCCATTCCCTCTGGGCACATTTTCTATTCAGTCCTTTCAGACATTCCTCCACCTGTGATGGAGTGGTAAAACAGTGAGTTTTGTCCCCCTGAATCGCTCTCAATGTACTGAGTATATCATTGAGTAATGCAACTGCGCTTTCCACAGATGCTGCTTCACTCCCATGTACAATTTACGGGCTGACGGCACTGTATTGGTGAAATCTGAATATATTGATATTGTTTTATCCTGAAATCCCAGTGTACTTCCCTTTCTTGCCATTCACAACACATTGTCCCTGTAGTAGAGATGCTTTGCAATAATTTTCGGCGGGGCAAAGAGGGGTCTCCTCCAGCACCGGCCTTGGTGACCGTGCCGGATGAGCACAAAGAGCTTGTTCCAAAACAATAATTAGAATGAAGGCTTCTACACCATAAATGTCTCTTGGAATGTTCTTAACATATGCCTCTGCAGCGGCCCTCCAGCTCCTCATTCTTCGGTACGATTATTTTCAGCAATGCTCTCACTTCAGACCAGTGGTCGAAGTGAGCAGGAGCAGTTGGGAGCGGTGCTCCTCTACTTTTTTTTAAATGAAGTTGTATAGCTCCTATACTTTTATTTTAAAAAGAAACCGTCCGGAACGGTTTCGTTTTAAAATAACAGTGTACGAAGAAGTTGAAACTTGCACTTTCAGTGCACTGAACTGAACCATTCTCTTAAACAGCAGGCAAATGTGTTTGGAGGTTTGTATTGTGTGTGGGAGGGAGCAGGGCAATGGGGTTTGTGAGGAGCGGGGCAGGCTAGCAGGGAACACTTCGATCACTGCTTCAGACACCTCATTGGATACTGCCAGGTTTGGATCCTCAACCACGCATATGTTCTGCTCCACTTGGTCTAGTCACTCGCTGTGCTGATTGAGTCTTAATTGCATGAAATCCATCTTTCATGTTAGTGAACCAATATTATGGTCCAGTTAACCTATACTTGTTTTAAGATGAACAGACATTATAACCTAGGGGTCAGGGTCATTAGCTGATTTCCTCGAGGGTCCAGAACAGGGGTCTGTGTCACTAACCTGCAGGGAATCCCGCTTACATGTTTACCCCCACCAGGACCCTGTTGGAGCTCAGATTTCATCAGCCATCGTTCTGTGACCTCACCAGCCCATCCATGGAGGTTATTTACGGTAGATGGGAGAGTTTCTCTTACAATGGTCAGCTTCAAGATTGTCCGTCTGTGACCTGTGGGACAAGTGGAGGCACTGTAGCACCTGCAAATCTGTACAAGACATGCATAACAGTAGTAGTGAATAACTTTATTTTGACACATCATGAAAGAAACATAACATAATTGTTAACAAATACATATGTAAAATCATCATACAATAAAATAACATTTCCAACCTTATTTAAAACAAAGCATTCTGTACAGATCGTGTTATTGTAAACATAGACAGCATTAGATAAATTACAAAATCTGAATAAATCAATCAATGCATAGTAATGTAATTTCGAAAGTTAAAATCCATCATAAAGTACAATAAAACATTAAAACAAGTAATTACAATATTACATAATATAATAATTAACAGCAACATTTCTATTTAGCAAAGAACATACATATTTTTTTCATCAGTAAGGAAAATTAGTACCCAGCGAGAGACAATCAGAATGCAACAAGCATTCTGATTGGCTCTCGCCGGGTCATTACCCGGCCGAGAATCCTTCGATTCTCGGCCGGGATTCCAGCCGCCTTGTCCTCGGCGGGGGGCGTGGCGGCCCCTCAGCCAATGAGGAAGCTCGAAGCGGGGCCATCCCCGCTCCGAGCCTCCCCATGGCTGGAGGCTTACTTCATCCCCCGCCGGGGACTCAGGTAAGATTTTTTTTTTCCAGCCTTTCCTCTCTCCTCCCTCCCCTCCCCACTTACCTTCTATCCCGCGGTCTCTGGCGGGGGACGATGGAAACCTCCAGCCGTGTGGAGACTCGCTCCAAGCCTCTGCACGGCTGGAGGCTTCCATTGTCCCCGCCAGAGACAGCGGTACTTTAAAAAAAATATATATATATTTTCTTCCTCCCCATCCCCTCCCGACCCCACTTACCTTCTTTTTTCTTCTGGTCTTGGAAGCGAACGCGCTGGGAACACTTCTGTTACCAGCGCGTCCGCTCCCGATGGCCTCCATGGAAAGGGAAAATGAACTACGTTTTCCCTTTCCATGGCGGCGGGCATTTTTTTTTATTTATTTTTTTTCTGTTCCGAAACGTGTTTCGGAACAGAAAAAAAAGCAACAATTAGTACCCCGGTCTAACGGGCCGGGGTACTAATGGCAATAAGCCACTCGGTGGCGGGCCAATACCGCTCGGGCCTATAACTCGCCCCGGGGGCATTACCTGGGGCGGTATTGCCCCGCCACCTCATGGCTTATTCCCACATTAAATCACAACCCTTAACAATTGGGATTAAGAATTTGCAGTCACTTTGAACTGCAAAACATTACACTGCATTGACTTTGCACTAAAGTTCCATGAATCAGCGTGAGCGTTGTCAGTGCAAAGTTATGAATCGATCCCCTGCAGTATAGAGTTTTAAATGTGGAACAAAAGAATAAAAAATGTGTCAGATCCTCAGTGGTAGAACCATCACAAACACACGATGACAGCCTATTAGACTTTTAATTACAAATCCAACAATGAATTACAGACGGTATCGGAAGGTGGTTAATCCTAAAGTTAATGCTCAAACCAGATCATGTAATTTTCCATAAAATGATTAATTGAAAACTCAAAATAATGACGTACTTAGATCACAATTCATCAACGCACTTTAAAAATCTGGATTTCCTCAACCATGCCCCAGACAAATAATTAGCAAAAGCGGACACTATGCCTGAAAATTGTATAGAAACGCAGTCACTGGATATCTACTGCTGCATGTATTATGTTGCCTTGTATTTTTAAGTGAAGGAAAATTAAACATCAAAGATTTGAAGAAAAAAAAGAAAAACTGTATTTCCACAACTGCTAAAGCCCTGATTCTGTAGTGTTTTCAGCAACAAAAACCATGCTAGCAAGAACAACAAAATAGAACGTGTTGCAGTGCTTCTTTAGTATAGTATTATGGCACTTCATAAAAATATCAGTGTGCAATATGTGCACTAGGACCCCAACCGGCCCACAGAGCTGGGGGTTACCCAATAGCACTTTAAGATGAGTTGCAGCACCCGTCAGATGGATGGGGAAGCAGATTAATATTCACGCATCAAATCAATAATGACAACTCGATAGTTTGGCAAAGGGAGTCCATTTAATGACAAGTACAAAAAACGGGGAGTTCATGAATATCAGCAATCGCTCGAACTTCCTTCTCGCTTCAACTGCCATTAATTTCATTAAAAAATACATTATTTATGCTAAAAACATGTCATCGCTGACGTGTAACGCTTAAAATCTGGCATGCGATTCTATTGGTTCTAGGAAGGTAACTTTAATATAGGTGTTATATCTGTATATGGTAACAAAGTGAGGGGATTGGATAAATAGTGTCATGTGGAGCATCTAAGCCATTCCTTCAAAATGGCTAGTGTAGACGTCACTAAAAGTACAAAATCTCATTGGTTCTACTAACTATAGGACCCTTGATTACTTGGACCACTATGATTGGGTTGGCATCAACCCCACTCATACTTTTCCAGTAGCTTATCAGCGTGCAGAATAGCCGGCCAGGTCCAGGGAGTTCATCTGCATCCCCAGCCTCCCTCCAATTATTGCAACAATCAATCATCACTTCAGTGTTCATGTGTCAATTATTTCTTTGTATTTTGGCCTTGGGTCTGCTTCTTGGTCTGGAAAAGTTAAGGCGTCTGGGCATGGCACAAGTCCATGCGCAGGTGTGAAAGTTTCATCCCTTCTACTTACTCGGTCACGTGATTTCGACACTGTGAAATCGTCTTATTCTTCATGCAATTTGTGTATTTGATTTAATTTTGCCAGCCATCTGCCTTCTGTGGCTTATCTTGACCTTTCAGAATAGGATACTCTATTCTTCTCTCCATTAATTGTTTCCACTGTTGGTCTATTCTGGCTGATACGACCTTGGCTTCTTGGCACGATTTGCCTTCGTCCTAGTTTCTCTCTGTCCTTAATTCTTGATTTTCCTGCTGCGAAGCTCTCCTCTTGAGACCTTTAGTAATCTTTGGCCGGTTCTGCTCTTTTGCATAGTGAAAGTATACTTATATAAAGTGTTCCTTTTGAGGTAGATATGTATAGGTGGCACATGCCACAATTTATCTTACTACTAAGCTTAAGCAAGCCTCATGAATTCTTGCTACTTGCTGTTCCTTGCATATGTACATGTTTTAACTGGCTGCATATCCTCATCATGTTCATGGGATAAGTTTCTGAAATTTGACATCAATTATTTCACTTTAAACTTAGGATGTTGCTTATCCATGGTGTTTCGTCTCTTTTCATCATTCACAGGTTGTCATATATTCTATATGTTAGTCAGTCCAGGTTCTTATGACATCATCATTCGTCTTCTTTTAGTATCTTCTTGACCTCTTCAGGTATTGCGTTTTGACAATCATCATTCCGTCTCATTTGTCGATATGATTTTCTCAATGGGTACCTCACTGTCTAGGTTTTCTTAGGTGTTGGTACTACTGGCTTCAATAATTGCTGTCAGCTTGATAGGTACTTGACAGAGCCCCACTGTGGCTCGCTGCTGGTTTATTTGCTCCTCATACGTCACATATTTCGGCGTGAACATTCCTGGTACTTCAAAATGGGCATTTGGAGTGCGGATCATGGTTGGGACCTCCTCTAAAAATGGATTCTAGAATTGTTCCAATGTAAGGATGTCAAAATGCATTGTGTACAAATACTTCATCTATTGGATTTCAATATTGTCTAACTGTGCCTCTGGCCAAAACACAATGTTGCCAATAAATGTCATCACAACTCATTGCAGTGAAATGACTTGATCATCGACAGATCTAAATGCCTCTGGTTTACTGCTTAGTTTTACCATCTAACCTAAATTGATTTGCCATTATAAGAAGATCTGCAATGGCTGGTTTCTATGGGTCAACCAGGAATGCATAAGAATGCTCAGGTAGTCATGGACCATGACCCTTTTCCTGTTCCATAATGCACATAGTGCATAGAATTGTCCTAAACAGTGTCATATGGTCTTGTGTGTCTTCCATCCAGGCCTGTGTTGTGATTATCTCCACTGGGTTACAGATAGGATGTTAGTAGTGCTTGTATAGGTTGATCAGATATAGTTTGCGCCCCCACCCCCACCTTCCCGGCTCACATGATGCTCATCCACCCCAGCCTTTTCCCCTCTGTGGTTGTGCCATCTGTAAACTCCTACACCGTGCACACCAACACACCATTGGGGTCTGGTTGAGCACTGCCTCTACACATTTAGGGTCTGATTCACAGAAGCATTTTGTAATGGCAGAATCTCATTTCATTTTATATACCTATTATGCATTTGGAATGCACTTATACATCAAATAAATTGTTATGTGCCACAGGGCAACAGGGCGGGACCATGGGGGCGAAAGGCAACTATAATAACAATAAAGAGAAAGAAGCAATAGGCGGTCCTACTAGGCCTTGTGAGCATTCGGAGCGTGCAAGTGCAGAAAAAGAGAGGGGTGGGTGGGGTCTTAAGTGCTAGGAGTTCGATTGAAGCATTGAAGCATTGAAAAATCTGTGAACCAGACCCTCAGTTACTATCTGACTCAATTTAGTTCTGCCCTAGACTTTGGTTACATTCTATCTCCAGTGTGTTGCCAGGAAAATATTGTATCATGTTAGCAATTGCTTTGTATAAAGAAAGCGTTGTTCTGTTCACCCTGTGCTATTGGTTTACCCGACATTGTATTCAAGGCCATTATTAGTGTTGAGTGGCCATTTGTCTTGGGCCAGTCTGAAACGGGCGGGGGTAGGGTTCTGCTATGAACTGATCTGAAACATCAGTGTGGAGTCAATCTGCATCACTCACTAACTGCGTTAATCACAGTGGACGTTCAACCACGTTGCCTGACGCTGCCAAAAGACGTCAGCGGCTAGAGCCCCAGGGTTAAGGACCAAAGGGGAAACCATGGAAATCCGTTACTGTAGGAAAGTGGGGCAGCATAAAATCAGAAGTTCTAAGGTTTCAGGTGTGTTGGCTGATCCACACCCCCTACAAAAGCGCTTCTCTTTGGGAAAACTCTAAAAGGACCCACTCTAGCTAGCATAGGCATGCGATTTCTCGTACTCGCACACACCTTCTGGGCCTGATGCAATAACCAATATTCGTCTTGAACAGATGTATTGTCTAACCTATTCCACAGTGTTAACAGTTCACCAAAATCCTAGGCCAAGCGAAAGTTCTGTCACATATTCTTGATCCCAGACACCCAATGACATGGCAGGAAGCACCATTGCTTGCTCATTGGACCCACTAATAGCCAAGTGTGTCTTTTTTAAACAGCATTGACTGAAAACCAAAGAGGTCAGTTCAGGATAGATCAAAACACAAGAAAATTGCCTTTGCACGTCACTTTTCCGCTATGTGTGTGGCAAGGAGAACAGGTTTCAGCAATTTCAGGAGGCAATTACAACAGATTCCTATGGATTGCACCTGCTTTCACCACCTGGCCATGTCTGGCAGATTCATAGGAAAAGACTGCATTACAGCCTGCATGAAAATACATGCTGGGGGTGGTGCCACGAGTCCATGCTGTTTCTCAACTCCACCTAGTTGTAGAAAATCCTACAGATAGGCAAACATGGCAGTAAAAGTGTAACACCACTTTTACAGCCATTGCACCATTCCCCAGGAACTGGAATACGACCCTTAGTTTTTAATAAAAAGTGTTTGATCACGGTCATAAACAACTAGCTACTAAAACTGGTCAGATGTAAAGACATACTGGGTTGATTGAGTCACTGCAAACATACAATTTGCTCTGCTCCACACTGATTCATGGAGAGGTGCAGTGTATTATTGCCGTGCAAAGTCCTTTTGCACAGCAAAAGGACACTTTGCACTGTTCCGTGAATTACAGTGTGTATTGGCATTGCAAAGTCACTTTGCACCAGTGAAAATTCAATCTGTACTGTGCAAAGAATTCCATGAATAAGGCCCACTTACTTATAAACAATCAATAATCAGGTTTGTTAAATTACAGGGGGAGCTAGCAAGAACAAAGCAGTAACTATTGCAAATACTACTGGCCCCAACCCTAATGAACCATTACATTAATAGTCATCATATACCTATTATCCTACAAGGGGCAATTGACCGAAACGCTGATCTGGGACAAACACAATTGTGCAGAGTATTAGCAATAGGCCAAACATGGCCTAGTGCAAAAATCATATGCCTTCAATGCAATTTTGATCCAGGGCACAGTGCTAATATGAATCTGTGTTAGTACTAGGGCAAACTGTATTGAAAGAAAAGGTTTCTGCTCTAAATAAAATGTTGCCCTGGTGCTAATGCCGCACAATATCACACTTGCACCGTACCACGTATATGCAATCCCGCCCCAGATATCCTAAGACTTACAGAAACAGTTGCCATGAAATGTCTGTTGGTGCTAATTGCCACTATTTGTTCACACAATGTGTGGGCCTGATCAAATACACGATTGCTGTTGGAAGCGGCTGCTGTTGTGTGGTTGTGTAGCACGGCTTGATGGTGCTAGGTGCTTTCCTCTGGCTTCCTGTGATTTCGAAGGAGAGCAGCTGAGTGGAGATGGCGAGGAGAGATTTGCCGCAGAGTGTAACGCGGTGAACTGCATGGAAATCAGCTGGCCCAGTGCAGTAATCTTGGGTATTTTTCATCTTCTAGGTCTGTGCTCCTAGCCTGCCTTGCCTCGTATGTCGGTTCTCTCGAGCCCCTGTGCTATGACGTGTGGCTAGTGGAAGTCGTGCAGAGCTCTGCTGGGATACACGACCCATGGGGCATCGCTTGAGTCTCTCCAGTCCCTTGAAACTGTGACTGGAGTGAGGTTAGGATGGTAAGTGCTTGCAAAGTGTGAATGAAAGGAGTCTGACTTTAGGTACTCTCTCTGGGCCATCGTCTGCCATTTTCTTCTCTTTTCTTTCTTAACTAGTGAGGGATTTTACTGCAATGAGAATAATTAGACACCAACGAGATATGCAGCCTCTACAGTCCTGCTTCGAGAATCAATCAATTTGGAAGGCGTTTTCCCCATGAGTCTGCCAACCATAGAGGTGCCAGAGAAGGCCAATGCGGAGGTGGACAATAATCATTGTATGGAAATTGCAAAACAAACAGTTGTGCAGAAAGGACCTTCAAAGAGGTGAATGGTAAAACAAATAAAGGGAGAGAGAGCTCAAAAATAAACTCAAGAAAGTGTTTGAGAAATCTCAACCAGGTTGATGATTTATCTGTGTGTCGAGAGCATATCCAAGGTAAATCGGTTAATGATTGAAGGTCATCAAGTGAGATGTGTGTCAGAAATCCTTTATATTTGGAAGGAAACAAAGATAACTGTACACAAACTAAAATGCTGGAAAAAATCACTCAGGGAATGAGTAGATCATGGTTATCGGACCAACGAGAAATCGAGGCCAGCATTGCTGCTCAAAATTCAAAAAATTATAATGCCGTGAACAGACCCAGAATGAAAGACGCAGTTCAGCAAATGGAATTCCTGGAAGTTCCTGGGGAAACACAATTGACTGCTATAAAGACAGAAGTGCCGCAAACAGAAACAGATGTAAGAGCCTTGAAGTGAATTCATCTCAACGATGCCAGGGCGAACCTGATTTGGCAACAAAATTCCCCCTAGGAAGATGGGAGCCAATATTTTACTGCGGGAAAAGGCCATCTAAACAACTATTAGTGAAAGAAATCACAATGCCAGTTCAATAACAATTGAAAGCCACCAGTGCAGAGGATGTCCTGCCTCAAGGGTCAGGAATTGTGAACAATTTCAGGCAAGCTGACCAAATCTTTGGCGAATTCCCAATCAGCAAACTCCCTTCCATTGGGGTCAGAGAGAAACCAGGTCGTAGTAGTAAGCAACCAGAATAAAGAGAAGAACAACAAAATTATATTTGCTCGTCCCAAAGTCTGTATCGAAGAGCTTGTGCCAGTAGGAACCCAACTGGTTCTTAACATACATGCCATATTACAAATTACAAAAGAAATCCATGACCTCTACCGTCTCTGTACCTATGATGTTGATTACATCCATTTCCTGTATGATGACTGTACGAACATTGTAGAAATTGGATCAAAGTCCTGTTTGGGAGCCAATGCACTCCTAGCACCCCAAAATGATTTTCTGAAAATAGGGTATGCAATTGCAAATAAGAAGCCTGAGTACAAAAGAAGGACTGCATCGGAGGGTAGTACTAGTAGGTGGGGTAGGGAACGATCCTCAGATCCTATTCAACCAGGTGTGATTGAGGGGTTCACAAGTAAGGGAGGGGTGGCGGGGGAAGTAAATCAATTCAGTGCTTTATTTGACTGAAAAATCAAAATTTGGTCATTGCTGCCTGACATTCTCTCACATGCTTTCCAGAAATTAGGGGAGAGTAATGTGTCTCTTTAGTCAACTGAGAATTTAACAATGCTAATTTGGAACACAATGGGTCATAAGAGCTTCACAAATGACCGCACACGAGTAGAAATGTTTGGAAAATATGACCTAATTTTACTGCAGGAGACCTGGTTAACGTCAGGATTCAAAATACATGGTTTCACCATATTCGAACAAAAGGCATCAGATCAGAACAGAAGATGCACCTTGGTGGGCTTATTAATTGCCTCGCAGAATTTGTGAATAATGTTATCATAACTATTATTGAGAAGCTCACCAGGTGTCCTAACTGTAAAATGATACTATCAGGTCGGAGCAACATTGAGAGGCTTTATATTAGTGAATCTCTATTGTAACCCCTTGTGTTCAAGCTTGGACATATTTATGGCGAATGTATCTGTAACATTATCGGAGGCAGCCTCTCTGGGTGGGTCATCGAGTATAATACTGGCGGGCCTGGCACTAAATCCATCCTCGCATTAAAAACGTAGTATGCTGGGATAATGGGAAAAAATGAATCATCTATATTGATGAGTGGGGCCTCGTCCTTGGTAATAGACGTATTGAGGGGGATTGGACACCGGCTTCCACCTCGAAAAGAAGCCAATCTAGGTTGATCATTGACTACATTATACTATCGAGGGACATGTTCGATCAATGTCTATTTATGGAGATCAAGACAACCACAAACAGTGATCATAGCATGGTAATCACAAATTTCTCATCAGCGGAAGTAACATCAGTGACCATTTTGAGGCAAAGGCTAGAGGTGAATCCAGGGGGGGCAGATTATTGAAGTTTTCAGCACGAGGTCTGATGCCGACTAAAACATTAACCAATACAGTGACCCCGATGTCGCAAGTACTCCTCAACTCTGCATGCCCCCACCCCTCAATTTCCTAGATTTGATATGAGAACAGGATAAAAATAGCTATATCTTTTTTTTTTTTTTTAAACTTTATTTATATTGCTTGACGTTGCAACAGGGACATAGGTGAACAATACATTGTGTATTACCGTCTCAACAGTATAATCACATATGTTCTAGTACCAGTATCTTGCAAATTGCATATACATGAGTTTTGAAGTGGGGGCCAATTGTCAGACATGCGGTTCAACATTACAGTTTGAAGCATGCAAGGGCATTGCATCTCCATTATTGTCAATGTTCAGTGATTGCAGGTATGTACAGAAGGGGGGCATATATTTGTTGGTCTGCTGGTTGCCGATTGCATAGTGACCCAAAGGTTCCTTAATGTCAGACGCCCATGTGACGGCGTGTAGCCATTGGTCCATAGTGGGACTACCAGGGCGCATCCACAGAATCAATATGCAGCGTATCGCTAGTAACATACAAAGACCAGGCAGCTTCCTATACCTGCGCCGAAGCGTTGAAAACTCATGAAACAAGCATCTCATTGGGAATGGTGCTACAGTACAGTCTAGCATCACCGACACCACCTCACATATACCTTCCCAGAAAGCAACCATTTTCAGACAGGCCAAAATCATATGGATATGTCCTACATTATCAGTGCTACATCTCGGGCACTTAGTGGAGTGTTCATGTGACATGAGGTGCAGTCTAGTCGGGGTGTAGTGATATCTATGCAGCAGTTTAAATTGAATTAAGCGAAATCTAGAGTTTAAGGACACATCACGAGTACGAGCACACATGGAATTCCAAATCTCGTCCATTATATCAATACCTAGTCCCTTCTTTAGACCCCACAAAGCTTAAGTAGTGGTTGACATGGCCTGTCCTGCAGCTGACTTTATAACCTGGACAATCCCTCACGGGCCGAAGTGCCCTCCATGACCAGAGTTAGTAGTGGGTTGTTAGGCAGAGCCAGGGCAACTCTTCCCACAGGCTCTTGATCACTCAGCTCAAGCCAGCATAGCGTAGCCATCGGGAGGGGTGCGTCCTCAGGAACTCAGGCAGGTCTTGCCACTCAGTTAAGGACCCCATCACATAGACGTCTCAGCGGAAGCCGTAGCTCTCCACTGACCAGTTGCGCGCAGTCTTCTTGTCCATTGAGGGGGTCCCTGGTGAGCAGTTCCACAGAGGAAGGGCGCTGTGAAACAGATCGGGGATACCCACCTTCTTCCAGATTTTGCCCCATGTGAATATCGTAACCCCGGATGGGTCAATGTCACCCAGATTCTGCACCAGTGAGGGAATAACCAAGGATCACATATCACGGGTTCCAGCTGCCTGCCGCTCCACTTTGACATGAGGAAGAAGGCTATCAGAATCAAACCAATACACTGCATAATGCGCCTGGGCTTGAAACCAATATCTCTCAAAGTTCGGGGCAGCAATCCCACTCGGAATCTATGGTCTCGTCAACATGCCCCATTTTACCTGGACAGCACCCGAATGCCATAGGAAGCTGTTGATCGCACATTTATGTTTTTCCAACAGCTCGGCCCCAGGCCAGAGTGGGACATTTAGGAATCAATGCTGCGGAAGCACCACAATCTTGAGTAGTGCAACACCTCCAGCCACCGTGATTGGTAGCTCTGCCCAAACACTTAGCTTCTGCAAAAGCGTTGACAGATAGACCCTGTAGTTTGGTTCATACAGCATTGTCTGGTGACGCGTGGTGATAACACCCAGATATTTGATCTCTCACGGGGACCAGGTGAACCCAAGAGGTCAGCGGGAACAGCTCGGGCTTGATGCAGTTGACCCTGAGCCCGGATAGGGTACCAAAGAGGAGGACATCGTGCATGATTGGTGCGAGATTTGCTTCAGGGTTATGCACATATAGCAACGCATCGTCTGCATAGAGTGATATGATCTCAGGCTCCCCATTCAGTCTCACGCCTCTGTGGGCATGCTTCTGGCAAATCGGACCAGCCAGGGGTTCCTTTACCTCTGCGAATATCAGGGGTGAAAAAGGGCAGCCCTGCCTGGTCTCCCTGGCGATGTCGAACGGAGCGGAGAGAAGACAATTACTGCATACCCTGGCCACCAGGATGGAAAAGAACAACCTCACCCACGAGGGGGCCAAAGTTTCTTCCAGCATGGCACACAGGAACCGCCATGACACCGAGTTGAAGGCCGTTTGCATGTCTAGAGTCACCGCTTGCACTTCTGGGTCTATCAGTGCCAAAATATTAAAAAGGCACCTAATGTTAAGTGCCGTGGAGTGCCCCGGTATAAACCCAATTTGATCAGGGTGAATAATAAACGTCATGTACGGGGCGAGTCAAAGGGCCAGTACCTTGGCAAAGACCTTCACATCACTGTTTATCAATGAGAGGGGGCGATAGGAGCCGCATTGCGTGGAAGGCTTAACAGGCTTAACAGGCTTCAGTAATACTGAGATGACCGCCTCCCAGCATGGAGAGCAGCCTACTTGTTGCGCAAGACTCTTCCCACATGTCAGACAGCCGAGGCACCAGGCGAGCATTGTAGCATTTTTAAAAATTGTAAAAATCAATTGTTAGGGCATCGGAACCAGGGGCCTTGACCGATGTGATCAATTCGCTGGCTCTCAGTATCTCCTCAATGGACATTGGGCCATCCAATGCCTCTCTGGCTTCATCGGTTAACACCGAAACTGGGAGATCATTGAGGAATGCCTCGATATCGGACGCAGACGCTGTGTCATTATTTGCATATAGTGATTCATACAAGCAGCAGACCTCCTCTTTAACTTCAGAAAAGGTATGGACTAGAACCCCTTGCACTCCTTCGATCAGGGAGATATGCTGAGTGTTGTTCTCCTGACCTGCCAATCTGGCCAATAGTCTGCCCAGGCACTCCCCCCTGCATACTGTCTTGTGGAGCGGGGGTCGTCAAGGAACTTGCGCTCCCCTAGCATATTATGTCTAAAGCCGGGCAAGCAGGGTTTCACTCCCCCAGATCCTCCGGTGGATCGCTCTGAGGATCCCAGATTCCTTTGCCAGGGCCACACCGTGGATGTAAGCCTTAAAGGCCTCCCACAGGGTAGAATTTGAGTCCACTGTCCCAGTGTTAATCTCAATGTATTAGTCGATACAAGATCCAAGCTCGGTCTCGAAGACAGGATCTAGCAGTACATTTGGCTTAAGTCTCCATGATTGCCCTGTCCTGTCATTTTCACACCACGCTAATGACACTGTCACCAGGGAATGGTCAGAGAAGGTCCTGGGCAAGATTGCCCCCATATCTATACGCCCAAAGAAGGTATCAGACAACAACTATCTGTCTATGCGTGAGTGTGAGTCGTGTACTGTAGAGTAAAAAGAGAACTCGCAGGACAGCGGGTGCAGCAGTCTCCAAGCATCAATGACCCCCAATGAAGTCTGCCCCTCCAAAATGGCCTTGGCCGACCTGGTCAGCTGTCGGGTCTTAGTTGCGATCAGTCAAGATCTTCATCAACTATGGTGTTAAAGTCTCCACCCCACAGTATAGGAACCAGGAGGTATTGAGCTAGTAGGGCAGTGAACTGGGAGTAAAATTCAGGATTGTCGACATTAGGTCCATATATATTCACAAGAAGCACTTCTTGCCCCATCAATAGGCCATGCAGCAGGACGTATCGCCATAGAGGGTCTATATGTGCCATCCTGTGAGTGTATCTAAGAGTCTAATGCAGTAGGGTCATTATCCCACGGCTCTGGGTGTAGTAGGTACTGTAGTAGAACTGTGCACTCTGGTTCTTAGTAAACCTGTCACAACCCGTAGCTAGCGTGTGCGTCTCTTGTAGAAACAAGACACAGACTTTGTGGCGTTCAGCATATAATTGAAGTTAACGCATCTTTACAGGATTACCTGACCCTCTAACATTCCAGCTCATAAATAGAAGCCCCTCATCCTCCATTTAGTCGGTAAGCAAATGAAAACCTGAGCCTGGCCTGAGCCAGGAGCAGGTACTTGTTTGCATGAACAAACCAGAAATGAGATTCACCCCACATTTCGAACCACAAGTGAAGCCTTTATTTAACTTTTGTCCCACCTCACCCACCTCCAACCCCCTCCCAAACAAAGGAGTGAATCCCCAACTCCATCCAACCAACAACAATTGCCAGTCTGCAGAGGGGCTGCGCGACGACGGAAGCCCGGCTTCAGCACAGACGTATTACATAAAAGGCATAATTAGTTGCACATTTCAAACTAACAATGGACAGTATGAGAACTATGGATATTGCCAGTGGGAGACCCCACTGCACATATGGCGAGCGGGCATAACCCTTCCGACAGGATGCTCAGCGCAGTCGCAGACCAGCGTGTCAGTCTCATAGTGTCTATCCAGGGAAGTGATCTTATAAAAACTTTGAGGCCTCCTCAGGAGTGGTAAAGAAATAAACCTTTTCAGCGTGTTCAACCCTGTGTTTGGCCAGTTATAGTATAGTATATTTGACCCCCATATCGCAGAGCCATTTCTTGGCAGCCAGAACGTTGTTGTGTATTTGTTGTATGGCAACAGAGAAATCGGGGTAAAGGTGGAATCTGGCAGAGCCCAGAAGCAATTCTCCTTTTGGCTCTGGCTGCTCGCAGTAATGCATCCCTGTCACAGTAATTGAGGAGTCGGGCTATTATTGGCCGGGGAGGAGCCTGGGGCCTAGGCTTTGCAGCTAAGGAGCGGTGGGCTTGTTTGATCGCAAACTGCGGTGATAGCTTGGGGCCATCCAGTAGAGAAAGGAGAGTGGTTCCATGAATTCCATCATAGGCCCCACAATGTTGTCTTCCGGCACCCTGATTATGCACAAGTTGTTGCTCCATGAACTGGACTCCAAATCCTTGTTATTTCTGCTGACAGCTTGTATCTGCAAGTGCAAAGTTACTCGGTATTAGCTCTAGGGAAAAGTTTGCCCTATTTCTAAAAACCCTGGGACATATTAGAAAATCATTGTACCATGACAAGTGCAGTTTGGTATGGTACAAGGAACAGGGCAAAACGAGTCCTTGTACAAAAAAAGATACGTTTTCACTGCATTTTTGCCCCAGGGCAACATTTGCACTAGTGCTAATACAGAGTGGTATTAGCATTAGGGCAAACTTTGCCCTGGTGCAAAAATGCATCAAAAAGTTATTTTTTTTGCACTAGGGCAATATTTGCCCTTGTGCTTATACTATGCCAAACTGCACTTGTCATGATACAGTGGTTTTCTAATATGTCCCAGGGTTTTTAAAAATAGGGCAAAGTTTGACCTAGTGCTAATACCATGCAACTTTGCACTTGCACCAGTGCAAAGTTTCTGTAATCTCTCTGCCTAGGACGGGTCCAGATTACAGAAAATGTTCACCGGTGCAAGTGCCAAGTTTGCACGGTATTAGCACTAGGGCAAAGTTTGCCCTATTTTTAAAAACACTCGGACATATTAGAAAACTATTGCACCTCAATAAGTGCAGTTTGGCATATTAAAAGCACCAGGGCTGAAACTTTGCCCTGGTGCAAAAATGTAGTAAAAATGCATCTTTTTTGCACTACAGCAATTTTTGCCCTGGTGCCTTTAATATGCCAAACTGCACTTGTTGAGGTGCAATGGTTTTTTAATGTTTACCAGTGTTTTTAAAAATAGGGCAAACTTTGCCCGAGTGCTAATACTGTGCAAACTTTGCACTTGCACCAGTGTTTATTCCTTATGTGGAGATGGCCTTGTAATGAAATGGTTGGGTGTGAGACTAGCAAAGCCAGGACTCCTGGACTGCCATGCCTTTGACTGTATTCCTTGCTGTGGAGATGGCCTTGTAATTAAATGGTTGGGTGTGAGACTAGCAAAGCCAGGACTCCTGGACTGCCGTGCCTTTGACTGTATTCCTTGCTGTAGAGATGAACTTGTAATGAAATGGTTGGGTGTGAGACTAGCAAAGCCAGGACTTCTGGACTGCCTTGCCTTCGACTGTATTCCTTGCTGTGGAGATGGCCTTGTAATTAAATGGTTGTAAGACTAGCGGACTGCTGTGCCTTTGACTGTATTCCTTGCTGTGGAGATGGCCTTGTAATTAAATGGTTGGGTGTGAGACTAGCAAAGCCAGGACTTCTGGACTGCCGTGCCTTGGACTGTATTCCTTGCTGTGGAGATGGCCTTGTAATTAAATGGTTGTGAGACTAGCAGAGACAGGACTCCTGGACTGCTGTGCCTTTGACTGTATTCCTTGCTGTGGAGATGGTCTTGTAATTAAATGGTTGGGTGTGAGACTAGCAAAGCCAGGACTTCTGGACTGCTGTGCCTTGGACTGTAGTCCTTGCTGTGGAGATGGCCGGGTAATTAAATGGTTGGGTGTGAGACTAGCAAAACCAGGACTTCTGGACTGCCGTGCCTTGGACTGTATTCCTTGCTGTGGAGATGGCCTTGTAATTAAATGGTTGTGAGACTAGCAGAGACAGGACTCCTGGACTGCTGTGCCTTTGACTGTATTCCTTGCTGTGGAGATGGCCTTGTAATTAAATGGTTGGGTGTGAGACTAGCAAAGCCAGGACTTCTGGACTGCTGTGCCTTGGACTGTATTTCTTGCTGTGGAGATGGCCGGGTAATTAAATGGTTGTGTGTGAGACTAGAAGAGCTGAGTTCCAGTATTGTCTCCTGTGCAGAACCAACTGTGACCCCCCGAATTATGTTTTTTCCCAGCAGTGGATTAGACCCCATATCCGTGAACCGCTGCAGCACTTTGAGACAGGCAACACCCTAGCGCACTTTAAGGCACTTTCTGGAAAACTGGGAATTCATATTCTGAACAATGCTCTCTTGGACAACATTGGAAATAATGTAGCTACATTCAAGAGGCCCTTTGGTTATTTAATAATTACATCTTAACCCAGCCATTGCATTAATAATGCAATGTATGTGAGTTGTTTAGTCTACAGTCTAGAGCTCCTCCACCGCCAAGGAATCGGGCACATCATCAGCAACTCCCGGCAACTAAGCCCAGCTGACCTTCTTCAGGAATCTGTGGGTGCTAACTAGTTTTCAACACTCATACCCACGGCAGTGTATCAGTGGCACATTTCCTGCTCTTCCAGCTGGTGACCCCTTGACCGGGAATGTAGGAATGTGGATCCATGCTACTGTGGTGCTCCGCCATTTTATGCCTCTTCTGTCGTTTACAGAGGCCTCTAGTGTGTCGAAACGTATGCTTTCCAAAGCCGTCAAGGAGAGTGCATGCGGCACGCGATTGAGTGAGATGAGCATGCATTCTCTGTAGAACGATACAATGAGATGACACTTAGGCCCTGATTCACAGCACGTTTTCCTATGGGATTGCACCATTATAAAACACTTCCATGAATCAGGCCCTTAGTGTGGTCTAATTTGAGGAATTGATGTTTAGACATAGTGTGGGTGCATGTGTTTGTGTGTGTACACGCACGCCCGTGTGTGTGCATGTGTGTGTGTGCACGTTTATGTTCGCCTGTGTAAGAGAGCATACACGTGTGTGTCTATAAGAATGTGTGCTAGCTCTCCTCACATGGCTTTTTGATTCACTCCAGCTGCCGTAGGGGTCGCTCCTTATTCCCACACCTACTGAGACAACAAAAGCATCAAACACGAAATAGGAAATGGAAACCTGCTATTTCTTTTCACGTCCAAATGAGTACCGTAACCACAACAATGGGTTGCTATGGAAACCCGTCAGCCAGCCATGACACATTCTCACCTTGCCTCTTGCCATCCTCCTCTCCTCTAGGACACCCCCTTTCAAGCTGCACCCCTGGGCAAATCATCTGGCCGGCTCTTGAGTATCCCAGAAATATCAGGGCCCATCTGGGAAATTGTTAAATCTGTGGGATTTGAGTTAACACTCAATTGGAACGGCAGACCGAGAAGGCTTCCCGTGTCTAAAGCCCAGCACAGCTGGCCAGTGTGGGGAAATTACCCCCCACCCCTCACCCCCCACCACTCCATTGAAAGCAAGGAAGGCAGGACTTCTCTTTACGGTGCATATTATGGTTGAGTTATTGAACTGTTTGTGACTCCCAGCTCAACTCCTGACACCTGATCCGCGCCAGCAGCAGCCCTCCTGCGGTTATACATGTTGGCCTTGTGCGGGTTTGGGCTAGGCTCTGTGAAATCTCCGATTTCAGAGAAAATCAACTTAAGGCCCCAGGCCGATGAAATCCCTGTTTATCTTCACGCAGAATGAGTCGCAGCCTCAAGGCTGTGCCTTATTCTCCTCGCAACGGAAGTTGGCCATGTGGGAAGTTGCAGACCGGTTTGCTCTCTCTCACCTGCCTGGAAAGGAGAGCTAGGCAGCTCTGACATGGTGGCGGGCCAGCTGGTGGTGAAAGATATAATTTCAGTGATTGTGCTGTGGGTGCCTGAACACACAATGGGCCTCATTACACGGTAGGCGGTAAACCATGGTGCTGTTAGCACCATACCAGTGCCACCATGGAGAAAAGGGGAATTACCACCCCATTCCGAGGTTGGCGGGGCGGTAATTCCCCCTTTCTCCATGGCCCTTCCCCATTCCCATTTTTGCCCCATAGGGCTCAATGGGAATTGGGAAGGGGCTAATTACGGTACCGCAAATTGCGGTACTGTAATTAGCACCATGGTCCCTTTGCGGGTCCCAACTTTAACGGCTGGTCTACACCAGCCGTTAAGGTCGGGTCCCGCAAAGGGACCTCGTAGTAAGGCGGTAAGTGTTTACCGGTACCAGTGCCCTTACCGGTACCGGTAAACCCTTTCCACCTATCGTGTAATGATGCCCAATGTGTGGGTTCTCTTTAATCGAAGGCAGGGACATATGTAGCCATCTACTACTCTTCCCTGCTGCTAAACAGTACCCAAGACACATACCTTGGACCCGATTTTAATGGACTTTTTAGTGCGATGCAAAGTGACTTGCACTGGTGTAAAGTCACTTTGCACTACTAGCAAACACCCTTATTCACAGAGGGGTGCAAAGTGTATTTCTGCAGAGCAAAGGAACTCTGTGAAATAGGGTGTTTGTTGACAGTGCAAAGTCGCTAAAAAGTCCATGAATCCGGCCCCTAGTCTATTAGCAGGGACGGACTGGAACTAAAGTTATCCCCGTGCAACACACAATTTAGCCCATGAACATGAATAGAAATGTGTGAATTTGCACAACAAAGTGTTAGCACCAGACGAAGCTTTATTCGTGAAGCCAAGTGGAAATTGGACCATTTTAGAGCACGACGGATAAGGAAAATTGGTGAAAACGACCTGATGCCCAGTGTACTCGGTCATGAAAGTGGCCCACAAGGAGCCTAGAACTGTCCGACACTGGCATAGTAGTCCAGCCCTTCGAGCATTGCATTATTTTGTCCATCATTCATTCATTAATTTTGTCATTTGTACAGCGTCTTTCACCATAATTATAGCCCCAACGCACTTGTTGAACACCCCCAGAGGGATCGGAGTCCAAATATAGATCCTGCCAGGATCCCTGAAATGCAGGCCTTTCTTGCGGTCGAGAGAATAACCAGTTTAGAACAAAAGAGTTTTCAAATAACGATGGAAAGACAGATGGTGTTCTATGGAGCAAAGAGATAGTGGTCATTTGTTCCAAAGATGCGCGCCAGCCACTGAAAATGAGCGACCACCTACTCTATAAGGACCCTTCACTCGGTCCCCCTGAATCAACGAGTGGCCATCAGGTCATTCACAAGGGTGCATGCTGTCTTCTACAGGAATGTCACTCCTAACCTGATCAGCACATCACACAGATATAACTCCTACTAGAAAACTGGGGTCAAACAGCTTTCATGCGTTGATGACCCTTAAAGCACTAATCCATGGAAAATCGTCCCTCACTGCTGCCATTAACCACAAAGCTAGGAGTGTAGGGAAAATAGCATGTTTATGTCTTGGTTGAACAGGGAAAAGGCAGAACAATATGGGCCTGAATCCGAATTGTTGTTTTTTTATGACTAAACTTTCAAACTTTTTGGACACACTATGCTCAATGTTACCTCTGTTTGTGTTATTTATGACGTAGGTGGAGCCTAACATGATGTCTTATGGGAATTCAGGATGACTCTGCAGCACTTAAGGGGTTAACAATATGAAACATGAAATTAAAGAATTACAGCCAGAAAGCAGCAACATAACAACGGGCAACAATCCCAATTCAATTTTTAAAAGGACAGTGTTGAGTTACAATGGGCTTCATTACGAGGTATGCAGTAGAGTGATAAGGGGGCCGGTAGGGATGCCGGTTATCCCTCTACCGCCCCATTATGAGTTCTCCTCCAGGATGCTAACAACGGCCCTGTCATTAACGGGCCCGTTGTTAGCATCATCTCCATTCCCATTGAGCCCTATGGGGGCTCGAATGGGAATGAGGATGTACTGAGTCGGGTTCCCTGAATGGGGAAATATCGGGACCACCAAAGTCGGAATGGCCCGGTAAGTCCCCATTCAGGGAACCCGGACTCGGTACCTGGTATGGAGGTAGCCATGCCGCAAAAAACTGGCATGGTTACCTCCATCCTAGTAATGAGGCCCAATGTCTTTTACCTTGCCACCATTTGCCATACATTGAAGCTTTCATCATTAGGCCGTTCCAGTCACTTTCCATGTAGGGTCATGTTGTTGCAGCTTAGTTTGGAAAGTACCTCTTGTTTAAGTCATGCTGTGAGAGTAAAATGGTAGCTGAGACGTATTTGCTGCAGTTTTGCAATCTGGAATTGTTTTTACTAATACCGTGTGTGCAGCACCCTCTAAATAGTCCTTACGGTGCCTGCTGCGGCTACAGAACACAATTGCAGAAGACGCAAGTAGAATCCCCATTAGAGATGCCACCTCTCCAACACTCGCCCCCATTCACTGGCTCAGGTTCGTAAACAGAATCCAGTTCTAGCTCTAACTCCCCCACCTGGTCATTTTCGGCCCAGGCCCAGCCTGTTTGTATTCCGTCTTTCAGGTTTCCTCTTCCGTAACTGTGGGCTCAGCGACAGGAGCTTAACTTTGCAGACTTCAAGGACTGGCGCGTGACGTCAGTAGGATTTCATTGGTGTCCGGACATTTCGTCGAAAGACATTTCGTCGAAAGACAATTGGTCGACGGAATTTGGTCGAAAACCAAATGGTCGATTTTTTTATTTAGTTATATATATATATTTTAGGTTTTCGTTTCCGGAAAAAAGGGTTTTTTAGAAAACAAAGTGGGTTTGGGGGGGACCCCCCCAAAAAAAAAAAAAAGTGAAAAAAAAATAAATAAATTTCGACCATTTGTCTTTCGACCAAATGGTTTCGACCAAATGTCCTGTCAACCATTTTTTTTCGACTAAATGTCTGGTAACCGATTTCATTGGCTGTCCTGCTTGGACGGCAGGGGGCGAGCCGTTGCTTGGAGACAGTAAGGGACAGGTGGCACGACTAATGACAGAAGGAGAGTAGGAGAGGGTTTGATATTTGGGACTGGCAGGTTCCTAGTAGGGGGGGGCAATCTAGTTTTCTTTTTCTCTGTCTTTTCCTGCACTCTTTTTCGGTCTCTTTCTGTCACTCTGTCTGATTCCATGTTTCTCTTTCTCTCCCTGTTAGAGTCACATTGCCAGGCATACGTTTCCTAGAGCCACCTGAGTTGTTGCTGGCGTGTGGGCAGAGAAAACATACAGATACCTTGAAGGGGACTGCTATGTATTTGTAAGATTTCAAATATAATAAGGGAAGCATCATGAGAGGCATCCCCCGGAGGTGGGGACCAGTATGTCCTGCCGGAAGTTTGGTAAACATCTTGGTGGGGCATTGTCAATTTGGAGGGGGCCGCGGGGCATGGGAAGGCTCTGCACACACATCTTTTCTGCCTGACCCCACCAATCTCTCCAGTGCCACGTGATAATGCCATTTTTTGCATTTCTGTGCTTTTACGCACTATTTATCGTTAGATTGCAACACTTGCCCACCTGCTTTAATACTTCGCTTTCCTGTCCTTGGTCTATTTCCTTCTACATTTATGCCCTCATAAACTGGCTCCCTATGTCTTCTCATCATTGTGCTATACTAAAGGCAACCCCGCAGGGAATGCCTTTGCCATCTGTAGTTGTGTTATTATAAGTCATTTATGGTCGAAATTGACATTCTTCTCCCCAAAAATACAAAATAACATTCTTCTTCAAGAAAATACAAAATGTAAATGCAAATATCCTTTGATTCTGGGTGGGGGGGGGCAGAGTGGGCATTTTGGTGCAATATTCCCCACCTTCTAGGCATTACACTTTATGTCTGATCAATCAAACATCAAGGCTACTGGTTTCAGTGGCAGCTGGTCAACTTTTAAAATAGTGGGGGGTAAATGCATGTTCCATGAAGGCAGTAGCGAGCCAGTAGCGAGCCAGCCGTTATTCCCCTGGAGAACATGAGGAGAGTAAATGGTACAGTTTCCAGCACAATTTTCAAGACACGTTGTAGAAAAAGAGGGAAGATAAAAGCAGTTCTCAGAGGAGAAGCCACACAGTATTCCACTACCAGAGATGCCCGGTTATCGGCAGTACACAGGGCCATTTTACACAGAAAATAATGTATGTGCATATATCCTACGAGTACACAAATATTCTTCCAGCATTAAGGAAAGTGCTGTGTAAAGTGTACCACCGCAATCCCCTAAACATTTTCCTAATTCTATACATTTCCTGCAGGAGTAACACCTGTTTTAAATAATGTGACACAGGATTTCATAGTGAACATGAATCTTCCTGCGATTGGTAGTTAAAAATAGAATCAGAATGTGCTGCAACTCATCA
The DNA here is from genome assembly GCF_040938575.1 of Ambystoma mexicanum. NCBI lineage: Eukaryota > Metazoa > Chordata > Amphibia > Caudata > Ambystomatidae > Ambystoma > Ambystoma mexicanum. The sequence continues at coordinate 1,417,425,489 of NC_090931.1, read as the reverse complement.
GGATGCCCACACAAAGTAGATTCAAGTGTTGCTTAAATACTCAGTGAGTTGCTAATTGGATATTGAATATGCCAATTGCTTTGGGATATACTTAAATACTCCAGAGTACTCCAACATGTGTCCACTTAATAGGCCAGATTTGCTGTAATATAAATGGCATGAAGCTTTTTACATTGCCAATTCAGTTTAAGATTTCCCAGTCCAGTTTGCCCCTCCCCACCGTCTCCAAAGTAACGCCTCCCAACAATTGAATGGTCCGCCCCATTCTTCCCCTCAAAATGTAGGTTTCGTTGCACCCCTGGTCATGGGCCCAAAAACATTTGGCAGTCTGCCCAATAAACTGTCCCTATTTTGTGCAGTTTGCACTATGCAAGCAGTGGCGTACCGAGTGGATGGGCTCCAGGGGGTTCCGCTTGCCAGATGGGGACATTTGACAGTGGGGCACCTCTCCCATTTGGTACCTCAATAAGGGTGCAGAAAGGGAAAGGTGTCTCACTGGCAGGACAATGAGTGTGCCGAGCAGTTCCTTTTCAGCGCTCTCATTGTCCTGGCAGCAGGACACCTTTCCCGTTCAGCACCTTCATTGTCAATGAAGGTGTGGAACGGAAGATCTGTCAATCTACCAGGACAATGTCCCAGCTGCTCCGTGTACCACAGCAGCTCTCTGAGGACCTGCCACATTGCTCTGTATCAACAGAGCATTAGAATGGGAGCCATTAGGCACTGATGGGAGAGAGGGAGGGGACCATAGCAGAGACTTGTGTCCCTTACGAAATGTGAATAGGGTGATCAGAAGTGAGAAGGGTGCATGATGCTGTATGCTTTATGAAATGATGACTATAGCATTAAAACCGAAGGGAGATGTGTTAGGGCCACACTAATCTGCATGATGCTATTGAGATTTGGCATGCAGGATGGAGAGAATAAAACAAAATCCTTACTCTTATTGCTCAACATATTTCTATGACGATGTATACAGTGTATAGTTAGTTTACTATGAAAGGATAGTTTATTATGAAATGTGGTTTGCTTCCTAGGCATTGTTATACATAAAGTATTATTTAAGCACATGAAATGCAAAGCAACACCTTAATAATTATCTATATTAACTAAACCTGAGAAGATTGTCAGTCTAGAAAAATGGATACCTCTACTGTATGACAGCAAACGTATGTTGATGGCCGTGGGCCAACCGTCTCATGCACGATATGACAGAATATAGGTTTTCGAGTTTGCCAATGAACGGCCATTTTGATGTAACAAGAATCGCCATTTTGTTTTGTAACCATTGCTCATTGCTTTCTGTTCTTATTGCTTCGCAGTACATTTTCCGCTTACACTGCTGGACTGTAAAACATTGTTGTCTGCACGTAAAAGGACAAGGCCGCAGGGCCGCAAGGATAACAAGAGTTCGTTGAAACACAACGTAGGCAGCGCCAGGAAGAATGCCCAGCTCCCTCCCGAATGTAGCCTTGAAGCAGAGCTGCAGGGCATTTAATCATTTCGCAGCTGCCAGCCAGTCTCTTTATATGGTAGAATATGTTAGAATAATGCAGCTAAAGGCTTGAATTATGCTTTTCTTATGGCCACCCTTTGCTGAGCCCCATTAGAGCGTGTCGGCTCCCAGGATATGAATAGCACCTCATAGATAGCAAGGTCTGGAATGCAACTCTCCCCCGTATGTAGCTCGCTTCCAAGAACAGAAGCGCTGTGTTCTGTTCAACAACTGAAAGATGCCTCCGCACTCACAAATTGCAAATTGTTACTAGAATAGATGTTTGAAGGTTTCATAGTTGTCGAAAATGTCTATCATCACACCAAGTTCAAAGAAACCCAATAAAGGGGGAGTTTTAAACATGTCATAGCTGATTGTTTGATATGCATTTTGTATATATGTAACTGATGTACATACGTAATTCACTCTCTTGCGTCCCTCAAGGTCTAGAGATACACGTCGCGGGGCGTGAGACCGAGTTGGCCAACTGAGACTTTTGCTTTGCAATAAACCCTAGCTTTGGGAATACAACCTTGTGTCTGGCGTATCTATCGTGTGTGGTGACTCGACTTGTTTCCATAGACGTTAGGGAACCCCAGGGGCCCCTTTCAAGATGGCGCCCGAATAGGGACCCTCCCCCACTTGTTCCATCGCATAACGTTGTAATTGAGTAAGGCGGAGAACAGCGAGGATGGGACGATTGAGCGGGATCAAGAGGTGTTCGGGATGCCCTTTAGAAGTGATGAGAGACTCCTTTGCAGATCTGCACACATCTGATCCCTGATCGACGTGCCTGGCTAGAGAACAAGGAGGCGCGGTCCCAAAACGAGGCGGAAGCCAAGAAACGCAGACACAACGTCATTTGGTGCGTCAGTATACGGATGACTTGATTTATCAGGTGAGTCATTCCCCGATTCAAAGTAATCCTGATATTGGTTGAGAGTTGACTTTGCAAAATCAAACGCCCTAGGTAAGGTTGATTAACCAGGGGGAAGGTTCAAACATGCCTGGGGTGTTGTCCACCCTAGCGGGGTTTTTCCGCTGTGGTAGACAATCTTTGAAAGATGGCAAATTGGACCACCTTGGGGAACGCCGGCGTATGAGATGTATGTGAAGTATGGAGTGGGTGCGATAATATTCTGTGAGACTTGGCATAGGCAAACCAGAAAGCAACAAGACCATCAGTGGCCGATTAAGGGTAGTTTTGAGATAGTGAGAATAGATAACTTGGAAAGGGTGTTGATAAGAAAGAAAGTGCGTCCTGCAGCATTTGAGACTATTAAAGACTGGAGAAGGGAAGCAATGCTCCGATTTAGAAGTAGAGCGAAGCATGCGCGCAGGCATAAATCGAAAGGTGAAGTAGCGGAAGAGAAAGAAGAGGAGTGGACTGAGACTCTAAGAAGGGCAGGTAGGCGTGACCAGTTGAATATAGAAAAAATATACCCACAACGAGAGTTACACATAGCAGATGAATTGATAGAAAACATATTGACCCATACAGAACAAGGCCCAAGATCAGAAGTGAGGCCAGACACGTCAGTAACTATTGCCCAAACCCGGCCCGTAGCCCAAGCTCTCCCTCCGGTAGCTCAAGCCCTCCCACAGCCACAGACCGCGCACGTAACACTTCCTATTAGCCAACCAGGCCCACAACAGACACTCCCTGTTCCCATTGTCCCATCCGCACCTCCCGCCTTAGACACAGACTCGGTACCGTCCGTTCCTCCCGGGGTTGAAGTTGAAACCACGGGGGCAAGAGGCGGGACTGAACAACAGGGATGCACGAGGGTAACTCGCAGCGCGATCAGCAAAGAAAGGAAGGTGGAATTGCAGCAACAGGCAGAGATGTATATAGACGGGAATGATGGGACGGCAGCATTGGCCTCGATGTATGACTTCCGAAGAAGCAACGAAAGACAGGTAGTGTTGGAATGCATCAGTGAATATTTAGTGGAGAAATGGAAACAGTTAATTGGGAAATTATCACTGCAGCGATTGTTAGATTTGAATGCATTAGCACGCTGTAGGGAGAGGGATGAAGAAGTGAGACAATATGTATATGGACTTTTTGAACTTAAAAATGAATTAGATAATGATTATGCCGAAATGTTTACTACACCTTGGTACAGGAGTAAGGGTATCGGGAGACATCGGAAGGGAAAAAAGGGGTCACACAATAAACGGCAGCAGTTACCATCACCGGGGCAGAAGGAAATGGTGGAAAATTATCTGTGCTAAAACAGATGGGGGAGACTTGAAAGAATGCCTATTGAAAACACAGGTACTACTGCAGCAAGTAGTAGGACACAATAGAGGGAGAGGGAATGCACAAGGAAGGATAATTTGAATATGCATGGGGGTACAGTGGGACCAAATCAGTGTGCGTATTGTAAGGAGGAAGGACATTGGCGAGCGCAATGTCCGCATCTGCAGACTAGAAATGGGTCTGGTCAGAGGAGACAGCATAGAGGACACCCAGGAGCGAATGGACCAAATAGGAATAGCATGCAGCAGCACCACAATAACGGGGGTAATCCAAACCAAGGCCAAAACCAAAATGCCCCTAGCCAGAGCCAGGGACAGCAAAACCAACAGTATGGAAACCAAAGTGGGAGAAATAGAGGAAAGAGTGGGAACATTTTCGATACACAGCTAAACACGTATTACACTAACAGCAATGATTACACATCGGATGATGTGTTATTTCCCCAATAGGACAGACCAGGACAGGGGTCGGAACCAGTGTCTATTCCCGTGAATCAGAGAGGACCCTACATAGAAATGAGAGTCGGGAATGAGGAGCACCGCTTTCTTGTAGACACAGGAGCGCAGAAGTGTTCAATAGACCACCACTTGGTTCTGGATATACCACTGTCAGGGCAAAATAATGTTTCTGTAGGGTTTGCAGGTACACCAGTCATAAACCCAGTGTCCAAACCAGTCCCAGTTACTATAGGACCATTTACTGAACATTGTCCTTTCCTGTTAACAGAAAATTGTGGGGAGAACTTGTTGGGATTAAATTTGTTGAAAAAATTAGGTTCGGTTATACATTGCACGGCAGACGGGGTGTTCCTAACGATTTGGCCACACAAAGCCCCTGTGTCAGAATTCATGTCCAAAACTTTAGCTGGAGAACTAAGTAAAGTGCCAACCTGTATTTGGGCAATGCATGACAACGATGTAGGATGCTTGAAAATAGAGCCAGTAAAGATTATTTTGAAAGAAGGTGTTACCCTACCGTGAATTCCCCAATATAGAATTTCGGCTGAAGGTGAGAAAGGATTGAAGAGTATTGTTACAGATTTGGTGAACTTAGGGGTAATTGAAGAAATTACAGGCAGTACATGTAACAGCCCGATTCTTCCAGTTTATAAAAAAGGAGGCAATGAAGTACCATACCGTTTTATAATTGATGTGCGCGCATTAAACAAGGTAGTAGATCCACAACTTCCTTTAGTGCCAGATGTCACTACAATATTGACAATGATACCTGTTTCAGCAGAATATTTTAGTGTAGTGGATTTGAAAAACGTGTTCTTCAGCATTCCAGTGGACAAGGACAGCAGATATTTGTTCGCGTTCACATTAGGAGGACAATCATTTACATTCACGCGGATTCCGCAAGGTTACACGGAAAGTCTGAGTATTTACAGTAGAGCATTAAAAGAGCAGCTAGACATGCTAGAATTACCAGTGGGTTGTGTACTCTTGCAATACATAGACGATCTATTGTTAGCTGCAGACACAGAGGAGATTTGTAAAGAAAGCACTGTATTACTACTGTCACACCTAGCGGCACATGGCCATAAATCTAGTTTGAAGAAATGTCAATATAATCGAAAGGAGGTGGCCTATTTAGGCTACCTACTTTCGAAAGAAGGGAGAAGGCTAACGCCAGAACGCATAGAAAGTATTTCTTGGATGCCTATTCCAAAGACACAAAAAGGAGTCAGAGCCATAATAGGCATGGCTTCATATTGCCGACAATGGATTGGTAATTTTGCGTTAATTGTGAAACCGATGGTGAATTTGACTAAAAAAGATGCGGTTATGCCGTTACAGTGGGATGAGGAATGTCAGAAAGCATTTGATCAATTGAAAACTGCAATATGCTCGTCTCCAGTTTTGGGCACGCCGAATTATGAGAAGGTTTTTAGACTGTTTGTGTGTGAAAGTGAAGGATGTGAATTGGCGGTTTTGACACAGGAACAAGGTGGAAGAAATAGGCCATGCGGCTATTTTTCTTCTGCGCTGGACCCTGTGGCGTGCGCACTACCACAATGTTTGCGATCTGTCACGGCGGCTGCTGCGTCAGTGAAACAAACAGAAGGGATGGTATTGGGGCACACTTTAATTCTGATGCTGCCACATCACATAGACGTTCTATTAAATAGGACACAGACGCAACACCTCACCTCTGCTAGACTGACAAGATATGAGATTATCTTGTTCGCGCCCCATATCCAAATTATGAGGTGTAGCGCTTTGAATCCTGCCGAATTAATGCCACTACCCATAAAAGAAATTGGGGAGAATGAATCACCTCCCCCACGATTGCTTAATGGTCACAGAGGAAGAAACCAAGGGGAGGGTTGATTTAAGTGATACCCCACATAAAGAGCCAGATGGAGAGTTATTTTGTGACGGCTCATGTTTTAAATTACCAGATGGCACGACGACTGCCGCATATGCTATCACTACCCTAGAGAGCGTTGTAGAAAGCAAAAGAATCCCCTACAATTCGGCACAAGCCACAGAGATAATAGGATTAACCAGAGCCTGCGAGATTTCTGAAAATTTGAATGTGAACATATATACTGATAGCCAGTATGCTTTTGGGGTGGTTCATAACTTTGGTCGACTGAGAGAGGGTTTTTCACATCACATGGTGCCAGAATTCAACATGGCCCTTTGATTGTACGATTACTGTCTGCACTCACGCTTCCAAAACGCCTAGCAATAGTGAAATGCGAGGCACACAAAAAGGTAACATACAAAGTAGGAGAGGGAAACGCGTTTTCAGTCAGAATTGGGAAACAAACTGCCAGTGATTTAAATACCAAAATGATGACGGTTCAGACTGAGGAAGTACCCTGTATGATAGAAAATGGAGTTGCCACTATCAAAGAAATGCAGGCCGAAGCTACGGCAGATGAAATACAAGGGTGGGCAGAGGGCTCTGCTGAGTTAGATCTGGAAGGTTGTTGGGTGGATAAGGGAACTAGAAACTGGATGTTGCCATATTCCTATGTGACTGCAATGGTCACAATGGCCCACAGCCCTACCCACATCTGTGCGAAAAAAATAATACAGCACCTATCTACAGTATGGCAGAATGTAAACATAAAAAAGAATGCACAGAGGTTGGTGCAGAACTGTATCACGTGTTTGCAACACAATGGGCCTCATTACACGTTAGGTGGTAAGGGTTTACTGGTACCGGTAAGGGCACCGGTACCAGTAAACCCTTACCGCCTTACTACGAGTTCCCTTTGTGGGACCTGACCTTAACGGCTGGTTTTACCAGTTAAAGTAGGGTGCCGCAAAGGGACCTTGGAGCTAATTACAGTACCACAATTTGTGGTACCGGAATTAGCGCCTTCCCCATTCCCATTATGCCCTATGGGGGCAAAAATGGGAATGGGGAAATGCCTTGGTGAACGGGGAATTACCGCCCCCGCTCACCTTGGAGTCGGGCGGTAATTCTGCCATCCACCAAGGCGGACATGGTAAAATACCGGCGGCAACCATGGCGCTAATAGCGCCATGGTTACCGCCCACCGTGTAATGAGGCCCAATGTAGGAAAGGGAACAGTGACTCCAATAGGCAGTTTTGGCCCGCCCTCTATGCCATTTGAGGTGATACATTTTGATTTCATAGAGATGGAGAGATGTCAAAACTTAAAATACGTCTTAGTGGTGATCTGTGCATTCAGTAAGTGGGTGGAGGCATATCCCTTGAAGGACTGCACAGCAATGAGCAAGGCAAAAGAAATGCTTAAGGAATACTTTTCCAGATTTGGCTTGCCCCGTGTCTGATGGTCCGATAATGGACCACATTTTGTGGGCGCAGTGGTGTTACAGATATGTGCGGGTCTTCAGATTGATAAGAGATTCCATAGTTCAAGGCATCCGAGTTCAGCCGGTCTTGTGGAGAGGCACAACGGGATTCTTAAATCAAAAATCAGTAAGATATGCGCGGGAAGCAAGTTGAGTTGGGTGGATGCATTACCAATAGGACTATTATGCATGCGTACATCTGTACAGGTAAAACTGGGCTCTCCCCGTACAAGATCGTAATGGGGAGGCCGGCAAATGTATGGTGCGCACCACAGCCAAAACAACTTAGTGAGGTAGAACATCCTGTGCTTAGTACTTATTGTGGCCTTTTAATGCAGAAATTGCGTTTGATTCATCAGCAGGTGCAGGAGGCATTACCAGTGAGATACACCGGTCCGGGGCACGCGCTGGAGCCAGGAGACTGGGTGCTGCTAAAGAATTTTGAAAGAAAGTCATCGTTAGCACCCAGGTGGCGCGGGCCCTATCAAGTACTCTTGGCAACGCAGACGGCGATACGGGTGGATGGGAGGAAGTCGTGGATCCATGCCATCCATGCCAAAAAGATTCCAACTTCACTGAAAGACTTGCCTGACCCAGATGACCGAAAAGAGACAGCGGTCCCAGAAACGGAAGAAACTGTTGCCAGTAAGCAGCCACCAAATCTGCTAAAACGAGAAGTGAAACTCGAAACAAAGCCTGAGACGATTGCCAAAGAGGGGGAAGGGCAAAGAGTGCCCCAACGTTGCCCAGCAGAATCGACATCACTGTTGGTCGGCACGAAATCTGCCCTGCAAATACCAGCAGAAACAAACCATGTACCCCTTTGGCGCCCACCAGCACTTGCCAGCATGCCAATGACCGAATCTGCATCATTGGCGCGGCGCACACCAGCACCTGCAGTAGCGCCACAGGCTGACTTTGAGCCTGAATCTGGAAGTGCGTCGGCACTGTTCACGGATCACACGATACCAGGAGTGAGACGATACAACTTGCGGCCTCGAAAGACAAAGTGATCTACAGTTCTTTGGTGTTTATATCAACCTCTGGTTCAGCTCATGGACGGAGAAGGAACTAGAGGTGTAGAAGAGAGAAGCATGAGAATTGTGCAAGTCGGACAATTCAAGACTCGCGGCTCCTCGGTGCGATCATAAAAAGTACATGTGTCAGGAACCAGCATGGACAAGCTGGGCGCACATGGTACTAAGGCAATAAGATAACTGATCAAAGGTCCTCTGAGCAGTATGAGGAAGGCCAAGTGATCTTGCCTAAAAACAAATAAACAAATCCAGGCTATAAAGGACTGGCAGAACTGAACTGTGACAATTCCATTGAACTTATTGACATCAGAGCAAGCGCGACGAAGAGAGATATCCACGACAAACTGTAATAAGGAAGAAGAAGGACGATGAGAAATATGTCGGGACTGGCTCCAGCCTCCTCCTGCACCACTGCTGAGAATGAGTCAATTATAAAGACTGTAAGCTTACGAAAAACGCATGGTAAAATGAATTGTATGCTGACACTGACAATAATTATGTGCTTTTTGAGCGTGGTAGCACGAATAACAACAGCCTTAATATTATGGTATGTGGAATCGATACACCCATTAGAAATGTTTTTACCAATAGTTAATATATCCACTACTGAAAGCCCGGTTCAGGTGATTACTTATACCCTGCCCCCAATGGAAGAAAGACACAGGGAAGGTTTCGGGAATAACACGTTGTTATTAATCATGAACATGACACATGCAATTCTGAAGAAAACTAATTGCTGGGTATGTGCCCATCTACCACAGCATGCTGGGAAAGGAATAGGGTGGTATGTACAGCCATTACCATTAAGTTCTGCATGTAGTGCATCTTTAGGTGCAATGTTCTATGGGAAATGGAATGAAAGTAGTACGGGTCAATTAGACAGAACCAACATGAATGAGTTTGAGGAAGTAATAATGAAACCTGTGGGTTGTTCCATATTCCATAAAGCACAAGTAATGGCCCCAGAGCCCACGAGGAAAAGTACGCGAAAGATAACACGACAAAATAGACAAGATAGATTCTCCCCACCAGAAAAAACATCTGAAACAACGTTTCGTGTAAGAACAGAAGGGGACAAAGAGGCAATCCCCCCATCTTACACAGTGAATTATATCCCAAGAACTGTCCCTTTTTGTCTAAAAAAGAAAGGCTCTTTTTCAGTCGGAACATATACTGGGTGCATGAATACAGTGGTATTGAAATGGGAAATAGAACCAGTATATGTGGGAGATCCAGTTTATTTTATATGTGGAGAGAAAGCATTTCCTTGGTTGCCCAGAAACTGGGGAGGTACATGTTACCTAGGTCTACTGTTCCCAGGAGTATTCCTCTTAGAAACAGCAGACATGGCCAGACTATCCAGAACTAGAGTCAAAAGGACTGACGAGGGTATTTTGATAGCAACTGATGTAGCAAAATCATTCATTCCAGGCTTAGGGCAGATAGTGAACTCCTATACTATAAAGCAGCTGTCCAGAATACTAAAAAATACCATAAACACAACGACAGATATACTATTTAATATGACATTAGAAGAAAGAGGAATCAGGTTAATGACGCTGCAAAATAGAATGGCTCTCGATGTAATCCTGGTTGATCGTGGGGGAATTTGCAAAATAGTGGGATCAGCGTGTTGTGTTTATGTCGATGACTAATCCCCTATGATCTTTGAAGCGATAAAGAAAATGCATGTCCTAAACTCCGGACTCCCTACTGAAGAAGGAAGCTGGGGGATAGGGTCTTGGTTTTGGGGAATACTGCGTTCTTGGGGATGGAAGTTGATTTCGATATTAGTAGTGGTGTTTGGAATATTCCTAACATGCTGTTGTTGCATACATTGCCTACCAATAGTTTGCGCTGAGGTAACTGAGGGATGTACGGAGGGATATATGCATATGATGACAAAGAAATAACAACCTCATGGTCGAGCTGACCAAGACACAAATGAGATGAAAACAGTAAAAGAGTTGATGGCAATAGATATTGATGAAGACAATGATGTTTACGATAGCATGAAAAATTCAGACATAAGTACTTCAGACTCATCATCACTAGAGGAGTTTTCAATAAATAGATGAGACGTTTGGCATACGGCCAAAGGAGGGTTTGTCAGTCTAGAAAAATGGATACCTCTACTGTGTGACCGCAAACGTATGTTGATGGCCGCGGGCCAACCGTCTCATGCACGATATGACAGAATATAGGTTTTCGAATTTTGCCAATGAACGGCCATTTTGATGTAACAAGAATCGCCATTTTGTTTTCTAACCATTGCTCATTGCTTTCTGTTCTTATTGCTTCGCAGTACATTTTCCGCTAACACTGCTCGACTGTAAAACATTGTTGTCTGCACGTAAAAGGACAGGGCCGCAGGGCTGCGAGGATAACAAGAGTTTGTTGAAACACAACGTAGGCAGCGCCAGGAAGAATGCCCGGCTCCCTCCCGAATGTAGCCTTGAAGCAGAGCTGCAGGGCATTTAATCATTTCGCAGCTGCCAGCCAGTCTTGTTATATGGTAGAATATGTTAGAATAATGCAGCCAAAAGGCTTGAATTATGCTTTTCTTATGGCCCCCCTTTGCTGAGCCCCGTTAGAGCGTGTTGGCTCCCAGGACACGAATAGCACCTCATAGATAGCAAGGTCTGGAATGCAACTCTCCCCCCGTATGTAGCTTGCTTCCAAGAACAGAAGCGCTGTGTTCTGTTCAACAACTGAAAGATGCCTCCACACTCACAAATTGCAAATTGTACTAGAATAGATGTTTGAAGGTGTCATAGTTGTCAAAAATGTCTATCATCACACCCAGTTCAAAGAAACCCAATAAAGGGGGTGGTGTTAAACATGTCATAGCTGATTGTTTGATATGCATTTTGTATATATGTAACTGATGTACGTAATTCACTCTCTTGCGTCCCTCGAGGTCTAGAGATACATGTCGCGTGGCGTGAGACCGAGCTGGCCAACTGAGACTTTGCTTTGCAATAAACCCTAGCTTTGGGAATACAACCTTGTGTCTGGCGTATCTATCGTGTGTGGTGACTCGCCTTGTTTCCATGGACGTTAGGGACCCCTAGAGGCCCCTTTCAAGATGTGCTACATTGCTTAAATTTCCCACATCCCGGTTCAACCATTTAACCAAAGTGTGTGATCCTGTACAATTAATGTAATCACAATGTTTCTCATCTGCAGCTCCATAAGTGATTCACTTCATAGCTTATGTTAATATATCATGCTATTATAAAAAAGCCTAATGACTATAGAGTTGCTCGATAAATAATATCAGCACAATTTAGGTATTTTGCACCACAAAATTATTTGCCACTTGGCTTACTTGTGGCAACTTATTCTAAAGTCACTTCCATGTTGCCTTCAGCCCATTCCAGGGACTTTCATCAGCCTTTGATTCTTGGAACATCCAAGTATCAAAGACTGACGATGCTCCTCGTTACAGCCTTTTCTGTGAAGACACTTTGGTGCAATCCTCATGCACATTAGGAGGTTTGCATGTATTGTGCCCCCCAGAGCCTGGACAGAGCTCTAATAGATGAGTTTCCTGCCTCTGTAATGGTCCTGCAGTTTTTATTTTTTATTTTGTTTGTTGTGAATGTGTTAAAATGTCAGCCGCCACTTATGCTACTCAACAATTTGATTGGTGCTGGTGCATGTGAGACCAATGCCATACAATCTCACTCGCACCAGCACCAATCTACAACATTTTCCTCTCATGGATAGGATGTTCCCCACTGCATGATGCACGCAAACAACTGCATTGGGGGATACCCAATCCTGGGGGCACTGAAAAAGTAGAGGGGTGGTGAGCACTGCCCAGGCAGAGGCTTCAGAAAACGGATGCTGGCGGTGGAAGTAAGGCCTGTGACATACTGTGATAGTCTGCTTTGGTATTTTTTTGAATACATCTTCTAAGGTTAATTTCCCAAGATATCTCCATGACATATACAATCCTGTATTTTATCTGTTGCAGTGTTTGCTGGGAAAAAGCTGGATTTCTTGCAGTTACTTTCACTTGTATCCTTTCCTAAACCCCAGTCACTCAATGATTCCATAACGCAGCATTCCCTAGCATCCCAAACCTGGACAGCAGTTCAGGCATTTTCTGAAAGAAGGGTTGAAATCTTCTGGCTCCAGTTTATCTTCTCTCATTTGGCCACCTTTGCAAAATGTTCTTATCCTGGCACAAACATCTGTGGCAAGGCAACTGGTGGAACTGGGGCTCAGCAGTTTGGAAGACATACATTTATATTTGCTTTATGAAATCTAGTGGTCTGCTCACACATTTAACAGGTTGTCCTCGATGGAAGGTTCTTCCTGCAGATGTTTATCCCCTCCTTCAGAATCCATGTGTTCCAAGAGGTCAACTTGACTGAATGCTGACTCCTGTGTAGTACAAACAGCTACTTCCATTCTCTGGTTACTGAGTGGACCTTCTTTTCCTTTCTACCCTCTGAGTTCTCATGGTTTGTTCCCAAGTTTACAAGTTTAATCAATTGGCTAACAGCTCTGTTGTTGGGGTAGAAACTGTGAATACATTTGGGGCTGTTTTTTTTCCCGATAGTGCAGGTTGAAGGACTACACATCTACTACAGAGGTCTTCATAGTATCACATAGCATAACCAGTTATGTGTAGAGCGCACGTTCACGCACAGAGGGTCATCTTGGCACAGTTAACAGAAAACAGATGTTTATTGTTTCCCAACTTAATGGTAATTATTTTATCAACCCCAGGAGGATGAGGAGCTGAGTGGACCTGCCGGGATTCAGTCTATGACCTTGAATTCAAACACAGGTCCCTGCAGTTGATGCATTAGTCCACTGAACCACAGACCCGCTAGCATGCTCTTCAGGCTAGAATTGTGCTGCTGGGTGTCTACACATGGGTACCTTTGGGATTCTGTCCCTCCTTTTCCTGTGATAGAAGGTAAATATCTGGAGCCAACATCCTTTACGATGGATTTCTTTGGCTGCGCCCCATTTCCCAGTAATGTTGCATCCAATGTTGCATCCAATGGTGATTTTGAGTTTTCCCTTTCAGCTGCCTTTTCTCTGGCAAATGGTCATGTGCTCTGAGGCCACCACCAAAAATAACTGGCAGGGCCAGGAGCCCTGAGGATCTGACTTGACCCGCAGACTCAAGATTCACATTTTCAGGAAAATGCCCTCTTCTCTTCCGAGATTGGAACACTGGCAGATTGGCTCTAAATACCCCTCTAGCGTGGGCAAGCCCTATCGTCTGAGCTGGTTGATGCCACTTCTGACACTAAATGTCACAAAAATGACAAGGGTCCTCCACAATCAGATACAGAAATCACGATCTTGCCTGACTTTGTTTTATTTAGGGATTTGTTATATTGCTGAGCCAAAATAAGATTGAATATAAAAACTGAGCACGGAGAATGGGCAGAATAGTTTTTTCTTGATGTCAGCCAATTAAATACAAGAAGGATCACATGTTCTCCAGGTCCAAACAACATTATTAAAAGAAAAAGATCCAGGTTGTTAATAATTTTGATGTCAGGGCCCCTCTCAGCATTGATTGGGGATACAACAGTCAGTCCAATTCGAGAGTGGTTGAGTGTCTCCCGAACTTCTTGAGTCCAGGAATTGAAGAATTCTTCTACTGGACAATCAGTTTAGGGCCTAACTCCAAGGGTAGCATGATGTACATATCACAATGTAGACAACAGTGAAAATAATAAGGCTGAAGGCCTTATTATTTTCACTGTAAAGCATCAAGTTTTGAATGCTGCTGGCTGGTAAAGTGGGTGGGGAATTCCTCTATTCATGATCTTGGGATGGTATTGCTAACACACAAGACCCCTTTCTGACTACTCTCTTCATCATTCCTCAAAAATGTCCCTGGGGAGATCTTCTCTGTCCCCTGTACATTCCAACACTATACCCTTCTCTAGTCTGCACTCCAATGTATTACTTTATATTCTGCCGTTTGCCCCTGTATCCAAACCGAACCCCACGGCAGTCATGCAAGCATGTGACAAACCTGTGTCACATTACCTAGTTGTCTTGGTCTTCACAGCTCCATCACTCTCATTGCCAACTTGTTTAGTTCCATGAACATGCTCTGCTCTAATAACTCTCCTTTCAACTAAGAATTCTCTGCCTCCTCTTGTTCTCGCTCCTGCTCTTCTTGAGCACACACCAGACCTTCTCCTGCTGTCACTACATTTCTCCTATTTTCCTGCCTGCTCCTCCCCCCCTCTTCTCTCTCACCACCTCTTACAACACTCCAAAAAAGGTCAATTGCATACACCTGCATGCTTCTAAACTGCCACTTTGTACCTGCTCACACACATGAAATTAATGGCTTCAACAGCACACACTCCCCAGTTATATGCCTCCTTGCGGAAACATGGCTCAGACCCCACCACAGACCTATTATCCCTCATATGCTTTCTCCACACTATCTCATCCACCACAGAGACCACCCACACAAACAAGGTGGCGGCATTGCCATCATTCATAAAGACACATTCACACTTAGTAATCCCACACCCCATACACATCCTTTGAAGCACGCTGTCTCACTTGTTCGGCATCACACCCACACCCCACTTTTCTGCACCTCATTTATTGCCCTCCAACACATAATGTCCACACCAACTGATCGGACTTCTCTACTAAGAACCATTCCTCCCCTTGCAGCAACATCTACCTTGCCAACTTCATCCCTAGCCGATCCCTTGCAGGCAACAAACCCATACTAAAAACTAGCCTTGCTGCACTCACACGTTAGGGCATCACACAACTCATCACCAATGCCACACGCTTTGCTGGTAATACCTAGGTCCTTTTTATCCCAAGACAAAATAATGTCACCATGGATAATCCAATCTGGGTATTGTGGTCCAATCACTTTGCTATCCCCTTCACACTAACACTGCAACACACATTCCCACCACTTGCCACACATCATTCTTGAGCCCAAGCCAGATAAAAAAAAACACATTACAGACATAGCCTTAGCACTAGTGAAACCACTCCCCCATGGCCACACACACACATCCCTCCATCTACTCCACCAATACACCATCATCACACAGGAACTCAACAAAATTGTACCCCTCAAAACACAATACACCCACAACAACCACCACAAACCATTGTTAAAAGGTTCCCTCCTCTCTATCAAGCAGGAATCCAGATACTTAGAAAAAGCATAGAAAACGTACCCAGGCCCCTTAACCAGGACAGACCCTCACACACTGCTGCAACAAATACACAATACTCATACGCAGTGCCAAATCCACTCATTACCTCCAAGAGCTCCATTCCACAACCAATTGTACCCAGAAACAATTCAACATCATCAAGTCCCTCTCTAAACCACCATCCACACCTTCTGCACCCCCATCCACTGCAGTATGCAACTTTCCCATGAACTACTTACAATTCCAAAATACACATCAGGACAGCCATCCCTTCAGCTCTCCCAATCGCACCCCACACTCCCAAACATTCCAACACATGGGACACCTTCCACGCCATCAACACCAACCCCTCTACCCCCTCACTGGCAAAACAATATTTGCACACTTCCTGGAGGACACATACATCAAGCTGCATCAAATCACATCACCACCACCCTATCTCCCCACTAGCTCAACATCATCAACACCTTTATCTCACATGGCACTATCCCACTGCTCTCAAAATGGAAGAAATCCCCCATATCTCTCAACCCTGTACTTCCCATAAAACTACAATACTATTTACAATTTGTTGGTAGATTCATTGAACGCTTTGTAAGTACCCAACTGCAACAATACATCATCACAAACAACCTACCCAACCCCTTCCAATCTGGCTTTCAATCTGGACACAGCACTGAGACCGCTACAAAGGACACACAGCACTACTCTTATTCCCCAACCTATGTGCAGCCATCAACACCATTGACACACTATTCTACTAGATATTCTAGCCAATTAAAAAATCTCTCTGCAGCCGAAGGGGGAAAAGCCGGTGGTGTTCACTGCCACAGGAGCAGCTGAGGAGAGGAGTGCTTCCCGTGGCAGGGCTGCACCCACCAAGATCTGCCCACCATCCAACCCATGACCATTAAGCAACCCGGCAGCCCCACAAGGGCGAAGCAGATGTAGGTCACTTGGACTCGGTAGAACCGGTAGAACTCGGTAGAACCCGAAGCTGCAGAGTGCTCTGTGGAATTTTACTAAGGAATCATGTGTTGCTGATTGTGCCCTGTTATCACTTTTAATAATGCAAACTCTGACCGTGTTAGGCTGGGGTGCACCAGCAGCTGTAATGAGAGCCACAACATTGAAAGTAACCTGATCGGCACAACGCCGCCTCACCACTATAGCCTCATGGGGACCTGACTATACCCCAAGCACACAGAAGGCCAATCCACACCCACACTCGCAGTCCTCTACTAGGAGGGCAGAAGATGGCCTTAAGCTTAATGGTACTAGGGGAGAACATCCAGTCGAGTTGACCATGTGTCATTGAATCATACTGCCAATTCCAGTAAAGTGATAGTGCCTGACAGGGGAGGGTCAATCTATTTACAAAGGATCCCTAATCTGCCCATAAATTACCACAAACCCAGGGAAGCCCATGCGAACAAGTGTATTCACTGGATCTGGGCTGTGTGGGGCTGCATAGTCATAACAGGGGAAAAGATCTTAAGGTGTACCGGGCTTCCCTTCCGGGGGGGTAAGTGCCCACAACTATGTCCAAATTGACTTTAGGGAGCCACGCATGGGGAAAAGTATATTGGGCTTTTTCAGGAGATGTTGCCCTTCAGCTAATACAGTGATTGAAATCAGAGCCCATCCGGGGGAAACATAGATGCCCACCCCAAAAACAGTGCGCAATGGCCTGCACTTAGTGGCGCAAATATAGTACGCTTGGGGAAAAGGACATTGGGCAATCACTTTTGGGCCAAACCAGAATGGCAAGTGATGAGATAGTTGGCCTGTTTTACCGAGGGGAAGGAAACACTAATGGTAGTGCGCTTCTTTGGGAAATAAGTAGGCCACAGGGTTATTGCATATGATTTATTTACATTAAGGATGGAATGTTTAATTTGTTGTCGATATTGTTGTTGGTCACATGTCTCATGATGTTCTTTCACAAGGCTCCTCGCTATGTTCACTCCTCTTCAACATATATGTTGAATCCTTTGCACATACCCTGAGCAAGCACAATGTATATTTCCACCAATATGCAGATGACACACAAATATACTTCCAAAGGTCTGTCATTCCTTTCACAACTCCACATCCCCAAAACCTGTCTTTCCACCATCATCAACTGGATGGCCACTCACGTCTTCAAACTAAACCCTTCTAACACAGAATTGCTCCTCATATTGAGAACGGAGGATAGCACAGGGGCAACACGCTTGTCTTGGAAGCAAGACCACACAGATCAAAAGAGGTTTGAATCCCAGATCCATGCTTAGAAACCGGACTCAGGTGTGGTATTAGGTGCGTTATAAAAAAACAATTAAAATAAATAAATCTACCCCAAGACACAAACCTGACCTCACCCACTGGATCCAAGAACTTGCCATTCCACATATGTCAAATCTCCGAGCCTCACCATCAACACCCACCTTTTCTTCACACACCACATAGCCGCTGTTACTAAACCATGCAATCTGCAACCACACCTCCTACACAAAATCAGACACGTCCTTCCGCACTGCAGTCCAAGCACTGGTTTTGTCCAAGCTGGATTATGGCAATGCTCACCTCACTTGACTCCACAACGAAACCGGTACCTCCAAGCAAGACATAGAAAACTCAGCAGCCACACTCATCCGCCAGTTGCCCAAACATTCACACATCACCCTGGCTCCCCATAAACCAGATAATTGATTTCAAAGGATGGTATTGCTACAACACATTGAACACAAACACTGTGAAATCCATAAAGTGGGATTTTTGTCAACACATTTTAACACATAGCAAAAATATAGATGGAGGTTGGGTTGGGGTATTAATTAAGGTGGGCAGAGGTGGGTGGGCTGGTTGCGAAGAGGATCCCCCACATTTATTGTCATTGTTATATGGTGAAATCCGGTAAAAATAACTTGATGTGTTGGGACTCAAATTATTTTTGTTTTGTTTTTTTCATGTTGTTCCCAAAGGCCCTTGAATTGTATTGAAAGGCATCCACCTCAAAGGTCCATCTTACCTTCATGACAAACTGAAACCCATCACCCACACAACAACCAGACAAGCCAGCCAACACCTTCTACAGTTGTCACTCTACAAACTCACAGGCACACAAATACAAACATTTATCCACTGGGCACCCAGGGCATGGAACACACTACTTTTTCACATATGCACTGCATCCTCCATCACCACTTTCAGAAATAGCCTCAAAACATACTTGTTTTCACACACATAATTTTGTATTATATATTTTATTTATATTTCTATAGTGCATTAAAGGCAGCTGTATATCAATTGTCAACATGGTTGAAAACAGAGATTGCCATTACAAGGAATGAAAGTATTATTTAAGGTGGATTTGGAACAAAGTGTAAGAGGTGAAAAAGCAAAGGGCTAATGTGAGCACATTCCGGTCGAGAGGGGACAGGAGAAAACAGAATAAAAATGGGACTGTGCACAGCAGTGACGAGGGACAGTGAGAAGAAAGAGAGATTGTGGGTGAAGGCGGCTAGTAGGAGAATAGAAGGATAGCAGTGAGGAAAGATAGGGGGGCGAAATATTATGGAGAGACTCGAACACTAGACATAGAACATTAAACAAGCCAAGTGTGGAAAGAAAGCCAGCACAAAGAGGAAAATGCAGGAGTGGTGGTACCACAGGGGGACCAACAGAAGAGACAAATAGAGGAATTGTACACACATTTAAGTGGGGATTAGCGAGAAGAAGAGAGACCAAAGACCAAGAAAGAGTAATAGAAGAGTTGGGAGAAAATAAGGGAAGAGATTAAGAGTTTAGTAGCATGAAAGCAAGATATGGGGCCTCATTACACGGTAGGCTGTGGACCAAGGTGCTATTAGCACCTTGGTCCATGCCGGTAAATTACCGGCACCGCCTTGGCGGAAAGGGGAATTACCGCCCTACTCCAAGGTTGGTGGGGTGGTAATTCCCCCTTCCACCATTGCCCTTCCCCATTCCCATTTTTGCCCCATAGGGCATAATGGGAATGGGGAAGGTGCTAATTACGGTACCGCAAATTTGCGGTGCCGTAATTAGCACCAAGGTCCCTTTGCGGGTTGGGTTTTAACGCCTGCAAAAAGCAGGCGTTAAATTCCCCAACTCGCAAACCTCGTAGTACGGCGGTAAGGGTTAACGGTGACCGTTACCATTAACGGTGATCGTTAACCCTTACCGCCGTCCGTGTAATGAGGCCCATGGTCTCGCTATGCAGATTTTGCAATGGTGTGCTCTACAGGAAAAAGGGAGAGAAGAAAAATGGTAAGAAAAGGAAAGAGTAGAGTCCAAGTAGACATCAAGATTATGAGCAGTAGAAGAAATGGGTAGCTGAGTGGGAAGACATGAGATAGAGTGTGGGTAAGGGAGGATTGTGGAGGCATTTTTGGAGGAGTTTAGCATCAAGAAGTGGTCAGCGATCCAAGATCTGAATAACCAATAAACAGGAAGAAATGGAAGCATGGATATGAAAAGAACAAGAAGTGAAGGATAGATAAAGTTGGGTATCATCTGCATAGAGGTGGCGTGAAAGATCAAAGGAAGAGATGATAGTTGCAAGAGGTCAAGTGTAAAGTGAAAAGAGAAGGGGAAATAGGACACAGCCTTGGGGAACCCCATGAGAGAGAGGAAGGACAGAAGAAACATAAGCAGTCCAAGAAACAGAATAGGTGCAGTCGGACATATAAGATTATAACCAGGCAAGTACAGGACTGGAAGAAAAAAAACATAGAAGAGACGAAGGAATATAAGAGTGATCAACAGTATCCAAAGCTCCTGATTGATGAAGGAGAATTAGAAGAGACAAGTGTTTCGTGTAGCGTGCAGAAAGAAAAGAGTTACCGACACGGAGCAGGTGGAGGGGTCAGGGTGGAATCCGGATTGAAAATGAGGAAGTAGTGAGTTGGAAAAAATAAAGGAAGATATGTCAGAGTACACCGCACGTTCAACAAGCTTCGGAAGACAGGGAAGGGGGAGATAGGGTGGAAACATGAATAAAGAGAAGAGTTCAGAGAGAGTTTTTTGTGTATAGGAAGAATAGCGGCATGGCTGAATGGAGGAGGAACAGCTGAGGTCGAGAGAGAAGTATTGAACACAACAGTGAGAAGGGAGGAAGAAGATGATAGACTTTAAGAATAAGAGTTGATGGAATGAGACCTAAAGGACAGATGCAGGATGAGACATAGCCAACAAGGCAGCTGTGTCTGAATCAGAAAGAGGGGTGAAGGAGGACAAGGAAGCTGAGGGTAGTGACAAAGAGCAGAAAGAGGGCAAAATAGAGTTGCAGAAAAGAATGGCCATGGAAGAGAAATGTTGGGCAAGGTCATCGGCAGAAAGAGAAGAGGAAAGAGCAGGATCAGGAGAAGGGGGAGAAAGAATGTGAGATAGAGTTTGGAAGAGACAACGGGGATGTGAGGAGTAAGAACAGAGAAGGTCTGTATAATACGATTTCTTTGCAGAAAGAAGAGCCGTATCGTAAGCAGAGAGGAAAGAATAATGGAATCTGAGTAAGCAATGGGTACGCCATAAAGAACAAATATGGGGTATAAGCCAAGGCTGAGCAGGCTTCCAGGTTGGAAGAAATGCAGACTCAAGATATAGTGAGTGAAGAGATGTAGATAGAGACGAGAAGAGTTGACAGTGTCAGCAGAAAGAGATGCAAAGTCAGCCAGGGAAGGCAGGGTAGAGGTACATGTAGACATAAATACGAAATAGTCAAAGACATGAAGAACACAGTGGAGAAAGGACTTAGTTGAAGAAGGAACAGGACAATGAGGAGCAGAAATAATCGAAAATGAAAGAAGAGAGTGATCAGAGGAATGGATTGGAAGAGCAGCGGAGGTAGCAGAAAGTAGAATAGGTAGTAGAGCGTGATGATGAACACACTTAGTCAAGGGAGGAACCAGCAATGTGTGAGTGGGGAGGGGGGAGAGGGAAAGAGATTAAGTGATAGGAATCGAGAATAGGGATGCGTTGGACAGAAGAATGAATTGAAGAGAAGAGGAGGTTGAAATCTCCTAGAAGGATGAGAGGAGCATCAAGGTGCAGGAGAACCGAGAGAAGTGAATTAAGGTTCTCACAGTTCGAAGTAATAGCTCCATGTGAGGTGGTAAAGCCGGAAAAAGACCGTAGGGAAGGTGCCTTTAAAGAGTGAGTACTGGTACTCGAAAGATGAAAATGCAGGTAAGACACGAGGAGAAGCAGAAAAAGAGAAAGAAGCATGGTAAAACAATACTGACACCCCTTTCATCTGGAAGGGCTGGGGAAATGATTGAAAGCAGAGGAGGAAGTGTTGAGAGCTGCAGGTGTAGCCGTGTTTAACGGTGAAATCGAAGTCTCAGTAATGCAAAGAAAATGTAGGTTTAGTCGAAAGAACATTTCAAGAGCAGAGTTAGTTTTGCTAGAGAGAGAGTGCGCGTTCCAAAGTGCTGAAAGGGGTGGGGTGAGTATAGGAAAGATTGGATGGCTTCCAGGCTGGATGGTAACCCTGCCCTCCTCCACTGCTGTCACTTGCCTATCCTAACATTCCTATATTCTCCTAAATTCATGTTGGAATTTCTTTTTTTAGCTCCCACATTTTCAAAATGTTAACCAACCTCGGGGTGGGGCTGGCGCTAAATACAAATGCAAATCAGCTGCAATCCTAAAGGTAAACAAGAAACTTGACGGATGCTCTGATCCTTTGGGGTGCCCTTACTCACTTGTCAAACGAGATGCAAGTGCTATAGCCACACCAGAGCATTCCAAATACTGTCCAGCTCAGATCCCTGGACTAGAGTGCTTGCTCTTGAAACTGGTTCAGACTTGTCACTGGGGATCCAGGCATTCACAAGCTGTACCCCCAGGAGCATCTCTGCCATGAGCAGAACCTTCTTTGATTAGCATGTTCACACATCTTTAGTTTCCCAATAAGGCAGTGTGCGACAGAAGACTTAATTTCAGGCTACCCAAAGTCAGATTTATCTAATCCTAGTGCTAGCAATATGTTTTGCACCCCACTTTACCCCCATATGAATTGGCTTTCTGAGATATCTAACAAGAGCCTAATACATGTGGTAAAGAAAAGCCATGTATGGAAATGCAAGGCATGTCCTGGTCTTTTCTTTACATACTTTGATGTATCCTAAGAAGAGGCTACGGATTATTCAAAACCTTCAAACATCCTTTCGTGCACAACAGAAGTTGGGTCACCAATTTGCGTCATGGTTCATGAATCACCACGCTTCACTGTCCTCCGTTCACTGGCTGTTGTAAAAATCAATAGATAAACCCTACAGATTATTTTACATTTGTACCTATCATTTTTCTGAACATTTCCCATTTCTTTTCTTCTTATGAGTTTACAGTCCTTTAGCCTAAATAGTCGCAACAAATGTACTCACTCTCACGTACACCTTCACAGTTCACATTTCTCACGATATTGGAGAGACAGCAGATGGCACATTCAAGACTTTCTTAACATTGCAATCTATTGTACAGAAGGAATTTCACCTGATGCGCTTCGAACCTAGAATCCCATTATGCCCTTCCTCAGGACCCGAGGATTTGCTCAAGGCCAGAGAAGAAACTTAAGACCCACCTTCAGATCTACAAAGCAACACACTGAGCAGAAATGCAAACATTGACGCCTTTCACACAATACCCTTATCCCCTTAGAGACAAAGATTCCTCTTTGAACACCTTTCGTATAAGGCTGGCCTTATTGAGGACAACCCACATTGTAAAATTCAAGCTGCAGGGCGCATATGTACCGCACCATTCATAAAAAGGAAAGAATGTTTTACCCAGCTCGGATAGGGTGTGCCCTAGAAAAGTCTGATGCGCAATTCAGCATTGTCCATTACTTGTGGAAACCTGATATTTTCCAAAAATATCTCCGGTGACTCGGCACTTAGTCATGTGACAATAGGCTGATACCCTATTGTTCATATCAATTGGTAAATCTACTTTCAAAGATCAGCAACAATTTCCGAGCTATTGTTTCCGTACACATGCCAGAAACCTTTCCAAGATGCTTGTCCCAATTATAGAACGCTTATGAAGAATGAGGCGACTGTCCTACAGCACAACAGATTACCAGCAACTCTATACACTCCCCTAAACTAGTCACAGTAGAAGCAGTGCACCCATTCACTAAATCCATACCATCACACCTACAAACTAATAAAGGTAGCCAGCTTTAATGTACAACACACCAACTCATTGACAGGTGAGCATTCTTGGTGTGTATATATCTGAAGTAATCACTCCATTATATATATTTAGCAACTTAACCATAATATGTATTACACGGCTACAGTAGTGGCCGTGTAGTTATGGTTAAATTGCTAAACTCAGAGGAAGAGCACTTTTTGGGCGGCTTATAACTTTGCTCCCCCTGGACGAATCCACACCAAACTTTGCAAAAAAAGTATATGGCCCACTCTGAATCTACTTGCAAAGTTTGATGAGGGTTGGTCCGGGGGGGGGGAGGCAAGCTATAGGGGGGATCCCAAAATGTATTTTTTTCCCATAGACTGAATGGGGAAAAAAATGTGCTCACACCTACAGCCCAAACCGCTGGACGGATTTTCACCAAATTTACGGCAGGAGCAGCTGCCCGGTCCAAAAAAGCATGCTTTTGTAAATTTGGTGAAAATCCATCCAGTAGTTATTTTTAAAATGACGAAAAAGTAGGTTGCAAAAAATGTGTGATATCTATGTCCGCCACGCGGACACACTTCCCTGTTCGCTCTGCGGACAAGACACCAATTGGTTAATCGGCTTGCGTCATGAAGGCGGAAATGCGACGTGTTCGCTGATTGGATGGAGAAGCGCGTGAAGTGCGTTAGATTTTTGGAAACGCCCGCCATTTTGGATTCGCGGACAGCGGCTGGTGTCCACGGACATTGCAGTAAAAACATATTAAAAAATGTTAGGCGGAAACCTGTGCAGTTCCCTCTGGGACCAATGCAAAAGATTTAGGACTACAGGCGTTTGGCGGTGAACCCACTTGTTAGCAGTCTGCACCACACAGATTCACTTGGTAGCTGTGGCTGAGCAGTCAGACTTCTCTCAAGAAAAGTTGAGCAGTATGTGGAGTATACAAAATAGGGCAATTCTTCACAGCAAGACAAGCAAACACGCAACGAGGCATAGTATAAAGATATTAAGGCATTTATTTATAACAGAACATCTATGAAAAACACTAAGGCAAATCACGGCAAACAAATCAAACACAGTTACTCTACGAAGTAGAAAACGATCAATCCCCCTAGCAATATTTCGGCAACTCTAGGTTCTACCGGTATCACTTATTTTCAGACAGAGGTGTATACCTCAACCTAGATGACACTCGAACATTAGTTAGGACGAGAGAGAAAAAGATAGGCAGGTCATGAAATCAACACAGTTCAATCCTTCGCGGATAAAATGCAAGGCGGGAAGGCAAGAATCACAATAGATCATAAAGTTCAGAGGCCAGGCCCACTCGGAGAGAGGCAAGGCGCGATGTCCCAAAAAGTCTCTAGAGGAGATGCATTCAAGTCTTTGTAGCAAATTGTTATCGGCAGGTTGAACCAGTTCAGAACTATAAATGAGAAAAGCTTGGAGGCGACCCAACGGAAAGGAGAGGATTAAGACACCTCGCTCAATCCGATCGAAAGGGAAGCCAGGCGGACACGGTACCTTATTGTGGAGAGCAGCTCCGGCGGGGGCAGATGTTCCTGGTGGTGGATGCACGTCGGGTTTTTGCTAAGAGTAGAGAGGTTCTCGTCGTCGAAGAAAAAGGAAGTCCGGTGCACCACCAGGGAAGAGACCAGCCACGGAGTGCTCCGTCACAAGGCACCACCTTGGTCGCGGTACAGGGGTAGTGGCTATCCGGTTGCCGGGGTGCTCTGCACGGGCAATTCGACCACTGCGTCCTGAGGCGAATAAAAAGCAAAGGGGGCTGGTTGTTCCCACCAGCCAGGGGAAGAGACTCTCCGGCAGGGAGATCTCCTCTGTCGTCGGGAAGTGGTGAGTCGGTTCCGCAGGGCTCCACCGGAGGTGTCGTCGTGCAGGTCGGCTCAGCGTTACCCTCGTCGGATTCTTAGGTCCTGTGCCGACTTCTGAAGATCCAGTCCCAAAAGCCCTGCTTTTATGCAGAAAACCCCCATTCATTCAGCCTAGCTGTCAATCAACACATGCTAAATGGTGAGCGGGAACGCTCACCACTTGGGCCAATCACTCCAGAGTGCGACCTGAGTTGGCAAGGCAACTCGGTCCAGGGTGCCTAAACCCCCTCCCACACCCCTGAGGTAACCCAGACAGAATGGCACCACTTTGGAGGGTCTCTGCACAGAGGCCCGCCAAAAGTGGAACAAAGGGCTCAACCTTTGGTTTAGGAGTCACAGAGACGAACACAGACGCCATTTTACAAACCGAGTTCTGGCAGAAAATACCATCCGATAAACTTATTTAAGATAAGTAGACCGGTGCTACGTTGGAGGTTAACGAGAAAAAGTATCAATCTCCAACAATGGGACGAATCCCATAGGGTTATGCTCGGGGTCGAACATAACAAGTAGTTTCCACTGCCACCAGCCAAAACTCGACGAGGGGGGACGGGACAGTGCCCCCTCGAGTAACAGGTCTAGGAGTAATCGAATTACCCCTACTAGTACGTCCACAATAAGATGGTTTGTACTAGTCCTGTTAGTAAATTTAGGTCTAGTAAAGCCAATGGTGACTTTACATGCCCGGGGAGACAGTAGTCAGTCCCCGGGTATGGAGTCTATGGTGGGGGTCCGCTAGGACGCCCCAGTGTTACGGCACGTAGGGTGCGGTGTAACACACATAGAAAAACATATGAGACCCTATGGAGTAAAAGACCCCATAGCCCATCGAACACATTGACATCTCAAAGGAATTACACACACATACATGTCCAAGATTGGGAGAAAAGAGTCTCACTCTTGGCAGGATGGAAAAAAAACAAACTCCAGAAATCCAGCAAAGCTGCTGGGGTCTCACTAGTTTAGGAAATTCAGCCTAAACAGAGAATTCTCCCTAACACTCGCCCCCCCCAGACTAAGGGACAGGAGGATTTAATCCACTCCTGGATGAATCTCATACCTCTAGTCGATGACATACATCCTAGAGAGACCATCAGCATTTTGGTGGTGACACCCTGACCTGTGCTCAATGGTGAAATCAAACCCTTGCAGGCAGATCGACCATCTCAATAGTTTTGGGTTTTCCCCTTTCATTTGCATTAACCATCTCAAGGGTTGGTGGTCAGTCTGGATGACGAAAGTAGAACCATACAAGTACGTCCTAAACTTCTTCAGAGCCCACACGATAGCAAAGCACTCTCTTTCGATTGTTGCCCACCTTGTTTCAGGATCCTTCAGCTTGCGGCTGATGAAGCAAACGGGGTGCTCCCTACCTTTCCCATCCAGTTGACTGAGTACGGCACCTATTCCTACATTTGAAGCATCTGTCTGCACAATGAAGTGTTGGCGGTAATCAGGAGCTCTGAGTACTGGGGCTTGGCAAAGAGCCTTTTTCAGGTTTTCAAAAGCCTGATTGCACTCCTCGTTCCATTTAACCTTTTTAGGGAATTTGGGCGAGGAGATGACATTCAGTGGAGAAGCTATGGTCCCATAGTTCTCTATGAAATTCCTGTAATACCCGGTGAGGCCTAGGAAGGCTCTCACCTGGGTTTGAGTAGTCGGTGTTGTCCAATTTTGCACAGCTTCAATCTTACTGAGCAAAGGCCTTATTTCTCCACCGCCTACCTCATGCCCAAGATAGACTACCTTACTCTGTCCAATTTGACATTTACTCGCCTTTATGGTCAGATTGGCTCGTCCAAGAGCCTGCAAAACATCTCTCAGGTGGGTTACATGTTCTTCCCAGGAATTGCTGAACACTGCGATGTCATTCAAGTATGCCATGCAGAAGTCCTGCATCCCATTTAGAACCTGGTTTACCATCCGTTGAAACGTAGCAGGTGCATTTTTCAATCCGAATGGCATTACCTTAAACTGGTATAAGCCAACGGGGGTAGAAAATGCAGTTTTTCCTTGGCATGGTCTGTCAGGGCTATTTGCCAATAGCCTAACGTCAAGTCAAATGTGCTGAGGAACTTGGCGGCGCCAAGTTTATCCACCAACTCATTTGTTCTTGGCAAAGGGTGGGCATCAGTCTTGGTGACTGCATTAAGAGCTCTATAATCCACGCAGAATCTAAGCTCTTTAGATCCGGCCTTTGGTACTAACACAACTGGGCTAGACCATGGACTAGTAGAGGGCTCTATTACCCCGAGATCGAGCATCTTGCTGACCTCACCTTTGATGTGGGTTCGTACGTTCTCTGACATTGTGTATCCTCAGCTCTTGACCGGCAGACAGTCACCAGTGAGTATGTCGTGCTGGCCCCAAGGGGTCAAGCCTGGCGAAAGCGAGAACAGAGGGGCAAACTGATTCAACATCGATTTGCACTCTTCTTGTTGCTCGAGTGTCAGATTGGAGGAGAGATTTACTCCTTCAATTTTTTCGTCTAAAGGCAAGCCTCTGAGGAGATCTGGAAGAGCTTCACTCTCTTCTTCTTCCTCGGATGATGCTAGAAGCAACGCTCCTACATCAGGTCGTGAGACATATGCTTTAAGTCGGTTGGTGTGAAAGACTGTCGGAGCCTCCTTGGGATTGCCCAAGTCCACCAGATAGTTAACCTCTCTGAGTTTACCCACTACTCGGAAGGGTCCCATCCACTTATCTTGCAAGGCCCTCTGCCTTGTTGGGATCATAACGAGAATGAGCTGGTCTTGAGCGAACTCAACCATGTTAGCCTTTTGATCGTGCCAGTGCTTGACCAATGTTTGTCCAGCTTTCAAGTTATCGCTTGCTTCCGTCATCATGTGTGACATTCTCCTCCGGAGACCTACCACGTAGTCAGTCACTCTGACTGGCTTGGGGGAAGGAGCACTCTCCAACCCCTCCTTAATCAGGGCCAATGGACCTCTGACGGGATGACCATAGAGTAGTTCGAAGGGAGAGTAACCTACTCCCTCCTGAGGGACTTCTCTATAAGCAAAGAGAAGGCATGGCAGTAGAAGGTCCCACTTACGCTTAAGGGGTTCCTCTAAAGCACCTATCATGCTCTTCATGGTTCGGTTGAACCGTTCCACCAACCCATTGGTTTGGGGGTGGTAAGCCGTTGAGAACTTGTAAGTAACTCCGCAGAATTTCCACATGGCTTTCATGTAGTGGGACATAAACTTCGACCCCCTGTCAGAGATTACTTCCTTCGGAAACCTGACCCTAGTAAAAATACCAAGGAGGGCCTTAGCCACAGCCGGAGCTGTAACAGTCCGCATAGGAATCGCCTCAGGATACCTAGTAGCATGGTCTACTACAACAAGTATAAACCTGTTGCCTGAGGAGGTAGGAGGATCAAGGGGACCAACGATGTCAATCCCTACTCTCTCACATGGGACTCCCATGAGTGGGAGAGGCACTAAAGGTGCCACATTCTTGGAACCAACCTTACCAGAGGTCTGGCAGGTGTGGCAGCTCCTGCAGTGTTTTTCTACTTCGGCCCCCATCTTTGGCCAATAGAAGGAGAGAGAGAGCCTTTCCTTAGTCTTCTTGAAACTCAAGTGACCAGCCAAAGGAATCTCGTGGGCTAACTGCAAGAACTGTGGTCTGTTCTCTTGGGGTACTACAAGTCGTTTGTAGTCTCCAGGTGCAGACTCGGTCGGGTCACTGTAGAAGAGGCCATCTTCCCAGTGCAACCTGTGTTTCCCAGGCTCTTGCCCTTCAGCCTGAGCTTCTGCCTGGTGGCGAAGACCTTCCAGAGTTGGACATTCTCTCTGTCCCTTACTGAAGTCTGCCCTGCTGGGTCCACCTTCTGCCAGTAACGACTGCAGCTCAGGATGGTCAACAGGACCCAGATCTTCAATGAGTTCCTGGCCTTCCATTAGCTCTTCCTCAGAGTCTAATTCTACGACACAGGGTTGTACCTCCCTCTCAGCCTCGGCTGGAGGTCGAGTTACGGGTGTAACTTTGGACAACCTCGGGGAAGTCTGTGTTGGCTGCACTGGAATGCTGGCTGCTGGTTTCGGGATAGAAGTCTTAGGTTTCCCTTTCGCTTCCGATCTCTTGGAGACAGCGGCCGACAATTCCAGTGGAGCAGGAGTGATATCTTTCTTCATCATCTCCTGGAGAGTTCTGCGCATGGTCCTCTCTCTTGCAGGTCTGGTTAGCTCCTGTAACCGTTGACTAGGAGGTCTGGGAGTATGCGATACAACTCCGAGAGTTTTTAAATCGTTACCCAACAGTACGCGTCCTGGTACCTCACTCTGTATGCTGACAGGTATCTTCACAGTCACGTCGTTACACTGGATGAGAACTGGTAATTGGGGAAGCATCTGCACAGGCCCTCCAGCTAACTTGGTGAGGCGTTTGGGTGCCTTAGCAACATCCTCAGCCTGAAGAAACGATTTATTCACCACAGTTATGCTGGCCCCAGTGTCCCTAATGGCAGGCGTCTCCTGACCATTCACCTGGACACTGTCCTTATAATACTCTTTAGTATTATCGGGGATAGAATTATAGACATCTAAATTCTGTTGTTCCCACAACCCCAGAGATACTAAAGAAACACTGGCTGAGACTCCAATGGGTTCGTCAGCTAGCAGTAGAAAGTTTCCACTTGCCATTTGGACTTCCTCCTCTGGAGCGAAGGCTAAGTAGACAAGCTGGACCCCTGAAGGTTTACCCTTACATTAGGGATCTCCTTTCACGTGGTCAGTCGAGCCACAAACAAAGCATTTACCAAATGCTTTCTGGAATGGTGGCTTGTTCTGCCCTCCTTCCGGTTTGGCACCAGAAGGCATACTATTCTGCTGTGGTTTTCCCGGTGGCTTACCCTTCTGGTTTTGTTTGGGGCCCTCTTTGGAATGTGAGCTATTAGAATTCTCTTTTGAGTCTTTTTTAGGCTGTTTTCCCTCATCCTTTTTCTGAGTTGCCCCAGAATCCTTATGAGTAGCCCTGTTGGCAACCCACAAGTCAGCAGCCTTAGCTAGCTCCCTGGAATCCAATTCCTTCGAATCAGCCAAGTGCTGTCTGAGCTCAGGAGAACAGGCATCATAAATAGACTCCAACATAAAAAGATTCCTCATACCTTCATAAGTGTTCACTTTGTAACCCTTAATCCATCCCTCTAAGTTTTTCAACCCTTCACTCACCCAGGTAGCCCAAGGGGTACCATCATGCTTTTTGAGGGTTCTAAACCTCTTAAGATACTGGGAAGGGGTCTTCCCGAATCTAGCTATTAAAGCTAGTTTCACACTTTCGTAATCCGTCTTATCTGCCTCCCCCAACTCCATTACCACATCAGTCGCAACAGGAGGGAGCCTAGAGAACAACCAGGGAAGCAAAGCATTCCGGGTGATGTCCTGGAGCCCATGATTGTATTCAAACAGTTTCAACCAATCCAACACATCCAATCTCGGTTCATACATACCCACTAATTCCTTCGGCATCCGGGGTCTTTTGGGACTGGAGCTCCTAGAGGAACCAGAGGAGAGAGAAGCATTTTCCATAGACAACTTTTTCATCTCTAACTCGTGATTAAGTTCTATTTCCCTGAGTCTTAACTCAGCTTGCTTCTGCTCAGCCTGGGCATTCATCCGTCTGAACTCGAGCTCTTGGTTTCGTTCAGATTGAGCCAAGAACCGTTTGTATTCTAGTTTGAGCTTCATTTTTTCAAGTTCAAAATAATCAGGGTTACTTGTGGGACCTGGTATGGGCCCCGTAGGCACAGCTGGTAAGGCGTGTAGAGGAGCAAGTGAGACAGTTTCATTAGCCTCGCCGTCCTCGTCAGCCTCTTCATCGCTATCATCAGAATTACGATTCAGATCAACACCATCACCGTTATCTACATTCGCTGGAGAGATTGGTTCCTCTGAACCAGTACCCAGACTTTGGTTCGCCAGCAATCTCTCGATTAGTTCTAACTTCTTGCCTCTTACCGAAAGATTCTCTTGCCTACAGAGAGCTCGCAAACTCTCAGTATTTTCACCTGACAAAGACTCTTGACTGTAAGTTTCCATCGTAGACATGTTTTTGAAAGTTGCTTTTTGTGCAAAGTTTTGTGGTTTAGTTATCCTACAGTGTCGAAAAGCACTCTAAACTGTATACTCGATACAAATCCCACCGCTGTACACCAGTGTTAGGCGGAAACCTGTGCAGTTCCCTCTGGGACCACTGCAAAAGATTTAGGACTACAGGCGTTTGGAGGTGAACCCACTTGGTAGCAGTCTGCACCACACAGATTCACTTGGTAGCTGTGGCTGAGCAGTCAGACTTCTCTCAAGAAAAGTTGAGCAGTATGTGGAGTATACAAAATAGGGCAATTCTTCACAGCAAGACAAGCAAACACGCAACGAGGCTTAGTGTAAAGATATTAAGGCATTTATTTATAACAGAACATCTATGAAAAACACTAAGGCAAATCACGGCAAACAAATCAAACACAGTTACTCTACGAAGTAGAAAACAATCAATCCCCCTAGCAATATTTCGGCAACTCTAGGTTCTACCGGTATCACTTATTTTCAGACAGAGGTGTATACCTCAACCTAGATGACACTCGAACATTAGTTAGGACGGGAGAGAAAAAGATAGGCAGGTCATGAAATCAACACAGTTCAATCCTTCGTGGATAAAATGCAAGGCGGGAAGGCAAGAATCACAATAGATCATTAAGTTCTGAGGCCAGGCCCACTCGGAGAGAGGCAAGGCGCGATGTCCCAAAAAGTCTCTAGAGGAGATGCATTCAAGTCTTTGTAGCAAATTGTTATCGGCAGGTTGAACCAGTTCAGAACTATAAATGAGAAAAGCTTGGAGGCGACCCAAAGGAAAGGAGAGGATTAAGACACCTCGCTCAATCCGATCGAAAGGGAAGCCAGGCGGACACGGTACCTTATTGTGGAGAGCAGCTCCGGCGGGGGCAGATGTTCCTGGTGGTGGATGCACGTCGGGTCTTTGCCAAGAGTAGAGAGGTTCTCGTCGTCGAAGAAAAAGGAAGTCCGGTGCACCACCAGGGAAGAGACCAGCCGCGGAGTGCTCCGTCACAAGGCACCACCTTTTGGTCGCGGTACAGGGGTAGTGGCTATCCGGTTGCCGGGGTGCTCTGCACGGGCAATTCGACCACTGCGTCCTGAGGCGAATAAAAAGCAAAGGGGGCTGGTTGTTCCCACCAGCCAGGGGAAGAGACTCTCCGGCAGGGAGATCTCCTCTGTCGTCGGGAAGTGGTGAGTCGGTTCCGCAGGGCTCCACCGGAGGTGTCGTCGTGCAGGTCGGCTCAGCGTTACCCTCGTCGGATTCTTAGGTCCTGTGGCGACTTCTGAAGATCCAGTCCCAAAAGCCCTGCTTTTATGCAGAAAACCCCCATTCATTAAGCCTAGCTGTCAATCAACACATGCTAAGTGGTGAGCGGGAACGCTCACCACTTGGGCCAATCACTCCAGAGTGCGACCTGAGTTGGCAAGGCAACTCGGTCCAGGGTGCCTAAACCCCCTCCCACACCCCTGAGCTAACCCAGACAGAATGGCACCACTTTGGAGGGTCTCTGTACAGAGGCCCGCCAAAAGTGGAACAAAAGGCTCAACCTTTGGTTTAGGAGTCACAGAGACGAACACAGACGCCATTTTACAAACCGAGTTCTGGCAGAAAATACCATTCGATAAACTTATTTAAGATAAGTAGACCGGTGGTACGTAGGAGGTTAACGAGAAAAAGTATCAATCTCCAACAATGGGACGAATCCCATAGGGTTATGCTCGGGTCGAACATAACAAGTAGTTTCCACTGCCACCAGCCAAAACTCGACAAAGGGGGACGGGACAGTGCCCCCTCGAGTAACAGGTCTAGGAGTAATCGAATTACCCTACTAGTACGTCCACAATAAGATGGTTTGTACTAGTCCTGTTAGTAAATTTAGGTCTAGTAAAGCCAATGGTGACTTTACATGCCCAGGGAGACAGTAGTCAGACCCCGGGTATGGAGTCTATGGTG
Source organism: Ambystoma mexicanum (assembly GCF_040938575.1). Classification (NCBI taxonomy): domain Eukaryota; kingdom Metazoa; phylum Chordata; class Amphibia; order Caudata; family Ambystomatidae; genus Ambystoma; species Ambystoma mexicanum. The sequence continues at coordinate 1,417,391,660 of NC_090931.1, read as the reverse complement.
GGGGTCCGCTAGGACGCCCCAGTGTTACAGCACGGAGGGTGCGGTGTAACACACATAGAAAAACATATGAGACCCTATGGAGTAAAAGACCCCATAGCCCATCGAACACATTGACATCTCAAAGGAATTACACACACATACATGTCCAAGAGTGGGAGAAAAGAGTCTCACTCTTGGCAGGATGGAAAAAAACAAACTCCAGAAATCCAGCAAAGCTGCTGGGGGACTCACTAGGTTAGGAAATTCAGCTTAAACAGAGAATTCTCCCTAACAAAAAACACAACATTGCAACTTATCAAATAATCTCTGGGGAGGTGAGGGGTGATGAGGATGGGATGGGATACGGCTGCAAGAATCAAATAAAACTGGCGTTTTGTGTGAAAGTCCGCGAACAGTTTGGATGTTTGTGAAAAGTTTGCGGACACCTCAACATTACAGTATTGGTGAAATGCAATTCTTGGATGGCTTATAACTTTGGCACCTCTTAATGGGATGGCATGAAATTGTGCATGTATATTTCTGACCTGATTTTGAGTATGTATGCAAAGTTTGGTGGGATTCTGTCATGAGGGGCAAAAGTAGAGGGGGTCCCACAATAATGTAAAGGCTTATAAATGTAGTGCCATTTGATGAATCAACACATACAGGGTAATTCATGGAATAAATGTGCACCGAAAAGGGGAGCGCAAGCATGAAAATCGCAGCGCACAAGTGCTAAAGCTGTTCACGCCGCTGTTTGTCGATTCATGGTGTGCGCTGCGCATGTAAACCCTGGGATGTGTGCCAACTCTGTGGGTCGCGCAGAGCGAAAGCGCACAACGTGTAGCACACACAAGAAAAGTGGGCGTAACACGGGGCGTAACACGCGGAATGGGGAACAACGGGTGAAAATCTGGGCATTACGGGGGGAGTACCAGAGGTAAATGCTCGCAACTCCCACACGTGCGCGAACAACATGTATTCATGGAATCGAACAGGGGAAACCCGTGCACCAAAAAAGACATGCTAATCCAGAAACACGTATGCCAGCAGGAAGCAGGCATAAGCGGCCCCACGCAGCATAAAAAGTGCGCGCAAACAACAAACTAGCTCATATGCTACCATGAATATACCGTTCCTCGCAGCAGTGGTCATGGGACACCGCAGGAGGAGGAGGATGGCCAGGCCCCACATTTTTTGGGGATGCCTGATGACCAGGTCTATGGGAGGTACAGGTTTCCAACACTAATAATCCTAGAACTGGTCAGGGAGTGGGAGGATGACCTCACATTACCCACCCTGTGCTCCCAAGCACTGAGCCCCTTGGGAAAGGTGCTCAAAGTACGGCACTTCTTGGCAACTGGGTCATTTCAGCGGAAAAGTGCCAAAGTTGGGGGTGTCTAACAGGCCACGCAGTCACGCTGTCTACACCAGGTGTTGGCGATCATGGTTGCACGCCCCTCAGTCCACAGGCACATATAAATGTCCAGAACACCTGCAGAAAGGCAGGCCGTCGTCCAGGACTTTTACGGGGTGGCACACATCCCCAAAGTGCTTGGTGCCATTGATTGCACCCATGTGGCTCTCTGTCCTCCCAAGGCCACTGAGCACATCTATCAAAACCGCAAGCACTGGCATTCCATAAACGTGCATGTTGTATGTGATGCCAATGGAATCATCACCTCAGTATATGCCAACTATCCGGGGTCCAGCCATGATAGTTTTATATTCCGAATGACACCCCTAATCCAGGACCTGGAAGCTGGGAGGCATGACGACACATGGCTAATTGGTGAGTCTAAATGCCTCTGTACATGCATGCATGTCAGGCACTGACAAATGGGAACACCCAACTAATGACAACCATTATAACCTCCCCAGGGGACAGTGCCTACCCTCTGAGCACCTACATGATGACGCCAATACGGAACCCCACCACACCACCCGAGGTAAGACACAACATAGCCCATATTGCAACCCAGGGCATAGTGGAGCACACATTCGGAGTGCTGAAGTCACGCTTTCACTCCCTTGACCGCTCTGGTGGGCAGCTGCTATATGCACCCCCAGTAGTGTGCAGGATCATAGTGGCAGCATGTGTCCTGCACAATGCTGCGACCCGGCGGGACGTGCCGGTGGAAATGGTATTTCCCCCACATTCCCAACCACATGCACGGCCGCTGCGCATGGGAGGTGAAAGGGCACATGGTGAGGTAGGCCGTACCCAGCTTGTGGCAAATTTCTTCACCTAAAATCCCACCCCTGCGGAGTGCACACAGGCCTGGAACATACCAGCTGACAATTTATGAATTTGACAAAAGGGAAAGTCAACTGTCACAACCATACCACCCTGAGATTGTTTACCTGGAAGTGCTACATTGTGTGCATCCCTAGCTACTTAAACACACCCAATGTTGTGTCAGTAAAAGGCACACATTCACGCAGCATGAAGGACTACCCCCTTGCAAAATACTACATCCAAATAGTGGCATGTCACCCAAACCCTCTCTAACCCCATCTCAACTACCCAACACACCATGGCATGTGAAAGCAACCAAATGAATGCACAACGCATGACACAAGTGTCACAAAGTGCACCGTCCCAAATGGAAACAGGCCAGAGACAATTTCCTCTCACTAATGAAAAAAGAAAACAGCACACATGAACAAATACTTACCAGCAAGACAAAACATCAGTACAGGATCCAACAGTGGCAACATATGACAGTAAAAAATGAAAGTAGTGCAAGTGTCACAACCTGACAAAGGCAGCGCATCGACCCCTTCCAACTGCAGTGTGTTGCTGGTAGGCAAATGTGGCAGTGTACTGCATGCAACATGGACTGCATCTGCAATGAAGATGGGCTTGTTAAGACATGAAGAAGTTACATGTATATATGCAAAAAGTCCTGTATGTAAAACAATATACAAATCCACCATGCAGTGGAGAAATCAACACCAATCCCCACTAGGGATGTATACACAGTTTGGACTACAGACTGCCCACACAACTTATGGGAGCCCAATGCCTCTGTGTAAGTTACTGTCACTTTGGCACACCCTTTGCAAGCTCATGGAAAGGGGAAGCAGGAGGGGAATGTGTGTCAGGAACCCAAGTTTCTAACCCAAAGACAGGACAAGCCTGTATGTGCCCAGCTGGAATACACAGTGGATGCCTACTGGATCCACACAAAGCAAAACACACTCTAACATGAATTCACAATCTGAATGAAAATGGTTATGAACAAAAAAAGTTAAAGCAAATTAAATAAAGAAAAAAGAAAAAGTAAATGTAAATTAAACAAAATAAATAAAATAATAAACTAAAAATCAGAATACAATTTAACTAAAAAAAATATATGAAAATTAAAATAACAAATTACAAAATAAAATAAAATGAAAATAATAAATAGAAAAAAGAAGATACAAAACATAATAAATGAATTAAATACTAATTTTATTTTGCAATTTGGAATGAAATTTGAAAATAAAAAAATAAAATAAAAAAATTGCCATGTGTCAACCAGGGGGCGGGGGGCACCAGGAGGGAGGAGATGAATGCGTGGATGTTGAGAAAAAAAAAAACCTCCATGGGCTCATGGCCTGCACAGCTACCCTACAGTGGGAGAACTGCCGTCGCTGTCATCACCCTCTGGTGGTACATTAGAAGGTGCGTGTGATATGGGAGGAAGACCACGCAAAGCCCTGGCATGCTCCCCATGGCAGCAAGCATGCGGATCTGAAAGGTTTGGTTCTGCAGGATGATGGTACAGAGATCCCCATGCAGCACCTCACGGTTAGCACGCATTTCTGCCTGCAAGGCCTCGCGTGATGCCCGGATCTCCTCACGGGATGTCTAGAGCTCAGCTGAGAGTGTGCGTGTTAGCTGCTCCAGCTGCTTTTCTGACCTTGTACTCTGGGACACCTCAAGTGCACCCAGAGTATCTCTGAGGGACCTGTGTTCTAATGTCAGTGCATCCCTGTGGGCCTGTGACTCTGCAGATATGGCTGTGCGCAGAGTCTCCAGTACAGCCCGTCGGTCCCTGTTGGATGCCAACTTGTCCTTCCTGTGTGAGCGGCACATGGACTCTTTTGCCTGCTGCTGGAGCGCCACCTGCCTTTCAGGGGGGAGAATGGAAGTTGCCACCCTATCCACAGCCTGAGCCATCATCTCACACGATGCCCCCGGTTGTGCTGCAATAGTATACATGGAGTTCTCCCACACAGTATTGCCTGGTGGCGCACGGCCACTGCGTTGGCTGGCACCACACCTGTTTGGGGCAATGTGATATGCAAATTGCTGTGATGGCACTGCCTGAGGCTGCAAGACTGCATTCCTCCTTTGATCTGCTGGCCCAGGAACAGGAGCAAATATAGTGGAGTGCGACCCTGCATCCATAACCACCACAGGCAGACTTTCCAACTTTGAATGCCCCATAGAGAGGTCTACCCCCAGTGCAGGTGGGTTGGACAGAACAGCATCCCTGCCAGAAACATTCACCTGCGATGGGACCTTTGTCTCAATGTCAGATTCAGCACCTGAGCTGTAGAGGTCTGCAGAGGTGTACCCAGTCACACCCGTGGACAGCATGGTCTGTATGGATTTTCACCCACCACCACACCACATACTCCACTGGTGCCTGATTTTGTCTGTGAGTACTCCTGCCTCTGCGCCATCTCCTCCTCCTCAATAGCATCTAGTGCCTCATCACCTGCAAAAACATACAATTAAGTAATGAAGACAGGCATGAGCAGCATATTCCACACACATAGGCATCACAAGGTACACATCGAATACATAAATGACACATGTCACACATGACAATAACTCTGGCATGCATGCACTGGCAATGAAGTGGAAGGGGAGCCTAAAAGCACACACTGAGGACTCCAAAATGGAAAAGCAACACATGTGCTGCATGCTGCATAGCACCGGCATCACACATTAGCCTGTGAGTCGCATGGACAATCCACATACATGACACATGCCAGCACACAGATGGCACGTAGCATAGCCATGGCAGATTTGACAAGGACATCCAGATGGTACCAAATCAGTACTGTCACCCATCCATGTGAGATGGACATCATGAAATAGAACCTGCAGAAGAGTGTAACAAAACACGCATGTGCCACACGCTGCAACAAAGCCAGTGTTCACTAATGCAGTGATGCAGGCACTTGGATACATCAATGGTTGGTCACTTGGACATGACAGAAGACAATTTTCCTGTTGAACATTCAAACAGGGCCCCAAAGTGATTTTGTGCAGGCCATGTGTAGGTGCACATTACTCAATCAGCCTGTTTGATGAAATCATTCCCATAATAAGTAAACAAATGTGGGGCATTGTGGCGTGTAATCTATGTCTGAAGTGTGTTACATTTGGGGCAGAACCGCACAAAAATGTGTGGTAAACATGCAAAGGATGTCATCAATCAGGCAGAATGAACAGGAAAACAGTATGAACAATGTTGTGGCGTGATGGCAGTTGAAGGGCAAGTGTAGTAATCAGGTGCAAACTGTCAACTGCGGTCAGAAGGGATACTGTAAAACCCAAACCCAAGGCCGGGGGATGGTTTGGAGGCACCACATGGGTGACCCATAGCAGTCATGACTAGACAGCCTCACCTGGCACTCAATCAGAACACATCACCCAAGCAACATACACATGGTTTGCACACACATGCATGGCCACTCACCAGACATTGCCTCAAGATCTGGTAGGTCTCCCACACCTGGGATCTGGTCCTCTGTGATGAAGCCTCCAGCAATTGACTCATGTTCTGTGAGTACTTCCTCCTCTGGTGGAGACTCACTGCCAGTCACCAGAGTAGAGGCATGATTGGAAGCCAGCTTGTTTTTTGCTCTGCGTTTGAGGTCATTCCACCGCTTAGAGCAATCATCATATGTGCGCCTCACAAATCCAAGGGAACTAATCTGGTCCGCGATGCACTGCCAGTGGACCCTACGTTGAGCAGTCATAGTCTTGCACCCTGCAGTCACTAGCATTTTGCGGCCATGGGCCGACACGTAGCCCACATGTGTGTCTAGTTCCACATCAATGAAACTCTGCTTCCTTGACGTGCCAGAGGGGGGAGCCATGTCTGGGGTCCCAGCCTGTACCGCAAGAGCATCCTTCTTCCTCTTGAGAGGTGGTCCGGACCCTGAGTGGCTTACGCCGCTCTGGTTAGTAGGGGCTGAAGCGCAGGTGGACTAGCACTGGAAGTAGCCAAAGGCACGATGACCAATGGTCTCACTGCAGGCATTGGCTGCTGGGTGATATTGGCAGGACCAACCTCAGTGTGATGGACTTGGACCGACACAGCCCCGGCTGGGTGACTCTGAGCTGGGGTGGATTGAGCTGCCGCTGCCCTGCAGCCTCCTCACCCTGGCTACATGGGGCAGCAGATGACATTGGTGCCCCAGATCCACGTGGCCTGGTGACAGCAACTTTCACCACCACACGTGGCTTGACTTGGTGACACGGAAGTCGGCCTGTGAGTCATCCTGTGCCGGTTCGGTCAAAAATATGGGCCGGGTTAACAAGGCCTGAGCTGGGATGGTGTCAGCTGCATCTCACTGACCCATTGGGGGGGCATAGGTGTCCCTGATTGGTCCTCCACACACTGGCCTCTTGGGCCACCATGCACATCCTGGCCACGTCCCCTACCGTTGACACCTCTTGGAGGTTGGCCACCGTTGCCTCCCTTACCACTTGGTCGCCTTACAACTATGGCACTGATGTTCTTGTGTGAATGGGAGGTGCAGTAAACAATTGTCCTGGGCAATTGGTGTGAAAGGGGCAGGGTACTAGATGGAATACATACCCTATTGCTCTAGCAAGGCTGTCTGTGACCCCTGGGGGAAGATGACCGGTCACACAACGCTCAGGCACGCCAAAAACACGAATTAACATGCACACGACCCCTGGTAGCCCACGTGCGTCCAATAAAGAACCTGCACTATGCTGTGGCACCCAGAAACACAATAATAAGCGTACGCGTAATACACACAGGCTACAGTGGAAAAATACCTGCACAACTCACTGTCTGCCTGGAAAAAGAACGTGAAAAAGACGCACGTGTGCGCATTGGCAACACCCTGCCAAAAGAAGAATTGAACACTGTCTGAGTATACAAGGAGTACGAACTGGAACTGTTGTGAAGTAATCGTGTGTGAACCGACAAGAAGTACTAGAATCACCCGCACGCTCTCCACAAAAAGCACGTACAAGAAAATGGTATCCTACTCGTACCTTTTAACCCAGCCCACACGTGCAACGTCACTTACGCGCGTACACACGAAGGGCCTTTCCTCCAATTACACGCAGTGACACCCAGACATGCAGTTTTTGCACGTGTACAATCAACATGCACCTGTGTGGAGGGAAACACCCGTGCGTGTTACGTCACAGATGCGCTTACGTGCTAAGGGCCTTTCCTCGAATTACACGCTGACGTGCAGTTTTTTCACATGCCAAATCACTCTGTATCAAGCTGGCCACGCAACAACACACGGAAGACCACGCTACTGTCCAGAGGGTCATTTGCCTGCCCCCAGAGACCCAAGCCCGCTCCCACCTGCCATCTGCTGCTACCTGTCTGCCTGATGGCCACGTGCCTTGTTATTTGGTGCCTGCACATCAGCCATCTGCAGGGGTCCAATTGCTGTGACCACCCCTGCTGGAACAGAAGACTCTCAACTGAAGTTCCTTCACTCCACAGCCCAGCACCAGGACCCAGTTGCCCACCCACACCTGCCTCAGGGGTTTCCATGTCGGGGGAAACACCATTGGAGACCACTGGCAACCCCCAGTCAGAGAGGAAGAGGGCTACCAGCTTCACTGCCGCAGAAGTTGGTATCCTGATGGAGCAAGTCCTGGTGCATTATGATGCCCTCTTTCGAAGTTCACGCACCGACAATGAAGAACGGAAGAGGATCTGGAAGGACATTGTGGCTGCCATCAACGTGGAGGGGGTGGCATCCTGTGACATGGCACATGTCTGGAAGCGCTGGGAGGAATTCAGGTCCAGGACCCTCAGCAATGCCTTGCGCCTCTTGAAGGCAGTGCATGCAGAGGGGTTCCGGGTCCTCCTTACCAACATACAGATGAGGGTCTTGGAACGCATACACCCAGCGCTCCACCTGCAGGTCCTTCAGATGCCGACTTGTCGGAGTCGACCGGTAAGTGTCCATGCGTACTGATTGGATGCAGTGCATGTTGAGGTGTGCCAGGAGTGTGCAGGTTGGACATATGTCTTGAAAGGCCCATGTATGGATGTGTATGCACAGGGACATGAGCCTGCCGCATGTGAGTCCAGTCATGTGTGAGTCACATCAATGTGTATGTGTTCAAATGCATGATGGCCAAATGCATGTGTGGGTGCACACATGTTTACATTTCTGTGTATGTACTATGGCATGGTTGGGGTGTGATACATGGATGCTGGTTCCACCTTCATGTACGTGCACGGTGTACATGTGTATGTGTGTGTATTTGACATGTTTGCCACTTTGATACACCATGGATGCATGTGACACCGACATGCAAGAGGCTGATTGCCAGATGTGACATAGTTGCTGATGATTTCACTGTGATAGGTGGTGGAGATGTACAGATGCATGTATGTGTGGTGCTGTGTGTGCATGTGTTTGGCACTCCCCATGTTGCATGTGACGTCAGGCTGACCTTTGTATGCTCATGCTGTTGTATGTGTATGGATGGTGCTGCCTGCTGCATCATTCCTGTTCATTTGCGCATGTGTGGGGGTTCAAATAATATGTGTGTTGCGGAGTGTGATGCCATCTGTGAAGTTTGAGACTGCCACTCATGTGCAACTGTCATGTGTGTATCAGACCACTGTACAGTGCCCTGATTCCTGTGTTCTGTCTCACTCTGTCTACAGCGTCAACTGATGAAGAGGGCGGAGACGGTGCTGTGGATACACGGCAGGGATCCCACCACCAGCTGGAGACGCAAGGCCCAGCTCCCCTCCCGGGTTGTCATCTCTTCGGGGAGTGAGGAGTCTGGTGCAGTGCCCGCGGCCGCAGCTGCCGAGGGTGGGTCCAAGAGGCGGAGGTTGGAGGTGGACTCCTCGGCAGCAGAAGGGGCAGCTGAGACCCCACATGGGCCTAGGGAGGAAGACGGCATGGAGTCATCCAGGTTGTTGGGGGGTTTGGTTGAGGAGGAGGCCATGGAAGGCCCACGCACAGGGCTTGGAGGAGGGGATTCCACTGGTGCTAGTGGTGCAGTCCAGGGGCAGGGACAGGAGGCAGCACAGGCGGCCGCGGAGGTGCCTGTGTGTAATCCTGTCCCCGATCCTGTGACTGCATCATCCCGCACCATCAGGGATGTCTTCGTCCAGACCCGTTTTCAGGGAGCGGATGCACACACAACAACTGGCCTTCCTCTCCCTGCGGACGTGGCAATCCGGGACCGTGTTGATCTTGTCCTGGCTGGGTGGCATTGCGTCAACGTGGCATTTGGGATGACGTGCATGGTTCCCATGTGGACAATGCATGTTATTTCGGATGCCTCGTTGACCGCATCAACCTACTAGGACGGGACACTAGTGCTGGGTTCCTCTGTGTGCTGGACCTTCTACCGACCTCCTCCTCAACTGAACCCCCTATGCGCCAGTCGTCCTCCATGTCATCTTCCTGCCCAAGTATCACCTGGGCACCCTGTGGAGCTGCCCCTGACCCAGCGGCCAGGATGGTGGAGGACACATCCCTGCCACAGTCGGGAGTCGGTGGTCCAGCAGTGGTGGCCACCCCAACAACTGGACACCAGCAGGAGGAGGACATGCAGGCATCGACAGGCAGAGCTAATGCACAGCAGAAGTAGGCTCGAGGTGGGAGCGATGATGGCTCAGGGCCATCAACATCACAGGGGCAGGCATCGGCCAGGGGGCAGGAGGACCCTGGATTGGGAGTGTCTTCCATGTGGCAGCGGTTGGGCCGGCAAATAGATGCAGAGCGGCGGTGGGCGGAAGAGGCATGGCTCACTATGGTCACGGCGGAGAGCTCCATGTGCAGGGCTTTGAGGCGTTATGAGTGCCTCGAGGCAACTCGCAGGGAGTTTGAGGAGGCCATGCTGCATCCCTGCGAGACCTCGGGGCCAGGGAAGAGGCCCACCTGCAGGATGTTGAAGAGGAGTTCGATGATGCCCTGGCCTGGGACATCAACAAGTGATCCGTTGGACTTGCCCGCCGACTTTGTAAATAGTTCTGTAGGTGTAAGTTTCCTTTCTATTTTTTTTTTTCCTCTGGTGCGCATAGACTATGCCCCGCCTTTTTGTATATAGTTATTTATTAGGTAGGATTTAGGTTAGGTTTCCTTTGGATTTTTTGGCTCATGGACCCTTGGAGGTTCATTTGTAAATAGTTTTGGACCTGGATTTCATTTTCTTGGACCCATGGTGGAATAATTTGCTTTCTTGAAACTCTGATTTTTGTTTGATGGACGGACCCATTGGAGCCATTTTACTTTGGATTTTTTTGGTTACAGCATTCCTTTTTTTTTTTTTGGACTTCGGGACTTGGAATATGTTTTTTTTATTATTGTGTGTTTTTGTTTTATTCATTTGCTTTATTCTTCAATACACTTTCTTTCTATACTTTACTCGTGTGGTCTTCTCGCATTTGTGTTGTGCATGTCACAATGTGGTTTTTCACAGTCATGTGTTGCCATTGTGTGGGTCTGAGGGACATGTATTCATGGTCATGCTGGTTAATTATTTTCTATCATGACATTGAGAATTCTATGTTGAGTGGGTGGAATGCTTTGTTGGGTGTTTGGACTGAGGTGGCGTGGGGTGGGATTTGGGTGGCCATGAGGGCCATGGGTCTGGAGTGTGATGACGTGTCCGGTGGGGGGACATGAGTCGGGGCCTGCTGGCAGGTGCCCATCAATGATGGGTGGGAGGGGGACATGAGTCAGGGCCTGCTGGCAGGTTCCTGTCAATGGTAGATGGGTGGGAGGGGGACATGAGTCGGGGCCTGCTGGCAGGTGCCCGTCAATGGTGGGTGGGTGGGACGGTGAGTGGATGACATGAGTCGGGGCCTTCTGGCAGGTGCCCGTCAATGGTTGGACATGAGTCGGGGCTCACAAGTGCACTCACAATGCATGGTTCCATGTGGGCTGCCTGCAGGGCATGGTGAGGGTTGTAGGGTAGTCCCCTGTGGTGTGGGCTGCCTGCAGGGCATGGGGACGGGGAAAAGGGCACACCCGGGAGGAGCCACAATGCCAAATCGCATGTAAAAGTTCCTGCGCACCCCAAAATACATGTACCCCGCTCGCCCAAGGCCTATCGCATGTGAAACTACCCACGCACCCCCGAAATACACGTAACCCGCTCGCCCAAGGCCTATCGGATGTGAAACTTCCTGCGCACCCCCGAAATACACGTACCCCACTCGCCCAAGTCCTATCGCATGTTAACATTCCCGCGCACCCCTGAAATAAACGTTCCCCACCCGACCAAGGCCGATCGCGTGTAAAGCTTCCCGCGCACCCCCGAAATACACATACCCCGCTCACCCAAGGCCTATCGTGTGTGAAACTCCCCATGTAACACCAAAATACATGTACCCTGCTCTCACCTGGAGTATCACGTGTGAAACTTCCTGCACAGCCCCGAAATACACCTAGCCCGATCGCCCAAGGCCTATCACATGTGAAACTCCCCACGTACCCCCAAATACACATACCCCGCTCTCGCCAGGACTATCGAGTGTGAAACTTCCTGCGCACCCCCGAAATACACGTTATCCGCTCATCCAAGGTCTATCGCGTGTGAAACTTCCCACGCACCCCCAAAATACACGTACCCCACTCGCCCAAGGCCTATCGGATGTGAAACTTCCTGCGCACCCCCGAAATACACGTACCCCACTCGCCCAAGTCCTATCGCATGTTAACATTCCCGCGCACCCCTGAAATAAACGTTCCCCACCCGACCAAGGCCGATCGCGTGTAAAACTTCCCGCGCACCCCCGAAATACACGTACCCCGCTCACCCAAGGCCTATCGTGTGTGAAACTCCCCATGTAACACCAAAATACATGTACCCTGCTCTCACCTGGAGTATCACGTGTGAAACTTCCTGCACAGCCCCGAAATACACGTAGCCCGATCGCCCAAGGCCTATCACATGTGAAACTCCCCACGTACCCCCAAATACACATACCCCGCTCTCGCCAGGACTATCGAGTGTGAAACTGCCTGCGCACCCCCGAAATTCACGTTATCCGCTCATCCAAGGTCTATCGCGTGTGAAACTTCCCACGTACCCCCAAAATACACGTACCCCACTCGCCCAAGCCTATCACGTGTGAAAATTCCCACGCACCCCCGAAATACACGTTCCCCGCTCGCCAAGGCCTATCGCGTGTAAAACTTCCTGCGCATCCGAAATACACGTACCTACTCCTCTTGCCCAAGGCCTATCGCGTGTGAAACTCCCCGCATACCCCCGAAATACACATACCCCGCTCTCGCCAGCACTATCGCATGTGAAACTTCCAGCGTACCCCCCAAATACACGTACCCTGCTCTCACCAGGACTATCGCGTGTGAAAGTTCCCGTGCACCCCTGAAAAACACATTCCCCACTCGCCCAAGGCCTATCGCGTGTGAAACTTCCCGCGCAACCCAAGATACACGTACCCCGCTCACCCAAGGCCTATCGTGTGTGAAACTCCCCATGTAACACCAAAATACATGTACCCTGCTCTCACCTGGAGTATCACGTGTGAAACTTCCTGCACAGCCCCGAAATACACGTAGCCCGATCGCCCAAGGCCTATCACATGTGAAACTCCCCACGTACCCCCAAATACACATACCCCGCTCTCGCCAGGACTATCGAGTGTGAAACTTCCTGCGCACCCCCGAAATTCACGTTATCCGCTCACCCAAGGTCTATCGCGTGTGAAACTTCCCACGCACCCCCAAAATACACGTACCCCACTGGCCCAAGCCTATCACGTGTGAAAATTCCCACGCACCCCCGAAATACACGTTCCCCGCTCGCCAAGGCCTATCGCGTGTAAAACTTCCTGCGCACCCCGAAATACACGTACCTACTCCTCTTGCCCAAGGCCTATCGCATGTGAAACTCCCCGCATACCCCCGAAATACACATACCCCGCTCTCGCCAGCACTATCGCGTGTGAAACTTCCAGCGTACCCCCCAAATACACGTACCCTGCTCTCACCAGGACTATCGCGTGTGAAAGTTCCCGTGCACCCCTGAAAAACACATTCCCCACTCGCCCAAGGCCTATCGCATGTGAAACTTCCCGCGCAACCCCCGAAATACATGCAGGCACCCCAAACACCCTGGGCATGCCCCACAGGCAGCCCACTCAACCTCCCCATGCCCCGCAGGCTACCCATCCACCCTGGGCATGCCCCACAGACAACCCACACCACAGGGGGGTGCTTTTCCTATGCAATTTACCTGGCCCGAGCGGGGTATGCGTATTCTGAGGGGTCCGCCAGTACATTTTCACGCTTTTGGCTGCCGTGAGCGGGGTACGCGTAGTATTTTCACGCAATTAAAGTTTACCGGCCCTGCAAGCTGGTCCAGGGTTAGCGCGGCCCTTTGCGCTGCATTGGGGATTTCAATGGCTTTTCCTTGCGCAAAGGGCCTTCTTGGGGGCGTAACTGGCTCTGCAGGATGTTCTCTGCACCAGGTCTCAAAATGGCTTCGAAATTCCATGAATACGCGGTGCGCCAGAATGCTGTTTAGCGCACATGGCTGGAGGACGCTCCCTCTCTGCGCTGCTCGCGTGCGCTGCCTCTGCGCTGAAATCTATGAATTATTTGGGAAACCGATAATACATTTAGATATGAATGTTTTTGCAAAGTTTGGTGGGATTTTTTGAAGAGGGAGCAAAATTAAAGGGGAGGGACCCAAAATAATGTAAAGGCTTATACATGAGGTGCCATTTGATGAATCTACACTTCATTTGGCAAACTTATAATAGAGCTAGATATACATGTTTTTGTGAAGTTTGGTGGGATTCTGTCAAGAGGTAGCAAAATTAGAGGGTGGTCCCAAAATATTGTAAAGGCTTATAATTGTGGTACAATTTGACAAATCTACACAAAGGTTTGCAAAAAGATTATAGATCTAGATATAGATGTTTTTGTAAAGTCTGAATGGATTTTGTCAAGTCAGGGCTAGGTTATATGACGATTGTATGTGCATACATTTGACACTTTTGAAAACATAAAAACATGGGTGGATTTCCAGCAAACTTGCGTAAGGAGCATTGGCAAGGACCTACAAGCATGGTTTTGCAAATGTGCCAGTGTTTTATTATTTGACAAGTGTCATAATGTAGCTATCAAAAATAGCGGTATACCTTTAGTGACTGAGGTGTAGCCTGTGGCCATGGACAGTGGCCAGATTATCCAGGTCATGGAATAAGGTCATGATCCGGACAATCTGGCTAATGGCCATGACCACAAGGGACAAAACATAGGATTAAAGTGGCCATGTACACCTGGTACTGTCTTTGTGGTAAAGTTATTCGAAATTAGGATAGATCTGAAAGGGAAGAAAAATATGCTTGTGGTAATATGGTCATAGGGTTCTCTTTTTGCCTTCTGCAGGCTGTCATGAAAAGCGAAGAGGGGCCCTGTACGGAACTCTCACCTTCCCTTTCCATGGTGGCCATCTTGGAAAAGGATTTTCCTTCGTCCACCTGGACACCGTAGGCGTCCTGGTGTAGGAAGAACAATCCTCTTTTTTAGCACCCCGGGTTCCCGCTTTGGGAACCTAGGGTGCTAATGACCTTGATCCCCCATTTCATGGGGCTGGAATGGGGGGATAATGGTCCAGAGACCTTGTTATCCACCCTCGCTTTGCTTGGGCTGATAACTTGGCCTGCTTGGCCAGTATCCACCGTTCCAGTCCCTGGAACGGAGGATAACCGCCACAATATTCCCATTAGCATAACACAAAATGCAAATGGAAATGTTGGAAAATCTTATTGAGTCTATGTACTTTACTGAGAAATATAAAGTAGATGGAGTCTATACATGTTTTATTTTTTGTTCTATTTTTAAACTGTGAAAGGTGGTTCCTAAAGGAATATGTCTTTTGTTGTTTTTGGATGTATTTTTTGGTCAGGAGAGCTGAGAACGAAAGGTGGGTAGGGAAATGAGGAAAGAGGAACCAAACACTAATATGGAGGGGTAGGTGGACAAGGGAAAATGTTCTATGGTAGGGGGCAGTGTTTCTCATGCTCCTTGATTACAGCAGTGGTGGTGACTCTTGGGGAGGAGGGATGACATTAGCAGATGCCATTTTAAGATAAATAGCAGTGTTGCTAAAAGTATGTACTGTGTATTAGATTGATAAAGTATAATGAGTAGGAATAGTTGTTGGAGCTGTGCAAGGGAAATTGTGAAGTGCAAACGGGTTCTTGGACATGTCATAATGCTGCACGCCAGTGCATGGTCATGTGGCACTGTCCGGAAGGTCCGCTATGAAGTCAGATGTTCGTAGACGTCTATGGATGCAAAACTAGTTGAAATAGTTGTAAAAAGTGTATTGAAGTGTTAAAAATTATTCCAGAAGGTGGGAAATGGCAGAGTATTAAGGTGACAGTTTGTAAATTGGACACAAACATTGCTATACTGGGTAAGTATGATATTAGTAAGTTGTAGGAAAATAGCATGAACTGGTAAAAACCTATGAAATTCACTGAAAAAAACTTTGTTAAAGGGGCATTATGGTTAAGTTGGACTAATAAAAACCTATGAAATGCAATGAAAAAACGTTGTTAAAATGACGTTATGGTTAAGTTGCACTAATAAAAATCTATGAAATTCAATGAAAAAACTTTGTTAAGCGGCCATTATGGTTAAGTTGCACTAATAAAAACCTTTGAAATTCACTGAAAAAAAAACGTTGTTAAAGGGACGTTATGGTTAAGTTGCGCTACTAAAAACCTATGAAATTCAGTAAAAGAACTTTGTTAAAGGGATGTTATGATTCCAAGTAAATCTGAAAAACCCCTGAAATTCGCCATTTTTGGTAAGCTAAGCAACCATAACTCGCGCCACCACCGTGCATTGCTAAGACTAACATACAGGGCATCAAAGATGACATCACAAATGTCATTGATGGCATCACATGTGCATGTACTTTTCATGAAAAGTCTGTACACGGGATTCTTATTATAATGTTGACAAAAAAAGTGCCAAGGATCATTGGAATAGATGTTTTGTTTGTTTGTTTGTTTTGTTTATTTGTAGAGCGCTCCGGACCCGTGGGTAGAAGGCTATGTTTGTTTATGTTTATGTTTATTATTTGTAATGCGCACCTAACCCAAGGGTAGCAGGGCGCAGAAGCAGCAAGAGGATTGTAAAGCTTATGTAATGCATTAAGCAATGCATTGATATAAATAGCATTCTATTATGAAGATCTTTACAGTATAATAAGCTACTCATGCATAAACATAAGCATTGTGTCCAGCATAAATGATGGAGGTGCAATATTCATAATCTTCCCATGTTGAATAGTGAAATGATAAATGCTTTCTTATCAGAGTTTTGTGTACTGTGCAACATGCAATAAGTAGCTAATGAAACCCACTTCCTATATAATTATATTATTACATACAAAACACAAAGACACAACCACACATACAAATATGAGTATATACAGGGGAAGTGAAGTACGCAAAAAAGCAGCAGTAGAACCAGAAAGTGTTCATAACCTACCTGATTATCTTTATGCACAGAAATGATTGTTTTGCTTCAATCCTACTACTTCCCTATGTATAACTATCACATGATGTGACTGCACCCTAAAGAAAGTATGCGAATACAAATATGAGTATATCCAGCGAAAGTACAGTAATAAAAAAACAGCAGAAAAATAAGAAATGGTTGATAACCTTACTGATTGTCTTCATACACAGAAAGCATTGCTATCTTTCAAGTGTGTATTCTCCCTATGTATATGTTTCATATGCTGTGAGTGAACCCCAAATGAATTACTGTAAGAACATATTTGAAGTATAAGTCTACAAATATAGTACTTTTGATTTTTACTGGCTAAGACATATCACTAAAGGAAAAAAGGGGAGCCAGACATGTGATGTCATCAGTGATGTCATCAATGATGTCCTGGGTGTTAGTCTTAGCAATGCACTGTGGTGGCGCGAGTTAAGGTTGCTTAGCTTACCATAACTGGCGAAAAACCCCAGAAATTCACCAGTTATGGTAAGGTATGCAACCATAACTTGCACTACCACTGTGCCCTGCAAGGACTAACAGCCATGACCTCAAAGACGACATCACAAATGTCATTGAGGACATCACTGATGCCATCACATGTGTGGCTGGCTCTTTTTTTGTTCACTGACATATTTAGGACAGGTGGTTTCATTCACTGACAGGCAGGAAGTGAACATTCAAAAGGTTCTATATTTGTAGACCCTACCCTTTTCATATGCCCTTACACTCTTTTCTTAAGTGTTAAATCACATCATGTGGTACATGTACATAGGGGGAGAAGCAGGCCTGAAACACAGCAATCATTTCTGTGCATGAAGGTGATCAGTTAGGTTAAGAACGCTTTCTGGTAATACAGCTTCTTTTTTGCTTACTTTACTTTCCCGATATGTGGGCATATTTGTGTGTGTTGTGCTCTCATTATGGTTTGTGTGTAGTTGTACAAATATGTAGTAAGGGAGGGGATAGTAGGTACTTATTACATGTTTCACAGTCCGCGAAACTCTGAAAATAAAGCATTCAGCATTGCACTGTAACATGGCAAACATTTGAATATTGGACCCCTATGGTGCATGCTGCAGACAAGGCCTAAGTTTCAGCATGAGGTGGTTGCTATACTGGAAAGAAGTCTGTAGTGCAATAGTGTTTAAAGCAATGATTTGTATATTGAATTATGTATCTCATGATAGTTCTCGTAATGACCTCTGATAGTTTTGTGGCAACATTATATTAACAATCCCTTGTGGAGGCTTGTTATTCAAACTAAAGGCACATGTGATGGCATCAGTGATGTCATCAATGACATTAGTGATGTCATCTTTGAGGTCATGGGTGTTAGTCCTTGCAGTGCACAGTGGTAGCGCACATTATGGTTGCATACTTTACCATAGCTGGTGAATTCCTGGGGTTTTTCGGGTTTACCTGTAACCATAACATCCCTATAGCAATGTTTTTCCATTGAATTTCATAGGGTTTTTAGTAGTGCAACTTAACCATAATGTCCCTTTAACAATGTTTTTTTGTTTGTTTATTTGATCTGTTTTTAGTAGGGCAGTGGATCCAGAAAGTTCCTTCAGCATACATTTTTCAGTGACTGTGATAGGTTTTTAGTAGCATAACTTAACCATAATGTCCCTTTAACAACATTTTTCCATTGAATTTAATAGGTTTTTATTAGCACAACTTAACCATAACATCCCTTTAACAAAGTTTTTTCACTGAATTTCATAGCTTTTTACCAGTAAGCCATTGGTGTGTGTTGATGTACCATAAAGCATACGAAATTGATGTCTCCATGCTGATTAGCACAGTAATCACAAACTGTACGTCTGTGTGCATATATCGGCTAGCATTCAAACTGCTGAAAACAGCATGAGTTCTCTTACATACTGCTACCATTCTACAAAGTAAACAGACATGTACAAATAGCACCATGTATGTACATTGCAAGGAGAATGAAGTAAGTTAAGTGTGCAAACTCTGTAGTTGTGAAACAAACAGACCAAAGGCATAGAGTATGCACCATAATGGAATGCACCAGTACATGAAGTGTCGTGTGCGTCCAACTATATTATCAAACTGCTGCTGTACATGGAAACAAAGAAGGAAATAGCAGAGTAAGGAAGGCAAAGTATTTAGAGCAGAACGTAACTGCAACGTGGTAACTACACTGAAGTCTCTCGTATGATTGCAGAATTTCTGCACTGTACAACCAAAGCAAACCATGGGATTTGCTTTTTTTTAGGCAACAATGCCAAGCACCCTAGAATGGCTAGAAGAGAATGTCCCTCTTCACTAAATGAGTAACAATAGTAACTACATTGGCAAGCACCACAGCCTAAAAAGTAATGTAGTTAATATGTATTGCTTTATGTACCCTTCACACATATGTTTGTGTGTAACAGGATATACTTTACAGTGAAGGAATGCAACAGAAGCGGCACTTCTTCCGCAACAGCATATAGCCACACGAAATCAATGAGATGCTGTAAAAAGCAACGCACACAACCTGTACGTAAAATGGAATACTTGCTAAACAATTAATACTACCCCTATCCTGTCCTAATACTGGCAATGTTTCTTACAAATTAAACGTGTACATGTAAACTGTTTGTCAGTGTATGCGTAGTTGTTGCTTTGGTGCAGTAATTGCATTGTGACTCTGTAGTGCACAGTGCTGCCCGAGACATCCAGCAGATAAGCAAAATGGAGGTTTCCTACTGAGTTTGCACCTGCCTGGCGTATGTCCAATCACAATGGAAGTGTCCGTAGGACTACGGTACTGGCCTCATGTCTGCATCTTCTCATTCACATTTAATTAGTCGTAGCACCGGACGTCTGTCGGTTGCACAGCTATACAAATGTGTATGTTGTCCTCTGTCTCCTGGTAATGCCGCCCCTGTCGTCAACTCTACCGATTCATGCGACACACTACAGCATTTCAAACAGTCCTGCCGCCTACGGATTTTGTGTTGCAAAGCTACCAATTTATGGCTGCATCACAACTGGCTGCCTGAGGCCCATTGGGAGCAAGGAGCAGTATGTTCCAGTGTACAGTGGGCGTGTTAAATGGCCCATTGCTTAGATTGATGAGCTGCTTGCCCTTCCATGACCCGTGAAAGTGACACACCATCTCTGCACTTAGCACTGTGAGGTTACAAAGCAAGTTGCTCACTGCGGTTTGTACAGGTGCATAAAAGATTGCACTGCACATATGTCCATAGTGAGTCTGGAAAATATAAATAATGTTGCTGCTTGCTAACTTGCAGACAGTTAAATGTAAGTACAGCTAAGTAAACAACAAAATCTTTGGATCTCAAAGATTATGAGTGCCATTTGCAAAGGTGCTGTGGCCGTGTGCAACTGCCTGAACAACTGTCTTGTTGCTCTGCCTGACGAAACTGCGTATCTCCTGATGAAAAGCATTCCTATGTGGCAAGATGTACTCATCTCGATGAATGCTACTGATGCGGATAATGTTGTGCCATCAAGTGACGGTACTTTCTCTTCGATGCACAGATTGCTATATTTGAAGACATACAAATAGCATAATACATGTCATACAATATGCTGCAGATCAATATCTGCGAGAACAAATTACCTGTGTTGAGACATTCACACATATGGCAGCGCCACTGCACAGGCTGTTTAGGATTAGTGCATCAGACGTTGGATATATACATTTGCTGTAGTATTGTCCTGTTCATAGCAACCTGTAGAGTGACCCTTTGTTCACAGGCAAGAAGAAAGGAACACAATGGGTATTGGGAGCGAGTTGCAGTCAACGGTTTTCGTTCGCAATGCATGTCCAAATCCCTGCCGACCCTTTGCAGTAGCTATTGCAATTAGCTTCTAGCAAGATTATATGTAGTGCTATAATATTTCATTGGTGACTATTTTGCAAACGTTACGCTTCCAACACATTCTTGCTTACACCACACCCAGAAACCTTATTGCACAATCTCTTAGCTTCCACAGACCCATTTCACTGCGTGCCATTCTGCAAATGGGCCAGATGTGGCACGTGGAATCCTTGAAGTAACGCGGTGTCCGCATACTTTGTGTGCTGGCTGCGTGCGTGATGGAATAAATTAGAACCAGGACAGCGGATTTCATATGTGATGGTGGCTCTAAAAAAAGCCTATTGTGTTTTTTATAGAGATATTTATTTTTTGGCACTCCGACCATTCTTTCAGTAAGCTCTTCACCACATGCTGTAGATGGAGCGACAAAATACCATTGCCAATATTGGACAGAGAAATGCCATTGTCATGGAATAAGTCAGCATTTTGAGAATCAATAATGTCATTGTTGCAGAAGAACATTGCAGAATTGCACATAAAAGTAGCCATGCTTCCATTGATGATACACCGTCCACCCTCTGGCTGTGAACAAACTGCATTAGAACAGTGCCTCCCTCTTCTTGGCGGTATAGATGAGAATAGAATTTTCTTAGTGGGAAAAAAAACACTTCACTGCTTTCATCAGTCTCTTGAGTTGATGTAACACATCTGTACAAGGCACTTAACCCAAATGCTGAGCTCCATACTGTACCACCACAACAAGAATAGGCGCAAAAGTGACCACTTCTTTGCAAAGGTCAAGGACAACGCCAAAATTGCAGACATTGGCAGCGCACCACAATGGCTCCACTCCTTCCAACCCAAAATTGCCATGCAAGTCTCTTTCCTGGGTATACCTGTGCAAATGTACCACAAAGGCATCACCCAGTAACAGCACTATGAGTCTCTCCATTTCTGCAAGTCTGAATACACGAAGTAATGTAAGAAAATGTTAGCGCCCCTTCCTGTGAAGCGGAACCTTAGCAGCCAATTGGTTAATACCCACAGTCACATTCCCATTGGCCAGCATGCTTAGAAGGGCCGAATGTGGCACATGCGCTTTCCAAACTAGCGCAAGGCCCACGCCCCAGTGAAGCAGGACGAGTCCTTCTTCCTATTGGTGCACTTTCCTGTGACACACACCCTGAGCACCTGATAGGACAATCCCTACAGTCCCATTTCCATAGGCCAGCATGGTGAAAAGCGCACAATGTGGCATGTTTGCTTCCCCAAATACGCCGAGGGCCGAGCCAGAGTGGAGCAGGAGTCCTTCTTCCTATTGCCACACTTCCTAATCACCTGATTGGACAATCCCCACAGTCCCATGTCAATTGGGCAACATGGTGGGAAGGGCAGATTGTGGCACTTGCACCTCCCAAAGTACTGAGAGGGCTGCACCCCTGTAAAACTAGAGCAGTCCTTCTTCCCTTTCCACAATCTTCTTTGCAGCACTACCTCATTGGATTACACATAAATAGGCACACACGCATCCCACAATCTCATCAAAGCCGCAATCATCCAATACTGTCACTCGTATACAACACTTCAAATGTACTGTTACACATTTACAGTACAAGTGTCGTGCCATTCCAAAGCACGTTCGCTGCAAACTTAAGTAAAAATATGCACGATTTCTCCATCCGCATACTCCACATGGCCACCCAGGATGTGGCACGTGTAATCCTGAAAGTACAGCAGAATCTGCTACTTTTTCATGATAGTGAAGGGGGAGGGGTGGCGGGGGAAGTAATATTAAGCTGGGTAGGGGATGAGTCTTCCATCGTAGATGTATAACTTTTTATTTATGTGCGTGCAAGCAACTTTTTTAGTTTTTTCTCTTTATATGCGTTTCTGTTTGTCTCTCCTCACATTTTTACCACATTCTGGTGAATGCTTCTTGCACAGTGTAAAAGAAAAAAGCATTGCCAATGGTGCTCAAATAAATGACATTTCTGCAGAACCACTGCATATTTTGCCACCACATGATCTCATAGTGGCTGGAGAACATGCCAGCAGTCTGCATACATTCACACATGCTTCTGTTTATAACACACTTTCCGACCTCTGGCTGGGGACAAATTGCACCGGCATGGGCCCATATTCCTCTTGGTGTTATGCATGACAAAACGACCTTGGCAGTACGAAAAATCTGCATCACTGCATTCAGCAACCTCTTCAGGTGATGGATTAAACGTCCACATGACATGTAACCCAAATGTAGACTTCCATAGTGCACCGCGACAAAGTCTACATTCATGACGGAGGCCAAATATCTGCTAAACCGAACCATCCCCCCAAAACTGCAGTCACCCTGACAGCCCCAGAAAGCGTCCACTCCTTCCAACCCGGAATTACCAGCAACACCTCTTTGCACACAACACCTGTGCAGATGGCGCACAAAGGTATCACCGACGATAAGCACTGTGCGTCTCTCCATCTCCACCAACCTCACGACACACTATTGGGAAGATATGGTACCACCCCTTCCTGTCAGCCACACCGTAAACACCTAATTGCCTATTTCACACAATTTTATTTCCATGGCCAGCATGCTCATAATTGCAGGATGTGCCACGTGCCCTTTCCCATCTACAGTGAGGGCCACAGCCCAGTAAAGCAGACACAATGCTTCTTCCCTTTGCAGTGGCATTTTTGCAGCGATCCCTCATTGGGTGCTGTCAACTTATCAAACACGCATGAAGCAATCACATACAAAACCTCAGCATTGCACACTATCATTTCTGTACATCACTCCATATTTACCATTAAACGCTGTCAGTGCACATTCCATTTGATTCCAAAATCCCTCCACCAGAAACTTCTGCTAACAAATGCACAGTTGCAGCATCACCAAAGAAAAGATCCTGCGGCGCACCCAGCACACCAGTGGCCATGCACCCAACATTGCAATACTTGCCCACACCCACCACAACTCTATGGATACATGCATGCAACCATGTGGGAAGCTAACAATATGCACAAACGTAACATTCATACTAGTACTTCTACCCAACTCCCCACACCATAGAACATCCATTCACGAAAATGTGCCACAATTAGCAAAATCCACAAACATACCACAGCCTGCACCACCCCTACCCACTGCCATTCACAGTCTTGTGTCACTGGCAACCTAAGCACAACAGCTTCACAACATTGGGCCTACTTCAATAAATCTGCACACAGCACACTAACCAAGCACATATAAGCTGCACTTCAATCATACCCTCTTCCATACTCACATTATATAAACACTGCACCCTTTGGCCACACTGCACACCTTCGTACTGCACAATCTCCTGCTGCACACCAAATGCTGTAGCATGTTGCAACTATCACCACAACCATGGAACACACAATAAACACTTTTCAACTCCCTTGTGCCTTTGTAGCACATCTACAATGTGCTCCACACCCCTTCTCCAAAGATCACCATCCTGTGCCTCATGCAATGTCAAACTTGCATTGCTGCAGTGAGTCTGCTTCTTGCAAATATTCCCCGCACCGTAATGCATCCATGCATGTCAGCATGTCACCAGCTACCGCTGTGCACATACGCTCCACTGGCACCAGCACTCCTACCAACCTCTGCACCGCAATGGAGCTATACAGCATTAAATGCAACAGTTATCATATTCTACAAACATTACACTGTCTATGACACCCCTACACCCTTTCATTCACATACTATGGTCTTACCCACTTCCACTCAGAAAGTATTGTGTGACTGCCAACCTAACCACAAACTGTTCACAACATTGCCCCTACACCAAGCAATCTGCACACAGCACACTATCCAAGCCCATATGAGCTACACTTCAACCATACCATCTTCCATACTGACAATATGCAAAGACTGCACCCAGTGCCCACACTGAAAAACCACACATGAAAAACGTTACCATGTTCTAACAGTGACATCACCTGCAAAACCAAACGTACACACATGCCAGCTCACTTTTGCTGCTCTATTGCGTCTGAAATGTGCTACGGACCCAATCCATACGAGTCACCACCCTCTAACTGATGCAGAGTCAAAAATGCATTACTGCCGTGAGTGTTCTCAAGCCCTAGGCTCTTCAGTGCATGGCCCACGGCATACGGCCTTTGGCCATGCACCCAATAGTCTAGGCCTTGAACACACCCACCGCAAAGGAATGCCACCATGCATGTCACCATGACACCAAGTATGACAATCCACATACACTCCACTGCCACCAGCACACCTACCCAACCTGTGCACCATGGAGCTAAGCAGCAAAAAAGTGGAACCGTTACCATAATGTAGAAAGAAACCACTGTCTCCTGCACCCCTGTGCACTTTCATTTACATACAATGGCCGTACCCACTTCCATTCACAAAGTATTCTGTCACTGCCAACCTACCCACATACTGTTCGCAACACTGGCCCTACTCCAACCTATCTGCACACACCACACTATGGCAGCACCACCCTCTACCGAATGCAGAATCAGACATGCATTGCTGTGGTGGATGTGCTGAAGGCCTAGGCTCTTCACTGCATGCCCTACAGCATACGGCATACGGCCTTGGGCTATGCACCCCAAAGTCTAACCCTTCAACAGACCCACCGCAACTTCATGCACACATGCATGCCACCATGCATGCCACCATGTGCCAAACTACCACAATCCATCCACACAGCACAGCCACCCACGCTCCCACCCAACCTATGTCATGTGCAAATCACTCCCCTTCTGAAAATCACCTGCCACCACTCACCACGGAAAGAGGTCGGCACAAGCTATTGGGCCATTACAACAGCTACCTCCAATCACCACACAAAGAAGTCACCTGTCTAGTCATATCTCACATGAACCACTTCTCACTCCCCCGCCCTTTCCCTCCCTTCTTGCCGTCAACACATGGCGTACGGTATATTTTCTGGACACTTCCACCGGAGAATAAAGAATGATTTGGGACCCCCCCCTATAATTTTGCCCCCATGCACGAAACCTCACCCAACTTGGCAGAAGAATTCAGAGCCTGTCATGTACTTTTTTTGCAAAGTTTGGTTAGGATTCCTCCAGGTGGAGCGAAGTTATAAGCCGCCGAATAAGTGCTCTTCCTACGAGTTTAGCAACTTAACCATAACTACACGCCCGCTACTGCGGGCCATGTCATATATATATATAAATATATATATACAAATATATATTTAAGGAAAACACTTTAGTTGCCGGGACGTTAAGGTAAGAACTTAACACAACAAGACCCTGAAAATTCAGCTAAAGCCACCTTAACTTTTCACCCACTGTTGCGCAGCCTATGACCACAATTATAACATCACAGATGCCTTCACTGATGATAACACTAATTACATTGAATATAACTTATTACATCAATAATGGCATTAGGCATAACATAATTATTAAATTAGCTCATAAAAACCTTGATTTACTTAATAACAATATAGGCTGTGCACTTGGCCATGACAAAAGCTGTAGTCACTGGCCATCATCAAAGGCCATAGCTAGTGGACAGTTAGTGTTGCAAAATACCAATGTACATGGTTAAAAGCCATGCCTAGTAGCCCATCACTGCTTTCAAATATACAGTGGGCAATGTTAAAAGCTGCAGTTCTTAGCCATGGCTAAAGGCCACGCAAGTGTCCATTAATATGTTAGAGTACACAGTCAGCACAGCGAAAGGCCATGACCACTGTCTACTATTGAGTTGAAGACCATGCCTAGTGGCTGGCTAGTGTATATAATATACAATGGGCACACCTGAAAAAGTGGCTAGTTAGTGTTGTATAATATCCAGTTGTCATTTGGCAAAGCCCATTGCTTCTGACATGTTAGTATTTTAAAATATAATATGGACAACGTCCAGTAGCTTATTTATGTCTTAGAATATATAATGGGCACATCAAAGGTTGTGGCTACTGGCCAGTATTGCGATAAAGGCCAAGGCTAGTAGCTGGTTAGTGTATGTAATATACAGTGGACACGATTGGAGCTGATGGTGAAGGCCAAAGTCTATGGTGGGTGGCCTGTTAATATTTTAAAATATGCAGTGCACATGCCTGTAGATAGTGGCTAGTGTCCATGACTGAAGGCCACGATTAGTGCCCATTAATGTGTTAAAATATATTTGGCCATGCACACTGACAATGGCAGAAGTCCATGATTAATGCCGGTTACTGCTGTAATGCAATTAGAGATGTCTTCAGTGATGTCATCTGTGATGTCATCATTATGGTTATAGGGGGCGCAAAGTTAAGGTGACTTTAGCTGAACTTTCAGGTTTTTTTTGTGTTAAGATCTCACCTATTAACATCCTTGCAACTAAATGCTTTCCTTGAATTTCAAGGATTTTGTTATTCCATACATAATTAACATTAATAACATAGACAATTGGGCTAATGAAGACAATTTATCATGTGTAGAAAGTAAAATAAAAAGAAATTGTGCAACCACATTCCCCCAAAATAAACCTGTTCTCAAAAAACATTGTTTGCTTATTTACAAAACTTTTTAAAGTGTTCACATTTATATGTACTGTTGATGAATAGAAAGTTATTGAAGTCCTACAGTAATTGTATACAAAGACTACACTCAATGTATTTTAAAATGCATTTTTACAAGACTACACGCACATGTATATGTAGATATATTTTCTTTAAATGGTTTTATAGATGCGGCTATCAAGGATGCATGCGTAGCTAAGTGCGTCAATAACTGGGGGGAGGTTACCTGCAGTTTCCACAGGGGATAACTGTGGTTATAATGAAATGTATAAGGATATATTGTTTTTCTTAAAACACACTGTATCGAAAGGATCAATTAAAAGTCTTTGATCCATGTATACAGTATAAGCCTCATTACAAGTCCGGCGGTAGCCGTGCCGGTAAAACCGGCAGGCTGCCACCGGACTTGTGAATTTTTCCAGCGCCTGGCTTCACAGAAACACTGGGGGCTTACGACCCTGGTGTTCCCGGAAGTCAGGCGATGGAAAATCATTAATCTCCATTCCCATTTGAGTCCCATAGGACTCAATGGGAATGGGGATGATGGAAGCACCGGCACCGTTGATAACGGTACCGTGGTTGACTACTTTATTGTTGTATCTCCCTGATAAATTATTAAATGATGATAATTATTAACATAATGTTAGACTTTTGACCAGACAAAATGCATTGGCAGGTAATGATATATGAGGAGTGTCTGTTTTCTCTGCAATAAATAGGAGCAATTAAAAATAGATCTGACCATGACAAGAGTTATGAAGTCTAATATCTCTCAATGTTTTCAGTGAAATTGCAGGAATTGGTTATGAAAACTAGCGTTTGAAGCTACATTGTGCGTACATAGCTCTCAGCAATAGATTTTCAGGGTTTCTGAACAGTATTTTTTGCTGCCATTATTGGCAAATCTGACATGATCTGTTTTATGACATGGTATATAGGCCCACATTGGAGAAGCCACCATGGATATATTTTCTTACAGAGGCATGACATTTTCTACTGGAATTAGGTTCAAAGCCACATGATGATTTTTTTATATGGGTATAGTGGCCTACATTGGTGTAGCAAACATGGACTTTTTTTCTCAGAGTGGCATTTCTTGTTATACTTGCGTTATGAGCAAAGGCAACTGGACTGTATTCTTAAATGGGTATACTGCCATAGATTTCCAAAGCCAGAATGTACAATTACTGAATGGTCATTACTGGCTGTATGGGCAAATCAAACATGTGTATGGGTTCATTGTAGAAGATAATCATGCCAAGAAAGGGATTAAGGGCAGGCCATTCATAGAGATTCTTACTGCAGTCAAAAAGCCCAGGGTTGGGGTATTAAGAAGAGTACTATTATGTTGGAGGCCTTGTTGCCACATTAATAGCTAACCAGACAGGTGAGACGGATTCAAGTTTACTGGTGATTAACACCTATTTCAATCCGGTACATGTTAATATAGATGAGGTCAACGGTACAGTAGAAAACGTGGTTATTGATTGGTCGGTGACTGACACGAAATGACTGATAATTATAAGTGGTGATTTTAAATGCCTAGGTCTGAATATGGAATTGCCATTTGAAGACCTTAATGAGGGAACCAGTAATAGATGGGTCACTAACAAAATAGCTCAATTGAAAAAACAGAGGCATGGTGACATCCAAGGCCCTGAGGACAAATTTCTCCTCTTTCACATCGCTTCCCACGCCTCATCAATTTCCTTTCTTCTCCTGCTGTCCCCTCACTTCCCTCAACAGCTTCCTTGCCTCCCCGTGCTGTCTCCTCCTTGACTAACTTGCCCTCTCCTCCTTCCTCTTCTGCCCCCCCTTGGGCTTCTTCTACACCTATGCAGGGCATACCACTGATTTGTACTCCTCCCCGGAAGTCTTTTAAGGATGGCAACCTTCTCCATATTGCCAATCTCAATTCTCACTGACATCTGCCGCCACCTGGAAGAACTTGACCTCGATGTACTCGTTCTAACAAAGACATGGTTCACAGCCAGCTCTGTCACGAGCTTTGACACTCTCCTCCCTGATGGCTACAAGATCCTCTCTGCGCCAGGTCCAACCATTCCGGAGAAGTTGTAGCCCTGATCTTCCCGGAGTGGATTGATGCTTCTGTCATTCCCACACAGGCCTACTCCTCTTTCAAACGCCTCATCTGCAGGCTCACTGTCCCTCCTAGCCATTCCCTCACTGTGGTTACCATCTATTGACCACCTGGTCAGATCTCATCCTTCCTCTCTGAGTGGGCAGACCTCTACTTGTTGGGTGTCCTGACCCACGTTTAAGCTATCCTGCTACAACATTTGGTGCTGTGGGCTTAGAAAATTCAAGATGGCGGAAAACCCACTTGTGCGCCGAAATCCAGGAAAGCTGCGCAGTTTGTGCACCCACCAAAATGGTTGCCTCACTTGCCACCCACCAGTGCGAGAATGAAAGGCCGGGTTGCCATGAGGGAAATGGGTTGCCAAAGGAAAAACAGTAGCGCCGGTTAGCTTCAAAGCGCTTTAAAACCACCATTGGACTACCCGCACAGTAGTCTGAAACCATTGGGAATGGCAATACTGATTGCCAAATGCAACCTAGAAGTGTGGGGAATTCATTTCTTAAATCCCAAAAATGGGTGCAGTACCAGTACTCACCACTATCCAAAAGCCGGCGTTTTAAAACCACTCTGTGTTTCCCTGAAGGCAAGTCAAAATGCCTATCTTCAAACATTGCAATATGTGCAAAATATTTACTGAACACCAGCAGACATTTGGCAGAATGGAGTTTTGTGTGCCTACAAAATCTGGGAAATGAAGATCATAAAACAAGGTTATAACAAGACTGGCTGAGCTGTGGATTGCAGCAGTTTAAGTTGCACTGGATTTAAAGACACTAAAATCGAAAATGTTTAGATTAAATGAGTGACCTATGTTTGGTGTCACATGCCTTTGTAACTGTTGAAATGTCATAGTTTTGCACTTAGAATCAGCATTCTAGCTGCATGTGTAAAATTGCAAGTTAAGTTAAAAAGCAACAAAAAACCTGCCAGTTAGCTGAAGGTCTGGCTTAAGGAACTTGATTTTGCTTGACAGCTACCCCCATCAGGAGTGAAACTTGAGTCACAACTATGTTCCCAGGCCAATCTTCCTTTTGCTGCCCACACTAAGGATATGCCATCTATCTGATAATTGAATTATCTGTGCTCTGCAGGAGAGTGAACAAAGCCCTCTTCACTCAGGCAAAGGTTTTTATTACCGCAGTCGTAAAATGTAGCAAGCTGGCTTGGCAGAACTGGATGAACCAGTCTTTCTACCTTGTGCTGAGAGAAAACCACACCCCTTTGTAGCCAGAATATTGTTTAGAAAAAGATTAATAACTCATGGTGCGGACATGTGAAAATTATATAAATGATACCATAATTCTTGTGATTTTTCTGCCCACAGTTTAAGACGTGGTAGGAACCGGTGGTATGTTCGGGGGGGTTTTAGCGGAAAAGTGGATATTACTCTAAATGTGTGCATGTTAAAAATCTGAAACTTCATCAGTTAATGTCCCTACTCCCTGCACATATGTATGTAAAGTTGGGTCCATGTCAGAAATTGAAAAAACAGTTAAAAAGTCAATTATGTACCATCTCTGAATGCAAGCTCCTAGAAAAAGCAGATTTGGACAGAGACATGGCTAAATTCAGCCACACCATGTATATGTAATTTCAAACAACTGTGTAACTCTGAAGTATGGATTTTGATCATATATAGATTTGGGTGCACAGATGACAGGGGAATGTCCCATCTGCAAGCCATAAAATGACATCACTCTGACTCACAGTTCAGTTCGCCAATCAGCGGAGGAATGGAAGCTTGACCAATGACAAGTGAGAGGGGCAAGTCTAGTGATGCAACACATACACCCACTTTCAAAAACACATAAAAGCACAGAGTCAGGACAGATAGGGACATTCAATTTCATCTGCCGCTGGAAGCCCTGCCGGAAAAATCCATACTTTACCTCCATCAACCTCCAGAAAGCCAAACTAGAGACTTCAATCTATCCAGAGCAGAGAGACCCAGAGAACCGGTGCCTAGCAGAGACCAGACCAGAGAGAAAGCAGTGCTGTACCCAGAGAGACCCAGACCAGACCCCTGTGAGCAGTTCCAGAGGCCAGGCGCTGTGAGCAGAACCCGGGAAGACCTGACCAGACTGAAGTCCGTGACCAAGTCGCTTTCCTGTTTAAAATCTCTTGTGAGTACCGCCAAACTGTACCAAACCAAAGCTCTTAGTTTAAATTCATCTAATTCAATCTATTTAACTTAAGTAGAACTGCCTGATAGCTCCAAATCTGTCACCTGTTATTCTAGCTGCAGAATTTGTCACTTGTCATTTTGAGCTTTTAAAATTCGCAAAACCAAAAACGACCTCTAGTAAATCGGTCATATCTCCGCAACCGTTTGGGCTAGAGACTTGCAGTAACTTTCCTCTGATAGCTTAGAATCGTGGCTTTCCTATGAACCTAGAACCGCATTCCTAACCCCTATAGTTTTACCGCAATCGCGGAACACGCATCCGCGAATTTTACCGCGATTTGCAAATTTCTTCACATGTAAAAACTGCTGCTGTTTGCTTTCCATTTGCCAGAAATTCGTTTAACCTGCTAACTATCCCTGCATCATTGCTAGTGTGAGCCTGGACTAATATTAACTAGATACCACTCACCCTGAACCTCTGAAAGGGAATTAAAAGCAAATTTAGCATATTTCTCATCCATTGCTATTTCAAAACTCCTATCTGTTTTCTGTTGTCTAAGCTTGGGAGGGATTGAACTGATTACATTGATTGCATTTCTGAGAACTGTGTGCTTTCCTCCCATTTCCTTGCATTGCATAAAGAGGGGGGGAGTGAATAGCCAGAGAAAAGTGATTACATTGTTTGGTTGAAATCATATTGATTATTTTCTGTACTGCATTCATTGAATATTGCATCCACCTGAGCTTACATAAAGCATCCTCTACCACATTATACTTTTGTTCCTATTTACCAGTGTGCTACCTTATCCATTTCATGTCAACTCATTAGTGATTATAAGAAGCGTGCGAGTGCCAGATTCTCCGTTGTTGATCTTTATCATATCAGATTAAGTGTGCTAGTCAAGTATTAATTTATTATAAAGTGTGATATATATATTTTAAATTATCAAATAAACCTTTTAAACTTGCAAAACAGAACTACTTCTTGGCTCAGTGGGGTCAGGGGGATTCCAAGAGAGGGGTGTTATATAAGGGTAGTCATCCAGAACGCATGAACTGGACCTAAAGATATATCAATAAGGGTTTTCATTCAGTATTCTAGACTAGGCGTTAACTTAGCTGTAGTGCTGAATTGAATCCTCTTACATCCTCCTCCCTACTGGTCTTGACCACTCAACTCCTCCTTCTTGGACACTTTAACATCCACTTGGATGCTTCCTGTCCTTCCTCTGGACTCGTTCATGACCTCTGCAACTCTCTATCCACCCCTTTGGCCGACTCACTCTGCAGGGCACACTTTGGATGTTCTGATCTCTTCAAACCTTCCCCTTGCAATTCCTCTCACCACTCCTCTCTACTGGAGTGATCACTTTCTCCTTTCCTCCCATCTCACCCTCTCTACCCCTCAGGCGAAGCCAACTACAGCACTGCCACCTACCTTCTCGGTCATCTGACCCATGAAGCATGTGTCAGTTGAGGCTTTTGCTGCCATTTTCTCACCACCATATCACTTTGGCTGACTCACACCCTGACACCATGCTCCATTCCCCTATATCTGATACTCTTGATGCTCTTTCCCCTGTTATGAGCATCCACCTGAAGCCCAAAGTAAGTGCAACTCCTGGTATGACTCAGACCTTGTCACACTTAAATGCAAGTGCAGGGTGGCTGAGAGGCAATGGTGTGCTTCCGGTACATCCTCTGACAAACTGGCCTGCCACATGCTGCAAAGGCAATACTGGCTCTCTGTCCACACCAAGAAGGAAGCCCACATTCAAGCATGCGTCTCTGCAGCATCCAACAACTCTGCCGAACTCTTTAAACTCTGCAAGGAGCTGGCCAATATTGCTGCAGTGTCTACCTCTCCTGTCCCTTCCCAGGCCCTCTGAACAGCCTGGCTTCTCATTTAATCTCTAAAACTCAGGACATCCTGTCCTCTCTCTCTTTCTCTTCCTCTCCCCCTGCCCCTCTACTCTGTGCTCTGCCTCTGGCCCCTCTTTTGACACCTCTCCTCCCTCCTTCTCTGCCTGTCCCCTGTTCTCCCCTGACGAGGTTTCTAGACAAGTCCGATCTTTGAAAGTCTTGTCAAAACAGGTTCTCCCTTGTTCCTCCAAAACTATCAAGGACCACATTGACACCCTGGCTCTTGTTCTGGCTGACTTCTGCACCCATTCATTCACCACTGGAGTCTTCCGTTCCCCCCTGAAGCACTCCCTTGTGCACCCCCTTCAAAGAAACCCACAGCCGGCCCCTCCTGATTGGCTAACTACCGCCCAATCTCCATCACTGCCTTCCTGGGCAAACTCCTAGAAAAAGTGGCCATCTCTCAGCTTAATATTCACACTGAATCTGCCGGTTGTCTCCATGACCATCAGCCTGGCTTCAGAGCTGCCAGAAGCACAGAAACTGGTCTCCTGAACATCTGTGAAGACCTGCTCTTAAACCTTGATTCCAATACCCCCTGTGTCCTCATCTTACTTGATCTGTCTTCTGCCTTTGACACAGTCAACCATGCCATCCTGCTCAACCGTCTCCATGATAACATGGGTATCACTGATCAGGCCCTGGCTTGGCTGTGCTCTTTCCTCTCCGATCGACCCTCCCAGGTTCAACTTGGATCATTCCTCTCCTCTATCTCTTGCTCTACCGGTGGGGTGCCCCAGGGGTCAAACCTCTCTCCCTGGCTGTTCAACCAATACCTGACACTTCTCGCCCACCGCATTGCCGCACTCTGCCCCAACTTTCAGTCCTATGCGGATGACACTCAGCTCATGTTCAGGCTCCCTTCTGCCACCTCTTCTCCTTCTCTCATTTCTGACTGTCTGTCTACTATCCAGGAGTGGAGTGCCACCAATGATGTCTGTCTTAATGCCAGTAAGACTGAGAATCTCCTCATCAGCACACCTTCTCCCTCCTTTCCTGTCACTCTCTGGCTGGCCTCTCTTGGCCCTCTTCCTGCTCCCACCTGTGAGGCTAAAAACCGTGAGGTCATCTTCGACTCCACACTCTCCTTCTCTCCTCACATCTCTGGCATCTCTAAGAAGTCACACTACCATCTGCACCTCCTCAGTGGTATCCTTCCTTTCCTCTTCTTCCCCCAGAAGCTCACTGTCTCCAGAGAGTCGGTTCTCTCTAGGCTGGACTATTGCATCAGCCTCTTTCTAAAACTGCCTGCCTCTATGCTCGACACTCTGCAACTCATCCTAGACAATATTGAGAGATTTGTCCTTGGCTTCAAGCCCAGGGATCGTATCTCTCCAGGGCTGAAATCCCTGCACTGGCTCCCAGTGGCTGCGAGGATTAAGTGCAAAACCCTCTGCATTGTCCACAAGGCCTTCTGGGACCTGGGGCCTCTATACCTTCAAATCTCTCTCAGCTCATCCGCATCCAACTCCCTCAGAGTCAGTCGCTTCTCCAAGCAACAAGTTGATGGTAGATCTTTTTCTTCGACTGGGGCTCCCTCTGTAAAAGCCTCCCTGTCTCTCTGAAACTTGAGGAGAACCACCTCCAGTTGTGGAAACACCTCAAGACCTTCCTCGTTGCTTCTGCTTTGTCTCTTCCTCTCCTCTGCTGAACTCCTGGCTGAAACTGAAACTGCACTGGTCACCTGGCTACCATCGATCTCGTGCCCAGGTCCCCTCACCACCAGTTGCACTTCTGCACTGCACCATTGGCAACCCTTGCACTTGAGGGGCTGTTTTCTTTATCCCTACAGTTCCCTATCAGCACTGACACTTGATGTCTGCACTTACCCCTGCACTTGCCACCAGCTGGCCGTACTTTTTAATTATTGTTTTTTATTTATATTTACTGTTGATCCCATGTACCACACTGCCCCTACCCCATCCCCTTGCACTTTTCCTTCCCCCCTCTCCTGCACTTGCGCAATCTCAATGTCAACTGGCCTATTAAGATCGCTGTCTCTGTCTTCCCTCTGTTCCCCCTCCCTTGCCTCGCCGTGCCTGAAAACACTTGTGTATAGGCGCCTTATAAATGCCATATCATATCATATCATATCATATCGTATCTGGGCAAGCTTCCTAGCTAGATGGGGAGTTTACCAACTTTCTTAATTTTCTTTTTAACACAGGAGTCAACCAACGTGGTTTGGTTTTTCATCAGCGCCTACCATAGATTACTTTTTTGAGCAAACACTGATGAGAAAGATATATGTAGCTTTCAAGTAGCGAAGAAGAGGGACCATGCAATGTGGACATCTACTTTTAGAATACTATAAGGGCATAATAAATCAGTCAAATCAAAGTGTTCGAATTTGATTACCACTGCATCTGGTAACAGGGTTGCATAGTTGAGTAAACATAATGAGAACAACAACCACCTCTTAGAGTAATGGTGAGATACTATAACTGACTTTGAGAAGAACAGAGACTGCTCACCCTTAGAATTTTCGAAAACACTTTACTAAAAGCTAAGGTAAACACCACAAAGCTATGGAAGATTCAGAAATGTGCTGAGAAGAAGGGTTATATCTTTGATAGAGCTATTAGCCTAATAAAACGTACCATGAGAGCAAAAAGGAGAGTGGATATATCTTCTGTCTGTAACTGGGAGGTGAAAAAAGCAGAAATACATAAACTCAAGTGGATATTTAAACACTGTTTGAAAAATTACAGAATTTTAAAGTACATAATCAAGAACCAAGAGATGTTGGTTAACATAGTTAATTGCAACACCAGATCCATTTGGTTGAAATTGAATAAGAAACATAGGGGTCAAATTAACATGCAGTCCTCTTGTGAGGCCATATATGAAAGGGGAAATGGCATTCCTCATGGGGGCGTGAATAACAATGGCAACCGTACAGTTGAATGGTCATATACATTTGATAAAGATGAAATTATGGCCATCATCGAAAGTTGAACATTTCAGAGCATGTGGCCCTGATGGGATGACAAATTGTTAAATAAACATCAAGAACTATGGTCTGAGACTTTATTTTGGTTATTTTCTCAGGTTGTTAGAACAGGTATTTGTCCGGTATCTTGGAACCAGGCAATTCTTGTTCCAAATTATAGAACAGATCAGAGGGATCAACCGACAAGTTACACACCTAACTCACCCGATAGATACCTCCTCAAAAATACTTGCCAACATGGTACTAAAATATCTGATTAAGTGGGCAGAGACTGCACTGAGGTTGAGTCCACTTCAGCCGGGATATGTAAAGGGTACTAGAACAGTATTAAGCAGGTTCACCTTTGCCCCCTATATGGTGCAGGCTTGGAGGGACACTGGCTGAAGTCTCTATGAGGCAGCGCTAGACCTCTCCTCTACCTTCGATAACATAGATCTATCCATCCTGGGGGGACAATAATCTTGCTGGGGGATAGAATTGTGTCCCGTTCGTATGCTGCAATTATTCTACTCAAACAACAATGCCAGGGTGAGGATGAATGTTGAGGGGGGTTTGCCCACTGCAATAATAGTGGCTAAAGGGGTATGGCACGGGTGTGTGATAGCCCCTACACTTTTGAACGTATTTATATCCAATTTCTGGGGAAAAAAAACAGTGTGGATACCTTCCAAAGTGTGGCACAATAAAGGCCCTCTGCATCGCTTACGCGGATGATCTGATTTTCCTGTATTTTGCACCGGCTGGTCTCCAACGCTCACTTGACGGAGGGGCCTCCTATCTAAATCAGAATAAAGTTATTATTAATCCAGTGAAATCTCAGATCATGATTATTACAAACAAATGAAAGAGGAAAATGTTATGTTTGGGTTATCAACAATGTCAGAGTGTTAGAGGTTGACTCAGTGAGTTATTTGGGATATCTCTTTACCACAACAAATGTACTTATCAGATAGAAAATGAGATTGGAGGTGAAATTAAGAGCTTCTACCTCAATCATGAAACTGTCAAAGTGCAACGTATGTGTATCTTCGTTTGTCAATCTAATAGAATGTTAGTGTATGACGGTATCAGTGATGGTTATCTATGGTGTAGAATTGGTTTCTTTTACAAATAGAACATATTTGCACAGTCTAGAGGGTCGAATACTGGAAGAAGACGTTAGTGTACCGACATCTGTACCCATCAGTATCATCAGACTGGAGTTGGGGCTACTAACCTGGTGGACACAATACATGCACACATGTATTCCTTTGTATGTCAACATTATTAATGCAGAAGGCTGAAGCCTAAGATCCTACTTGGGTAACATGTTGAACACAGCTTCGAATGTTTTATGAAATTAGCTGGCCAAGTAGGATCTGAGTCGCAGTGGGTTTAGAAAAATAAAATCAAAATGTAGGACACCATTGCTGACAAAGAGGACCTACAAAGGTTGAAATTCTATCAAAACGGAGGTCTCCTGTCGTTACCTATGCCTCAACTTAGACTGTATTTAAGAACATTTCCATCACAACAGTTCTGTCATGGGTACCTCAGGTTAGATTAAATTGTCTACCTACCCTAGAGGACATCAGCCCTAGACTTAAAATCCCTAAAGAACTGAGGCCATGCAGACTTTGCAAAAATGCATGCTCTGTGGCACTTTATCACGTACTGATGGAATGCACCGAGATGGCCACCTACAGGACAATATTTCTGGACCTTTCCTACACTCTACCTCAGCAGTTATTGCAAAAAAGGTTATGCTACAGACTAATAATGGAAACGCAAGTTTCTCTTTTATTGGCGTTGACATGTTTAATGACATGTTTTGTTGAATTTGAAAAAGTTGTTGAACATGGCGAGGATCTTTTAAAGGAATTTGTATATGATATGTGGTTTTAATGATGGTATGTGTAGGGAATTTGCTATACGTTGTTTGATATGTAATTTGTGAATTTGGCAGTGCTGTACTTTTCTATAAGGTATTATATATACTAAAAACACAATAAGAAAAAAACAAAAATAAAATATTTGTGCGTTCTTTTGTTGGAATACTGGCACATATTGGTGCAACCGGAATGGCCTTGTTTGGGATCAACCAGCATGATTTTATTTTTACACTGACAGAATATTATACAGGAATATATTTTGTATAAAGGGTTCATGAACATGTGTTAGAAAATGCTCTCTCCATTTACAGTGACTTGACATTGATTTGTTTGTTTTATTTTCTTCCCTAAAAAAACAGTTGTGAATTATTTGTATGGGTTTTTAGCAATTTAATCACAGCAATTGTTCTACAAAATGCCCAATATTAACACATTATGTAAAATAGGTTTTTGAGGAGAGAGCCCACTACAATCGTGCACGTTCATGTGAAATTATTGTGCTCCTCCAATTGGAAAAAGCACCTGCTGTGACTGCCCCGGAGGGTACTCTCAGTGAATCCACAGAAAGCAGGCGCAGAACCCCTCTTGGATCAGCATCCTGCTCTTGGTGCGCCAGGGGTTGCCATCTATCACTCATTCCTGGCTGCCAAGATGCATCTCTTGGGCTCTCTGACTTGAACCAGGACTAGTGGTAGACATACCTGTCCTGGGCCATTACATAGAGTGCTTGTTTGCTGACCCCCTCATTGATGTTAGTCAATGTTAGTTAGGTGGCCAAGGATGGACAGAGCATAGCTTAATGCATAAGGGGATGGAAGAAGAGATCTCGTAGCTGAGTATTCAGCGCTGGCTGCTGTGCTGGTTGTGGCCCTGATTTAATGGCTCATCTTGAAGTTCCATACATTGCAAAAATCTGCTTGGCAGCACTCCTACAAAGGTGCAGGTGCAGGTGGTAGAATGCCATTATGTGTGGCTGTAAGGGAATGGTTTGCGTGGGCATGTTGTCTTGATGTGACTTGGCATTGTTATTGAAATTAGCAAACGCCAATGTGAGTGTTCTTGTGTGGGGATACTTTCTAATGGGCAGAGGCACCACAGCATGATATGTTTCCTTGAAGTGCATTGGTAGAATAACTGCAATTATCAGCAAAGCCAATGAGAGTGTTCTTACATGGACATATCAGTATAATGGCCATAGCTAAAGATTGGAAATGTGTTCTTGAAGTAGTAGGGCATTGTACCTGGCAGATAAGCTCCGCATATCTGGTGGCACAAACTCCTTGCAAAACAAATCGACCAACCAGCTTGAATCACACCTCGTACACAGAGAGAGGACTTGCAAACAATCCTACTCTTGTCACTCACCCACCCTCTGGAAACCAATCCCAGTTTCTACTCAGAATGACCCCACAATTCTCAATTTTCTCAAATCTCACAAAACATGACTTTTTTCAACAACACCCAATAAAGGACGAATTGCAATGCACGCACATACCGACACACAGACCTCAACTCACAGTACTGCACTACTGTTAAAAGCAGCCAGCCCAAATGCTGGCTATCCACACTCTGAACAGCGCTCCGCTGCTCTCGAGCTAGGTCATCGCTTTAAACAATAAAATAAAATGGTTTCTGACATTATTAGCAAAGCCAATGTGAGTGTTCTTAAGTGGGAATATTGGTGTAATGTGCATAGCCACAACAGCATGCAAATGTATTCTTGAAGTGGCATTACATTATTATTGGTTTTATCAGCAAAGCTAAATGTGATTGTTCTTACATGGACATATCGGTATAAGGGGCATAGCCACAGCCTGGGCATGCTTTCTTGAGGTGGCATGGTATTAATAATAATAATAATTTTACATTTATATAGTGCTACAAACCCTCAGGTA
This sequence comes from Ambystoma mexicanum, assembly GCF_040938575.1. Lineage (NCBI taxonomy): Eukaryota > Metazoa > Chordata > Amphibia > Caudata > Ambystomatidae > Ambystoma > Ambystoma mexicanum. Next base: position 1,417,351,716 of record NC_090931.1, on the reverse strand, counting down.
TCTGAGCGCTGCTTATTATTACCCACGGTGTGTGGTGCTCATTTATCGACCTTGAAGGGATGAAAGGCTGAGTTTGGCCCTGCCAGGATTCAAACCTGCGTTAGCAAGCTCTGCATGGATGTCAAAGCAAGCGCTCTACTCGCTCTGCCACTTGACTGGGTATTATTACTGGCATAGTGAGCAAAGCCAAAGTAAGTGTTCTTACATGGGAATAACATCATCAACACAGATCCATGTTTTCTGGATCTGACATCAGCTCTTCCTTTATAGACTATGCCACTATTCAACTCCTCCCCCTTCGACTCCTCTCACTGTTCTGATTCTCTATCGACCCACCGGTTTACTCAACTTCTCTGATCTGACCCATCTCGTTCAGTAGCTCCCTACCAACATCCCCATTGTCATGCTGGGGTATTTCAGCCTTCCCAAGACCTCTGCAGCCACCTGCCTTGAAATTAAATCCATCCTATCTAACCACTCATTCTAACTCCTACATTACCAGCCTACCCACTCTGGTGGGAACTAACTCTCTTGACCTTGTTTTTCTCTCTAATTCAATCTCCTCCTATTACCTCTCCATTGAACCCTCTCCCTCTGATCACTCCTTTTTTCATTTTTACATCTTGTTCCCTCCAACTTCTAAACTTCAGCTCCCCTTTTCAATGACTAAGAGGAAATTCAGGCGGGAACTCTCTTGCCCATTACCTTGATGGCATGAGGACCTCTCTCCTGTCTCTGCCATAGTTCTGCCTCTTCTATGAACCTGCTTTCTCTGAATTTGTCTATGCAAGTATGACTCTACTTGACCAACACATTTATGCTTTGTACATTAACACTTTTCCGTCAAAGCCTCGGCCTTGGATCGCCTCTCAAATTGAGAGCCTCAAAACCAACATGCACCTTTACCTAAAGCGTTGGTGCAAATTACAGATATCTTCCCTACTCCTAGCTTACACATTTTCAATGGCTGCCTTAAACTCTGCACTGGGCTCTTCCTAATCCTCCTGTATTACAAACCTAATCTCCTCCTTTCACAATCACCCCCAGAAACGTTCATATACCTCCAACTTGTGCTCACACCTCCCTAGCCAATATGCATTGCCTTCTCCCTTTCTGCTAATAGCTTTGCTCACTACAGTTCCTCTAAAATCAATAAAATGTGTGACATTCTTACTGCCCTCTTCTATCACCCTCCCCAACACTACTTCAGTCAACAACATACCCCCTACCTCTTCTATGCTTGACCACTTCTCCCCTGCATCTGCAAATGATCACACATCCATTGCAAGCTGACCCATCTCTTGCTCCTACAGACTCTTGGCTCCCCAAATGGTCAAAGACTTAGTTTCACTCACTTGCCTGTATCTCTCTAATCTCTTGAACCTCTCTCATTCTCTGCTGAACTCTTCCCTGCCCCCTTCAAATCTGCAACTGTCTTACCCTTATAGAAGACATCCTGTGCTGGCCAAACTGGCCCAGAAAATTATTGCCAAGTTTGTCTACTTCCCCATTATTCAAAAGTCCTTGAGCAGGTGGTCTTTGACCAGATCACTAAGTACCTTGAGGATAATGGCCTCTGAGATATGCTTCAATCTGGTTTCCATAGTAAACCATCCACCGAGACGAAACTTATGCATGTCTCCAACTTTCTCTCCAATGCTCGCCACTTCAAAAGATGTGCCTCTGGACCTGGAGCGGGCAGGAGCCCTCCTTTCCTTAGCTCCCTCACCATCTACGTGAAGCCTGCATTCTTTAAATCAGAGGTTTCCCACCTAATAAACTGCCATCACTCCCGGCTACGACGCTGATCCCGTACCTGCTGCCTGCATCTACTTCAGCTTGACCTCGAAGCTGAATCAACATCTGCTGCCTGCATCCACTTCAGCCTGATCTTGACGCTGACTCGACATTAGCTTCTTCAAACCATGATTTGATCTCCTTTGTTGCGTATCATCCTTTGGTGAGTAAACACTTGTTTCTTTACTCCTTACGTTGGGGGATATAGTATTTCTGCTGCTTAAGGATGGAAGCCATTGTCCCAAACGTGCCTGCCCCAAAGATTGCCACCAGCCTTGCCGGAGCGAAGTTGAGGCTCTGTTTTCATTGCTAGGCAATACCAGCCTACTTCTCCCACAATCCTCCACCGGTAGGTGGAAGCCGGCCTTCACATGAGAAGGTCCTGCACGAAAAGGCCCTGTTCTGTGCCTGTTGTGCGCATGGAAGCACAGCGTAGTCCACCTCCCTGTCCCGGCTACTGAAAAATCATGACTTCTCCACTGTTCCTACTGCAGGTGAGTCTACTCAACTCACGTCCTTACAATTTAAGATGCCCGGAACACAAAGTAACTCTGATCAAACTGCCCATAGCAGAAACTAGAGCTATTGCTAAAGCAATACACATGTACTGAATACAAACCCTCCTGTTGTCACTACGCACAGAGCCTGCATACCCCACAAACTGTTTCTACGGCACATTGTGCTCATGACCATCTCTCTGCAATTACGTGCAGTAATTGTCATTACTGTACCTAGATATCTCTGATGGTATTACGGCCTCTTATGGTCCCCATTATGTGCATCGTCATAGGTACACTGTATGTTGCATTGTGTATATTACCTGATTACCTCACCCAGGTACACTGTGTGTTGCATTGTGTATATTACCTGATTACCTCACCCCTTTGCTTGTCTAGATCATTGATCCCACCCTCCTCAGCGAAAGTGGGATCAGCCTACACTGCTCATTGATTCTGCTGATACTACTAGACCAATCTTAACAAGACACTTTATTCCTAACGGTATTACTGATTAAATACCTTAGCTAACGTGAGACTAGCCCATTTTGCTTCTCACCTCTGCCTATATTGCTAGACTAGCCTCTCACCACATATTGCCGAGCCCACACTGGTGATTCCGCTCTCAGACAATACTGGACTAGCATATTTGCCTACTGCTCCTACTTGCATTGCTATACTAAGTTCAATATGATATTTCTGCTTTGCCATGTATTGCTGACCCAAGCCTATGTTGGACTAGCTAACTACTACTTGCATTGCTAGACCAAGTCAATATGATATTTCTGCTTCGCCATGTATTGCTGACCCAAGCCTATGTTGGACTAGCTAGCTATGCCTACTGCTTCTGCCAGCATTGTTAGACTAGCTTACTACTATACCCTGTTAGACTAGCCCAACATTATATTTTGTTATACTAGCCCACTATTATACTTCGCTAGACCAGCCCACTAATATACCTTGTTAGACTAGCCCACTGTTATATTTTGTCTCAGCCTGCACCAGTGATTCCCCCATCAATCCTAAACGCTGGGCCAGCTCTCTACGTCAAGTTCCCTAGCTTGTTCTAGTTGCGCAGCCTAGCCTAGTCAACTTTCTTCCCATCACGCTAGTGGTGGATTTTTCTACCCTGCCAATACTATCTCAATATGTTTACTACAGCGTGCAACATCTAAGCCATTATCACATTACTGATTGGCAACCTCCAGGTGTGTCTAGTTCAACTCCCCTTCCCTGACATGCTAACCCCTCCATTACTGTCTAATATGTTGGCAAACTCACATACCGTGGGACATACCAACCATACCACACCCAGCCTACTCCCTAGTAATCCATGCACCATAGATTCCAGGAACACCAGACTCTGCTCCAGATTAACCAAACATTTCGAACCCCTAACCAGATCTATGCTCCCTGCCAATAAAAAAACGAACCTCTCTATCAGCCAGAAACCCATCAGTGATAATACCGGCATCACTACTCTATGCCCTCAAACCGATACTAAGCGCTACAATGTGCACAATCCTAAGAAATTAGACTCAACTACCACTTCCTCCCGTGCCACAAGCACCGCCACTGCCCACCCTCTCAAAGGTGCCCTAATTAATGCCAGGTCCCTGGTCGCTCATGCCACAGACATCTCTGACCTCATATTGGCAGACAACCTAAATTTTCTCGCCATCATTGTGGCATGGCTGCATGAAGCGGCAGGACCTATGTTATCATTAGCAATCCCCGACGGCTAGACCGTACTCAAACAGGACAGAGACAAAGCTTGAGGTGGAGGGATAGACATTATATTTAAATCCAGTCTTTCTATGAGACTATCTCCCTCCCAAACCTTTCAATCGAGTGAAACCCTCACTATTAAACTACCATTAATCAACTCCCAGACCCTTACTATGCACTTAATCTCCAGACCTCCGGGCCCCATCGGGACATTTGAGGAGGACATCTACACCTTACTTTCCAACAATCTCAAAACCACCTCTCAAATACTACTTCTAGGTGAATTTAACCTGGGTTTCAACGGCCCACTAGACAACTATGCCACTGCCATCACCAATATTTTATCAGAACTTGGCCTCTCCCAAAAAATGTGGGAACCTACTCATAAAAAAGGAAGAACCCTTGACAATGTGGCTGAGTACAATTGCACCACTAACATTACGTCCACCTCCCCTCAACCATGGACGGACCACTTCCTCCTGTCTTTTACACTCTCAACTACCAGACCACCCCCATCAGCTATCCCTACTGCCCCACCTTGCCTAACAAGAAATAAAAAGAACATCACAGCGGACACAGTGATCCCTGCTATCCTCCCCACCCTCAACTCTCTGGCTGACAACTTAGATCCAGGAACGCTTGTTAACGAGTATAATATAATTATGCTAACTGCACTTGACATGGTCGCCCCTATGAAACTCAGACCTAGCAAGCCAAAACCCACCTGAACAAGTGGTTCACTCCACAGCTAAAGGACCTATGGCAACTAAAGAGGAGATTTGAAACCTCTTGGAGATTACTCCCATTGGAAGCTAATAAAATGAAATTAACTAAAATCTCATCCCAATACAAATAGAAAATCTGTCAGGCCAAACGTATTTATTTTATTTATTGTTTACACTTGTATAGCCCACAGGGCAGCCCATAGGCATTGCGGCACTGTGACTTGAACGTTTACAGCTTAGTTACAGTAGTAGTACATTACATTTATGCATTGAGGTGATTGATAAAAACATTATGCATTCAGGAATTTAGGCATGAGCGTGATAGAGTGACAGGTGTGTGGCTAATGACGTAATTCATACAATAAACGCATTTCTAAAGCCAATTCTAGTATGAAGGAATTATTGACCATTCTAAAGGAACTAGATTCCCCCATCAATTCTCCCAACATTTGCACTAAAGATAAAACATGTTGTGCAGATATACAACAGGCACTTTCTAACAAAGTAACCACACTTCAAAACATAATAGCCTTAAAAAAAGCCTCTCTTAATCCCATATCGCACTCCACTTGTTACTTCCCCCTTAAGGACACATTGCCTGACTCACCGGCCCGATTCAACTTCACTAAAATATCAGTTCTTGAGGTAGAAAAAGTCATTCTCTCACTCAAGCCCTCTAACTGCCAGGGTGTCCTTTGCCCAGCCCAGCTTATAAAGGATGCAGCAAGAGACCTCGCCCCTTTAATTTCCGAACTCATCAATGCTTCATTCACTTCTGGCTCTATCTCCACCAACCTCAAACAATTCTGGGAGCTCCCACTGTTAAAAAAGCAAACCCTTAACCCTCTCATACCCACCAACTACTGTCCCATTATGACAGTACCCTTTCTGTTAAAAATACTAGACAAGGTCGCCTACCTTCAAATCCAAAAATACTTGGAATCCCACAAACTCCTAGGAGCATGACAATCAGGCTTCCGCTCGCAACACGGAACAGAGACCGCCCTTATTGACTTGAAGACACAGACCGATGAGTTAAGAGACACGGGGAAAACAGCCCTCCTCCTACTGCTTGACCTGTCGGCTGCATTTACCTTGTGGATCATAAGGTCTTATGCAGCCACCTAGACTCAGCTGCCCACTTTTCCAAAGAGGCCATACTATGGATTGAGTCCTTCTTGAGCGATAGGACCATGAGGGTCTTCTCCCCCTCTGCAGCACCATAACCCATCCCCATCATGTGCGGGGTACCCCAATGCTCCTTTGTTTCCCCTACTTTATACAATGTATTCACCAAGCCCCTTCTCCACGATCTGGACCATCTTGATATCACCTACACTAACTATCCAGATGATACTCATATCCTCCTCCCGCTTTCTGGGGATTATGTTAAGGATTTGGCCCTGGTGAATAGGGTATATCTCATCATCCAGACATGGATGGCAACCCACGCTCTATGCCTGAATGATGAGAAAACCGAGTAAATTATCTTGGGGACCCCGACCAACCGCAAGAGATTAGGGCAGGAATACCCAGCCTTCATAATCGACGGTAACTGCATCAAGGTGGCAAATATGTAAAGACCCTTGGTATCTACCTAGACTCCACTCTCTCCTTTGCCAAACAAGTGAATGTTATGGCATCTGTCACTGCCTACACTTGTAAACTTATCAGAACTGGCAACCCCTTTCTTCCTTATGATAATTGCATTATTTTGGCCAGATCCCTCATACTCTATAGGCTAAAATATACTAATGCCCTGCACATCAATGCCAATAAATCGATCATTCAGAGGATACAACTCCTCCAATACAATGCCTTAAGAGCAGCACTTGGTGTGGCCAGAAGATCACATATATCTGCGAGTAGGCACCAAAACAACTGACTCTCTACCTACAATAAAAGCCAGCTAAAAACTGCATCCATCACCCACAAAGCGCTGAACAATGCTGCCCCCAGCTATCTCATGGACAGATTCCACAGAAGAACTTCCACTAGACCCACGAGACTTTCCAATTCCAATTGCCGAACCATACAGAGAGTCAAGCTCCCCACATTTGGTGGATGCAGCTTCCTTGTCAAAGAAGCCCAACTGTGGAACTCTCTGCCACACCCTATCAGAGAAGACCAACCCTATCTGAATTTTAGACTGAACTACACTAACTGGCTCAAGTCTACGCATCTTTAGGACCCGCTCTTACATCTTTGACACTCTTGCACTGTACCTGCATTATCTACATTTATGTTTTATACCTGTACATTGTATATATGTACTTCCTGAATTCCTGTACCCGCATGAATCCTGTGTTGATAGTGTATATCCTGTAACCTGTAACCTTTAACCTGTACTTAAGCCTTGCATTTCCTGTAACTGTTGCGCCCTGATACCTCTGGGTCTGGTGCGCATTATAAATGATTAAACAAACAAACAAACAAATTCTCTTCTATAGTCTTCCTTTCAGAGCTTTCTGATGCTTTTGACGCTGTAAATGACTACTTTCTCCTCCTCACGCTCCAAGATTTTGGATTTCGCGAATTTGTTTGTGCATGGATTGCCCCCTACCTGGAAGGTCGATCATTTAAAATCTATTGGAACTCGCAAACTTCTGACCCCACCCCTCCTCTCCCAGTTGGTGTCCCTTAAGGATCAGTCCTTAGAACTCTAGTCTTCCCCCTCTATACCTCTTCTTTTGGAAGACTTATCTCATCCTTTGGCTTTTACTACAACATTTTTGCTAATGACACTCACATATGTTCCTTCTTTCCTTCCTTCATCGCAGTCATCTCAGGATAGATTACAAACTGTCTTACTGACTGCAATTTGTCACTGGATTGATCTCCTCTGCCTCATGCTGAAGTCTACAAAACAGAAGTCATCTTTCTTCCAGATTCCAAGGCCATTCCTCCCCTCCCTTGGCCTTCCTCTCTACTCCTGCCTCCCTCTAGAAAAAGCTCTCCATGCACAATCACTCTCTTTCCATGTTCCTTCTCCTACGTTGCAAAGTTATCAATGGTCTGGCTCCTCAGAACATGTATGGTTGTACCTCAGTTTGCTCACCATCTTGTTCCCTCCGATCAACCTCTGAACTCAACCTCATCAACCCATACCACTCGCTCTGCCTCCTCTTGCTTCTGATCGTTTTCCCTACTCACTCTACATCACTGGAACCTGCTGCTGATAACAATCAAAAACAGACCAACGTCAAAGCTCGGCCTAAACTTCACTTATTTTCAAAAGAGGGAGCTCCCTGTGCCCTCTCCCCCATCCTCCCTAGCTGACCCCACCACTGCCTCCAGTAATGCTCAATGATAATATTGCATAGATTTAATTAGTACTAGTTTGAAACAATTGCCCCCTTAGGTTATTGTTGTTACCTGGCACATTTCTGAGTCTGCACTTTCTTTTGGTTGAGGTACATCACATCTGAAGCAGGAAGAGTGGCCTAATGATTTGGCATAAGGACTGGCCTAAAACATCTAAACAATGAAAGCAGATGTTACAGAGAACCACCAGAGCACAACCAGCTGAGCTAGCTGTGGAATGTCTGCCAGCCAGGTCTCGAAAGATGGGCATCAACGGCCCTCCCTTCTGAGAAGTACGCGGCTCTGAAGCTCAAGCTGCTAGCTGAAGTCCCAAGGTCGATAAGAGCCTGCTTTGCAAAGACAATCTGAAATGTACTTTATTCGCTCTCTTCGGCGAAATGACCTGTTGTTATGAATACGTATGGCTAATGGGAGGAGATTAATGTGTAGCTTTGCATTGTACATAAGTATGAGCCAGGCCTGGGAGGGGTCAGAGTCGATGCAGCCCTCCAGAGCCTGGTGTGTGTGTTAACATTACAGCTTTTACGCCCAAACCTCTGGATTTGTGTATTATTTGTGTCCACGTACCGGGTGCCTAGAACGCCCGAGACGGTGCGAGGGAGCTAGATGAGCACTAGTATCTTCCATGTTTTGTTTAACTGTGATTTTGAAGGAGTGATAAATGTGCAAAAGTTCCACATGGGGGTTCAAAATAGTCAACAAGTTGGGAAACACATTGTTTACCAAGTTTCATAGCCACCTTCTTTCTACAAAATGTCTAGATGGAGTATGCTTAGAAGAGAGTGGCCAATCCACGGTAGGATGACCAATCCAGGCAGATGACATCGAGAGAAAACTGATAATGGATGTGTCTATGTGGTTGTCCACATGTATTCTCCTTTAACTAGGCATATGTGTGTATGTCCCTAATTAATAGACCCATCTTATCATTCAGGAAACACTGATGTTAACAAGAAGCGTCTTCTTTGTTTTTCTATGGTTTCCATTGAGGCAATGCCTGAACACAATCTTACATGTGAGTGTTGAACAAAGAGGTTTAATAAAAGGCATTTATCAAGGGTTGCCAACAAGAAGGGCGAACCCCTTACTGCACACTGTAGTCCGATGACCAGTATGCTCAACAAAGGGTTAATTGGAAAGAGTGCCAAATCCCATTGGCACAGCTTGGGGGGAATCCCGCAGGCCACCTGGCTTTGCAATGCCCGCCTTGAGCCAAGCCTGGCATGGCATGGAACCCGATCTATGACAGAGCACGACATCAAGAGAGCGTAAAGTTGAGAGACTGACCACACGCAACCGGGACCAACTGGATGGATTTTGCAGATTTGAATAAATATTTGAGGCCTAGGAAAAGATTTGAGTCATGACAAGAATGTAATTCAATAGGTGCAGCTGTGCAGCTGGCAGGCGCACCAGAATAAGTGCACCTCTTCACAATGAAATACACCATTTAAAGTGACTTTTAAAGTCTGGGTCAAAAACTAGATTCGTGTTGCCAATGAAAGCCATCTACCATCTCCAATAATGCCATAAACCAGGTTCCAATGAGAAGTGATGGTTAATGTATTCCAAGCAAATTATTGCTTAGATGTGAACAGATTGTGACTGGGGTATTGCATGTGCTTCCAGATGTAGCTGCAAAAGGAGTGTGTTCTTTAAAGGGGAAAACTACCAATTGTAGATCCCTTTTCTAATTCACTGTGTGAGTTTTATAAAACATTAAGGCCTATTGACTAATAACCAGGAATGACAGTCACTAATGCTTGACATACACCTGGAGAGGGTTATTCGTTTCACACAAAAGGTTACTATGAATAGCTCTAACTTACTCCTGAAATATTATATAGATCTATAGCAAGGGCTCAATATAGTAAAATAGTAGTAAGCCAGAGTTACTCATATTTAATTAAATTGTGAAATGAAAAGCCCTCTCCAGGTGTAAGCATAAGCCAAGGTTTCTACGAGTAACTTCTCAGTGAATCGCTGTTGTTGATTGTTCAATGTGCAGCCTGTTCCTCCACCCCTATGCATGTGTTGTGCCGTTGACATCTACCCATGCGTTGGATTTTCTGATGGCCTTAGGGCTCTGTATTAAGCGTAACACACGAAAAAAAAAAACATGTAATGTCAAAGGAACCAAACATTGGCCGGAGAGGCCAAGGAGTTCCTTGCTCATGAGAGGTTGGTCTCCATGTATCCTACATGGAGAGGATCAGCCGACTCCCTATGATCGGGACATAGGGAGTAGGCTGACCTTGACAGTCCTCTGGTTTCACTTGAAAGTTCAGTCCTCATTGCAACTTCTATTGTTGCTTTAGGTGGCTTGAGTCAATTGGAACAACGTCGTCGATAACAATCGATAACAATGTTTTGCAAGAGGGAAGCCAGAGTTTAGCAAAATGATCACTCTGTTTTATGATGTCAGTGTTAAAATGTATTTGTTTAACTGCATGACACACAAATAAAAAAAAAAAAAAAAAAAATATCACTATTCAGCACAATCTAGTTAAGTGTTATTGTAAACGTTTTATTACAATATGGAGTGCTTTATACACCACTTTATTACATATCCCCTATGCGTCTAAGCACTGTAATATAGGTGTGATTATTTCTCATTTCCATGATCCCCAATTAATAGGTCAACTTATTGAGTAAAGGGGTCAACTGACCCTCTCAGAGATTTAAACACGTGACAGGAGGTCTATAATATAGTCACAGCTGAGAGGTAAGGGATAGAGAAGAGGAGACCTGGGGGAGGAGGGGAGACGTAGACTACCACACTCGCTATGTTGATGGCCCAAGAGGCAGCACATAGGAGGTTCCCAGAACCACTATCCCATCCCTAGCCTTGCACCTCATGTGGACAATAGCCCCCAGGAAACTCCATCTTGATCAATAACCATTCATAGTAGCACTGAGACAAGAAAGAGTGAGGACATCGGATGCAGTGATCACAGGGTCCTGTGGACCACAGTTTGACATCAATGCGTACTGGGTGAACATCACTGGCAGTGCATCACACCAGACAGCCTGTCTTCACAAGACCTTGTGGGTGTTTGACAAGAGACGAGAAGTCCATGGAGAGGATAGAACAGTAGCAAAGGACCGGGCAGATGTTGGACAGGCTTTACTTAACTTTGCCACACAAAGCTATGGCCTAAAGAGGAAACAATCCTACCTGGAGAAATTGCAGTTCACACCGGTCACCAGCAATCCCGTAGTGAACCCCACATCATGAGCCTGATTCCTGCCCTGAGTAGAATGCCAATGGGGGATTGCACAGACACGGTGTGCGGAAGTCTGCAGGTGGTTGGAGAACACAGAGCAACGTGAGTGGAGAGGAAAGAGGACACATTGAGTGGGGAGAGCCAGAAAGGAAAAGGTGAATAGTGACATCATGAACGAGAAGGGAGCAGATATTGGAAGGAAAGGATGCCCGTTTCCGGAATCAGAGGACTGCTCAGAAGTTGGTGGAAAGGGGTTGGAACTGAGGAGGCGAAGAAAGGTTTGTGGAATGGTTAACACGAGTCCACCCTGAAATTGAGCATTTCACATTAGTCATGAGCTCCTGTTGGTATCCCTTCATGATGGGATACACACAGGATCTGTACTAGACCTATGGCTTGTTAAGCTATTTCAAAAACAGATATCAACTTTTACTTCTACTTAGGAGTAGTGGAGGACTATCCCTAGTTGACCCCAATCTGGAATATGGAGATACCACATGTCTGGGACTCTAGTATACAGTGTGTCAATTGTAAGAGCCGTATCACTTGTGTATGGCCTACCACACTCGCGGCTGCGCATCAGCGTAAGGAGTTGCCATTGCTCCCAGGGCAAATGAAATTAACATGAACTATATCCATAGCCCATCTTATCACATGAGCCATGTGGGTGCATTGTCTCTGCCCAGTGGAGTCTAATAAGAGCGTGGGTTTGGAGACGCACCTTCCCCTGGACGGCAGGTCCTACCTCCCTTATTAATCTCTCCCTTGCATATTCTGCTTCGCACACTTTTCCACCCATAGCAAGAGGCTTCTTCGGGAAACAGAATACAGCTATGTGTCCTTGAATTTGACCTTGACAAAACAAAAACCTGATCTATCGGAAATCATCTGTACGCCTGCAAATCCTGCAAATGCCAATTTAAGACATGCAGTGGATACCGTGGTCACAGCATGTCTTCTCGACCTCGGCTCGAAAGGGGCAGCCCGCTCTACAGCACAAAGCTTTAAATCCCTGCGAGTGTACTGGGTCATGCTGATAGGCTATTGACATCGTTTTGTATTGTGTCAGGTCATCCTGGATAATTCTCTGCTAATCATAAGAGAATCTAATGTTATCGACAGCAGATTTCAAGCTATGGCAAAAATGTCATTCAAATAAAATGTCATTATTAACCCAACATTCCGCTTTGTTCTGCATTATTGGCTAAATATGTTTTGAAATTACTTGTACATATTCTGTTCGGATACCAAATTTGAAAGCCTTGAAATGTTCCAGCACCGACTAATAGCACTTCACTATCCTTTCAAAGAACACTCTGTATTTATCTATTTATGTATGTATGTATTTATTTATTTATTTGCGAATCAATGCAAAACCACATCAGTAACTTCTATGCGCAGAAGCAAGGAAGAACATCTTTAGTTTAGAAAGACCCTTAACCATTTATTTATTTAATTAGAAAGAAAATGGTAGCACACTGCTACTGTGACAGTGTGTATGTTAGCTCATAACGATACACGCAAACTGTGCATGAACACATATGAGAGTGACAATGTAGTCTGTGAACCTTTCCGCTAAGTATGTTTATGTATCACAAAAAATGTGGACAAAAATGATGACATTTAAAGACTAGCAAAACACAAGTATTGTATTGATGACAACATCCTAAACTCAGATTCCACACCGGTAGCAGGAACAGACACCAGTGACTGTGACTGTGACTGTCAATCAAGTAACAATTCAATTGTGGTGAAGGACCCTGCATAACATACAGCTGAATAAAATCTCATGAGTCTGTTTTCCTTGTCTATGGTCAGTTAACAAAGCCCAGGGATTGGAATAAAAGGCCATACTGCCAAGAGAGTATCTCCTGTTTTTCAGCTCTGCTCTGGTCTCTGGCTCCTTGGCAGCACCCATGCTGCTATCGGCTGCAGGGTTGCACCTGCTGAGCTGTTTGTGGTCCTGGTGTGTTTGCTATGTGTCCCTCAGTCTCCAGGGATAACGGGAATCCTTGTTCTGCCCTTCTTAGCCAGGAAGGCTGCCAGGGAGACCCTACAAGGGTTGTTGCCTCCAGTGAGCAGGTTCCTGGTTCAGCTGTTCAAGAGACAGGCAGTCCTTGTCCAGACAGCAGTTTATCAAAATGGTCCTCTGGGATTGTTGGGGTTAGGGTTCCTGCTCTCTCCTTCTAGTCTTTATTATGTCCAAAGTTATTCAACTTGCGTAATGGTCCAATCCTGACTTAGGGGTCATTGGAAGTATGAGTGGCCTAAGAACTTCCAAGATGACACTATAACACCTCCCCCTCGACTCTATGCTCAGCATCAAATAATGTTTGCTAATGACCATCCTAGTGTTACTTCCCTCTTGCTGACGGATGGTCTTTTCTGAGTCTTGACCTCTCCCTGCCCTCTGGGGTATATCCTGTTCACCTGCAAGTTGACACTTCTTCCCAGAAAGAAACATGTTCTTGGTAGGTTGAACCAAAATCGCCTCTTTTTGTTGAAATTCAGCCCCAGGCAGCTTGATACACAATCTCTGACAGATGAATGACTCACAAGAAACCAGTTTGACAATATTTTTTATCTGTAGCTTTGGTATTTACTATAAGTTCAGATTCCCAGGGGCCACCATGCAAAAATTAGATATGGTGTATACTGCTGCCTGGCAGAGCACAATTACACAGCATGGATCAGTGTTGCCCATGGTTAAAGGCAGTTTGCAGAATTGCCCATGTGATGCTGCAACTTTCATGTTGCCAAACTGCAAGCCAGCTGCTGAGGGGTGTCAGTTGCCAGTCTTAGCAGAGTTACATACTTGCATTGTACTCTTCAACATGGAGCATTATGTAAATGAGTCTGGTTAGCAAAACTCCCTCCTAGAGTCAACATTGCCAACGTCATTTTGTATTGAAAATCAAATAATCTGAAGCTTGTCCACCCTCAGAGAGGGCATTCTGTCACACTATCGGAACCAAGCAGATGGGTACTTGTAAACACAGTTTTCTTGGGGATTACCACAGAGCAAGGAAAAGGTGGGTGCATTCTGGATCAGTATATTGGGAACTGGAGCTTGGGTTGAAAATCAGCAGACATTGCCATACAATATATCCATGTGTAACTAGACAAGAGCCATAGTGCAGAGGCTACTTCATCCCCATTTGAAAGCTGACCTGTTGATCTTTCTCTCTCAATTATTTTACCTTGGACATCTGACTCAGGGGTCACATGTACCCAACATATGGGAGCAGTGTGCTCCCAGGAACTTGGCAGCGACTTTCTATCTTCTGTCATTGCATAGAGGCAGTGCATCAACTGGAAGAAAGATCCATTAGCCAACTGAGTGCCGCTGTTACCCTTACAGGATCTTCTACTTAAGGTGCTCACTTGGTTTGACCCACCACTCCATACACAATAGACCATGGAATGCATATGGCTTCCTCGTAATGGACCTGACTGCTGCTTGGCCATACAGGTCTCTATTCATGCATTCTACCCTGATTCTTTCAATTATTGTTCGTTGACTAGGTTTCTCAGATATTGAACTTGCTATAATCACGTGATTTTTTGAACACAATATTGATGGATCAAAAGGAGTCTGCAATTTGACCATGCTTAAAAACACATTTTCGTTTAACTTGTTTCGTGTGAGATTGCCCAAGCATGATATGATATGATTAGTTATTTATAACGTGCTTTAAACCCAGAGGTTTCTAAGCACGGACCCAGGGATCAAACCTGTGGTGCTGCGTGTCGTCTTGCTTCCAAGGTGAGCACATTGCCGCTGAGCTATCCTCCCGACATGGGAGGATAGCTCACCTAAGGAACATGCTCACCTTGGGAACCAAACAATGGTATGTGTCATGGGTTCAACTTTACTCCACCATCCCAGCGTGTGATAAAACAATTACCATATTATAGTTAATAATAATGGCATCAGCTACAAAGCACTCAGAAACTGGATATCTTGTGATAGTTCATACAACACATTATTATTATTTTTTTAAATTATTATTATTATTATTATTATTATTATTATTATTATTAGTAGTAGTAGTAGTAGCATTACTAGTAATCGTAGTAATAGTACAAGTAGTACAAAAATGCCTGTGTAGTAGAAATACGTGGCCATCCTAGCACAATGAAAAACTAGCCAACAAAGATAATACAAATAACAAAATGTAGACGTTTTATTCAAAGGTGGAATAGGTCTCGTGTGCAGACCTCTCGATGTCTCATTCAGTTAAAGAACAAACAGGAAATCTCAAGCATGAAAATGTTCCCCTTAATCTCCTGCAATGAGCACTGGACTACTGCATTGCAAGTATCTAATGTGACAGGCCCCTATGGCCATAGTGATGTCCACATAAAATAGCATGTGTGTACCACTGCCACCTTTATGTCAATGAAGGAAATAAAGTCATTTACATCACACATCGTCTCGAGCATGACACCTGGTGCCACTCTACCAGTCCTGGTCCTCCTGGCTACAAATGGCTGGCACTACAACTATTGAAAGACCAAAGAAAAATCGAGGCTTAGTACCACAAATGAAATACGCCAGTCACGGGTTGAAAAGATACAAGTATCTTTTATTACTGTACAGTTACAAAGAAAAACAGATACCTATCTGGCTCCCAACACCTCGCAGTTTGTACCAGCAGACACATTGAGGGGTGAGAGTGATGGACATCTGAAACACAGACATATTTATACCGTTTTTGCAATATTGTCCAGCCTCTCTCCAAGCTAATAATTCACTGGCTAGAGTTTGTGCCTAGTTCATATGACAGATGTTACAATACTGTACAAACGATTAAATAAGTTTACATGTCCATGAAATCACAATGATGCTGTTGGTTCTTTGATCCATGGTAAGCCTTATTCCATGAATCGCTACAATGCAGTTCAGCCAGAACACACAACCAGAGTTTGTTTTCCATTGTCACTTTGTTTATACGAGTATGAGGCTTGTGAGCGCAGACAACACTTGAATGGCAGTTCATATGAAGCACAAGGTTTCTTTGCATTGGTCAAACAGTCTGCTCTCGGTCAGCCTAAACATTAACAGAACTCAAAGGTCGTTCGGCTCAACTGCAAGTTGAAAACACAGTCCACCATTTTAGAACATGGAAGAAGAGTCAAAAACAAAATGGCAGATGAGTCTTAAAATGCCAGTGAAGTTAACCAAAATCGGATCATTACAAATGTGGTCTTCTGTGTAACGTGAATGGGCTTAGGCCAATATTCATAATAAAGAGGTATTATATGATTATGGTTTAACAAACCCTCCTTTTGGCTTAAGCCAAGAGAATTACTCAAACATTGACTTTACTCATAACCCCATGCCTCAATGTCCGTACATCCTGAATCACATTCTTCAGAAATATCAATCGCCATTAGATCCTTGATAGTGATATCCTTCATTACAAACACATTAGTAATTTTCTCGGGTGCATGTATCTTTGGTCCTTATGTACCCATAGTTTGTGCACAACATTTGTGCACAAACATTTTTTCTTTTTATACTCCGGAGCCCTTCCATAATTCACCACGTTAACCAGCTAGTGGTTTTTGCCACTTGTCCCTACAGCGTTTGCCTGCATTATTTTTTAAACTTATTTGCAGCCATTTGAGACCACAAGGACTTAACCACTTGAAAATGGCTGCTAGTAATGTTTCCTGCAGTTTCCACAAGAGGAAACACTCCATGGCCAGTTCGTAACCCTGATTGGCCTGGAGGTACTTCTTATTGCCCAATAGCAAGCCGGCAGGTGTCTAAGCCGGCCCACCACCTAAAGGCACACCTCCCAAGTCTTCCTCCTGTCGAGAGCCTGCCAGGAGCCGGAATGTGCTGAGTGCCAGGACCCCTGCTCCTCCTGCGACCCACCTGTAACATTTTGTTCATGCATGCTCATATATTAGGGTAATCAGCTCACTAATGCTTATGGTCAAACCTTCATTGCAACCTTTGTTGTGCTATTTATTCCGTCAGATTGTTGTTCACATTTCTGCAAGGAACTGTTTAAAAGACACTTTTTCTGCTGCCCGTGTGTTGGACTTTTGCACCTGTGCACTGCTGCCTGGCTTCACAGTTGTCTGACCTTGTTGGGCTCTCATATTGCATCACGTATGCACTTTATATATGGACAAATAATTACAGCCTATATGATCTATCAACCAGATCATCTTTTCTAGTTTTGAATGAGTCAAATGCTCACTTAGGCTAGCCAAAATGTATAATTGACTGCTTCACTACTGTCCCTTAGCCAACTATTCTCTTGCTAACTATATATGTACACTCTGGTACTACTGCCATGCATATTACTGTAATGCTGTGATTTAGATGTATTGCTGCTGCTCCCACTTTATTAGAGCAATTTTAAGTGACCACTGGAAACAATACTATTGCCAGTTGCCTTAGTTCTTACCTGCTTGCACAGTGTTTTTAGCCTAATCTGTGATTGTCGAACCTAGACAGACCCTGTGGCATACTGGTTCTTATCTGCCAGCACATTGTTTTTAGCCTAATCTGTGATCGTCAAACCTAGACAGACCCTGTTAACATACTGGTTCTTACCTGCTTGCACAGTGTTTTTTGCCTAATCTGTGATTGTTGAACCTAGACAGACCCTGTGGCCGTACTGATTCTTACATGCCGGCACACTGTTTTTAGCCTAATCTGTGATCGTCAAACCTAGACAGACCCTGTTACCATACTGGTTCTTACCTGCTTGCACAGTGTTTTTAGCCTAATCTGTGATTGTCGAACCTAGACAGACCTGTGGCCATACTGGTTCTTACCTGCCTGCACAATGCTTTTAGCCTAATCTGTGATTGCATTTGATCTTGCCTTTGTAGTTCATGGCATATCTGTACTTGTCTAGTCAGCCTTATGTCCAGTACCTTGCCTAATCTGCATATGTCTAGGCCTTTGTAGCTTATAGTATAATTGCGCGTGCCTAGCCCACCCAATTTACAGCACATTGTCTAAACTACATATGTCCATGCAAGGCCAGGTCCTAGCCTAATTTGTACTAGCAAACCTAGCTACTTATTGCCCACAACCATAATGAAAACGGCCCAAAAGTATACAGTACGCTTTGCATTGAGCCTCCTTACTATCATGGCATTTGCACCCGTTACGTCTTGCCCACCTAAAGATAGAAACATGAGACTAAGGGCTAGACTGTCCTATCTACACGAACCATCATCCTACCACACATTTAGGGGCTATACCAACCTAACTAACCCAACAAACAAACATTCACAACACCCCAAGCCCATTCCTCTGCCTCTCGGCGTCTCACCCACCAAGCAGCTACTATCTCAAGTAGCTACTTTAACTAAAAAGACGCAACCTCCTACTACCATACCAACTAGCACCCTCTTGCCAACTGGATCCTTCATTAATGCTAGATCCATGGTAGCCCACGCCACTGAGATTTCAGACACCCTAACTAATGAGACCCTAGACCTGCTGTTCATAACTGAAACTTGGCTCCATGAGGCTGCTGGCCCTGCTATTATGCTAGCAATACCAGATGGATACCAACTGCTAAGAGTCGACAGACCGAATATCAAAGGAGGCGGCTTAGCTATTATCCAAAAAGTCAACCTGCCCATTAGACTAGCCACGACTATGCCTTTTCAGTCATGTGGACTCCTCATTGCCAAACTCCAACTCTCATGTAACCATACTCTCACCATCTATGTGATCTACAGACCTCCCGGACCACTAGGAACTTTCGAGGACGACCTAACTAGTATCCTGACTAGCAATACAAAATACCATGCGCAAATCCTACTATGAGGAGACTTCAACCTTGGCTTCAATGACTGTAATGACAAACATGCCACATCTGTCGCCACACTACTGCATGATTATGGATTAACGCAAAAAGCCACTACCCCTACACACTCTAAAAGTAGGACTCTAGATTGGGTTGCTGACTTGACTGCAACATCAGTATCACCAGTATAACTCCTGAAATATCGACAGACCACCATTTAATCTAATTCTCTGCCTCACTTGACCTTACCTCCCTAAACCGATAATTATGGCCCAACCACTCCCCACTAGAAATAAAAAAGACATCACAGTAGAACAACTCCTTCCACACCTCCTCCCCACCCTTAACAATGTAGATAATATCACAGACCTGAGCTTACTTGTGGAAACCTATAATAGCACCATGACCAAGGCACTAGATCTGATTGCCCCTACCAAAATCCGTAAAGGCAAACAACGTTCACACCTGAATAACTGGTTCACACCTCAACTGAAAGACCTTAGAACTCAAAAAAGAAAACTTCAATCAATCTGGTGACACTCGCCTACTGAGGAGAACAAAATTAAGTTAGCCACCCATGCCAAACGGTACAGAAAGGAAATTATTAGCACAAAAAAAAAATACTTACAATGACAGAATAGCTAAAGCCAAATCTGACACTAAGGAAGTATTCTCCATCCTCCGTGAAATGGAATCACCCATACCGCAAACTGATAATACTCCCAAAAATAAGTTCTGGTGCTCTAATATACAAAATGCACTTGCAGTAAAAATTAGCTCTCTTCAAACCAAAATTGCAATAAAAAAAGCTGCCTTGTTATTGCCAGTGGAGCCTACTGCTAAGGTACAGCCTTCCCTAAACCAGCCCAATAACCTTCCTTACCCCTTTAGCTTCAAACAAATAACCATACTAGAGACAGAAAAAATTATACTCTCCCTAAAGCCTTCTAATTGTAAAGGAGATAATTGCCCTGCTCAAAAAAGATGCAGCGAGAGACCTAGCTCCCTTCATTTCCAAACTGATCAACGCCTCCTTTAAGACTAAGCTAGTGCCCAATAACCTAGAACAGTCTTGGCTCCTACCTTTGCTAAAAAAATAAACTCTCGACCCTTCCATCCTGCAAATTACAGACCCATCACCACCGTCCCATTCCTACTCAAAATCATTGACAGGGTAGCCTACCTGCAAATTCAGCACTACCTTGAAACTAACAACCTTCTAGGCTCACGACAATCTGGCTTCCGTCCCCTTCACAGCACTGAAACAGCCTTGATTGATCTTAAGACTCAAATTGACGAGTTGAAGGATAATGGAAAATCAGCTATGCTATTCCTCCTTGACCTTTCGACAGCCTTTGACCTGGTAGATCATGCAGTCTTATGCAATCACCACGGCTCCGCTGCCCATTTTTCAAGCGATGCCATAACCTGGGTACAATCCTTCCTTGCTAACCGGACAATGAGATTCTTCTCCCCCCTAGCAGCTGCTGATCCCATACAAGTCTCCTGCGGTGTCCCCCAGGGATCATGTGTGTCTCCTACTATGTACAACATCTTTACCAAACCTTTGTTTGACAAGTTGGATGGACTGGGTGTCATCTACACTAACTACGCAGGTGACACTCAGATCCTCATCCCCCTTTCGGGTAACTTCTTGGAAGACTCAGCTTTGGTAAACAAGATATATCTCCACATTCAGGCATGGCTGGCATCCCATGGCCTCTGTCTGAATGATGAAAAAACTGAGATTCTGATCCTCGGCACAGAGACAGCGATTAAAAAACTTGACCGAACTATGCCTCGTTTAACATTGACAACAATGTCATCAAAGTGATGCCTGGAGTCAAAACCCTTGGGATCTATCTGGACTCAGCACTCACTTTTAAGAAACAAATTAACTCCCTAGCTTCCTCCACAGCCTATACTTGTAAACTGATCCGAGCAAGTAGACCATTCCTAACAGAGGCTAGCTGTATTACCTTAGCTAATGCACTTATCATATCCAGATTGGACTATTGTAATCTCCTATATGCGGGATCTAACAAGTATATCCTTAACAAACTCCAAACACTCCAAAATAACGCTTTTAGTGTAGCCTTAAACATTCCTAACAGAGCCCATGTCTCTACCTCCAGAAGGAATATCCACTGGCTAAAAATTAAAGACAGGATCACCCTCAAAACTCTTTTGCTCATGTCCAAATGCCTCAACAATATAGCTCCTCCCTATCTAGCAAATAGAATCAACAAGAGAATCTCAAAGCGCCCCACAAGAATGACTAACGCTTATACTTTGATGGTGCCTAGATATAAATAGAGTACAGCTGGCAGCGCTGGCTTTTTCAGTCATAGCTGCCCAAACCTGGAACAAACTCCCCTTAGAACTTAGAAAGGACCAACCCTACCTAAGTTTCAGGCGCAAGGTTCTTTCATGGATACGATCTAATGACATCTAATGTGATCACCCTCTTTTACTAGAACCACTCGTCCTGAGTGACACCTCCCGACTATGCCCTTTGTTAACTTGACCCCCCATAGGGACCTCTGACTACCACTGCTAGTATCTAGGTTTTTCACTGGACCCTACCGGGACTACAAAACTGTGGTTGATTGTTCTGACACCTGGCATTAAGTGTATAAGTATATTAAGACTGTAACGCTGCTGAACTATCCTACTGCCTATTTTGCTTGTCACTGTAACTAAGTTCTCAAGTATCCTTGTAATGTTTGCTCCCGGCTACCTGTGGGTTTGGTTTTGCGCTATATTAAATAAACAAACAAACAAACAAACATCCCCCTAACATCGAACATATGGCAGGAAGACATCGTATGCAACAACAACAGAACAATAGAACACCAAGGATTACAACTAAGACAGGAAAGAGCTTCCATCCCCATGAACGTAAAAAAGTCCCAAACCCAAGCACTAAGATGCCAGTTTCCCTTAGGAACATGTACTTCCGTACTCAAGACATGCAAATGTTGTATTGCCTTGAATATGGAAGGGGAGGAGTCAGGTATGAAAACACAACAAGCAGATCCCACCAATTTACATACTCCACCATGCTCAGCCAGGATGATGTCTAACACCATCCTGTTCTGAAGGGCCACTAATCTGATTGCTTTTTGTTACAGCATTATATTGTATAGCATATTGGTGGTTCTGTTGATGGTTCTCTCTAATACTCTTGCTAGTCTCCTAATATCCTGAGAGTTCATTATCTGTCCCCAAAATGGTACAAAGGATTTAGCTACATCACTCATAACCTGCGAAGGAGTATCATCATTCTCGTCCCGCCTTGGACAAGCTCTAGAGACCTCAGAGGTGCTAGCTACATATACCCCTGCTAACAAGATACCCAAAAAACAAGTACCCTGCCAATCTCTATGTAGCCAAGGATAAGCTTCATTGCCACAGACAAAATAAATGTGATCACCTACATACAAATGTCTGTCCTCACTAGCTAGGTTTGCAATGTTGGTACAACCCTCAAAAGTACCCATTGACTGAGAACCATCCCTTTGTATGCAGAAGGAAGCAGAGTTGGGGCTATGATTGATAATGTAGGAGGGAGGCATGGCATCCTAATTACCTACGGGAGGCATCTTGAAAGATATTAGCGATTGGAAAGGTCTAGAAAGTCTATCGGAAGGCCTAATAGAAGCAGCATTGAGTTTGCTCCTATTCGCAAAAAGGGAACATCCCAAAGGTGTCAGGACTCCTCTTTCAAACTCATTCAAATTAGTCCCATCGAAGTTCCCAGAAATACATTCCAACAACCAAAGAATAGTGCACTTAGTGTGGCGTAGCATGCAATAGTCAAAGGAAGATTATGAATATACCAGCCCAACCCTTTTTCCCGTGCTGTGGCAAATGCGAACATATCCAGCAATCCGTTCTATTTAAAATCACATGGGTCGCATTCATAATTAATAAAAGAGTGTTATTGTGGTAGCTCTGTCTGTGTTGGTAATCCCTAGGAGGTAGAGTGTGCAGATGCATGAAAGGTGAAGACATAGTGGGAACAATTTCAGTTGGTAACAAGGTCTCAAGTGGACGCACCCCCTCAATATACCAGAACCCAAGCGCAAATATGGTATTACCCGAATTGTTTGTTTACAATTGTTCGAATGACACAATTGTTCGAATAATAGGAGTCCTAATTGACGTTCTGCACAATTGACCGTATGGTCATTTTAATATATATTATGGGTTGGGTTGGTGTAATAATAATATAAGGGGATTGGGAGGGGTGTTGGGGTGGAGGTTGGATTGGGTGGGGGGCTGTGGGGGGTTTCCCCCCACATATATATCCTAATTGACCGTTTAAATTCGGTCAATTGTGCAGAAGGTCAATTGTTATTCGAACAATTGACATTCGAACAATTTGTATACAACCGCAAATACAACTGTTAGACTGATTAATATCATAACAAGAAAACAATGAGTCCTCAAAGACCCTCATTTTTGATGTTCAAATTCTTTGTTAGCCACAACAGCAATAGTTTGCTCTGTACGAGTAGAGTTAGAGAAGGCCATTGTTCCTCGAAGTCCGTTTACAAAGTCTCTTTGTCAGGCTCTTTCAGTTCGTCCATTGGTGATCCCCTGACCACGTGGCTTATCTTGCTTGAAGGTAACTTTGCTGGTCCTAGCCACTTATTTTCATTTCAGCAAGAGAGTGGCAAGGGACTAGCTCAACAGTGGTTTCTTGTGGGCACAGCCATGCTGTGCTGTAGGTCTAGTGCCGTGGACGCAGATCGTACCTCGATACTCCAGGTGCGGTAAGATCTGCGAACAGAGTGTTGTTGCTTCCTGATGGAAGTGGCGAAACACAGGCAAGATTGCTCAAGGATGCAGAAAGATCCAAGGAAGACTTCAAAGGAAAAGCAGAAGTCTCCCCAGGCCCCACGGGCTCAGAAAGAATCTTTGAGACACCCTTGTCATTGTTCAAAACAGACTTGTCCTGCGGAACAGAACAAACAGTCTCCTTCTCTTCTCCTTTGTCAAGTGGCAGAGGAAGAGGTATCCTCTTGAAGATAATCTCTGCGGCCTGTGCTGAGTTATGCAAAATTCTCTTGGTTTCCATAATCGTGCTTAATGTAGTGATGGCATAAGCAGCAGTGGATGTACCATCCAGAAGTTTTAAGCAGGAGCCATCGCAAAAAAGCTCCCCTTGTGGATTTTTCAATGATGTATCATCTAAATCAATTCTGCCTTTGGTTTCTTGGTCTGTGGTATAGAGGCAGTCATGTGACATCTTGTCACTGCAAGCAATGTCTTGCGGAAGGGGCAATAGTTTGGCCAGATTTAATAGGCAACATCTCTTAATTTGGATATGCGGTGCAAATAAAATCAGCTCATATCTTGTTAATCATGCTGAAGTAAGATGTTGCATTTGCGTTCTGTTCAAGAAAACATCTACGGAGTGGGGTACCATCACGGTTAAAGAGTGACCTAAAACCATACCCTCACTTTGTTTTACAGACGCAGCAGCAGCAGCGACAGATCTCAAGCATCTCGGCAAAGCGCATATGACAGGATGAAGCGCAGAGGAAAAATAAATGCACAGTCTATTCTTCTCCCTGTGTTCCTGCGTTAACACAGCCAAAGCACATCCATCACATTCATGCACATACAAAACAAAGGCCTTATCATAATTTGGTGTGCCCAAAACTGATGCTGAACACAGCGCAGCCTTGAGCAGATCAAAAGTTTACTGGTGCTCCAAGTTCCACGGTAATGGCAAAGAAATGCCCTACTTTGTCAATGCCAACATTGGTTTTTATCACTAGTGAGAAGTTCGGGATCCACTGTCTACAGTAAGAAGCGATGCCTATCAAGGCTCTGAACTCTTTCTGTGTATTTGGGACAGACATGCACAGAGATGCTTTTTATCCATTCAGGTGTCAGTCTTCTTCCCTCCTTTGACAGGAGATAGCCTAAATAGGCAAACTCCTGTTGACAATGTTGAAACTTTTTCAGTGAAGCCTTATGCCCATGCTCTGCTAGATGAATAAGCAGCAACACGGTGCGCTCCTTGCAAGCAACTCTGAGTCTGCAGCTAAAAGAAGATCCTCAATATATTGCAATAATGTACAAGTGGGAGGAAACTCAAGTGTGTTGAGCTGCTCCTTCAAAGCTCTACTATAAATACTCGGACTCTCCGTGTACCCTTGCGGCACACGAGTGAATGTAAACGAGCGTCCCCCTAGGGTGAACGCAAACAAATATCTACTATCAACATGTACAGGAATTCTAAAGAAGGCATTCTTATGATCCACAATACTGAAGTGAGTAGCAGAAGCTGGAATCATTGTTAAAATTGTGGTCACATCAGGCACAATTGGAAATTGTGGAGCAACAATCTTATTGATAGCACGCAAATCAATAATAAAACAGAAAGCATTATCCCCTTTCTTGTACACCGGTAAAATCGGGCTTTTGCACAAACTTCCTGCAATTTCCTGTCATGACCACAGGCTAGGGCTCTATTCTGTTTCAGGTAAAAGACCACTAGGGGGTTTCTTTTCTCAAATTGGGATTTGGTTATTGGCCTAGTTATTCTACTACTGTAGATTCTCCATGGAAAATAGCGACTTCTGGGGTTTCCTAATGGCCGCCTGTTTGTGCCTTCAGGAAATTACCTTACTGTTTTAGTCGTTGTTCGTGTGAGCCTATTTAAGGCCCGCCCAGCTGGAGGCTCGCGCTTCGCGTCTCAGCCTGCATCACAGAGATAACGCTTACCGCGAATTCCTCAGCCCACAGATAATCCCTGTCATAGTGAATTCCATAGTTCCCGTATTCTTTACCCTTTATTTGTTTCTCCCCTCTCAGCCTTCGCCCGTCCTGGTTCATTTGTTCGTAGTTCCATTTCATTCACAGTAAATCTTTCCAGTCACAAACTGTGTGCCTCAGAGTTGTGAGGAGTCCTGTCACACGCAAGTACCATTTCAGTTGTAAATCATTTCTATTCTGAACTACTTTCCAGTCATGTTGGCCTGAAGTGTTTTTCCTTGGTATGTGTGGCATTTTAGTTGTGTGAAATTCATGACGTGTTGGGTCGCGTGCGCTCCCTGAGTTACACATTCCCTTTTGGTTGCGCTTTACTGCTGATAATTGCCTTGACCTTATTTTGAGGAAAATACACACGTAGTGAGGTTGTGTGCCCTGCCGGAATTACATTTACCTTAATAGTGACACGGACACTGCTATTAGTGCCTTGAGCCTGTTATGAGGAGCAACACATGCAGTTAGTTTGCGTGCCTGTAAGTGTTCTCATTTCATTATGGCTGCACTAAATTCCGCTGCCTACTATTAGTTCTTAGGAATTTAACCCTTAGTTTCCTATCCATTGGAAGCCCTTTTTTCTACCGTTGGCACAGATTGGGTTCCTTTTGAAGCGCTCCAATACTGCAGTTTAGGGAGAGAGAGGGTATGATGTGGTTAGTACTGTCTGAATATTGGTGTGTGCCTTATACATTTCACATAGGCTCACTTAGGCTAGAGGTTCAGACATCAGGCTGCTTTCCACCCTTTTTTCTAGTTACCATAACTACCCTTACTATCTTTTAGCAAGGACCCATGTTCTCTTAGTATAAATTCATTCCACCTTGGTTCCAACATCTTCAGGACATGCGCCCCTGTAAGAACAGGATGGATAGCTCTACAAATTAAATTCTAAGGTGCGCTGAAAAATACAAGAGAGTTATTTCATAAAGTTAGTTTGCCATGGAAAGCTTAATAAGGAGGCAATTACTGTTGTTTTTTCCACAGAATATTTATGCCACTTCAGAAAAGGAAGGTAGTAGTTACCAGGAGCTCCAGAGTGTCCCCTCAGAGTCCAGGTAAGTGTTACATTTCCTCAATCACTACATGATGAACAAAATCAGAAACTATACTTTTTAGAGCTTGCTCACCATCAACTGACATCTTATATTGTGGAATACGTGGCAATTTAGCTCCTGGTTTCAAAAAAACTTTAACACGTTCAATTTGCAAAATGGCAACATCATTGGGCCTCATTCCGAGTCCGGCGCTAACCAATGGCGGTAGTAGCGCCTTGGTCGGCACTGGACCCGTACCGGCACCGCCCTGGTGGAATGGGAAATTACCGCCCTATTCCGATTTGACCAGGGCGGTAATTTCCCATTCCCCAGGGCTCTTCCCCATTCCCAAATGAGCCCCCAAAGGACTCAATGGGAATGGGGAAACTGCAAATAACGGTGACCGTACTTTACGGTCACCGTTATTGGCTAAAAAGCCCCTTTGCGCCCACGTCCCTACCGCCTGCTAAAAGCAGGCGTTAAGGACGAGGGCGCAAAGGGAACTCGGAATGTGGCGGTAAGGGATTACCGGCACCGGTCTCGTTAACGGTGACCGGTATCCCTTACCGCCATACTCGGAATGAGGCCCATTGTCATCAACCACCCACAAACATGCCAGAACTTTACTAAATTCAGACGTTAATGGTCTAGTCAGAAATTGTGAAACAGAAAAGTGCTGAGGTGAAATCGTTAAATGTACTCCATCCGAAGAACAATGAATTACTGCATTTAATTCCTTCAACAGATTCAACCCCAACAAATTCTCCCCAAAATTCGTTGTTGGAAGAAATGGATATTGATCCATGAATGGCCCCAGTGAAATTGGTACTGGCTGAGAAACCGGGCTAACCACTGGCGTGCCAAGAAAACTCTACAGAAATGTTATTCTGCCCTGACAGTGGAATATCTGGAACCCGCAAATGATTAATGGAACACTTCTGTGCTCCTGTATCTATGAAAAATAGATGCTTCCTATTCCCCACCTTCATTTTTACGTAGGGCCCTTTCTGATTAATGGGAATAGGTACCGGTTCGAGACCCTGCTTCGGGCTGTCCTAACGGAACAATATATTGTCAAATACGAGATCCTCAGAAGGATAGGCAGTTGAAGGATTGTCAAAAATATTCCTATTATCAACACTATGTAGCTGACTATCTTGTGAGAATGACTGTGGATTCTGAGTGAACTGGCTTCTACCAGCACTCCCTACCCCAGGGCAGCCTCTGGATCGTCTACCCATGGCACCATATGGTTTATTCGATCTCTGCTGAGGGATCGGGCATTGTGCTCGCCAATGACCTTCTTGTCTGCAATAAGCACATTGGTTCATGTATACAGGACCCAACTGTGCATTACTTTGTGGGACAAACTGACCTCTAAAATGTGTTCTTCCACCTCTGGTTCCTCAAACTATCTGTTGCAACAATACTTTGGTTTTCAAGTCCCCCTTCTTCTTTTCTATCCTCTCTTTTTCACTATTGACTATTTTTGTAATACTCAGCCATATGCAGTACTTCGGACTGTGATTTAGCTTGCCAGGCACTTTCGGAAATCATCATTTGTGATTGGATATCAGGCAACAATCCACGCACAAATTTATCCACAAACAACCTTTTCCCTGGTGCTCAAATGTTGACTGCTAAAATCTGGAAATACTTGTTCGAACCGATTAAAACATTTGATAGCACCTTCAGATTTCCCTTGGGTACAGGCAGCGAGCTTGTCCCAAACTATTCTTCTCTCTGGAACTAGAGTCTTTAATTTAGTAACTATTCTTTCTGGCAATGTCAGTATCACCTGTGGCAGTCTCTCACCAGCTTTCCTTTCTCCATTTAACCGTACCAAGTTAACCCATGTTTCACCCAGTCCTGCCTGATCATCCACAGTTCTGATCTGTTTCCATAAATCAGCAGGTAGGATTACAGGGAACAAGAAGTCTATATCACCCAGACTGAAAACTGACAAATGCAAGACAGATTCTATTTCCTTATAAAACCCTGTTGGATTTTTCCTAATGTCTGGAATCGACTGTCTAATATTATTCACTTCCTGTCTAGAGAATGGGACGTGAACAAATTGCAAAACATAGTGAGCTTCAAAAGTGGTAGCTGGTGTGTAACTTTAGGACCAAATTTCGGAGGAGCCTCTCTCATTGGCATTTCAGAAGTAGGCAACTCCGAACGTTTGTTAAGCAATAGAGCTAAATCTAGCGACAAAGTAGTCAAAACAGTATCAGGTGAAAATGCTCTGTTATAAATAATCATCAAATCTGCGGGACAACAATTCTTTTTCTTCATACACTCATCCAGCAGGTACTCTACCATTACCTGTAACACTTTCTTTTGCATTTCTGGAGTATACTGACTAAACGTGTCATATACTTCTATGGGAGATATCGACACATCCGAAATCCCTCTAAGCGCATCCCTTCTCCAAATTTGCGTCTCTTCACTCATTGAATTACAAGAAGGAAGAAACCGTTTCTGCACATACAGAGCGTCCAATAAATCACCATCTGCTTCATCATTCTATAACCGATCTAACTCCCTCTTAAACTCAAAAAACCTCTCAACGTGCTCATGTACTTTCTCCGCAGTGTCCCTTCAGTAAGCTAAGACATTCAAATCCCTCAACCCTTGTGGGACATCCATGTCCGTCAAATCATTCCACATTTCGCCCAAGTGCATTCCCATCCCCTCAATCAAAACATTCTGTTTGGGAATACTTTCTAGATCAAAGAGTGTAGCTAAGACAGCTGATTTTTCACCTTTCTCTATACATGTCTTAGTCCATGCGTAAAATTCTCTCTTTTTATCTTTAGAAACTGCACTACGAGTCACTATCTTTGATTCAGCACTCGCCCCTTCATTTGCTACAAGCGGAGCAGAACCGCTTGGGAACGAGAGAGCAGACAAATCTTCTACACAGGTAGTGGAGACACTAACACTGGCAACAAAGACGGAATCACAGGAACAGCAATTGTCTGCAAGGATGGAGATGCAGATGGGGGAGCAACAACAGGAAGAGGAGCAACAGCTGGCGGCAGAGGAACAACGAGAGGAATAGGGACAGCAACGGAAGGAGGTGCAACAGCAGGAATAGGTACATAAGGAGGTGGTGCAGTGGAAACAGTCCTACGTTCATTTAAAAGCTTATCAATTAGTTTGTCTGAGGCATGAAAACTTTAGACAGATATATTTTCTGTACACCAAGTTGGAAAGCCCTATCCCTGTTTCTAACAGACTCCGACTCTTTCTGTTGATCATACAATAATGCTTTCTCTGAGCTAGACATGTGACGACGTGCATGCTTCTCTTTAGTCTTAAGTTGCTGCATAGCTTCCTTTTTCCAATTCTGAATTACATCAAATGCTGCAGGCCTAGCCTTTTTCTTTAACAATATAGACTCCAAATACTCTATACGAGCAATCTCAAAGCTACCATTAACTGGACACTGAAATTCGGAAGCATGTCTAGGTTGTCTGTGCCAAATATCGTTGAATACTATACTATCAATGCTGTACTTACAGTACATAGTACATACTGGCGACCCCTCCTGTGGTGCCAGTCGGCCAAATTCCAAAGATTGTCTGTCTCTGTGGAATAAACCCCTGAAAAAGGCAGACAATTTCCCAGGCATCAGATCACTGGTGTTACCTGGTGTCCTTTGAACTCATGAGAACAAAACTGCAACCAAATATCAGGATACTTAGTAAGCAGGGCACAATTTACCTGATTACAAAGGACTGAGGAGGTCTAATCGGATTACAAAGGATGACCTCGTGGTTGGCGATTTCGGCAAAACAGCCCACCTCGATATGAGGACCCGCATCGAGATGCCTTCTTAAACCGCATGCTCACCGTTCAGGGATCGGATTGTGCAGTACTGTCAAGGTGTCGCGTCTCGGAAAGGTGTCGGAAATTATTAAGGACTGTGCCTCAACACTGGCAGTACAAAAAAGCCATTACACCTTGCTTACCACTAATAATAAGAAATACTGGTTTGAATAAGCCATTCTTGAATCAAAAAAATTCCTTAAGGCGAGAATTTAGAGAGATCAAGAAATATGTCAGCTCTCCCTCTGAAGCAAGAGGTGCATCCCGAATGGGTAAAAACAGATACCGAAGATGGGTAAAGGACTGGGTACTGTCTGCCAGAAATGCACAATGGCAATATCTAGTCTCCATTGCTAGCACCAGGGACTCAAATAAACTATGGAAATTGTTGTTTACTTGTTTGTTTGTTTTATTAATTGTATTGCGCACCATACTAAGGGTATCAGGGCGCATTGCATAAGACAGCTTGCTTGGTTACAGAAGGTACAATTACAAAGTTAAATTTACATGAACAGGTATATAATCTGGCATAGGATGACGTTGCATGGTCAGGATAAGAATAAAATACTATATACAATTATAGTGAACATTATTACAGAAAGGACATTAGGAAATGAACATTTACATATTGCAGGGTATAATCAGGATACAGATAATATGCTGTGTACAAATTGTGGTAGCACATTATTATATTCAAAGGTAAAGCAGGAGATAGAATGGAGTCATATGCCAAATTGCTAGTCTGAGTCTTTGAACCAGTTTATGAGGTTCTGCCGGAATTGTGGGTAGGATTGTATTTCTCGCAGAGAAGAGGCTAAGGAGTTCCACAGTTGGGCTGCTTTAACCGGGAAGCTGCGTCCCCCATTTCTGGAGAGTTTGAATCTTGGGACCAGGAGGCAATTGGTATTCGATGGAGGGTTTTATAGAAGTTTTTCTAGTGATTCTCTCAGTAAGGTAGCAGGGTAATGCATTATTTAGGCATTTGTATGTGAGAGAAGCCACTTTCAACTGGATTATATCCTGCATGGATAACCAGCTGTTAGTTCTCCTTGTTTCAGAGATATGATCTCTCCTGGAGATACCGAGTGCAGCTCTAAGAGCATTGTTCTGAAGGTGCTGGATTTTCTTAATAATTTCTTTGTTAGCCCCAAAGTATAGAGAATTACAGTAATCCAGCTTCGACAAAACAAGAGCTCTTGCCAGGATAATGCATCTATTGTTGGACAGGAAGGGTTTACCTGCTCTGATTAATTTACAAGTGTATGCTGTGGCAGATTCCATTGCATTGACCTGTTTCTTGAAGGAGAGGGTCGAGTTTAGGTAGAACCCCAGAGTTTTGACCTTGTTTGCGACCGTAATGGGGTTGCTATCAATACTGAATGTAGAGTATTTGGGTCCCAGTTTTTGGAGGGTAGAGGGGGTACCCAAGATAATTATCTCCATCTTGTCATCATTCAGGCATAGTCCATGGGTGGCCATCCATGCCTGGATGATGAGATAGACCCTGTTCACCAAGGCCAAATCCTTATCGTAATCACTAGTAAGCGGTAGGAGAATCTGAGTATCATCTGCATAGTTAGTGTAGGTGATACCAAGAAGGTCCAGATCATCAAACAGGGGCTTCATGAAGATGTTATACAAGGTAGGAGTGACGCAAGAGCCCTGAGCGACTCCGCAGGAGATGGGGATGTGGTCTGCGGCTGCAGTGGAGGAGAAGACTCTCATAGTGCTTTGTTAAGAAAGGATTCAATCCATACTATGGCTGCTTTAGAAAAAGTGAGCTGCCGAGTTCAGATGCCTACAAAGGACCCCATGATCCACCAAGTCGAATGCCGCAGATAGGTCCAAAAGCAGGAGGAGGGCTGACTTTCCTTGATCTCTAAGATCGTCAATTTGGGCTTTTAGGTCTATTTAGGCTTCTAAAACTATATCACATGAGATCTTTTCAATTGGGGGACAAGAATGGCTATGTCATATTAGTATTACTTTTTATGATCCTGCTAGTCCCAATGAAAATTCTCTGTGGCTAAATTCTGCCTGAGCTTTTCTCTGGAAGAGATTATGCTGAAAATTAGTCTCCTGAGGAATTCCAGTGCTCTTGGCCTAAATGGACTACCAAATGTCATTATAAAAAGCAATATTACAGTTTGGGGGGAACTCTTATGCTGCCTATTCGGTAAGGTATGCCAGGAAGGGTGGATTTCCAATTTGTGGTGTGGCTCCATTCTCATTCCAATCCATAAGAAGGGGCCTAGAACACGACCAGAGAGGTTACTAGCTGTGCTAGATACAACTGGAAACATGTGTACATCCTTAATATTAGATACACTAATAAAATGGGCAGATTCAAGCAGTATATTGAGTAACTTCCAAATAGCTTTCGCGCTGGCACGGGCACTGCCCACTGTCTTTGACTATTTGATTCACTTGCCAAAGTGGCTAAGAGGAAAGATCAACCTGGACTTTATGAGGCCATGATGGATTTTCAGGCCACCTTTGATCCTGTTAAAAGGGGCAAGCTCTAGGCCAAAGTGAATCAGTTGGGATGCCTTCAAGATCTATTATTGGCTACTATGGTCTTACACAAGAATACCACAGTGCAAATTAGGCTGCACAATAGGGACTTGGTGTCTGCGCCAGTGAGAACTAATCGAGGGGTAAAGCAAGGGTGCTCACTTGCCCCACTGTTATTTTTTATATTTATCTATCAGAATTACTCAAAGCATTGGAATCAGCTCATACCGGCACGCCTAACATTATGAGAACTGCAGTCTCTTGCTTTTCTTATGCAGACGATCTTATTATATTCGATCACACTTTTGCTGGCCTTAAAAAAGCAATGGAAGTGCTTCAAAAGTATACTATGGGACACAGCCTCATCATCAATTTTGAGAAAACCAAGGTAATGCATTTTCCAATAAGCGAGTGTCTATCCTATTTTGGTTACAGATGGAAATATAATAGAGCATCTCATAGCTATAAATATTTAGGAGTAGAATTTACCACCAAGACCGATTATTTAGAACTAATTGAAGCAACAAAATGCAAGGCCATAGTGTGATGAATATGATGTATACGTGCGTTAGAGCGGCTTCAGGCTTCAGTTTCCAAGGTATTTTCACTCTTTACAAACAATGCTTCTGCACCTCTGTATTATATGGCCTGGAAGGTTTTTGTATGAAAGATTGTGCCTGTTTAGATGTGCTGGGAGGCAGATTCTGGTGGAAAATGCTGGGGCTAGACCCCAGCATCCCGATCGAAATCATCCACTTAGAGCTGGGCCTCACATCACTGTCTGCGATGGCAATGAAGTGAAGAATTCTGTTATACTTGAATTCCTGTAAGGCTCCACTCTGCCCATTCCTGGATCTATTGGATCAACAGCTACCTTGCAATGCCCTCGACTCAATATCATCCCTTAAACAGGTGAGCTTTGAAATTATGGGTTGGAATCCAGCGTGGGTAGATAGCTTGGAGGAATTGATTAAGAAGGTTACTATGCAGCTTGAGCAATGGCATTGGTGCGCAAATTATGACCATCTTGCTAGTCTTACTAGCTATCGCACCATAATAGACCAACATGATCATAACTACAAGAAAACACGCAATGCTACATCCAACTCTGTTCTTCTCCCGAACTGTGCAGGTTCCTGTGTTTAACTAAGAATTGGCAGATTGCCAGTGTTAGCTATTATTCGTCCAGAACAGGGAATCGCTTAAGAGGGGAGGGGTTGTCGCTCATGTGGCCTGCCAGGTAAAATGGAGACTGCTTAGCACATTCTTACTGAGTGTAGGGAACATGGTCCACTTTACATGAATATGTTTGGTCCCTATGTTCCCGATCTTAATAGTGTTCTGAGTGAGTCCTTTTGGCGATGATGTTTGAATAATGGTCACAAATGCATGTATATTGTCTTATTCAACATCTGGAAAGAACTCCTTAAGCAGGGAAAGGTCAGAAAAGTGACTAAAAGTGTTGAATTCGTAGAACTGGGGATTGAAGGCTGCTGTTCTGCTGTTTTGTTTGTTTTATGTCAGTTTTGTCCAGTAATTAGTGCAATGAGATGAGACGAACTAGATGAACTATGACATGTCTTCATTATATATATGGAAATGTTTTAACTGTATATGTGAACGATTTTTAATAATATATTTGTAATTGTATGAATATTTCTATTTAATGTATCGAATGTTGTTTGTATATTATGATAAAGTTCATTGAGCTATAAACATAATAAATACACTTCATAATATAGTGCCATCTTGGAATTGGAGTTTGAGTACCAATGTGTTTAATGATGACTACGAAACAAGGTGCGCTTGGTCACTGAATTATGGGTAGTTCAAATACCAATGTATTTTACAAAGACTGTGAAACAAGTGCACAGACACTTCCTTCTGAGAAATGGTGTTCCAGTACCAACATTCTAATGAAGATGTTGAACGATGACTTCTGGGAATTGTAGTTATCATACCAAAGTGTCTATCAAACAAAGACCGTAAGAGAAAGCAATCTGCAAAACCAAATCCTGGAAATTGCAGGTAAGGTACCATAGTCTTGAGGAAAAACAATGAGATGAGTCCAACCTATCCGAGTGCTCCACCAAGACACCAAGCTGCGCGTGAGGCTGAATCAAGCTGGCTTATTATCGGCAGAAATCCCAGTGGGAAGAGGAGTGAAGCAGGGCTGCCCATTAGCCCCGGCCCTCTTCATCGCATACCATGGCGACTTCAAGGATTCCGAACCACTTATGTGGGAGCAGAAAACAACAAGCCTACTATACTGAGATGACCTGATCTTAATGGACATGACTCCGATCGGACTCCGGCGCCAGTTAGACAATCTGGCTGTTTATATTCGAGCTAATGACCTTACCATCAACGTATCCAAAACCAAGATACTGGTGTTGGAAAAAGCGAAATGCCCAAAAGAAAAACTGTCATGGTACCTGGAGGGGGTTGCATTAGAAAAAGTCTACAACTTCAAATACTTGGGAGTCACCTTTGACAGCTCTAGCATCAACGCAACCTTGCAGTGCTCCCTAATGGACGAAGAAAAAAACTGACGGCACAAGCTCGTGCGTTGGACAAGAAATTCGGATGCTTTTCCCTGCTGCCGATGGTCTGATTCTACCGTGAAAAGGTGGTTCCGTCCCTCACCTATGCAGCGGAAGCTCTCCCCCACACGCCAGAGCCCCTGTGGCAGAAGTTAGAGGGTTACTTCTGGCGTACGGTCCTAGGCCTGCCAAGATCAACATCCATGCTATTAATTAGAAGAGAGGTAGGTCTTCTCTCTTTGGGTGGGACCACGGAGATAAAAAGCATGATGCTGTACAGGAAAATGCTGCTTCCGGACTGTCCGCACCTACTAGCCATAATACGAGCAGAAACTGTGGGTGCACGCTGCAGCGTGCTAAAATCCTGGGAAGAAGCGTGCAAACTGAAACTGTTGGAAATTCACTCTTCAGAGGTCGAGCTCATCCGATACCCAAAAAAAATGAAAAGAAAAATGAGCGAGCGCGACTGGATCAAAACCCTGGACAATGCAGCAAAGGCAAAATCAGTTAGACATCTTCCGCCCTACCAAAGTAAACTAAATATGGTCCCAAATTACCTGAGTACGTTTCCTAGCAAATCGGCTAGAAATCTGTTTTTGAGAGCACGCCTAAATCTTCTGGAATCCAAGGAGATCTTAAAACTCAGAGGGCTAAGCAACTCAGACACATGCCGTTTCTGCAAAAACAAAAAAGAGGTTGAAACCATACGCCACCTGTTACTAAACTGTCCAGGAACAAAGGTAATAGGCGAGAAGTTTCTGCTACCGCACCTTTCGGATCGTACACTAAGGAAGAGGAACTGTGGTGGGGTCGCTTAATGAGCAGAGAAAGGACTACTTGGACAATCGCCACCACACAGACTCTCAAACACATCTTGTCTCTGTGAATCAAAAGCTTGGTTTCTAATTAATTAAGCTCTCACTGCGACTACTGTGATGTAAACCTAGACCGCTTTTTGCAGCTACGCTCTTCTTCCTCTTTCTCTTCCTGGACTGCTCTCTAATCATCTTCTTTTTTCTGCAGTTTCTTTTTCTACATTGTTTGTAAAAATCATTAAATCGATTAAATCAAATACATAAATAAAATACAATGAGATAAGAGGAGTTCTGTAGCTGCTTTATGGGAACCATAGTCCGAGTATACCAAAGTGTCCCAGATACACCTGCATTCTGGGAGACAAAGTCACAAAATGTACATGAGACTTTGTGCATGAGCTGAAGCATCATTCTGACAAAATTAATTGTGGTTTAAAAAAATATGTATATTTGAAAGTTGTTTTGTTGTTATTTTTAAATGCAATACTTGTAAATAGAACGTATAACTATGTATGTGAATTTATTTCACAACTTCTCATATTGCATTGTCCCAGCCAAACTGTAGAATGATGTTAACCACATTTAGCACCTTGGGCGGGTATGCGAGCCAATCAGGAGGCACGGAATGCAAACTGACACTGTTAGTGTTTGCCCACTTTCCAAGCCTCCCCCAGGCATATGGCCTCATTAGTAATGGCCCTGTAGATATGATATGATAGGTTATTTATAATGCGCTTAATACCCAGAGGTTTCTAAGCGCATACCCGGGGATCAAACCTGTGTTGCTCTGTGTCGTCTTGCTTCCAAGGTGAGCACTTCTCAGCTGAGCTATCCTCCCGAGATGGCGGTGAATCACACCCACTGAACAATTTTAGAGGCACACAAACATGCATCTGAGGTTGCTGGGACCAGACTGATATCCAAATGGTTATTTCTCCTCTCATAAGGAACAATGTACAATAAGGTGCTTTTTGACTTGTCTGAGTGGGCATCATCGATAGAACAGGTTATTTAGCCTGACTCGTTCACAGTAGAAGCGTTTTCACATTTGAGCAAATATTGAAATTCTTGGGGTGTGAGCCGAAATAACCATGGTGGCCTTCTTCCCTCTGCCGCTGTATGCCTTATGCAACTAAGCTGCACACCAAAGCCTCAAACAAGGTAGACACACCTGTCTGCAGAATGTTATGTGAAATCATGTATACAGGTTAATTACAAGGCATTTTGGTTCGGGTTTGTGTTTGTGGGCTCAGCAGGGCGGACAAGACAATTGCTATTCCTCCCCAGGTAAGGCACAGTGAGATAAGACTGGGAAATGGAGCAAATTGAGTTGCAACCAGTCCATAGAACAGGCCTCCTTCATTCTCAGTAGAAGTGCATATTGTTTGTTTGCAGATGTGGTGGATGGTGTATCTTACATTAGCTAAACCGAGCTATATGGTCCTCTTTTTAGTGGCCGTGTGGGTGAGGACTAAAGGCTATCACAGAAAACACAATCCCACAAAAACGGCTTCCTTCCACTTAGGCTATGAGGTTGTCTATAACATCTGTCCACTACACATACACGCTAACGATTCAATATATAGGTAAACACACAAGGCCTTTCAAAAAAGTATATTACATATTATATAAAACACAAGTAATACATATAAAAGAACCCTAATGGGCACATTTATTTCTCCCAAAGAAGAGGAGAATATTATAATAAGAACATACAACTACGGTGTGTCCACAGATTATGTTTGATTGCACAAACCTAATGGGTGATGTTTAGATGCATACTTAAAGAATTGGTGAACAGATGCACTTTTGTGGGAACCATTAGGGTTCTTTTATATGTATTACTTGTGTTTTATAATTTGTATGACTGTGATAGACATTAAAATATGTGTTATTTTTTGAAAGGCCTTGTGTGTCTACCTATATATTGAATGGGTAGCGTGTATGTGTAGTGGACAGATGTTATAGACAAACTCATAGCCTAAGAGGAAGGAAGCCGTTAAGATCAATCAAATGTTTAGGGGGTATCCTCTGCATATCACCAAGATCTGGGGGTCAACCTCCCGGACAAAAAAGGTATGCAGCAGCTTCCTGTAGAATCTAGACAATATCAATGGGAGGCAAGAGCCCTGGGGAACCCCACATTCCAAGGGGAGTAGGGAAAGATGAATGTGTCTGTCAAACTTGGACGAGGAGAGTCTGCTGAGAAGAACAGAACAAAACTAATGGTTATCAAAGAGACATGATCTGGGCCTTTTAAAGAGCCTTAAACCGTCTTTTTAGGATTTGAGGATTCCGATTGGCCGTGCACAGTTGTTCCCTGTGAAATATCGAAGATCTGATTAGTGATTTAGTTTAGTTTAGTTTAGTTTAGTTTATTATTTGATAATGTGCTCAAAACCCTGGGGTAGCCGGGCGCAGCGGTAACAAGAATACTTAAGCTTGGTTACATACAGTGAATGCATTATATGTTATTACAGTCTTTACAGTACAAGTATACGAGCTGAGTACATCAGATCACACTAGTCTATAGTACAAGTTTCAAGGTAGTCCAGGTTTCAAATTATTTACATGCAGAAAACCAGTGTCTAGTGCTGGGGAACAATTTGGTAGGTGTCTTTAGACCGGAGCCAAGTTTTCACTTTACATCTGAATCTAGAGTAGGGCTGGTCATCTCTTAGTGCACAAGGGAGTGCGTTCCAGGCACAGGCAGCTCTAACCAGGAAACTAGTACCGCCCGATTTTGTGAGTCTGAATCTGGGGGTCTCTAGCAGAAGATGGTTAGAGGCTCTGGAGTGGTGGCTGGTAGATTTTCTGGTCATGGTGGCGGGGTATTGTTCAGTCCTTTGTAGGTGATAGAGAGCGTCTTGAGGAGTATTCTGTCACTAATATTTAGCCAGTAGTGGTCTTTCCTGATATTAGATATATGCTCTCTTCGGGGTATGTTCAAGGAAGCTCTAAGAACATTGTTCTGTAGTATTTGTATTTTGTTTATGATGGTTTTATTGACGCCTGCATATAGGGCATTGCAATAATCTAATTTAGACATTATTAAGGTGTTGGCTAGCGTGATATAGTTAGTTTTGGAGAGGTAGGGTCTACAGACCCTGATTCATTTGCAGGTGTAGGCTGTGGATGAGACCAGAGAGTTGACTTGTTTTTTGAGAGAAAGTGTTGAATCAAGGTAGAAACCTAGTGTTTTTACCTCGGTTACCACCTTGATTATGTTGCCATCTATATGAAAGGCTTTGTAGCTAGGGCTGAGTTTTTTGAGGTTGTAGTCAGAGCCCAGGATCAGTATCTCTGTTTTGTCATCATTCAGGCAGAGGCCGTGGGAGGCCATCCATGCCTGAATGAGAAGGCAAATATTGTTCACTAGAGCTGAGTATGCGACAAAGTTGCCAGATAGTGGTATGAGGATCTGCGTGTCATCCGTGTAATTTGTATAAATTACCGCCAATCTGTCAAGTTTGTCGAAGAGTGATTTAGTGAAGATATTGTACATTGTGGGAGAGACACAATAACCTTTTGATACGCCACAGGTGATATGTATTGGGTCCGCTGAAGATAAGGGGGAGAACACTCTTATCGTACGGTTGGCTAGGAAGGATTGTACCCAGGCTATAGCTTCCCTTGAGAAATGGGCGGCAGAAGCTAGATGCTTACATAACACTGCATGGTCAACCAGGTCGAAGGCCGCCGATAAATTGAGGAGGAGGAGCATAGCTGTTTTACCTTTATCCTTCAACTCGTTGATTTGTGTTTTAAGGTCAATTAAGGCCGTTTCAGTACCATGTTGTGGTCTGAATCCAGATTGGCGTGATCCTAGTAGTTTGTTCGTCTCCAGGTAGTTTTGGATCTGGAGGTAGGCTACTCTGTCAATGATTTTAAGAAGGAACGGGACCGTAGTAATGGGCCTATAGTTAGTGGGGATTGCTGGGTCAAGGGTCTGCTTTTTGAGGAGAGGCAGTACCCATGATTCTTCGAGGTTGGAGGGCACAGTGCTTGATCTAAATGAGGCATTGATTAGCTTAGAGATGAAGGGTGCTAAATCTTTAGCTGCGTCTTTAATTACTTGTGCTGGGCAACTGTCGCCCTGGCAGTTCGATGGTTTCAGAGATAAAATAACCTTTTCGGTTTCCAGTATGGAAATGTTGGTGAAACTAAAAGGTTTGCAGCTGCTTGGTACATCTGTACTTGGTGTGCCTGTCAGAGGGGTGGTCTGAGTTCCTGTGGAGCTCGGGGTAGCCTTTTTCTTTGCAATTTTGGACTGTAGAGTTATTATTTTGTTTGCGAATGCATTCTGGATGCTAGCGCACCATTGTTTGTCCTTGGGGACATTGTCCGTGGGGGCTATTGGGTTTTCCATTTCCCGGAGGATGGGGAAGAGTTCTTTAGAATTAGAGTTGACTTTGCTAATTCTCTCATTAAACATATTTTTTTTTAGTTTGGATTATTTCTTTCTTATATTTGTTAGCAAAGTTGGTGAGTAGGGTTTTATTCTCTACTGATGTTGAGTGCCTCTAGATAGCTTGGAGTTTACGTTTTTGGATTTGTAGTTCTTTGAGGTGGGGGTTAAACCAAGAATTAAGGTGTGCTTCTTGTTTACTTTTGCGTACTTTGATAGGGGCAATGATATCCATGGCTTTAGACATGGAGATGTTAAATGTATCAACTAATGTATTAGGGTCAGAGTTGTTGACGCTAGCAGTCAGAGCTGGTAGGAGGAGAGGGAGTAGGTTTTCAGCAGTGATTTCTTTTTTGCTTCTGGTTGGCAGAGGTGGTGCTATTTCACGAGTAACTACTTTAGGGGGTTCTATGATAGATGAGAAACAGATGAGATGGTGGTTGGTCTAGGTTTGAAATGTAATATTAGAGATAGTGGTTGCACAGTTCAGATTGGCTATCCAATCTAGTGTGCATCCTTTTGTATGTGTTGGAGCTAGGACTTTTTGGGTAAGGCCATGTTCGAAACAAGATTGATTGGATAGATTGTGCTTGTTTGTCCTCAACATCGTTAAATCCCAGGTTAAAGTCACCTAGTAATACTAGTTAGGTAGAGTCTTTGATGTTATTGGTGAGGAGGCTGGAAAGGTCCTCCTCAAAATTCCCTAAAGGGCCTGGCGGTCTGTACACCAGGAAAATAGTTAGTGTGCTATTGTTAGAAATGGGTAGTTTAGCTGAGAGAAGTTCACAAGATGTGATAGTTGGAGGTGGGGTGAGTCTTAGTGCTAACTTGGTTTTGGAGATAATGGCCAGACTGCCGCCTCTAGCGTTAGGTCGGTCGACTCTGATCATATTGTAATTGTCTGGTATGGCCGTCATAAGTGCGGGACCAGCCGCATCATGGTGCCAGGTCTTGGAGATAGCTAGAAAGTCTAGGTTATCCATGGTAAGTATGTCAGCAATTTCCGTGTTGTGTGCTATGAGGGATCTCGCATTGATGAGAGCTCCTGATAGGGTCGGAGTTGTATTTCTTTCTTGAGTGGGTTTTGGTTTGGGGTGTTTGGACCTCTTTTGATCATGAGGAGGGTAATTCTGCGTTTTTGGG
Source organism: Ambystoma mexicanum (assembly GCF_040938575.1). Lineage (NCBI taxonomy): Eukaryota > Metazoa > Chordata > Amphibia > Caudata > Ambystomatidae > Ambystoma > Ambystoma mexicanum. The sequence continues at coordinate 1,417,309,545 of NC_090931.1, read as the reverse complement.
GGTTTAGCAGCAGCTGTATCAGATGGGTTAGTGGTAGTTAGGGTGGGCGTGAGGATTGATAGTCTTGTTCTGTTGTTTTTAAGATTATAGAGTCGTGGCAGCCTAGCTCTAAGTCGCATATTTCTCTCCTGCAGGTTGCAAGGTGTAGAGATAGTGTGGGCCATTGTTATGATAATTATTGGCGTAGCCCAGAGTAGGGAGTAGAGTGTGTATATAAAGTGGTTTTTAGTGATGTGCATGTTAAGTTCTGTGGTCACTACTGCAATATATAGGGAGGTACTGTGTGAGTACTGATTATAGTAGCTAAGGGGCAACAAGGGGGCACCTAGATTTGACAATCCCCGCAATAGCTAAACATGCATACATGCCACAAAGGGGCACCTAGATTTGACAATCCCCTCAATAGCTAAAAATGTATACATGCCACAAAGGGGCACCTAGATTTGACAATCCCCACACTAGCTAAAAATGCATAAATGCCACAAAGGGGCACCTAGATTTGACAATCCCCACAATAGCTAAAAATGCATACATGCCACAAAGGGGCACCTAGATTTGACAATCCCCATAATAGATAAAAATGCATACATGCCACAAAGGGGCACCTAGATTTGACAATCCCCATAATAGATAAAAATGCATACATGCCACAAAGGGGCACCTAGATTTGACAATCCCCACAATAGCTAAAAATGCATACATGCCACAAAGGGGCACCTAGATTTGACACACCCTATAATGCCTTTATCAGCCTCAGGCTGTGTGATGGTACTGTGAAAAGAGAAACAAAATATCGAGGCTGAGTACCCCAAAGGGAAATACAACAAACACAGGTTTCAAAGGAACATACAAAGTACTTTTATTCTCTATCGAATACAATTACAAAACAGTGCAAAGTCAAATAGCTATCGACCCTCAGTACAACACAACGAACTCCAGCGTGGTTCAGTGTGTTCAGTGAGAGACTGTACATTAGAATGCATTCGCTTTTTATACATTTTGGGAGTGCTATGGCCAACCCCTCTTCGGGTTAATATTCTACTTTATACATCACCAATTCTAGGGTTCGTTGCTGAGTCTCAAATAACCGCATCTAACTGGTTTGTTCTTTATTACATGTAACAATAAGCGTATGCATTAACTGTGTATTCTAAGTTTCATATTGCAGGTCTTCTTAAACATTAATACAATATAGTAAAACAGATGTTCTTTGTCTAATGTGTAAATACATAATCATAATATATACTTGTGGATTGGTTTCATTGCGCGAGTAATCCTTTTACACATAGGTCAATGTAGGACGAGGTCTTAGTTCATGGCCTCAACAAGTAGCCTGCAGGCAGATTACACATTAGCGATGTACATAGGTCAAGATGGCCATGTTGTATTTTGCAATGACATCGTCCACCATTTTAGCTCACAGGGTGACTTTTCCACATAAATCCTAAAATGGCGGTTTGACCTAAAAATGGCAGCCTATATGGATTAAAGGTCAGGACCTTGCAACACAGATCTCGCAAGTGACTTTCGAGAAGCTTGGCGTAGGCCAATATTAATATATTTATTACAATAGGAGGCATGATATACTTTTTATTTTCCGACAAACCCTCCTTTTGGCCTATGCCAAGTGCTAAAAAACTATTTTGGGTCTCCTTACGAATAACTCCATGCATCAGTATCCATGTACCCTGAATCACTATCTGAAATATCTTTTGCAATTAGGTCTTTTACTAATATATCTTTTAACACATATTCTTTGAAAGTTTTATCCGAGGCATACATCTAATGTCCTATCGAATTTATCGCTTGTGCACAACATCCCCCTAGCATTGAACACATACCAGGCAAACACTGAATACAGCAACAAAGGAACAACAGAACTCCTAAAATAATTAATAAAACCGAAAGTACCTTCCAACCCCAAGATCGCAAGAAGTCCCAGAACCAAGCGCTTAGATCCCAGTTTCCCTCGGGAACATGCACTTCAGAACCAAGGACGTGCAGATTTTGTATTGCCTTAAAGATAGTTGGGGAGGAATCATTGCGAAAACACAGCAAGCGGACCCCACTAATTTGCATACTCCACCACGCTCAGCTAGAATGACATCTAATGCCATTCGATTTTGGAGTGCTACTAATCTTATTGCTTTCTGCTCTAATGTCATATTATAGAGTATATCTGTGGTCCGGTTGATGGTTCTCTCCAGTAATCTTGCTAGTCTCCTGATATCTTCTGAATTCGCTATCTGCCCCCAAAATGGCACAACTGATTTTGCGTTGTCTCCTAATACTTGTGCCGGTGTATCACCATTCTCATCCCACCGTGGACGAGCCTTCGAAATTTCTTTAGTACTCGCTATGAACACCCCAGGTAACAGGATCCCTAAATAACAGGTTCCCTGCCAATCCCTGGGCAACCATGGAAACACTATACTACCGCAAACAAAATAGACAGGTTCGCCTACATACAAAGGTCTGTCTTCCCCAGTCAAATTTGCAACGTTGGCACAACCTTAAAAAATTTCCCATTGACCGCGTGCCATTGCTCTGCATGCAGAAAGAAACTGAATCGGGGCTATGGTTAACAGTGTAGGAAGGAGGCATGGCATCCTTATTGCCTATTGGAGCCATTTTAAAGGAAATTAAAGATTGAAAAGGACGAGACAGTCTATCAGAAGGCCTAATAGAAGCAACATTCGGTCTACTCCTGTTTGCAAAAAGAGAGCATCCCAGGGGAGTCAAAACACGTTTCTCAAAACTATTCAAATTGGTGCCATCAAAGTTCCCTGAGACGCTATCATTCCATCGGCCAAAGAACAGTGCTCTAAGAGAAGCATAGCAAGCAGTTGTTAATGGTAAAGGATGAATATACCAACCTAGCCCCTTATCCCTGTGTTGCGGTAAATGTGAACAGACCCAACAATTGGATCTATTAAAAATGGCATGCGTAGCGTTCATTATAAGTAACAGAGTATTATTATGATACTTTTGTCTGTGCTGGGAATATCTAGGGGACAAAGTATGCGAATGCACAAAAGGTGTATGAACAGTGGGTGCATTTACAGTCGGTAGCGAAAACTCTAAAGGATAAGCTTCTTCTAAATACCAAAGGCCTACAACAGTGCCTATTATAAAACCAAATATTATTACAAAAATACAGCAGTACGTTTTCGGGGCCCAGGCATTTTGTCCATTGTCCCGGTTGGTCACCCCTTATTTACAAGTCCAATACGAGTGGCGGCGGTAGCAGGCATTGCAGTCTTCAAAACGGAAACCCCAATGTTCGTTGCTGGTGACCCCGCGGTCACGCGATTTCTGTGTCCTTCCAAAACCCTAGCCAACAGAATCCCCTTTCTCAAATTTGGGCAAAAGTAAGCCCTTGATGATTCTTTTCCTTCCTTGAATGCACAGTTGAACCGTGCCGTAGGTCTATTTTCTCGGACGCAAGTGATATCTGTTTTTTCCTGGTACTGATTGATCCGGAAGCAACGTATCCGGGACAAACGAAGGGGCTGCGTTTGAAACAGCCGTTCCCGGGTGCAAAATCGGTGGAGAGTGTGGAAACAAAATGGCAGCTTCCCCAAGCCTCTCGGGCTTAGAGATATTCTCTGACACACTCTCGGTGCTGTTTACTGCTCTAGGATCGTTGGTTGCAGTATCAGCAAGGGGTTCTGCTTCTTCTGTAATGTGTGGCACAGGGTGAGGAAGTTTTTTGATGTGTGACGCGTGGATCCAATTCTTTCGGCCAGCTACCCGCACCGCTGTTTGGGTGACCAACAAGACCTGGAACGGGCCACGCCAGTGAGGCGCGAGGCAGGAAGTGCGCTCAAATGACTTAGTGAGCACCCAGCTACCAGGTCGTATGCCGTGGCCCGGGCCTTCGTACCGCACAGGTAAGGCCTCTCGTACCTGGTGGTAAATCAAATACAGGTTTTTAGTCAATTGCCTACAATAATCTGAAAGTAATACATTTTCAATATCTCTTAACTTTTGACATTTTGGCAAATTCCAGATATTGGCAGGTCTCCCCATTACCACCTCAAATGGAGAGAGCCCAGTCTTAGTTCGAGGGGTTGTACGCATGGCTAGTAACACGATCGGTAAGGCGTCCAGCCATTTTAGTTTGGTGCGGCACACGTCTTAGCGAGTTTGTTCTTGATGATACCGTTGTGTCTTTCTACTAGTCCGGCGCTCTGAGGATGTCTGGCCGAATGGAACCGTTTGTCAATTTGTAACGCTGTACATATCTGTCGGATTACAGCGGCGACAAAATGTGGACCATTGTCCGACCAGATAACTCTCGGCAAACCGAACCAGTGAAAATACTCCTTTAACATAGTTTTCACAGTGGTCATAGCTGTGGCATCTTTAACAGAGAAAGCCTCAACCCACTTACTAAAGGCACAAATGACTACCAATACATATTATAAATTATTGCATCGCTCCATTTCAATTAAATCAAAGAGAATTACTTAAAATGGGATAGAGGGTGGCCCAAAACTTCCCCTCTGGGTTGCTGTCCCCTTTCCCACATTATGTTGTAGGCAAATCATACAATTCTGGACATAGTGCTGAGCAATTTTAGAAATTTTGTCGTTTACCCACACTCTTTCTAACATTTTCGTCATCTGTTGAGCACACACATGCGTAGGACTGTGTGCCATTACAACCATCATAAAAACGTACACATCGGGGAGTAACCATTTCCCATCCACCGTGTCCACCCAACACCCATCGTCATCAAGATTTCCCAAGCCCTCAGCCCACCTCTTGGTTTCTTCTACTGTGGCATCGGCTTGGATATCCCATACAGACCCCACATTAGCATTTTCAGTCTCCCTAGAAACAAATATCTCCGTAAAGAGATCAGTGGCACTTTGTCTAGCTATTTGATCAGCGAAAGCATTCCCTTTTCCAATGTTATCTACAATCTTGCGATGTGCTGCACATTTTACAACTGCTAACTGAGTAGGGAGCGCAAGTGCTGAGAAAAGTTACACTATTAGGGTGCCATGTTGGATCTTGGTTCCATGCGAGGTTAGGAATCCTCTTTCCGACCAAAGTCTCCCAAAGTCGTGAACCACCCCAAAGGCATACTGACTATCAGTATATATATTCACTGCAAGCCCTTCGGAAAGTTCACAAGCTCGGGTTAAGGCTATAATCTCTGCGGCCTGCACAGAATTATGCGTAATTCTCTTAGTTTCCACAACCGTGCTCAAGGTAGTGATTGCATAAGCGGCTGTGGAAGTACCATCCGGAAGTTTAAAACAAGAGCCGTCACAAAACAACTCTCCTTGCGGATTATCCTGCCCTTTGTTTCTTGCTCGGTCATATACAAACAATCATGTTAGTCTACTTGGCCGCAAGTAATACCTTGCGGGAAAGGTAGTAGTTCAGCCGGATTGAGAACACAACACCTCTTAATTTGAATGTGAGGGGCAAACAAGATCAATTCGTATCTCGTCAACGGTGTGGAAGTGAGGTGTTGCGTTTGAGTTCGGTTCAATACAACATCTACAGAGTGAGGCACCATCAGGGTCAAATCATGGCCTAGAACCATTCCCTCACTCTGCTTTGCAGACGCAGCAGCAGCAGCAACAGCGCACAAACATCTTGGCAAAGCGCATGCTACAGGGTCAAGGGCAGAGGAATAGTAAGTGCACGGCCTATTCTTCCCTCCATGTTCCTGCCTTAATACAGCCAAAGCACATCCATCATGTTCATGCACAAACAATACAAAGGCCTTTTCATAGTTTGGTGTGCCCAAAACTGGTGCAGAGCATAGTGCAGTCTTAAGCAAGTCAAACAATTGCCGGTGTTCCGAAGTCCATGGCAACGGCGAAGAAATGCCCTTCTTCGTCAAGGCCAACATCGGTTTTATCACTAGTGAAAAATTTGGGATCCACAACCTACAGTAAGAAGCCATACCTATCAAGGCCCTAACTTCCTTCTGCGTATTTGGGACAGACATGCCAGAAATGTATTTTATTCTTTCAGGTGTGAATCTTCTTCCCTTCTTTGACAGGAGATAGCCTAAATAGGCGACCTCCTGGCAACAATATTGACATTTCTTAAGCGAAGTTTTGTGACCATGCTTAGCTGGATGAATAAGTGGTAACACGGTGCCCTCCTTACAGGCACTTCAGAGTCTGCAGCCAGAAGCAAATCATCAACGTAATGAAGCAAAGTACAAGTAGAGGGCAATTCAAGGGTATCAAGTTGCTCTTTCAAAGCCCTACTATAAATACTAGGACTCTCTGTGTACCCTTGAGGTGCACAAGTAAATGTAAACGAGCATCCCCCTAAGGTGAACGCGAACAAATATCTACTATCCTTGTGTACAGGAATACTAAAGAACGCATTCTTTAGGTCCACAACACTAAAGTAAGTAGCTGTAGCTGGAATCATGGTTAGGATCGTCATCACATCAGGCACAATTGGAAACTGCGGTGCCACAACTTTATTAATGGCAGGTAAATCAATTATAAAACGAAATGGAATTGCATTATCGCCTCTCTTGTACACTGGTAAAATCGGACTATTACACAAACTTCCTGAGATTTCTTCAATCACACCACGGTGCAAAAAATAGGAAACAATACATTTCAAAGCTTGCTCGCCCTCAACCGAAATCTTATACTGAGGAATACGTGGCAGCTCAATTCCATGTTTCAAAACTATCTTAACAGGCTCAATCTGCAAAACACCAACATCATTGTCGTCAACAGCCCATAAGCTCTCTGGTACATCAATGAATTCTGGAGGCAAAGGTCTAGACAGAAATTGCGAGGCGGAAGATTGCTGCAGTGAATTTGTCAAGCGTACTCCATCAGAAGAACAATAAATCACTGCATTTAATTATTTTAACAAGTTCAATCCCAGCAAGTTTTCCCCGCAATCCGAGGTCAATAGAAAAGGACACTAGTCCGTAAAAGGACCCAAAGAAATAGGTACTGGTATAGAGACCGGACAAATAACTGGAGTACTGGAAAACCCTACAGAAACATTGGTTTGCCCTGACAGTGGAACGTTTGGAATCCGTGAACGATCAATGGAACACTTCTGCGCTCCAGTGTCTATCAAAAACTGATGTTTCCTATTTCCCACTATCATTTCAACATAGGGACCTTTCTGATTGACGGGAATAGGTGTAGGTTCCAAACCCTGCTTCGGGCAATCCTAACGAAACAGAATATTGTCAAAAGGAAGCTCTTCAGATAAATATGCAGCGGAAGGATGATCGAATATGTTCCTAGTATCCACACTCGAAGTCTGATTGTCCTGTGAAAAAGGCTGTTGAGGGTCCTGTGTAAACTGACCTCTACCAGGGCCCCCTATGCCCGGGCGACCTCTAGATCGCCTACCCATATTATTTTTCGACCTCTGTTGAAGGGCGGGGCATTGTGCTCGCCAATGCCCTCTCGTCGACAATAAGCACATTGATTAATATTCACAGGACCCAAGAGCACATTCCCCTGTGGGACATACTGACCTCTCACCTGAGAGTTACCCCCTCTGGGGCCTCTAACAATTTGCTGCAATAGAACCTTTGTTTTTAAATCACCTTTCCGTTTTTCAATCCTATCTTTTATATTGTTGACATGATTCTCATAATACTGAGCAATATGCAGTACTTATGATTGCGATTTTGCCTGCCAAGCGCTCTCAGAGGACATAATCTGTGACTGGATGTCAGGCAGCAATCCACGTACAAATTTGTCCACAAATAACCTTTTCCCAGACTCTGTGCCTAAGTCTTGTCCACTGAAATCTGAAAATACCTGTTCGAACCGATTAAAGAACTCGGTAGCACCCTCAGACTTTCCTTGGACACAGGCCGTAAGCTTGTCCCATATAATTCTTTTTACGGGAATTATGGTTTTTAATTTAGCAATTATTCTATCAGGCAAGGTTAATATCACCTGTTGTGGTCTTTCACCAGCTGGCCTTTCCCCATCGAATCTAGTTAAATTCGCCCATGTATCTCCCAACCCGGGTACATCGTCAATAGTTCTAACTTGTTTCCATAAATTTACGGGCAGGAGTACTGGAAACAAAAAATCAATATCACCCAAGGTGAACACTGAGGAGTGCAAAACGGATTCCAACTCTTTATAGAACCCTGTCAGATTTTTCCTAATATCAGGAATGGACTGTCTAATGGTGCTCACTTCCTGTCGTGAAAACGGGACATGAACAAACTGTGATACATAATGTGCGGGAATGTCCACAGCAGCTATACCTCGTGCAGCATCGGCCGCAACTTCAAACTTCGGGACAAATGTCGGAGGAACCTCTCTTATAGGCAACTGAGATTTAGGCAACTCCGAACGCTTACTAAGTAACATAGCCAAATCGAGCGCTAAAGCAGTCGAAGAAGTGTCAAACGAAAAAGCTATCTTATAAATATTCTGGGGTTCTGTGGGACAACTAATCTTCCTCTTTACACATTCATCTTGCAGGTACTCTACCATTACCTGTATCACTTTTTTTCTCTGCATTTCCAACGTATATTGACTATATGTGTCATATACCTCAACTGGAGTTATCGATATGTCTGAAATCCATCTAATCGCATCTTTCTTACAAATTCGCATTTCCTCCGACATCGGTTTACGACACGGAAGGTACAGTTTCTGTACATACATACATACTTTCCTCTTCATCATCCTCATTCCGTATCCTTTCTAACTCATTTCTATATTCAAATAACCTTTCGACATGCTCATTTACCTTCTCCACAGTATCTCTGGAAAGTGCTAAAGGATTTAGATCCCTTAACTCTTGCGGAACATCCGTATTATTCAATCTTTCCCACATTATATATAACTGAATCCCCAAACCTTCAATAAAAACGTTTAAATTATCTGTATTAGAAAGTGTGGAAAAAACACTAGTACTAGTACCGTTGGCCTGCGGGGACAGTAGCATAAAATGAGGTGCTGCAGCCCTACATTAGATAAAGGGACTTAAGTTGAGGGCCTGCGTGCCCTCAGTTTGGCTCACAGTATCTCACAGTTCGGGCAGTCTAAATTAAAAATAGGCAGCAGGCTAGATTCGAAAATTAGCAATAGGCAGTGCGGGACGACTAAATTCAAAATAGGCATCATACTAAAATCGACATTAGCAATATGCAATGCGGGCCGTCTGAATTCAAAAGAGGCAGCAGGCTAGATTCGAAATTAGCAATAGGCAGTACGGGCAGTCTAAGTTCAAAATACGCATCAGACTAAATTTGACGTAATCAATAGGCAGTGAGGAATGAGAAACGCAAGGATATAAATGGTTTAACAGGGTGAATCAATCGGCTACAGTAAGGGCTACATTAGGAGCGTAGGTTCCCAAAGAGTAACGAGATTGCAAGTGGTGTGCGGGAAGAGTCTGAGTCTTGGAGCAAGTTCCAAGGGTATTAGGGGAGTGCTCCATATCTTAGAGGGGGTGATTACTTACTTTAGGCATCAAGGCAATGCGGTCAGACAGAGTGCCAGGTCTCCAGGCTCCACAGGGGCTGACAGGTACGGACAGGAGCATGCCTTGAGATGTGTGCCTTAAGGTGATGTGCCGGCTCTCGCCTTCCGGCGGCCAGTGGGTCTGGATGTAGCTGTGTGGGCCAATGGAGCCACGTTAGCTGCGGGCCTGGTTGCCTAGCAACCACGATGCTAACAGTGCGGCATCCATTTTGTAGACGCTGCTCGTGCCGGATTCAGTGAATCAGGCCAAAAAGGGCTCAGTGGGGCCAGTAGGACTGGCATGCAAGCTACGGATCAGCCCTGGAGCAGGGGATGCAGCGGTAGGTCTGCTTACCGTGCAGATAAGATTAAAAGCAGATCTTGCTCATCGATGTCGAGCCGCTTTTGGCAGGCTTCTGGGGTTCATGGGAGGATCGGGCTCCTGCCCTACCCTGTGTCGAGGCTGACTTGGTGCACAGAGTGGGCAGCCCAGGTGTATTGTCCCTTGGGGGATGTGCCGGCTCTCACCTTCCGGTGGCCAGCGGGTCCGGATGAAGCTGTGTGTTTAAATAATTAAATCATTGCGAGAATGAATCTCAAACGTGAGATCTGAGTAGGAGCTTGGGAAACATAAACAAATGAGAGTCTGCGTAACCCCTGCTCCTCGCTCCTCTCCAGCTCATCCCCACATATCGCACACGCCCTTACCGGGCCATCCTTACTACACACAAAACACACAAGTCACACACCCACCAGAAAAAAAAACTGCCACAAATAACTAACAACCCAGACACTGGGCGTTGGCACTATGGACATAATAACCCCAGTGCACCCAATCCAAGGACAATCAGAAAGCTGACATGGACAGACGCCAGTGTCTCCTGGTTCTGCAAGCACCAAGAGAAGAGCACAACATCTATCCTATCCCTCTCTCCAAACCAACAGAAGAGCCCAACCTCTATCCTATCCCTCTTTCCGAACCAACAGAAGAGCCCAACCTCTATCCTACCCCTCTTTCCGAACCAACAGAACAGCACAATATCTATCCTATCCCTCATTCCGAACCAACGGTAGACCCAACCTCTATCCTAGTCCTCTTTCCAAACCAACAGAAGAGCACAACATCTATCCTATCCCTCTTTCTGAAACAACAGAAGAGCACAACATCTATCCTATCCCTCTCTCCAAACCAACAGAAGAGCCCAACCTCTATCATATCCCTCTTTCTGAAACAACAGAACAGCACAACATCTATCCTATCCCTCTTTCCGAACCAACAGAACAGCACAATATCTATCCTATCCCTCTTTCCGAACCAACAGAAGACCCAACCTCTATCCTAGTCCTTATTCCAAACCACCAGAAGAGCACAACATCTATCCTATCCCTCTTTCTGAACCAACAGAAGAGAATATCTATCCTATCCCTCTCTCCAAACCAACAGAAGAGCCCAACCTCTATCCTATCCCTCTTTCTGAACCAACCGAAGAGCACAACATCTATCCTATCCATCTTTCTGAACCAACAGAAGAGCTCAACCTCTATCCTATCCATCTCTCCAAACCAACAGAAGAGCCCAACCTCTATCCTATCCCTCTTTCTGAACCAACAGAAGAGCACAACATCTATCCTATCCCTCTTTCTGAACCAACGGAAGAGCACAACCTCTATCCTATCCATCTCTCCAAACCAACAGAAGAGCCCAACATCTATCCTATCCCTCTTTCTGAACCAACAGAAGAGCACAACATCTATCCTATCCCTCTTTCTGAACCAACAGAAGAGCACAACCTCTATCCTATCCCTCTTTCTGCACTAACCTACTGCATCCTTTCTTACAGAGAGCAACACAAGCACCTGCAGACCATGAGCATGGTAGTAGTGCACGTTATTAATCAACATAAAACAACAAATGATGGAGGGGCACCTGAGTCTATTTTCGGGAAATTCGAGCATGCCTAATTAAGATGGAGTTCCAAGTTACCTTGGCTTTTTATGTATTTGCACTGGTTCTTTCCTGGCACCTTTTGTGATATTGATTCATTATTGCTTCTATCTTCTTTATAAAACAAAGAACAGATTTTTATTTTTATTTTGTTAACGAAAATTACTTTTATTGTGCCCAAAAATGTATTCTTCTTTTTCCCATCATGTGAAGAAAAGGAAAATCTGTTTGTCATACATGCTTCACTTTATTGCTACTCTGGTGCACTCGCCGCATTCCAGGCACCTGCTCCCTCCAGCTGTGAGAAGCTTTTACTGAGAGCACTTGCAGCCAAGCGAGCAGATGCTTTAAGCAGGCACTTCATCTCCTTCCCCTTCCTTGTTTTGTCGTCCTGGGATTTTCACTCACATGGCGAAGCTGGTTAGGTTTCCCAGAATGCCCTGCTGAGACAGCTGCTGCCTCTCAGGAGCACCTGGAAACAACACTGGGGGAAGTGGTGAGGGGACGTCCTGTGCCTGGATCCGGATCACGCTACGTCTCCTGCCACAGAGCAGACTGGCACAGGAGGGGAAGATGCCCGGCATCCTGCAGGCATTCACAATTCAATATAAGTATTTCATGCCGGCCCTGTGCACGCTTCAGTGGCTCCGAGCTCTCTCAATTATTTGAGAATGCGCTGAACAGGTGTGTAATATGCTAGTTGCATGAATGAGCCTTGACGTGGCACGTGGCTGATCCACCTTTCATCTCGCCGAACTGCACAAAATGCGTAGCTGTCAGTTGTAGTTGAAATTGTAAAACTATTAGAACATTTCAAGAATGGGATGTCCAAATCTGGCAAGGAGGATAGATCCAAATGTTCCAAAATATTTTGTGACGTCAACTAAAACGGCTGGACCTATACACATGTTTTTCTTGCCTCTTCCAGATCAAACAGATGTATTCTGGGATTACTACACGAGGCCACGAAAGTAGTGTGCCTCCTACACAACTCCCTCTCTGAAATGTCTTTTATTAAATGTGGCCAAATTATGTTGGCCTTTTGCAAATGAAGGTTGATATCAAGGGGGATGTTGTGAGGGATAATTGCACTGTTCTTTAACTGGACTGTTTCCCATCCTGTATGGTGCACTATATCTTAAGCACCATCCAGCTGTAGCCATGAATAGTATTGCAAGAGCGCTTTCAATGCACTTGATAAAAAAAAAAGAAATTCTCATGAAGTTCTGCGCAGCGTAGAACTAAACGGAAGCAGCTGCAGCGGCTGCCAACTGCTGTATCATTGTTTGACATTTTATGGAAATGCTTCGTGTTTTTCCTTTGGAAACTTTTGTTTGCAGTGCTGTGGAATTTTTGAGCAAATCGGATTTTGTGTGACATGAACATTTCAAGGTAATTGATCGCCCTTTAACTATGAAGATGCAAATGCAATCCAGACGTCGGGATCTTTGGTTTCAATCAGCTGACCGCCGGCCAACATTCCCGGGAATGTTGGCAGGTGTCTCCTCTGGCACTTTCGTAACATAGACTCCACAGATTTTCCTTTGCGGAGCCGGCTCCTCATTCTTAATGAACACATATACAATGCATTGCCTTTGATGCTAGAACCTATTAACTATTGGAAATGTATTCAACACCCCAAACTCTGACTTGTCTATTTGATGTTAGTAGTGGAACTCAATATGTCCATAATTCTAAGGTACTCACTTTATTGAGCTCACAAGAAAAAACAGTTCAAGAATTCCCTATAGCCTGCAAGTTACAAACTGAACTCTGCGGTAATTGCACAACTAATTGAGCTTGCTTCTGAACTATTGAAATGAAGAACAGGTCTGATTTGATCAGCTACATACACATTCTCACACCTAAATTCTCCACACTCTACTAATTGGCGGCAAATAAGATATGGCTTGTGTTTATGTATTTATTTATTTATTTATGTACAGGAGGAACTGTGCTCTAGCACCTTGAAGCGTCTCTTATGCTAGATGGAATTGCCAATACAGTTCTCAGACCAAATAATCGGACGGACAGAGAAAATGTGCAAAATACTACTTTAATCTCAATGTATTAAAGCCGGGCAAACTGGCGAACAACAGACTGATGCACGCAAACTCACACACAAACTTCATTATTCAGAGGTTATATATGCCAATATGCATCATCTATGACATCATCCTGCGTGACAAACTGCAAAACCCATTGAAGGGAAGGATTGGTTAAGGGAACATATGTACCTATGGTATACATAGGGGCTAGTACTTCATTGTCTTCTTTTTATCTGGAAGGCACACCTCAAACTGCCTCTAAATGCGTATAATACTGATTATAGCAGTTAAAATGGCAGCAGATTCGTCTATGAAACATTTTATAGCATTGTACCCCATATACCGTCTGGTTGGTTGACATTATCACCCAACCTTAGACTGTCAGCTCATTAGCAGCACGTAAGCGAAAACGAAACCCAGATGCTTGAGTCACATCACATTACTCCCCACTTTCCCAATCAATCCATCTCTCATCAGTCCAGCCATTAGCCAACATTTCCCATCTGTAGTTCACCTTGTAGTCTGCTCTCTGTTCTGGGACATTTGAGGGAGTGTACGCACATCACTATCTCCAGGATTCAAACCTCTGTTGCTGTACGTGTTCTTGCTTCCAAGACCAGAAGATTGCCCCTGATGTAAGCACATCACTATCTTTCACGCTCTGAAACACTTGTGTACAAGCGCAATATAAATAAAATATCAATTCAATTCAATCCGAAGCTTAATGAATAGCACTTGTTTTCGACTTCTGAATCACGTGTGACGAGACCGCAAATATGTCAATTTCAACCTCCTATTTACTGCTATTTGATTTACTAATACTGGGTGTTCTTGCTCGTCTTGGCCTCTGGATACTTGCTCACTCCATCTTGTATAGACCTTATCCACGTGTTTATTGTCCAATACTTGGCTCTTGCAAATGTTTTCTTCTTCTTTAATCTACGAGAAATATGCCGTCTGCATCCCCTTGTGTCTTGTGATTATTCCTTAAAATAGCACCCTTGATCCCAAGCCAACACGGACTCATCTTCATTCCGCATACCACCCTATTTCTCCGATCCTTAGGGTAGTAAAACTTTGTTTTTGGAGGTGCCAAGGGACATTTCTTTATATTCTCATGGGTACTTTCCTCATTTTGCATTTCTTCACCAGCTCCAGCATCTATATAAATCTTTATCTTCATCCCAATAGCTTTCTTGGCTGTCTTCTGGCACTGTCCCAAGATGATCCTTATAAGACAAAATCCTAGCAATATCAACACTAGTTTCGCTCCAAGTATTTTGCAAGCATTCACCAGGCAGATTGGAATTGACGATAATAGAAATGAAAACCAGTCATCTCCTGCTGTCTCATCAGCTTCATCTTCCATCTTTGTATGCAGGTTTGTTAGCATATTCATTGCTTCCATCAGCATTGCATTTTCGCCATCATGAGACGGTATGAATGTACAACAAGAAGGCCTGGCCTTGGCATACACATGTCCTTCCATTGCTGTAATTCAGTCCAGGACATACCTTTTCTGGAGAGTAATTAGCCTGATAGCTCTCAATTCTTCTATGATTGCATTGAATCATTTTATTGTTACATTGATCGTCTGTAACAGCTCCTGTCTTTGTGATATGCAGCCACTTGGCATTCACTACAGTATGATGTCCTGGCATGAATATAGAGGTCATTATCATTGCTGTCTTGCTGAACAGTTTATGCTCATCTGGAATATGTTCATAGACCTTTTTGGAAATCCATTGATATTGAGGTCACTTTGAGAAATCACTAATGCTGGAACATATATTACTACAATGGAGCATACTCCTCTCCGATTTCTAGGCAACTGCATCTAAGCTCTGGATCCACAGGCCAAATATCAG
The DNA here is from genome assembly GCF_040938575.1 of Ambystoma mexicanum. Taxonomy (NCBI): domain Eukaryota; kingdom Metazoa; phylum Chordata; class Amphibia; order Caudata; family Ambystomatidae; genus Ambystoma; species Ambystoma mexicanum. The sequence continues at coordinate 1,417,294,232 of NC_090931.1, read as the reverse complement.
TCCATCAATACTGCAGTTCCTCCATTCATTCCTGGGACCTAGAATATCTGTCCAAATCCTTTCTTTTCTGCAACCATAACCAAACCTTTATTCTTGAAGCATGTTTTTGCATTCTTTAGTGGTATTATAGATACTGGTCCTGATTTGTGTCGACCCATTTTAGTAATTTAGAGTATTTGCCCATGACACTAGGCATCTTTTGTTCACTAATTGCACTATGCTTACTGGTTCCTTCTTCAATAATTGTGCGGGGCAACGTAATAGTCCTTCTTTCCATCCGGTACTGGTGGCATACAGCAATAGCTGAGGTCTCTCCCAGCATCATGGTTCTCCTGATCTTTCAGTCATATTTGAGCCGTCCATCCTCTTCATCTCAATTTTCTTTATCTGTTCTCCAATTTGGGATGGTTACATAAGTTGTTTGCTTGTTCACCCCATCCCACTTTTCATCTTCCTTGTTTTCACATTAGTATCTTCATATGGAAATGTCCCTCTTGATTGCCATTGTAAAGTTGCCCATTTTCCATCGAATTGCTTCTGCCAATTGAACAAGTCCACATGCTCGGAACTTCTTCTCTTGCTTCACTGTCGGTAACTGCAGGAGTGGTCTGGGTTTCTTCTTTATATCGTTTGATGTCATGCAAATACAGCCAAGCTCACCTTCCTTTTAATTTAGCAGCTGTGGGGGTAATTTCTTCCACCTCATACAGTCCTTCAAAACAGGGTGTACTGCAAGTGCGTACAAACTTTCCTACCAGCACTTGGTCCCTGGATATAGATGGGGTTGCTTTAATAAATCCTCTGAATCAACGGGTTGGCTGTCTTTGTCACTTCTCTTTGACCCCTTCCTCCGGTTTCATGTTGAGACATGAAAGAAATACTTGCAGTCATTGTTGTTAGGTAATCATGCATCTTGTCACCAAATGTCTTTGCTACACTATTGGCATCAGTTTTCAACCTAGTTGGAGGAGAAGGGGGGGTTATCATGTGGTGTCCAGTCACCAACCCATGAGGAGTTTGATGGTGATCTGAGCCAGGCTGATTTATTAGAGCGTATAAGGCAAGGGCTAGGGAATGTAGCCATCCCTTCTTTAAAGTAATATTTATTTTTGCCATCCTCACTTTTAACAGTCCATTCAATCGCTCACAGACACCAATCGCCTGTGGATGGTAAACTAAAGAAAATTTATGCTTAATGCCTAACAGAAAAAAACTATTTGTTCAAAATATGTATTTACACAATGGTGTCCATTGTCAGACTGCAATACTTCATGTGCATGGACCTGCCTCATTCCATCTAGAAAAAGGACATACCGTGACCAGCATATATCTGTAGCCATTGCATGTCTGCAGCATATCCACATAATCTATATGTAGGTGATGAAATGGGCCACTGGGTCTAGGGATTGCTCCTCTCACTGTTTGCAAAGTGTGCCCTGCAGTACATTTATGGCACACAATGCAATTTACAATAAACTATGCCACATGCTCCAACATATTTGGCCAAAACCAATTTTCTGCAATTGTAACAGCAAGACTCTCTTGAGTTGTATGTGCAGGGTAGTGGCACTGCTTCAGCGCTACCCTCCGAAATGCTAGAGGCATAGCTGGCTTACCAGTGCTATCCTGCCTCCAAATTGCCTCTGTGGGGGATGAACAACACCCATGTTTCCTGCTGAAATCCTGCTCATCTTGTGGGGCTTGACCTTGTATCTCAATAAACTGGACAATGGGCAGCATGTTAAAGTCTTTGTTTACCAACATGCATCATCCTGCCATCTCTTTAACACATTCTATTTAAAAATTAGAAATGGTTGGGAACGATGCTGCCTTTATGGCTTCTAAATCTTTTGGCTTCATTTCTGCAAGATATTACGCCTGCCCTTTTAAAACGCGCTGCACATTTTTACAACTGCAAGCATCAATGGGGGTCCTAATGCTTCAATAAGCTTATCCAATAGGGCCGGATGTTTCACTGGAAGACCATTCTTTTCCAGCGTGACAAAACTATCTATACAGTTAATGTCACATAGGTGGAGTCAGAGTACACCGTCACTTCCTCATCTTCAAATCTCTGAAGTGTGGCGATAAGCGCCACTACTTCTGCAGCCTGTGCTGAGTAATGTGAAGGCAATCTTGCACTTGTCACTACCTCAAATTCACCCTCTCAGTTCAACTTCACTACCGCTGATCCAGTATGCCTTCTGCCAGTCGTTTGGTCAATTTATGAAGAACCATCAATAAAGAGAACCCCCCTAACCTCCCCCAAGAGCATTTTCTCTAGTCTAGCTTGGGGAATATAATTATATTATTCAGCTTACGGTGTGCAATCATGTACATAATCATCCTCCCCTACTGGTTCTGCAATGAACATTGCTGGGTTCACTGTCTTGCATCTAACAATTTTAATCACAGGATTCAAAATAATTACCTTGTGTCCTGCTGCTCTTTGTGTTGTTAATGTACTTTTGGGTTTCTCTAAAATTGCAAATAATGCATGTTCTACAAATAGTGTTACTGAACACCCCATTGTTATACATGAAGCTTGTTTAATCATGAATGCAGCAGCAGCTAAAGATTGCCCCTGCCGTTTCATAACTGGATCTAAAATCCCAGGATAGTAAGCCAATGGTTTATGTTCATGTCCTCATGTCATTTTCTGTGAAGGACTGGTGTCATAACTTCTCCATTTGAATGAGAAAATACATAAAATTATTCATGACTATTTATTTATTTATTTGCATTTATAACGCACACTGGCAGCCTAAGGGCAATCTGCAATTCCTAACATGGGGGCTGTACCCATTGCCTTTTTTAATTCTACAAATCCTTCATTCATCTCATCCGTCTATGTTATTTCACTCCTGCCCACCTGTGCTTCTTTAAGCCTTTTTTAAAAGTTGTTGAATATATGTACTATAGTTGAAAACCCAGGCCCTACAATAATTACATAGACCAACAAATTATTGCATTTCTCTCATTGTTTTAGGTTCTGAAGTCTTCATAATTGCTTCTGCTCTCTCAGGTGTCACTTTCTTGCCTTCATAAGAAATCAACTGTCCTATACATAAGACCTCTTCCTGACAGTATTTTAACGTTTCTTTGTCCACCTCATACCCTTTCTCTGAGGGTATGGTAATTAGCTTAACGGAATCTTCTCTGCATCTTTCTTCTGCCTCACTGCACACCAAAATGTTATCCACACATTCAATTATTTCACTTTCGATTTGAACATTACCTAGGTCCATCTGAAGGACTCTGCTAAAGATTGAAGGGTACTCCTGTCACACAGGAGCATGTTTCAGGTGCATATTCCTATACAAAAAGGAAGTCAAATCTTGTGAGTCTTCATAGAGCATAATTGAAAAGAATGCGTTCTTTAAATCTATAACTGTGAGGTATGTAGACTTGGATGGGATGTTGCACAATATTGTCACATGATTTGGAACTAAAGGAAACTCATCTTCGGCTATGTTGTTTAGGGGCAAAGATCCTCTATGAAATATCCATGACCAGCCCATTGATTTTTTCACTGGGTACAAAGCTGTGTACATGGAGAAGCAGATGGCACCAGTTTTCCTTGCTTCATTAAAGCAGAAATGGTCTCAAATATACCTTCATCTGCTTCTCTGAACATGGGGTATTGTTTTGCTGGTTTAAGATTGATTTTAACTGCTCCTACTTCATTTTAATAGACCCACATAATATGGACTTCTGGTCCATAAAATATTTGGCACCTTCTCTAAGTTTTCATGGAAAAATGACGGTTTCTTTTTTTACCAGCACCATTCTATGCAGTATTTATCTATTCTATACTTTAATCCAATAAATTAGATTTATGAAAAATACGAATTTATCGTCTGAGTACCCATCCCTAAACAGCTCCTCATCTGTCAAATCTGTCAACCTGTATCCTTCAAAGAAGGCTATCACTGTCCATCCTATTCCCACATCATCTGTCCCATAAATAACCATCCTTTCCTCTCTGACCACTGCAGCTTCTAACTCCAAGACAAGAATATGCCTCTCTTCATCATTCATGGGGATTTCTGGTCTAAACAAAAACTCATCAGGTATTCTTAATAGTTGACCTATCAACCTGGGTAAACATGATAGTAGAACACTCACTCCATACAAAAATACTTCTGAATCTAAAGGAACTCATTGTAATGCTGCCCGGCCTTTACAAACTGATATAAACTCTCTCATATTCAAATAATGTTTCCGTAGAGTAGAACACACTATTCCTTCATCAGTAAAAGATATTGGGCCTCATTACACAGCAAGAGGTAACCATGCCGCTATTAGCGGCATGACAACCCCCTTACCGCATTCTGGGTCCGGGTAGGCGGTATGGGGACTTACCGGGTCATTCCGACCCTGGAGGACCCGGTAAGTTCCCATGCCAAATACCATTCCCCATTCCCATTTGAGTCCCTATAGAGCTCAATGGGAATGGGGAAAGAGCTAATAACGGTACCGCAATTTGCAGTACCGTTATTAGCTCTGAAGTCCCTCAGCAGGTCCCGTCCTTCACGCCTGGTCAGACCAGGCGTGAAGGACGGGACCCGCTGAGGGACCTGGTAGTAGGGCGCTAAGGGATTACCGGCACCAGTGACCTTACCGGTGCCGGAAATCCCTTAGCGCCTACCGTGTAATGAGGCCCATTGTCATGTTACCATTTCATCATTCAGTGCAGCCCTAATATGTTAACTGGCGTCTGCATAGTATATAGTAATGGCATTGACATATCGGCCCTCATTAGGACTCCAGCGGAAAACCATGGTGCTATTAGCGGAGTCCGCCATGGTGGAATGGGGAATTACCACCCCATTCCAAGGTTGACAGGGCGGTAATTCCCCATGCCACCATGGCCCTTCCCCATTCCCATTTTTGGCCCATAGGGCATAATGGGAATGGGGAAGGTGGTAAGTACGGTACCGCAAATTGCGGTACCGTACTTACCTCGCAAGTCCCTTTGCGGGCCCCTACTTTAACGGCTGGTCTCAACCAGCGGTTAAGGTCGGGTCCCGCAAAGGGACCTCGTAGTAAGGCGCTAAGTGTTTAACGGCGCTGCAGCCTTTTACAGCGCTGTTAAACACTTAGTGCCGGGGTCGTAATGAGGCCCATTGTGTTCTCCTATAGAGATCGGTAATTCATCTGTGGAAGGAACTAAGCTCATCGCCCCAGAGAATCCCTGTGTATTCATGGCAATACTTGACAATGTATATTTTCCTTCAAGGATGCAGGAAGGATTTGCTCCAATGTCTACAAGAAATTAAAATGTCTTGGCTCCGATCGTCGCCTTGACCCAATGGTTCCTCTTGGGGGTTTGCTGTCACAGATAGTACTGAACACATCATGTCACTCTGTGGGCTGTCCTATTGTGGATATGAATTCATTCCTGTACCTGTGAAAGGATTTCCACCGGTATCCAGTGATTTTAGTGAATGTAAATACAGAATGAATTTTTAACAAATAATAAATACTGACAAAATACCAAATATTTTATTAGAAATATGTATGTGGGGGTGGGCTAAGGTGCAAAATTTGGTGGGGAGGTGTTTGAGGTGGGATTTTAAACAAGTGGAAACTGGGAGTTATTGGGGCCCAAATAAAGAAAAAAATTGTATTTTCTTTGTTATTTAGGTTTTGCTAAAAATGCATTCTTTATTTTTGTATTTGTTAAAATCACATAGATCCATTTCCCCCTTCCACAGTGACACTCCTTAATTTGGGTGCGGGTGCTTGCTGAACTACTCTATTCATATTCCATTGTGGTATCATGGCCTGTTTTGTCTGTGCATGCTGAGTTTACCTGTTGTGTTTGCATGGGTACTTGCTGAGGTTGCCCATGTGGTGATTTCATTTGCAATGGCGCTTGCAGTGTCTGCTGTAATTGTGGCACACTTGTATGAGTCTGCATGTGATCTTGGGCATAATATTCCTGTGGTTCTGTATTGTATTTCAGAACATAACCCATCCCTCCTCTTGAAGTTTGCAAATTTTGCTGCATGCCTCCTCTGCTTCTACATGTTCTGGCTATGTGTCCAATTCTCCCTCGGCTCCACTATTGTTGTGGTTGTCCCCAATTAAATCCTCCTCCTCCCTGAGGGTTCTCAATTCTACCTCGTGGTCCTCCTCTAGTCCCAATCCGTCTTCCTCTTGGCCAAGAATTGTACCCACCCTGATCCGTGGGTTACACTACATTATTTTGCTGTTCTGGTCGCATCTCCTGTATCACCACACCCTCAATCAGCAGTGATGCACGATCATCAACTTTATTTCTGGCCATGGTTTTGCTTCCATTCCCACTGGTTTCTTCATTTGCCATTGTACTGGATCGGGCAGTCCCTGACACAAAATGTGGTAAAATAATGCCAACATTTTATCCCACGGTTCTCTCATTTCAAGGTCCCATCTCTCTTGAATGTCTTTAATAGAGGCAACATGGTCTTCATCGTCTCCCAATTTCCTAGTCATAATCAATATCTGATGTATCAGGATATCATACTCTGAGCACCCGCCATACATCTGCTCTGCAATTATTAAATGGTGCTCCATCAAGTGCTGTGTTCTATGCAGTCACACCTGAATAGCCTGCTCACTTCTAAATGTTGGCAGCCCTCTCCCCTTGAATGGCTGCTTACAGGCCTTTTACGTCACCTATGGCTAACATCATTTTTTATATTGTTCTTCTAACTCATAAATCCATTTTCCCACACCGGAAGTAAAACTCAGTAATTTACATTTTAAATTCTATTAATCCATTTGTTGCCATGGAATATATTGTGGTCGTCCTCTCCTTTTCTCTAATAATTCAAACTGTGAAAATCCTGCTCCATAATCATACCTGCCTACACTTCTTGTTTTCCAGGTGGGGCTAGTTTCGCCCGTTTTTCCCCCTCCTGGCAGTGCCCTTAATCTGCTTGCATAAGGCGAGCATACATCTCCTGTACTGCACGAACATGCATGTGGTCGCTCAGTGTACAGTGTCGATTCTGGTGTTCTTTTTTGGGGTCCCCTAGATCTGACCATTTTACCCCTTTCTCTACAATTGATTCTTTTGAAAATCTGCATGTTCTCTCCCTTTGCGCTCTTTCTTTTTCTTCCCTTTCTTCGTCTAACATAATTATTCCCCAGCTTGTTTGGCTATTACCTTTTTCCACATCATCAAGGTCTAACCTGCCTAAAGACAATGTTCTGTGCTTGTCTGTTATGATGTCATCTGACCTACCTCCCGTTTCCCTCGAAAGAGATCCTTCGACATTCTCTTGTGTTTAATATCCTTCTTTTTCCCTCATTTGCCTGTGTACATCTCCAATTCTTTTCCCTACATTTTCTACTTCATGCTTGTCAGATTATGTTGGCATTCTTGGTATCCCTTGCAGCTCCCTGCAGGGCTATTGTGACCCTCTCTCTTCCTCAAGTCGTTATTGTGCTTCAATCAGCACTATGCTTCTATGATATAGATACTCTATTTCGTCATATTTTAATCCCCTATTTCTGTTAATTTCTTATTCCCTTCTCTTCATCTCGCTCAATTAATCTTCCTCTTGCCTTCTTTGCAAAGTACATACTTTCATTCTATGTGCTTCTACCTCCTCCTGCTTCTTCTCTTTTAATATTTCCTTTCCTTTTCTTTTCTTGTCTCATACCTTCTTTGCTCTTCCCTTTGCTTGCTTTCTTGTCCCTTCTCTTCTTTATATGCTCTTCTTCCTTTTCCTTCCCTTCTCTTTCTCAAACCCCATCAATGCCCTTATCATCCAGTTTATGTAATAGTTGTCCTCCCATCCATTCATATGTACTATTGTTATTCCCTTAGCTTTGTCATTTATTTATTTCTGTTTCCTTGTGTCTTCCTCTGTCTCCATCTGTCTATCTTGCCTATAATTTCTCACAGCACACTGTTTATTTTAATCGCATATCATTATATATTTTTGTTTTGCTCCGCATTGTCCTTACTGTTATAAGCGGGGGGCTCGTATGCTGGATTAACATACCCTGTTGCTGCTTTCAATTTTTTTTAGGGATAAAATCCCTTCTCCTCTTTATCTATGCTCTTATTTTCACGAGGGTAAAGGAAAGCTGAAGGCGTTACATCCTCCCTTTTATGCTGATTAAGCATCCATTCCTTCTCGGCTGGGTCTTCTTTCTGTAGAGGAGGGTCCCATCACCCTCTCTCCTGGGCATTGGCATCTCTGGGTAAGGGAGACACTCAGAAGCAAATCAGGAAACTGGAGCAGAATTTTCATTGACAGCAAGTTCATTTCTTCCAGCAGGCACACCATACAGTTTACAGGACATCTCTGGGGCTCTGCTATAATTCTGAGCATTTTCCTGTTTTATATACACTTCTTGGTTGGCTCGGTTCCCTACTTACGATGCAGAACAGTCTGATTGGTTCAGGCACTTCAATACAAGCCCCTTCCTCCTCTAGGCTTGGCTGACTGGGCTGCAATTCACAAAAGTTCACATGTCATACCTACATCTGTAACTGCATGTGAATGGCCCGTGTGTTGGCAGGCTGTATTAACTTGCTCATCATTGCTGGAACTTTGCTTATTTCTTGGTTTCTACTCCAGAGAATCATCAAAGATGGACAGTTTTTATAGCAAACACACTTGTGACATCCAAAGTTCATTGGGGTTTGTCAACCCGCAACTCGGTCACCTCATCACCCTGAAGAGCACACGGGCTTGGTGCCCTGAAGTTACATGCATCCTCTCTCTCTCTCTCTCTCTCTCTCTCTCTCTCTCTCTCTCTCTCTCTCTCTCTCTCTCTCTCTCTCTCTCTCTCTCTCTCTCTCTCTCTCTCTCTCTCTCTCTCTCTCTCTCTCTCTCTCTCTCTCTCTCTCTCTCTCTCTCCTCTCTCTCTCTCTCTCTCTCTCTCTCTCTCTCTCTCTCTCTCTCTCTCTCTCTCTCTCTCTCTCTCTCTCTCTCTCTCTCTCTCTCTCTCTCTCTCTCTCTCCCTCCCTATCTCTCTCTCGCTCTCCATCTATCTCATTCTCTCTCTCTCTCTCTCTCTCTCTCTCTCTCTCTCTGTCACACTGCCATTGCAAATCTAACATGCTTAACATCTCTTTTGCATCACCACCTGCTCACTTGCTGGATTGATCAGTTGGCAAAGGAGATTTTGGACTCAACGCTGAAGTGGGACGTTGAAGGTACCAATGGTGTTTTGGTACAGGAGCACTTTAGAAGTCTGATGAATGACCGAGGGGGTGCTGTAATGGTAGATGCTGACATATCCTGGCAATACAGTGAACACAGAACACATTACATTATTGACTGATCAGAAAGGAATACACTTGTCCACAACAGCGAGGCAACAGGCTCAGAACCTCAGCTGCACACTATACATTATCATTAGGTGTGTTATGTTTTGTAAACAAATGGACACTGACTTCTTTGCATCAGGCAGCTATGTTGCCCCCACCCAAGGTGGGTGCCCCAAAAGGACCTTGCTGGTGCTGACGGTTACACGCATGATTGCATTTTCCTGTTCAATGTGTCACACTGTATCTTTTCTTTCTTCTAGAGTCTCCCACATTCCCCGCGGACACTGACATGCAATGAAAGTGTCACCATATTGCCAAAAAACTCTGGAGTGCAGTGTGTCAGATCACCTCCTTGTGGATACTGCTAAAGGTACAATAAGGAGCTGTTATGTACATCATACCAGTTTATCTGCTGCCATAAAGAGTGGTGAAAGTGGGTAATGGATAAGGTATGTGATGTTCCAGGAAGGTAAAAGGTGGAGTAAAGAGAGAATTGTGAGAATGGCTAGTGCTGTACATGCAGTGCCACAAAGTGATAAGGAGCATCTTGATTTGAGGTACTTCATGGTGAGCTTGAAACTATGCTGAAAGCAAAGGAAATTGCAGAAATAGTGTGCACTCATTGCAGAGGAAGACATACTACGTACGGAGAGGTTAAGTGCATTGACACAACTGGTAATGGGTGAAGGGTTTGCGATCTTGAGAAAAGGGGATTTAGTTGCAACCGGCTGAATGTTAACTCAGACTGGGCCATACAATGTACAGTATGCCTACTGCATTTCTCTGAAATGTCTTGGTGTACTGTACATTCCACTAACACCTTCCTTGTCCTTGATTTCTTTCAGAACCTGCAATGGACAGAATCACCGCCTTCGCTGCTTCAGCGTTGACGCAGTTCAGGAGGATATTTTGAATTTAGAGACGTCAAGCTTGCACCATAAAATGACTGTCTAGATACGATGGGGGAGCGCACGGGAAGATGCCAACACCCTACAGTTATATGTAATCGACCAGCTTCAAGGAGGTTTGTTGACTGTACCCCTAACACCAACTTTGAGACCCACTTCTCGGCAGACTGCAGCTCTCTTTTGCCCACCATTGCACCCCCACACCGATCTCCAAATCAGCTTCACCTTCCGCCATGCTATCTTGGCCTCAACCTCTGTCTCATGTTGCTCTTGAAAGTCCCCCTTCCCCACCGTCTCTGATGTATGACTCAACAGAAGAAGAATGTTGGCGGTCCAATGTTGCCTGACTTTCGACTGTAAAGCATTTAGGACAGAATGAGCAAGCAAATATTGATCAGAGCAACTAGTGCCAAGACGATATGGTGTGGATACTGTTGAATATATGGTGATCATTGAGCAGCATCAGCAGTGCTACAAATGTGATCACTTTGATGGCACTCATGGTAAGTGCGGCTTGCCCTTGTTCTGAGGACAACTTTGTTTGCCTTTGTACAGGCAAGATTTCAAGGTCATCACTAGAAGCTTTGTAAGAATTGAATCAACACATTCCTGCATATGGAAAGGTTAGCTCCCTGTCCCTCACTCTGTGTTATTGCACTTCTCAGGCCTTACTTGACTCTCTTTAGTATGCATCCCCATATAAATATGTATTCAGGATATGTTGATGATGTTTTTTCTGATCCCATTCAAAGCACTTGGTATCAGAATAATACTGATTTATTGTATCTGCATTGCACATTATGCACTGCATCAAGAGCACAAAGCTCCCTGTGGGTTCATGTCTAGCAGTGATTGCGTTGCCCAGTATGCACTGCATCAAGAGCACACAACTCAATCTGGGTGCATGTCTAGCAGTGATTGTATTGCCCAGTATGCACTGCATCAAGAGCACACAACTCAATCTGGGTGCATGTCTAGCAGTGATTGCGTTGCCCAGTATGCACTGCATCAAGAGCACACAACTCAATCTGGGTGCATGTCTAGCAGTGATTGCGTTGCCCAGTATGCACTGCATCAAGAGCACACAACTCAAGCTGGGTGCATGTCTAGCAGTGATTGCATTGCCCATTATGCACTGCATCAAGAGCACACAACTCAATCTGGGTGCATGACTAGCAGTGATTGCATTGCCCATTATGCACTGCATCAAGAGCACACAACTCAATCTGGGTGCATGACTAGCAGTGATTGCATTGCCCATTATGCACTGCATCAAGAAAGAGCACATAACTCAATCTGGGTGCATGACTAGCAGTGATTGCATTGCCCATTATGCACTGCATCAAGAGCACACAACTCAATCTGGGTGCATGACTAGCAGTGATTGCATTGCCCATTATGCACTGCATCAAGAGCACACAACTCGCTGCGGGTGCATTTCTGACAGGGATTACATGACAGGTATTCTCAGTGTGAAGAGCACACAGCTCATTGTGGGTGCATCTCTAAGAGCAATTACTCTTCCTAGCATGCACTGTGTTAAGAGCACTATTCTCACTGGGGGGGATGGGGGGCTTATCTGTCAGAGACTACACGTGGCCATGTAAATAATAATAGAAAACGCAAGTCTCACTTCAATTGACATTTACTTAAAACCTACTGAAGGATACACACAATGGGCAATATCTGTGTTCCAATCAGAATCCTAGAAGCAACAGCCCCACGATAAGCACACTACACGTTGACTCATGAGCGGTGGCATGCATTATGTTTTCATGGAAAGAAGCCAAGCTGTCTCTAACCATACCAAAGTCATTGCTCCTTATTAATTCATAGTCCAGCCCAGAGTCTCTCCACAGTTCCTTCCCAAAGTATGCTATTTAGTGACATTAGTTTTGAAAACTCTGCTCTTTATGCATCACTTTTATGATAGGTTATTTATAACACACTTAATACCCAGAGGTTTCTAAGCGCGTACACGGGGTTCAAACCTGTGGTGCTCTGTTTCATCTTGCTTCCAAGGTGAGCATGTTGCCCCTGAGCTATCCTCCCGACATTTTGTGCATGATTTAAATGCTTTCCCACTGCTGTGATTACTAGTCTCACTTTGGGTTGGCACTACTTCTAGTGGCGAGGGTGCAACCCCTATTCACTGTACAAACCCAAATGAATGAAATCAGACACATGATGTACGAAGCGGAGTACCTTGGACCAGGCGATGGAATGAACCAATGGCATATAATGTGACCCCGGGTGAATAGCATGGCATCTGTTGCAGGCATATTAACCCGTTGATCTGTGTGATTTCTTCAAATTTATTTAATCGAGGGAGAATTTGTCGAATTTTTTTCTTTTTATTAAGGACTTTTTACCACAAATGTATGCAGGTGGAGACCCCCTGGGTCCCCCCAATCCCCCCACCTTTATTATTCCCCTAACTCATTTGTGGTGAAATGCAGCAATAAGAGTTCGACCAATTCGCTCTCTATGAAATCTACTGTGGCCCAACCTCCTGTTACCTAACCTGCAAGTAGAATCAAGATCATTCTTTCCTTCTTTGATTTCCCCAAACCCAGACTCCGCAATATGAATCCCACACATCCTGCTGTCTTTCTTTCACTCAGAAGCAACTGCATGTCTTGCAAGAGTGCATAACAAGCTACCGAATGCAATGCGTGTTTAAACATAAAACTTAACTACATCACTGATCCATCACTCCGTTTTTCTCTCTTTAAACGTAGGCAGTTTGGCTCAAGGCTATTCCTCCACATGCCCACTTAAACACAATGGGCCTCATTACGCGGTAGGAGGTAGCCATGGTGCTATTAGCACCATGGCTACCCTCTTACCGAATACCGGGTCCGGGTTCTCAGAATGCGTACTTACAGGGTCATTCTGACCTATGCAGACCTGGTAAGTCCCCATTCTGAGAACCATTCCCCATTCCCATATCAGCCCCCATAGGGCTCAATGGGAATGGGGAAGTAGCTAATAACGGTACCGCAATTTGCGGTACCGTTATTAGCTCTGAAGCCCCTTAGCGGGTCCCGTCCTTAACACCTGGTCAGACGAGGCGTTAAGGAAGGGACCCGCTAAGGGACCTCGGAATATGGAGGTAAGGGATTTCCGGCACCGGCACCCTTATCGGTGCGCTAATCCCTTACCTCCTACCTCGTAATGAGGCCCAATGGGCCAAATTTACAAAATGCTTTTCGATGGGATTGTGCGCTTGAAAATCAGGCCTGATTAGTTTGCCCAAGACATCTGGCATTCTTGGCAATGGCATGGCAGGTTTATTTGTACTTTATTCTAAAGCCCAATAGCTGCCTTTAAGATTATGTTAATGTTAGGAAGCGTGAGCCTCAGCGATAGATTGACCAACCAGCGGGTGGGAAGAGAAATGCAGTTGTCCTTTTCTGAAAGGAAAAAAAGGCCCCTTCGCAACCGGACCTAAAAAGCTTGAACACATGCTTCCCTCTGGGAACAGCCTTCGCTTGATCCTGTTTCTTAAACAAGATTTCTAGCCAGTGGGCAGCACACCACCGAGAGCCGAGGTATCCGCCCAACAACACTATATTTAAAAAAAAAAAAAAAGTATTTCAATTCTATAGAGCACTTCTCACCCAAGGCCTCAAAGCACTATATTGAAAGCAAGACAAAACAAACACAAAGAATAATAAATGGCAATTGGTCAATCCCTTTATTAAAATGAAAGGTCCTGAGATCCCCTTTGACCTGTAGACACATGGAAGCTTGTGCAATGCACCAGGGAGCTCATTCCATGCTTTGGGTGCCCAAATGTCAACACTTGTATCACCAAATATTGTGAGTTTGAAGCTTAATTGAGTGAGAGAGATGCCCTCATTAGAGAAAATAACTCTCAAGGCAGTGTTAGTATGTATCCAATCCTTCAAATTTGTGTGGGTTAGAGATAAAACGTTATAATGTATATATACTATGTTGTACTGGAAGCCAATGAAAGAACCCCCGTAGGAAGGTGACATGTTCTCTTCACTTTAATCCATGAATCGCTCTCACTGCGCCATTTTGTAAAATCTGTAGCTTCCTTATATTGCTTTTGGATGTAGCTGTGTGTCGACTACTACAATAATCCAGGCGAGAGTTGATCAAGGTTGTGGCTAAAACAGGCCTATTTTCCATAGTTAAATAAGGGTTGATTTGACTTAGCAGTCTGTTTATATATGTGCAAGATGATCTGACAGAGTCTACATGTTTAGCCAGGGTAATGCGCGCATCAAAGTAAACCCCACTGGGTTTTAACATACAGGCTGCCTGGATGTTGCACCCTGCAATAATAAAACTAGGTGGGCGTTTTTTTCAGCCTAGGACTGGAGTCCACAATTTGAATCTCCGTCTTTCCATCCTTCAAGGCAAGCGAGGTGTTAGCCATCCAATGCTGCACGGTCACGTAGATCTCAAGTATAGCTTTAGACTCATCAGCATGTATTCCAGATAATTTATTTTTGTATTTTTGTATTTTGTTGAATTTATATAGCCCTTTACTCCAAAGTGCTTTACATAAGAACAAGTAAGCATGCAGCAAGCATAAGATGACAATTGAACCACAACCTGAAAACAGCATAAAGAACAACTTACAGTATTGTAGAGGTGAGGAGGGTGTGGGAGAGGGGAGGTGAGCAAGGGAGTGGTAGGTGTTAGAGGAGATAAGGACGTGGGAAAGAGCAGGAATGTGAGGGAAGAAGATCGGAGAAGGTGAGAGACGAATCAAGCGGGGGAAGAGAGGAAGGGGATCGGAGGGGTGGAGAGGGTGAGGAAGAGGAGGAGTAGGAGGTAAGGGTAAAGGGGATGGGAGGAGGTAGGGAAGGTGGGTGAAGGATTATTATTAAGAAGGATTTGTGAATTAAGAAGGATTTGTGAATCATCAGCGTAGTTGGTATCTCCTGCACTGATATATTCATTTATTTATTTTTCCATTTATAAAGTGTACAAAATCCCTGGGCAATTAAGGGGCTGTTTCAAACCAGTTACACGCAAGGGAATGTCAAGAAGGGGTCCATATGATAGAAGGGTCCCGGTGGACTTAATAAAAAAGCCACATTTTTAAGGCTTTTTGGAAGGCCCAGTACGATAGCTCCACTCTCAGGACAGGCAAAAGAGAGTTCCATTGGCTTGCTGCCACAGTAGGGAAACTTGTACCCTCGCCTTTGACTTGTTTGAAGTGCGGTTGGCTGATCCGATGTGCATAAGCCTATCTCGCTGGCCTGGATGACTGGACTCTCGTGGATTTCTGTGACAGGTAAGGGGGAGCTGAGTTGGAGAGGCCTCTATGAGTAGTTGATAACATTTTTAAGATAATCCGTTCAGGGATCGGCAGCCAGTGAGCATTTCTTCTTGCCACTGACATGTACTCTAGTTTTGGAATATTAAGGGTGGCTCAGATGCAATTGTTCTGGATCACCTGCAATTTGCGGATGTTGTGCGAGGAGGTGCCGGCAAAGACAGTGTTACAATCATCTAGCCTCAATCTGATGATAGCTCTGGCAATGGTGAGACAGCTTTTTGGGGATGTATAAGGTCTAGATGCATTCACCAACTTAGTAGTATAGGATGTAGAGGATGCAATGGCATTCATCTGGTGTGTCAGGGAGAGAGTAGCATCAGGGTCTTCACTGAGGAAGAGAATGGGATCTGAAGGTCGTTAATTTCGATGGTTGAGTATAGTGGGTTTAATTTCTTGAATACAGCTCGTGGCCTGGTCATCTAGATCTGTCTTCTCATCGTTCAGACAGAGGCCGTTCATAGCCATTCAGGCTTGGATGGACATGTTAATTGTGTTTGAGGTGTGCAAGTCTTCAGGAAAGTTGCTGCAGAGGGGTATGAGTATTTGGGTATCATCGTCATAGTTTGTGTAAGAGATGCCGATGGAGTCCAATATGTCAAAAAGAGTTTTGGTGAATGTATTGTAAAGGGTGGGGAAAACACAGGAAGCTCAAGGCACCATGTACAAGATGGGTGCTGGAGGGGACACAGGGCAAATCAACAAACACTCTCATTGATCTGTCCACCTGGAAGGACGCTACCCAAGTCATGGCTTCAGGAGAATAGTTGCAGCGGCGTTCAGGTGATGACATAGGATTTTGTGTTAGACCAAGTCAAATGCAGCATAGAGGTCCAATAGAAGGAGAAGGGCAGGCTTTCCCTCATCTTTGATTGCATCAAGTTGTTCTTTATGTCTAGCAAGGCCGATTCTGTTCCATTGCCTGGCCGGAATCCTGATTGCTGCATTCCCAGGATGTGATTGTTTTCAAGGTAGCGCTGGATTTGAATGTAGTCCACCTTGCCTAGAATTTTTTTATAGAAAGGGGACTATTGTGAACGGGTGGTAGTTGTTGGGAGCCAAGAGGTCTAGCGTGGATTGTTTGATCAGTGGGAGAATCCAGGCTTTCTTCAGGCATGACTGGACTAAGGCAGAGGAGAAGGAAGCATTGATAAAGCTTGTAATAAAGAGGATCAAAGCTTCGGCACAGTCCTTAATGAAAGAGATAGCGCAGATGTCGCCTTTACACCTGGATCTGATGACTGCAACTTCAGTTTCTGATTCATTGCAGAAGTGAAATGCAGGGGGGTCCTGGAGGGTAGGGATTATTGGCATGTTGGCGCGATGCTGGTAGTGATGAGCTTTTGAGTAGCGATTGTTTGGTGTGAATTTTCGTGTGTAAGTAGTCCATTTTGTTGAGCATGGCATTTTGAATGTTTGTACACCATGCTTCATCTTTGGTGATAGTAGGTGATGGGGGGGGGTATGGCTTCCAGTTTCCTGAGTATAGAGAATAGCTCTTTGGTGTTGGCCTTGGCATTGGTGATTCTGTTATTGAAGCATGTCAATTTCACCTCACCAGGATGATACCTTATGTGTATTGCCTGGAGACCGATCTACACAGCATCTTGTGAGTGTCTGAGGGGGACTTTTTCCAGTTTGATTTTGCCTGGTTTTCTTTGGCTCTAAGCTCTTGGAGGTCATTGGTGAACCAGGAGTTGATGTGACCAGCAGGCTTAGGCTTGCAGGGTGCGAGCGGTGCAGCTTTGTCTACCGCTTTTGTTAAAGTCTTCAAGTAGAGGTCAGCAGGTGCACTAGGGTCCTTCAAGGGGAGGAGGAGTGGTTCAGGTTGGTGTGCCTTCAGCAAGGGGGCCATGTTGTCTTTAGTGAGTTTACGGGAGCTGCAAGCTCAGTTGGGTGGCAAGGGGAGATAGGTGTGCATGGTAGGCAGTAAAGGTGGGATCATCAAGGTCACAATGTGTTGGTCAGACCATGGGCAGAGTGTGTTAGCACTGATAGCTACCTGGCAGTTTAGGACAGCTATCCAGTCTAGGGTGTGGGTTTTCAAGTGGGTAGGTGCGCTGGTTGAAGTAGCATTATGGTCAGAGGGGTCATTGAAGCCCATGTTAAAGTCCCCTAAGAGGACAGCTCTTGTGGTAGGTTTCATATTGGAACTAATGGTATGTAGGAGGCCTTCTTCAAAGGTTAAAGGTGGGCCAGGTGTATGATGTTATGGATAACCTCTGGAGATGGTCAAAAAGGGGCCTCAAATAAATGTTGATGTGAGTTGCAGACAGGCAAGATCCCTGAGGGATGCCACGCTCCAACATGATGGGGCAAGCCTGTGACCCTGCCACCACCTGGGACCCAAAAAAAGATCTGAGCCAGGCCTATACATTTTTTAATCAATTTGCTACCTTCCTCAATCTCTCAACCAGATGAAAATGGTCCACAGGATCGAAGGACGCTGACAAGTATAGAAGTTGTAGGAGTACAGTATGCCCATCGTCAGTGGTTTTAGTGATGTTTGCTTTGAGATCAAGTGAAGCTAACTCAGTGTCATGGCGGGCTGTGAAACCTGATTGCCGATAACCAGGAAATTGTATGTAATATATTCCTGCAATTGTATGCAGGCAACTCTCTCTAGAACAGAAGACTTCAAACTGTGTGGCGGGACCCCTGAGGCGGGCGCAGCTGCATTCCAGGAGGGGCACGAGAACCCAGCCTGAAATTTAAAAAATTAAAATTAAAAAAATGTAAAACATTTTTTTACATCGAGGAAATTTGCAGGGGCGGCTCACAGGGTCGGACTGGGGCATAACACTGTTTCGGGCACTAGTGACAAAGTGGCTCACAGTTGCTGGCAATTCATTCCTTTAGTGACAGACTGTTTGAATAGTACCCAATGGGGTGTTTTTCGCTACAATGTAAGCACATTGTGATATTTAAAGAATATTTATTCAGCAACAACGGTCAAAACTACTAGCTGCATAGTGAAGTAACTCATCAAACTGGCAAACATTGGCCAAAAAGGAGGCCCATTCTGAGCAAAAAAATGGCCCACACTAGCATTTTCCATTTTTGGTTTGGGCATTGCAGTTCAGTTCCCCAGCCTCACATGCTCACTGAGCCATGCAAGGTTGGGGGCGTTTTGCTTCGCCAGCCTTGCGTAGCTCATTGGAAAGGCTGGCTGGGGAACTGCATGTCTGAATCTGCAAGGGGGAGCTCCTGCGCCTCCTTGCACATACAGACAGAGCAGCATGTAGTGGGGCGTTTCAGTACCCACGCATTTCAGCACCCATGCGCAGGCCCCTGTGCATGTGCAACCACTGCACACACACACGTGCAGGAACCAGGAAGCTCTGGCTTCCTGATTCCTGTTCATGGATGCATGTATGCGTGTGTTATGCGTGAGTGTATGGTGATGGGTGCTTGTGCTTGTGTGAATGATAGAGTTATTGCTGTGTGTGTGTGTGTAAAATCAGCTCTCCTTCAGAGCCGCTGTGCAGCCCAGGGTACAGGGATGGTATTTCTTTACTGGACATCTATCATAGATGTCCAGTAAAAAATGACATGCCTGCCTCCTGGTCCCCCCAGCGCCAATTACAAACTTTTGGCCTTTTTATCCAATTTATTTTAAAGTATGCTTTGAAATGCAACAGGTTAACCCATTATTTTAAAAAATATTCCAGGGGGAAATATTTATGCCCCTCCACTTAAAAAATTCACCAGCCGCCACTGGTCCAGGGACTGTGGTGGGAGCAGGACGGGCAGGAGCCATGGGACAGTAGTGGGAGCAGAGTAGTGTCTTTGGTGTGGGTGGGGAGAGACCAGAGACTGGGTAAGAGTGTGAGGAAGGAGCCCAGAGACTGATGGGAGCAGGTGGGGAGCCCAGGCTTTATACTGGGAGTAGAGTGTGGTGATGGTGCACTATAGTTCATAGCTATTTGGACTTACTGTCCATGTTGCATTTTGGGAGGGGGGCAGCTTGCCCAGATTTTGCTCAGGGAGGCAGTCCTAAAAAATGTGAAGACCACTGCTCTAGAATCCTCATAAGGAATTACACACTAACAATGGGCCAATAATTAGTGGCCACCCACGCATCAAATTGCTCCTTTTTGAGCAGAGGAGTGATCCATGCTTCTCTGAGTGACTCTGGCACATATTCCTCCTGAAAAGATGCGTTGACCATCTGCGTGATGGAAGGGAGTAGACGATGAAGGCAGTCTTACATGTGTGTGCCAGGCAAAGGTCGCCAATACAAGACGTGGGTTTCAGGTCAATAATAACAGTGCATATCTCCTCTACTGAAACCTGGCGAAAGGAGAAGCGTGGTATGCTTACTGCAGGCCTTACATTAGCAAAAACCTCCGGAGATTCTGCACTAGCCACACTAAGCAAAGTTCTACGTGAATCTTTTACTTGTTTGTGCTTTGCGACTTAATTCACACATTTGTGTTCAATTGCTTGACACCATGTGTTAGAGGGGGCCTACCTTTTGAAACATTCGTGCCTTCAAACTCTTTGAGAATAGCAAAATGTTCCTTGGAGCTTGATTTAGCATCTTGAATTCTTTGATTACATATGTGCTGCTTTTCAGTGAAAATAGCTTGCTTGTAAGCACTTACTGAGGATGTATGAACTTGTAGGGATTCTTCGCAAGGGTCCCTCCTCCGTGCTCTTTCCTCCTGCCTCTTTCTTTGCCTGCGTTCGATTGTGCTGTAATGGATCCATACATTTTTACAGGTTTCGGATTTCATGTTTTTGAATGGCTGCAAGTACATTCATTGCATCACACAGTGTTTGTTGGATGTGTTTGGTGGTACTGGGAACTGGTGGATATTTTCGAAAGTACAGGAGGTACTAAAGGAGCCATGCATGAAAGCGCTAGTTTTTGTTACGTTCTGTACCTTCTTCAAAGTGTGCGGATTAGAGTTAACTAGGGCGTGGGCTCCTGGAGAGATTACTTCAAAAGAAACAGGGCCTCATCACGAGTTAGGCGGCATCTCTACTGAAATACCGGCCAACTTTATTTGCATTAGCGCTCACCCGTCCGGCGGTATTACCGTCGGATCATGGGGTGACTGCTAAATGTTACTCCCCATTTCCCATTGGGTCCACACAATGGGGATTTTTCTGTGCAATTACCGCATAGTAATACCGCCAGCGGTAATTGCAGGAAAAATGAGCATTTTCTCAGAGTGTTTACCCCCAGCTCTGAGCTGGGAGTAAAAACACTGGACTCGAGATTGGGCATAGCAGTAAATGTGGCAGTACCCCATTAACGCCACATTTAAGGGCTACCGCTCAACTCGTGATGAGACCCACAGAGTGGTGGTCTGACCAAGGACAGTGGACAATAAAAGGATTGGCAATATCAAGATTATAAAATGCTACCCAATCTCAACAGTTTCTGCCCATATGTGCGGCTGTTTTGATGTGTTGTTGTAGCCCCATGGCTTCCAATGCATCCACTTTTCAACTTACAGTGAAATCAGCTCTGTTATAAACCAATAATTGAAATCCCCTAATACTAAAATGCGGGAATGGGATTTCATATTTTCATTAAGGCTAGATAAGAGTTGCTCCTCAAAATCATGGGTTACAATAGGTCTATACAGTGCATAGATGCTAATAGACGTGGAAGGATTCATATTGAGTTTGGCTAGTAATACTTCACAATTATTTGTTTATTTATTTATTACATTTGTATAGCGCACAGCAGCCCTTGGGCATCGGGGAGCAGTAGTCATGCGTTGAGCAGATATACAATTATCAATAAGCAACGTTTTTGAGAGATGAATCTTTAAAGTGTTAAATACAATGATAGCAACGCCACCTCCTCTAGACAGAGATTGATCAATTCTTAATAAACAATATCCTTCTGGAGTAGCTACAGAGGCTGCATGAGTGATAGCATCACTCAACCAAGTCTCCGCAATGGCCAGAAAATCCATGCTGTGTTCAACCAGCTCGTGTAATAGTTGTTATAATGGCCGCAATATGAAGGAACTACTCCAGGAGCACTGTTGGCGCTATTCACTAAGGTCGCAGGTCTTCAGCTCTCCTCCAAGTCATAGGTGGGAGTTACATTAAGCAACACTGGCTCTGCTTTAAGCTGTGCGTTACTTATCTTGGCATGAGTAATTGGGCAAAGCAGCCTGTGTGAAGGCATGACTTCCATCAGCGGTCATGTTACTTTTACTAGGAGCTAGAACTGAGAGAGCAAATGCTACCAAAATACATACATGTAAAAACAAATACATATATCAATATTAAAATATCTCGCTAGAACGATTTGAGCTTTAGTTTGTGAGAGAGAAACACAAGAGGGACCTTTTACCGCAGCAATAATAGAGTCGGTGAGCATCTTAAATAAGGAGGAAATAGCGGACGGCAACGCCCGGATACAAAATAATAGAAAGGCACGAGCAAATAATGATAACATATAAAAGTGTAAACAAAGATACCTGTACTCCTGGCACTTCCAGACGCAACCAGCGCCAATGGCCATTTTCAACTGCTTCCTGGAGCCGGGGATATTGGGTAATGTAGTTCCCAAGGCCCAATAGTTTAAATAGTCTGTTTAAAGTGTGCAGTAAATGAAGACAATAAGATGAAAATGCAGTGAGCTAAGCTCTACTAGCTAACGTGTGGCAGGTCAGGCTAAATCATTTGAGCAGGATAGTGTCAAGCAATATAAAAGTGTACTTTAACACGACAGAATGGCAGTTACAATAGCGCTGCTCCTACAATACACACACAGAGAGCAAGCCCTACGTACGGCATCTGCGTACACATTGGCATTGCTGCATCAAGGTTCCACACACCTTGCTCTTCCCGTTGCCCAATGACAAATACTTTACTTAGTTGTTTTTCATTCCTAACCCACACTGATAAGGGGATGTGACTTCCTTGTCAGTAATGCAATGATCCTTGGCCCTGCTGCTTTCTGGTGAAAATACTGGAAATTGGTATGACCAACATGGCCAAGTTCAACTCTCCAAACCGAGGTCTGTGATTGGTGAATGGTTAACTTTTGTTGCTCGCTGAGTTTTACTCCCACGCGTATGGAGTCTAACTCAGTACCAAAGAATCTTAGCATTGTGCCTAACATCACTAATTACCCCTGTGTTAATGGAATTCTCCATTTCCCAGTTACAGCCTCAAAAGTGAGCTATATCCGCTCACATTTCCCTGTGCCCGCACTCCCCATTAAGAAGAAGTCGTG
This sequence comes from Ambystoma mexicanum, assembly GCF_040938575.1. Lineage (NCBI taxonomy): Eukaryota > Metazoa > Chordata > Amphibia > Caudata > Ambystomatidae > Ambystoma > Ambystoma mexicanum. The sequence continues at coordinate 1,417,271,514 of NC_090931.1, read as the reverse complement.
CAGATAATGCATCCTATCTTGTGTTGCGACCTCCTTCTTCAGGACCCACAGTCTGATGTGGTGGAATATCTCAGAGCGGTGCCAGGAATCGACCAAGGCCATGAATTTATCAAAGCCCTATTGTCCTTCGAGTAGGAAATCTAATAGCTTACGCGCCAGTGGGTGTAACCGAAGCGGTGATTCAGCAGCGCTCTACGTCATTGTCGCTCATCCCTCGGGGCGTGGAGACTGTGAAGCGCTTTGTCAATAGCCGCATAATTCACTCTACACCACACTCTGCCAATGGTGTCATTGACCAATCTCTCTTTAGGGAACAAAACATTCTGAATGAATACACTTAAATGCTTCAAGAAAACACTCTCCCCGACAACCACGCCCCCATCAGTAAGAAAAGTTTTACAATTCTTTTAAAGTTAAAGTTTGCTATGTTACAAAAGACCCTGCAAAAGTTTTAAAATGGTGGGGCATGAAATACGTGGGTTGTTAGCTGTAGCAATGATGCTACTGAAACAAATCAACAGCTCATTCGTGATTGCATGTTCATCATGTTGGAAATCGACACAGATATATATTTTTAAAGTTATTAATTAGATTGCAAATTAAAAAAAGAAAATTATAAAGTGGCTATTGAGGCAGGTTGGACTTGATTTCTCCTTTTTTTTAATTCTGACTTTGGAAACAAAGTGATTTTTCGGAAGCAGTAGTGTACTCATGTATAGTTATATTTACGTATAGCAAATCACTACACGTTTTATACATTGATTGGTTAAATAATTATTTTATTAGAATGGCTTGTTTTTAAAAAAAAATAGTTTTAATTGCCTTTTTAATGCAAAACATTTTTTTAATTCAGAATCAACTTGTAGCCTAGTTGACGCATTTCTATAGTTCCAAATACATGATTTTAATTTCCTTGAGAAAAATAATGTATTATTATTAGTAAGATTATTATTAGTAGTAGTAGTCATAATAATAATAAAATAATAATGTGAAAAATAATAATCACAATAATGTTAATTAATGTAACACATCAATGTTGTTAGTCCTTTTCTCAGAATGAATATTTTAGGTGAAATTCGTTTTATTCTTAATTCTGGAGCAAAACAAATATTGTGCTAATTTCTGCCCAATTAATGTAATCAAAACAGCTCAAAGCTAATGATGAGACTATGGGGTATGCCTAACCGTGTCTTCTGATATTATTAGCAAACCTCATTGGGTGAGTATGAAATATTCAAAAGGAGTAGAAGATGCCAGAGGGAACATTTGTCCCCAATTCACAAAGCAATGCATTGCAGTGAAGGATTGTGCTTGGTAAATTGATACTGCATGGCTGAGCCAAACTCCTAATGAATGATAATTTATGATAAGCCAATTAATCGCATTAGTGCTGCTCTAAATCCTCACCCAATTAAAAGGCATTTGATATTTGTGGATTAAAGTATCGACACATTGGGCCTGATTGTCAAAGATATGCACTGGATCCGATCAGAAGATGCCCAGAGAATCTTTCTACCTCATAAGTGATTCTCAGCGCCTCAAACTATGCTGAATCCAGAACGGCCAGGAACATTGCTGCAATGTCTTTCTGAAAATCTCTGTGTTTCTCATTTGCAGGTGAGCCTCACCCAAAAGCTCTGGCCAGCTCTATATTCGCTACAGTGTTAGGATTTGCGAATAGTTCATTAAAAGACCGGAGCAAATCTAAGATGCTCTGGACATCTCCTGCTTTTCTCCAGCGCAAATCCAACTCCATTCTGCTATCGACCTAATGCAATTTACATTCCCCAAGTGGGTCCAGTTTTCCTTGACACAGAAAGCATTACAACAGTTCAGACTGAAACAGTCAGCTGTGATGCGTAAGGAAACATACTATTGTACTGTGACTTGAATGTGCATGCAGGTTTGGAGCCAGGATTCATTCTCAACCGCAGAAATATATATTCTAGAGCCTGGCTGTCGGAAGCTAGTTTAGTCTTCGCATGGTGCAGTATATCCGGGTACCATGCCGGTGAGGGCCAGTACGTGCTCGGATGTGGCAGGTCTGAGACCCGAAGGTGGCATCGGCAGGTGGTAGGTGCATTGCTCATGTCTTGTTGGTGATGAACATGCCATTGTTTAGCCCGATGAGGGGCAGTATGTGCTTGGACGTGACAGGTGTGAGACCCGCTTGTGGCAGTGACAGGTCAAAGGTGCATTGTTCATGTCTTGTTGGTGACGAACGCAGCACTTGGCCACACTCAACAAAACATATGCCCATATCCAAGCCTGGATTGCGGCTAATGGATTCTGTCTCAATGGAGACAAAACAGAGATCCTTCTAGTAAGCCCTCAATAAACTTGACAGCCAATATAAATCTTTGAATATTGAGAACACCGTTATCACAACCTCGGAAGCAGTCAAAACACTGGGAGTTTTCCTGGATTCCACCCTCTCAATGACTCACCAAGTCAGCACCATTTCCTCATCGGTAGCACTCACCAGCAGGATCAGAAATGCAGTCAAACCGTACCTCTCCCCCAACAACTGCCTCACCATAGCTAGAGCCACTATTGAGGCCATGCTGGACTATTGCAACGCTCTTTTTCTAGGTACCTCAACAAAAAAAACTACAAAGCATCCGAAAAAATGCCCTTAGACCGGCATTAAGCATCCCTAATAGGGAACACATCTCCCAGGCCAGACGCGAAGCCCATTGGCTTCCTGGCAAAGAGCGCATACTCTTTAAAGCCTTGACCATCACTCATATGTGCCTTTCCCTCTCTGCCCCTCCTTACTTGGCAGAAAAAAATCACAGAGCCACCTCTATTAGACCCAAGAGAGCCCAACACTCCAACCAGCTACTCTTCCCAACTGTCAATAGAGCCACAGCTGGGGGGTCGAGCTTTCCCTTCCTAGAACCCAAAAGTTGGAATGCTCAGGAATGAGACCTCCCTCCCAGCCTTCCGAAAATCACTCAAAACCAAGCTGTTCAACTAGCCCTACATGCAAAGATTCCCTGGTCCTCCTGTAACCTCAGGACCTGCATCAACCACTCACTTACTGTCTGCGTTAACTGCTCCACTGCTTCGATATTCCACAAACGACTACAACCACTGTAACTAAGTAATACCTGTTATGCTTTTTCTGTTATGCTTTTTCTCCTATTCCATGTAATTGAAACCAAGCAAGCTCACTTTAACAGCACCGCGATGCCCCCTGGGCCGTTGTTTGCTTTATAAATGAAAATAAAAAATTAAAAAATAATTGTTGGTCCAGGTCTACTGCCTGCAGGTTAGTTATGCCGGTTTGGATTAACGGACCTCTGGTCTCCCCATTGGATGGGAATGTATGTGGGTCTACATGGCATGGATGGAAGACACATGTTTAGCCATTGTGTAAGGTGTTTGTTGTTTTCTCCTCCAGGCCGCACATCTGTGTGTCATTTGCAAGAGTGGGAGATGAGTTATTTTGTGTCTTCTTGGTCCTTGCTTCATTGGTGTAAGAATGGGAGATGTTTTATATCCTGTTTCTGTTCCTGAATGTATCTGGTGGTGTCATGGTCTGATGTCACAGAGAGAATGTTCCCTGAATGCTTGGAGTGTTGGTCTGTTGTCATTTGATTGTGTGAGTTCCAGCCCAGGCAGTTAGGACCATGTAGCCTGGGTGATGGGAGCCAGTTGGCTCTACTCAACTTCCTATCCTACTCTGCCCCTAATTTATGATTCCTGAAGACCCCAATAAAGGAACATGTACTTAACCTTACCTGCTGCCTCAAGATGCCTTCTTATAATACATGGATAATCTCGTGCAGACACACACACAAAACACGACACAGAACACCACGTAAACCTCCCAACAAAAGTAATTCAAGTCACTGCATTTATAGGCATGGTTACAACTTCCCTAGTGGTGGTGATTTTGATCTGTATTTTTAGGGTAGTCCATGTTTGTCAATGCACTGCCCCCCCATGCTTTCACTCACTCATCCCCTTCTGCTAAGTCTTCATCTGGTGCAGAAAGAAGTTTCCCAGTCCAGAATCTAACAATCGGTTCCATTTTAGTTTGTGTAGCAGAAACGATTTCCTTTTCCTGTATGATCATGGCCGACGCTAGCACCCAAGAGCACCGGTGTATGTGGAGCTTGGATGTGTGCTAATGCACTGTATCCTCTCTGTTGGCTCTAAGTTTGCTTGTTGCATGTTTTTCCTTGCTGGTAATGGGGAGAATTTAACAGTCTTGTCCTCGATGGCTTGCACTCATGTTCTCTAAGAAGACAGAAACCAGAACAGTGATCAATGAGGTGCACCCCCAGCTTCCAAGTTCCTTACCAGTTTGCAAGTTGTGATACTTATTGCAGGCCAGGTTAGTCCTCATCCAGCAACAAAATGCTCTTCTCATTCAAGAATGAATTAGGCTGGCTGTTGGTGGCACTATGCGGTTGGGCTCAGCACAGTAGACTCCCCCTATCTAGAGCGTTTGCGATGTGTGGAAAAACAGTAATCATCTTGTATGTTACCTCGGGATCTGATCTTTGGCAAGGGGGTGTTTCTTTAGCTGCTTGTCCCAGTTCAACATCCCGCTACGCTATGCGCTCGAAGGTCAGTCCACCCCAGCAAACTCAGTGTGATTCTCAATGTGCTATTGAACATCTCAAGCTGTCGCCAAGGGTCATGTTCCAGTTTTAGTTAGGGCTGCGCTCTGTTCTTCCTGGCATCCATTGATGCATTTCAGTATTGGTGCCCTACATCTAAGATGCTGTGGGACTGTCTTCAGTGGCACCTTCAACAGTGTCCTCCTTCAAGCCACAGCAGAGCTTGTTCGATCATCAGGATATCCTACTGGCAGGATGGCACTTCCTCCTTGTTTAGCACCTAGGATAATTCCCTTTCCAGCTCCATACAATGTGTTCAGGATACACTAGAACCTCAAATTGAGGATGGTAGAGATGGCTTGCATGGCAATAATCTCTGCCATTGTACCCAATGCACCTACAAATGGCAACAGCAGAGATGAACAGTTGATAAAGGGTGCTTTAAGGTGATTCCCTGCTCCTCACTCACTCTCCCCTCTTCGTAATCAGATCTGATGAAAAATGGCAATTAGGGAGTGACCTTGCTCACAGGAACACCGGAAAACCCTCCATGACAAGGTGCTATTTCCAAAAAATTAACTAGGGGCAATTAATATGTTACTGTACTTCCCAGGCACTACACATCGAATAACCATGTAGCTGCACGAGTCCTGAGAAACACAATGAGGCACGGCACACCCCAAGCCTCTCTGTAACAGGCCATTCTCACACCTTGTGGAAGTGTGTTGAAGACAGCCTGTTTAGGGTCTTACGACTCCCAATCCAAGGTTTATATCAAATACAATAATTGGGGTAACATTTCATTTCATATTGTTAACTTTGTCAGAGCAAGTTGGCAGGGTGTGAAACAGGGCTGATCTTATCAGTGCCTCCAGAAGTGCAACTTAATTCTTGACATAAGGCACTATATATGTGTGGGCAGCAGAAGCAATGCATGGTATTTGCAACCTATACTTTTTGGGCTTGTCCACTCCAGCTCTTAGCATGTGAAGGTTTAACAAATATTGCCACCTCATACCACTTAAGTCTCTGGTTGGGTATGTAGCCCTCAGGGAGAAAACACACTCAATCCTTCCCCCAAAGTCATAAATAATTCAACATGCCATGATCTCAAGAAGTGTAGTTCAATATCACAGTATATGCTGTAGTATTCGAGACATTGTTCTTATTTCATACATTTAAACAAATCTCAATTCTCATACAACATACCTTTCCACATTGTTAGGAAATGGTAACCCTTCCATGGCAGTCTTCTCTGACTGTCTATCCCATCAACCATGATGAGACATGGGATCATGTTAACTTATTCTTCCCCTTTCTCTTACGTTTACTAGTGAAGCCTTGGCAAGTGCTAGAGGGCTGCTCATTCCCAACATCTCCTTCATTTCCAATACATCTTCAACAGCCCATTTGCTAATTGACATATTTGATCAGCATGACCTATTTGGCTGTTTACGGTGAAGCATTAATGGCCATGACATGGACCTCCACTATCGAAAGGTCCAGAACACCATTGAATCCCTCAGTGTGATGTAGATGCTAAACATTTGGATCACTGCAGAAGATCTGTGCTGAGGAAATGATGCCTGTGTCATAGAGCAAATGTAACCCTTGTAATCTTACCACACTAACACCACAGATCTCATTAACAAAGAAGCTGGGCTTCTGTACACATAACATGGGGAAGATATTAGGAGCAGTCATGGTTCCTACACTCAACACTTGTCCTTTGGTTGCTTGTGCCATGCCAACAGCTCAAGTGTTTATTACGTGTCTTTATATCCTAGCAGACTTTGGTTGTGGCTTGTCCTTTGGGCAGTTGGAACTTGACAATGCTTGTATGAGACCATTAGCAGAGCATGTGCCTTAAGGTTTACTAAGCTCATTACTTTTGAGATGTTTGAGGGCACTGGATGTAGGACACCCAGCCTCCCTGTTTGGAATGTTCAGGTTTTATTCAACCTCCACATTGGGACTTTATTCTGAGAGGGATGTGCATCAGGGGGCGGTGGTTCCATGACACTCACCTAAGAGGGGAGAGACTGGAAGTCAATGTGAGGGCGTATATGAACAGGAACAACTACATCATGTGATGCCTGATGGATGTAAGATACACACAATGGACTGAGATGGGGATACAACCATACCACCCCCATATCAAATAATCACACAGAAACAATATACAACCTGCAAGGACAAAACATCATATTCAACATAACACATGCATTACATGGCGTCTGTGGTGTTGCACCTGCATAGGGAGAGAAAAACTAGACATCCATGCAAACGTTCACCAATCCATCCTCATGGAAAAGGTACCAGAATCAGCTGTGATATCAGGGACCATGATAGCTTATACACTTTAATCGCAATGAGCAACCGGGTCAAAAAGAGAATGTGGTGCACAGTACACTATAACGGTTCAACAGGAAACGTAATGCATGATGCTACCATAGTGGGTCGATAATTGGGTCAGTTCAAACTTTAATGGGACAATCAGGAACATAATGCCATGTGCAGCTTAGGCCAGGTCAATGCTTAGGTCTGTTTCATGGAAAGGTGGAGCAGTGTCGGGTGCCTTACGAACATCGCATAGGTGAACCCAATACCAAAACGGCTTCACCTTAACAGCAAAGGGTGTCACAAGCAACACTGTGCTGTTTCCAGTGGCAGATATTTCAAATATTAATTTTCTCTCCTGAGAATAGTTTCAGTTCATTGGTCGCTGATGTTACGGCTGCATCACACACCTACCAATAAGGAAATACCTTGCATACTAGAAATGTTGCAGCAGAATTTGCATCTGGGTGTGCACAGCACCAGCCTCAACCTGTTACGCTCACCTGGTCTCTGCGGAGGCGTTGGGGCATGGTTGCAGCCCTCCCAGGGATGAAACTCCTCTTGTCTGTTCCTCCCTCTGGGTCTGTGTGGGGAACTGCGGTGATGAGCAGTGCGGCTCTGGCGTGAATATAAGGGGGGTCGTATGAGTATGCAGCCTGTGGTCACTGATCCCTTCTCCAGACCTCTTCTCCCTGGATGTGGCTTCCCTGGGGTTGCACTACTCTTGAGGATCACCTGCTAAATGATGATGATGAGCACACCGTCCTGCTGCTTCGAGCAGGGGCGCTTGTTGAAGGGAATCAAATTCCTTCACTGGTCCCTTGTCATGGAAGTCCAGGCCAGCTGCGACTTGTCCACTTCTCTTTTAGATAAGTGTTTCCCTTGTTTCCACTTGCCTGCTTGTCTTCCGACTGTTGTAATTGTATTTGTAAAGTTCGTTCTCTGACCTTTGTATGTAATGTCTCTTTTCTCGGCTCTCTCCCCTTGCAGGTGGTGTAGCAGTGCCGGTGGTAGCTGCGGTAGAAGAAGCGGAGCCGGCGGTACGGAGGAGCAGGGCTGAGATCGTCTGACAGCTGGTAAGTAACCTTTAATGGTGCCTTAAGATGAGCGTTGGGTTTTAAATGCGGCGCGACCCTGGGTTGGGTGTTTTCGGGAGTTCTAACCTTGACTTGTCTTCTTTTCTCGTTTCAGGACTTCAGCTTTGTTTAGTTTAGTTTTGTTTTTTCATTTATAATGCGCACCAGACCCAAAGGTATCAGGGCGCAACAGTACAGATAATGCAAATCTTGATTAACAGGTTACATAATTGGCAGAACAGTATAAAAAAGATACCGCATAGTGGAATATTCAGTGTATACAGGTACAATGATTGCAGTTTAGTGCACGATAAAGGAAAAGCAAAGTACATATATACATAAAATATGCAGGTACTAGCAAATATACAGCAATGGTCCCAGAGTATAATCCTGGCTAATGGATACATACGCGTAGGCAATTAGATGTTGTTCGACTTAAGCCAGTTGATGTAGCTTAGTATGAACTTTGGATAGGATTGATCTTCTCTAATGTGGTGTGGTAGGAAGTTCCATAGTTGGGCGGCTTTGACTTGGAAGCTGTTACCACCAACGTTGGATAGCCTAAATCTAGGGATAGGGATGCAGTTGGTATTAATGAGTCTTGAGAGTCTAGTGGAGGTTCTTCTTTGAAATCTGTTTGTGAGGTAACTGGGGGCAGCACTATTCAATGCCTTATGTATCAAGGAGGCTGTTTTTAAATGAATCTTGTTGAGGGTAGAGAGCCAGTTGTTTTGGCGCCTTATCGCTGAGATATGAGATATTTTGGCATGCCAAGAGCCGCTCTTAAGGTATTATTTTGAAGGATTTGGATCTTTAGGGTGATAGATTTGTTGACACCAATGTATAGTGCATTGCAATAGACGAGCCTAGATAGGATCAGGGCTCTTACCAGGGTCATGCAATTGTCATCCGAGAGAAAGGGCTTGCCAGATATAATCAGCTTACATGTGTAGGCTGTGGCAGAGGCCATGGCGTTAACTTCTTTAGCTAGGGAAAGGGTGGAGTCGAGGTAGAAACTGAGTGTTTTTACCTCGTTGGCCACCTTAATAAAATTACCATCAATGATGAAGGATGAGTAATCCTGTCCTAGTTTTTTCAGGTTGGTGTGGGTACCCAAAATGATGAGTTCCATTTTATCATCATTCAGGCATAGACCATGAGTAGCCATGCATGCTGGGATGATGAGATACACCCTATTCACCAAGGCCAAATCCTCTCCATAATTCCCAGAAAGTGGGAGGAGAATCTGGGTATCATCTGCATAGTTAGTGTAGGTGATACCAAGTAGGTCCAGATCATCAAAGAGGGGCTTGGTAAATATGTTGTATAGAGTGGGGGAGAAACAGGACCCTTGGGGGACACCACGCGTGATAGGAATGGGGTCTGCTGCCGCTGAAGGAGCAAAAACCCTGATGGTTCTGTCGCTCAAGAAGGACTCAATCCATATTATAGCCTCTTTCGAAAAAGTTGGCAGCAGAGTCCAGGTGTCTGCATAAGACCTTGTGATCCACCAGGTCGAATGCAGCTGAGAGGTCAAGAAGTAGTACGAGGGCCGTTTTCCCCTTGTCTCTCAGCTCGTCGACCTGTGCCTTCAAGTCGATAATGGCAGTCTCCATTCCGTATTGGGGACTGAAGCCTAATTGATGTGCTCCTAGGAGTTTATGAGATTCCAGAAATTCTTGAATCTGGAGATATGCAACTTTATCAAGGATCTTGAGCAGGAAGGTTACAGTTGTAATGGGGCGATAGTTGGTGGGTATGAGCGGATCTAACGATTGTTATTTTTGGTAGTGGGAGCACCCATGATTGTTTGAGATTGGATGGGATGGGGCCAAATGCAAATGAGGCATTAATCAGTTTGGCTATGAAAGGGGCAAGATCTCTTGCAGCATCTTTTATGAGTTGAGCAGGGCGGAGGTCTCACTGACAGAGGGCTTGAGTGAAAGAATTACTTTCTCAGCCTCAAGGATAGAGAGTTTGGTGAAATTGAATTGGGGGGTCGGGTTCGCCAGTGTTTCCTTCGAGGGTACATTTGGAGCACTATGGGTAGGTGGGCGGTTAAGGGATTGTTTCTTTTGTGATATTTTATTTTGAAGGGTGGTCCCTTTATTAGAGAGGGCCTGTTGTATGTCAGAGCACCATGTTTTGTCCTTGGTACAGATATCAGGGGTGATGATAGGGGATTCAAGTTCCTTAAGGATGGAGAACAATTCTTTAGTACTAGAGTTAGCACTAGAGATGCGTTTGTCGTAGGAATTGCGTTTGACAAGGAAATTTCCTTTTTGTATTGGGATGAGATTTCGGTAAGTTTAATTTTATTGGATGTGGATGGGAGAAGTCTCCATGTAGTTTTGCAGATCCTTTTTGGTTGTCTGAGGTCTTTGAGTTGAGGCGTGAACCATTTGTTCAGATGTGCTTTGGGCTTGCTAGGTCTAAGTTTAAGGGGTGCAATGGTATCAAGTGTGGTTAGAATAATGTTGTTATATTCCTTGACAAGTGTGCCTGGGTCAAGGTTGTCTTTTAGCAAGTTGAGGGTAGGCAGGGTAGCTGGGATCACTTTATCCCTTGTTATGTTTTTTTGTTTCTAGTTAGACAGCGAGGAGCAGTAGGTGTTGTTGACATGAGTGGTCTAGTGGTAAGAAGTGAGAAAGACAGGAGAGAGTGGTCTGTCCAGGAATAGGGTGTGATGGAGGTGATATTAACGTTGCAATTGTCTTCCGCCACCCAGTCAAGGGTTCTCCCTTTGGTGTGGGAGGGCTCGCACATTTTTTGGGATGGGCCTAGTTCAGATAGTGTATTAGCAATGGTAGTTGCATGCTTGTCTAATGGGTCATTGAAGCCCAGGTTGAAGTCTCCCAAGACTAGTAGTTGAGATGTAGTTTTAAGATTATTGGATAGAAGAGTATGGATATCCTCCTCAAGTGTTCCAATGGGGCCGGGGGGCCTATTGATAAGATGAATGGTTAATGTCTGGGAATTAGTTAGAGGGAGTTTTTCTGTGAGGGTTTCACAGGAGAGTGTATTTTGGGTAGGGGCAAGTCTCATAGAGAGGCTAGATTTAGAGATGATGGCAGTTCCTCCACCACATACATTTTCTCTATCTTGTCTGATTATAGTATAACCATCCAGGACAACTAGGGAGAGTAAGGGTCCTGCTGCCTCATGCAGCCAAGACTCTGTAATGGCTAAGAAATCAAGGTTGTTAGTTAGTATTAGGTCAGCAATGTCAGTGGCATGTGCCACTGGTGACCTTGCATTTATTAATGATGCATTAAGTGGAGGGGCAGGTGTGGTATTGATCGGAGTTGATGGCAGTTGATCTAGTCTTTTTGGATTGTTAGAGATGTATAGTTTGGATGTGGCCTGGTAGAAATCATTGCTATTATTAGTTGTTTCTTTTATAGTCTTAAGGGCAGTATGGCGAATGGTTCTGGTGTTAGCCGCCGGTAGAGATCTAACAAGTGGTTTGTAGAGTTTACTGAGAAGGGATCGGAGTTTAACGTTTCTAGCCTCGAAAATGCTGGGAATACTGGGGAAAGGGCTAACTCTGAGGTCACCTAGTTGTACAGTGTGATGGGGCCCATTACTTGTCATATAATACATGGTCACTGGGATTTGTAATGTCAGGGTAATGTATGCACCTAGCAAAATAAGTAAGGATAGAAGATTAGTAGGGCTAATGTTAGTGGTGAACATGAGCATGTTGAGCAAGGACCCACTGGGTTTACTTCTGCAAGTTTGGTCTACCCTAGGATAGAGTGTCAAGATGTGGGCTAACGTCTACATATCTGATGGAAGTTTGGCCGTGCTACGCGTTGTTAACTAGCTTATACTATAATCACAATAGCTGCGACTCTTTAGTACAGGTTGACTGCTGTGACGAGTAGGCTACAGGCTGGTATGATGGGTAGTTATGTTAAAGGCAAATGCTAGCAATGATGATAGTTTGATGGTAGGTACCACAATAGTCTTAAAGCAGTGATACGATAGGTTACTTATGAGATTTCCTAGGTGCACAGTCAGCATGTAGGATACGATTTAGAGTACTAAATCAAGAAATAAGCAAAGTGTCAAATAGGCTGGTTCAATTAGGAAGTAAATGGTTGTGAGTGGCTGTGCAGAAAGGGACATGCTAATACAATGTAACATAGGGAAGAGTAGTAAGTCATGCCGTCAAACGTACCTCGGAGTGTCAGTAGTTTTAGTTTGTCAGGAACCTACTGAAATTATTACAGTTTGATAACAACTACAGTGTTTGAGAGCATCAAACATCAACATTCTTTGATATATGCAGCGGTAATGGTGAACTTCTGAATCGTAATACTATGCAATACAGTCGCAGCAGCAAGGCAAGGTAAAAGTGGCAAGTACTGCTCCTGTAGCACCGATGGAGCGCAGCCAGAGCTCCTGCTCTATTGAAGAGGATCTTTGTGGGACAGAGAGCGCAGGTGCTGCAGCATCGATTTGGGATCTGCCAAGAAGATGGAGCATTGCTGTGAGATGCGAGCCAGGGTCCAGGTAAGGATGCTGTTTTTGCAGGATCATGAGATAAGTAGCTGGTCCAGGTGACGGTGAGAGTCACATTGCACAGAGGTGCAAAGTAACACAAAGCGTTTGCTTGAGGGATTGGTGGGATTATATAGTCTTGTTCCCGGTCACGCCCAGTAGCTCTGGCCTGCCTGCTGCCATGCCCTGCCACACCTGATGAGTCAGCACCTGAAGACCAGGCCTAGGGAGCCACACCCTATGAGTCAGAACATGGGGATGCTCTCTGGAATAAAGGCTTGCAGCACTTGGAAAGTTCTTGTAAAATAAAAGCACTCCAGCACTGAAGTAAAATAAAAGCACTCTTGCACTGAATTCAAGTGTGCACTGAAGTAAAATAAAAGCACTCCTGCACTGAAATAAAGTGTTCCTGCTCACATCTCTAGATGAGCCTGGCACCAAAGGCGCCAGGACTGAGTCAAGCCAGGGTCCCTGTGTTTATGATTCCGAAAAGGGACATAAGTGAGTCAAGGGACCCATTGCCCATGTCACTAGATGGTGTGGTTTTTGTGTTCCGGGGCCCGTGGCCATGACACAACCCAATGGAAGAACAGACACACTACAACAATAAGGTAATAGTAATTATAACACCTGTTTGACATATCTGCATAGCAAATGCGAAGCTCCAAGAATGGCCCAGTGGGCTGGGACAATGTGCCAAACAGCGCCCTAAGCATCTGGCCAGTGTTTCAAAGGTGGCAAACTGTGCAGTTTGTCACAGTTGTGTTCAGAAATTCTTGCAAAGTGGTGACAAACCAGTAATCTGAAATATATGCAGCAATGAATCATGAGGTGAGTAGCACAGCTGTTCAAAAGCAACCATTAGCAACTCCCATTGTATTACTACTTTTCCTCTAATGTTTTGTCTCCAAATCCGGGTTGTCAAACACTGCAAGTAGCCCCTCTTCAACTACAAATCTTTCCCCTCTTGTGGTGCCTGTCCCTACAACTCAATTATTTGTGTATTCAATACTGAAGTGTTTGGAACGTTCAACTGTAACTACTGATTTTCCACCTAAGGATATGCAGTGACATCTGGGTCCCTTTAATATGCTGCTTCTTTGGCAGCCTTATCTTCTACATCACTGCCAAGTGAAATAGGATCTGTGTTTGGGTGTGGGTCGCACATTTAACCACTGCTACTAAGGAAGGGTGGCACAATGCATAAATCAATCTTTCCAGTAAGGTTGCATGATGAGCAGGCATCCATCAGACCTGCAAAACCCCCTACCATTCCATCTGGACAACTCTGAATGTATGGTTTTGGTCACATACACCTAATCAGAGTAAATGGTCACCTTCCCTCGGTTTTTCAGTTAAAGCAATGAGGTCCACTGCCAGAGCAGAATAATGTTTTGGTAATCTTTTCTGAACAGCAACCTCATATTCCCCAACTACGTGGCACACTACTACCGCACCTGTGTGTCTCTGGCCACTCTCCTGATCAATAATTGATAAACCATCATCAAAAAGAACCTCCATCTCCTCCAGTGCTTCCTCTAGTGCTTGCATTAAATCATCTTTGGGACCTTCATAAGTGACAAAGTCATGCACTTCCTCTCCATCATCAACAGGTATAGCAATAAACATGCCAGGATTTACTGTGCAGCATCTTATAATATGAATGGATGGGCTGGAATAAAATTACTTAATACGCAGAGGTCCTCTGTGTCGTCAATGGGGATTTTGATTGTTCAAGTATTTCTAACATAGCGTGCTCTACATATCATGTAACTGAGCACCCCATAGTGATGGTTGAGCTTTTCTTGATAGCAGAAGCTGCAGTGTTCAAAGCCTGTTCACAGGTAAAATGGCCCTTCATTACTGAATCTAAAATACCACTGTCATATAATAGGGGCTTGTGGCCCAGGGATGTTTTCAGATCCAACACAGCAGTCATTACTTGTCCATCAGAATGTGAGAATAGATACAATTTGTTTGTGTAATCATGGGTTGATAGTACTGGAGCATTACTGACAGCATTTTTCAATTCTGCGAATCATGTCACCATTACGCTTGTCCATGTAGGTGACCTTTTGACCTTGTCATCTTCTGTGATTCTTTGAGCCCCTGCAGTAGAGGTATTGAATAACTAGAATAGTCAAAAATCCAAGTTTTACAGTAGTTACACAAACCCAGGAATTGTTAAATCTCTTTAACTGTAGTAGTTTGTGGTGTATTCTTCACTGCAGCAGCTCTTTCCGGAGTTACTCGTTTCCCTGCCGATGATATTATCTGTTTCAAATACACAATCTCTTTCTGGCAATATTGCATTTTCTCCTTGTCTACTTTGTATACTTTGCAAGCAATGTCAATGGTGTTATCAAATCTGCTCTTCACATCTCTTCTGTAGTGCTACATACTAGAAGACCATGTACATACTGAATGATTGTGCTTGATACATGCGGTTTGCCCAATCCATGTGTAAATACTCTGTTAAAAATACAAAGTGGCAGGGACTCAAAGTACCCCTGTGGGAGACTTGTGTATTGAAATATCTGCCAGTGGCAGATAAACATGGTTAGATATTGAGAATCATGATTTAAGAGGATAGAAAAGAACACATTTTTAAAATCAATGACAGTAAAATGTGTGGCCTCTTTTGGTAAGTTGCAAAGAATTGTGGTGGAATTCGAAACAAGTGGGAACTCTGCTTCCACTTTGCTATTCAATGAGCGTAAATCTTATATGAACCTCCAACTTGTCCCCTTTGTTTCTTTGACAGAGTATGTCTCCATTTTACACAGGGACTCTGAGGGCACTATAATGCTCTGTCGCCATAGCGCAACAATTGTCTCATGTATACCTTCATCGACTTCTCTTGACAATGGGTACTGTTGCCCTCTAGGTAACACTGCTCCTTGTTTCAACTTAATACGTACTGCTCCTACACTCTTCAAGAGCCCTACATCATTTGGGTTGTCCGTCCATAAAGTGCTTAGGACCTGTAGCAGGTCATCTTGTAAATGTGGAGGCATGCTTTTAAGAATGAGTTCAAGACATGCGACATTCCTACGCTAAATCATTATTTCACAGGGAATTTACACCTCCAAGATAATTTTGGCGTAATTTTCAGTATCTTTAAACAACTGTCTGTCCGACTCCCCACTCAGTGGTTGACCAGAGTCAACACATACAACTGTTTGCTACTCACCTCCCTCTTCATCAGACCCAATAAACACTATTTGGCACATTGGACATAAGTAACCAAAACAAAAGGACAGGAAGGAGAACAGTATTTTACAACTAGATAATGAGTGACACCATATGTAAAGATATCATGTGATATATGACTGAATTTTATGCTGCTGAAATCAAATGCATTAGAGAAATTATGATAACAATGTTGAAGTATTAGAACAGTAGGTTATGTTACATACAACATGGGTCCACGTTCTCAAAAGTTTTTTTTTTAAATATGTCTAAATACAAGAATATGCTAAATATGGCAAAATGGAGCATCTTCATTTTTGCGAAATATGGGGATGATTGAAAATTGCAAGTGGTCAGAATGTGAGCATGAAATTGTTGCTTGATAACACACCTATATCCACATAAAAATGGATGCTATAGGCCCTCTTTATAGCAAAGGAATTTTCCACACTATAATAGAGTTACTCCATGACATATGCTCTAGGGTGAAGTGTATCTAGCTACCTAGTGGCCTTGAGAAAAAAGCAACAGGTCAATTAATGACTAACACAACTCATATAGCACATATTAATCACCTAACATAGGCCCCGAACACTCGCCAACACATGGATTGCATGGGCATGGAAGGATTGTAGAGAGTCCTAAATAGGGTAGAAGTATGACAGACAGATGATTATCTACATCAGTATTGATACAGCATCAAAGCATCATTGTGACATCAACTCTCTATGGCCGATGGCGTCTCAATGTAAATAGCGCCCATTTTGAGTCTTAAGAGGTTAGAAGCATGACAGAGTGAAGAATATTTACATTGGTATTGACACAGCATCAAAGTAGCGTCATTGTGGCATCATCGCGCTATGGCGTGATGACGTCACTATGTAAATAGCAGCCATTTATTAAACTGCGGTGCAGAGCAGAGTTGTGAGGAACAACTGACCGTCTACTGAGGGTAAGTTTGTTTATAAACCGGCGGGGGAGTTAGGCTGTTGTAAGACTGATTACTAAAATATAGAGTAAGGGATTCTGACACATATTCTCACCACAGGGAGAATGAGATGGGAGCAGGAGCAAGCCAAAGCATCCAGCATCCCAAAATCTATGAAGGGAGAAACATATAAAAAATAGCATAGCCATCTAGGGAACATCGGCAAGACCTGGCAGACTAACTCTCACATAGGAAGCAATATCTGGATGAGATTTTGACCATACAGGTAAAAGTGGAAGCCCTGTAGCATTATTATTAGCAGTTGTTGAAGGGATAAGATATATTGTGAAAAACAGATGTATGATTTATATCATTAGGTAGACTACTTCGTTGGAAAGAAGAGAGCGAATCCAGAAATTGGGGGAATTACACACAAATACCGGGACAGAATAATATCAGGTTATTATCAACTAACAAATCATGACAGATAGGAATGTAAATTTATAATGAAATGAGAATTGATAGATATACCCTTGATTACTTTTTTGTAGATAGAATTAACGGAAACATAATAGTGACAGACGTGAAGTTGAAGAATAGCTCCTAACGAAGGGAAGAGATTTCCTGAAACGCCTAGAGCAGAGCAACAGTGAAAAAACAATAGTTTCCTTTTCTTATATATAAATAACTTTGTTTCAGATTAAGGACATTGGTGACAATGTATGTGCTTGATGAAATGACAATATATGTTAAACTGTATGACCACAAAAAATATACTTTTTGCACGAAATATCTACATATATATAAATATATATAAATATTTTGTTAACAGAAAATCTAAAGCCTATTATTGAATGCATACAAAATAGTAATCAAAACATTGATTGGATTTCAATTCAAATAGATTTGCAGGGCACGGGAGTGCTCCACATGTGTGTGGACATCTGTTTTTGTTCCCACTATTTTATAACCCACAATCAACACCCCCTCCAAATTTAACGTGATAATAGTGCCTGGGACAATATCTTGGGGCACTGCCAGTCTGAACAAAAATTCTGATGGCACTCTCCATGGGTTGTTTTGAACGCCTGACACTCAACTCAACAACACTGTTAATCCATACATAAACAAATCTGTGTGCAAAGGTACACCATTAGTAGCGCCATCCCTGCAAAATGTTCCACACATACCAGGGGTTCCTCTTCCGGTTCAGCAGTGACAGACAGGACTTGGCACGTCAGGGCTCTCTGTGGACTATCCTAATCAGGATATGTATTCAAACATGGGAATAGCTAAGGGTTACTGCCCACCACATTTGCCCGTGTGGCGGGCAGTAACCCACCACACAGTCCCAAACATGTGGGGCTGGCTGTTGTGTCTGTTACTGCGCAAACACTGGTGCATTATTGGGGGCTCGAGGTTGCATATGATGGGCTATGGGTGTTTGATATTGATACTGGATTTGCTCAGGTGCTTGCACAGTCATCACGCCATACAGAACGCTTGGTGGCATCAACCCATAATGCTG
The DNA here is from genome assembly GCF_040938575.1 of Ambystoma mexicanum. Taxonomy (NCBI): domain Eukaryota; kingdom Metazoa; phylum Chordata; class Amphibia; order Caudata; family Ambystomatidae; genus Ambystoma; species Ambystoma mexicanum. The sequence continues at coordinate 1,417,253,370 of NC_090931.1, read as the reverse complement.
CTGATATGTAAATGGGCAAAAACAACTGGAAGGTTTAGAATTAATCTTAACCACTGGCATTGCTCTGGGCAACACTCCAGACCATCGTTCATTGCCTGCCAAGCCATTACAGAAGGGGAAAACCATATGCAAATCAGGCTTGGTCCCACCCCAAAAGGGGCAGTCCAGCCCGAACTGCTAGGTCACTTCCCTTTTGCACAAGACCACAATCTTCCTCAATCATATTTCAGACTTCTTGGGCCTCATCAGTGGGGAGTATCTTGGGTCTCTAGGCCAAGCAGGCATGGGATCCACATCTGGGCATACCCGTCCCACTCAGGGTGACAAAGCAAAAACAAAGAGGTGATGCCAGGAAGGTTTAGAATGAATCTTAACCACTGGCATTACTCTGGCCAACCGTCCAGACCATCGTTCTTGGCCTTCCAAGCCATTACAGAAGGGGAAAGACCATATGCAAATCAGGCTTGGTCCCACCTTAAAAGGGACAGTCCAGGCCGAACTGATAGGTCACATCCCTTCTGCATGAGACCACAAGCATCCCCAGACATGCTTTGGCCTTGTTGGGCCTCATCAGTGAGGAGTACCTTGGGTCTCTAGGCCCAGCAGGCACGGGACCCACATATGGGCATGCCCATCCCACTCAAGGTAACAATGCAAAAACAAAGAGGTGATGGCTGGAAGGGTTAGAATGAATCTTAACCACTTGTTGATATGTAACTGGGGCTGCCAGTCCACTCGGTTACACTCTGGGATTATATGCATACACTCGCCTGCTCCAACATTCTCATGCCAAATTACCCACTTTCCCACATGACCAACACGGTCCTGACCCACCAAATCTCAGCCCCATCCTGCCAAATCCTCCTCCTCTACCTCCCCGGCACCCTAGAATCCCTCCCCTTCCTCACAGATAATCTCCCGGGTATCTTCCCTGATCAACACTTTGGTACCCACCTTGATACCCTTGGTTGTCTGGATATCCTTGGTGCCCTCATTCGGTCCACTCCAGTACCATTCTCACTTCTACCAGAGCCGACCTTTGTTCCACCTGCTGTATGGGTGTACCCATAATCAATGATCCTTATATTCTCAATTTTGCCAAGTTCTTTTGTATTAACTTCGCCTCTGCCTTCTGCTTGTTATCTGTTACTTCCTTTTCCTTCTCCTTCTGCCTTTTGCAATAATGCACTATATTCGCCTGCATATCTGCCCATCTCATGGCCTTGATCCCTACTACCTTATCAAAATCATTCTGCATTTCTTTTGGCAGTCCCTTTTTAAACATATGATAAAATATTGCTACTCCTGCAACAGCATCAGGTCGGGTGGATTTGTAATCTAAACTATCTGCTTGTGGTTGCCGTCCCCGATATTCTTAATCATTGTGACCATCATCCCTCGTTTCAACATGTACATCTCTAATCAAAGTGCTGTAAATTCTAAATTAAATATCACCTGCTCTCCACACGTCAGTACCTATTGGCGCTCTTTGCCCTTCTCCCCTCTCCTGTGTTACTTCTGCAAGCTCTGCTTCTGTACTTCAGAACGCTGTTTCTAAATAGCTTTGTGTCCTATTTTCTGTTTCCATCACTAATGAGTTGCACGCAGCACTCACTGCTAAGGGCTGTGGGACATTTTTATAAATTGCAGGGCTTGCTTTCATGGATTTGCATGGGGCACATACTTGGGCTTAGTATATCCTGCAGCTGCTTGCATGCAATAACACCCTTGTTGGGGTGGAGAGGCTGTGGGTGTTGTGGGTGTTGCAAGCATTTCGGGTTGCTCACAGGATGCCGTTATGGTACTAGAAGTGGTGGGGATGATGCAAGGCGCTTGTATGACTACATCTTCTCTTTTGAGTTCCTCAGAGGCATTTCCAAATCCTCTACCATTCTCCAGAGCTCTAGAATGCCCTTTCTATTCCTCAACTTCTTCCCTTTATATTTCCCCGCCCGATAAGTGTACATATGACTGAAAATATCTCTTTTATTTGTTCCTTCTTCGGGACAAGAATTATACATTCCCCCTCTCTTATCACCAATCCACTGGTTGTGATACTTCATTATTTTTTCCCAGTACAGCAAGAGTGCTGTACACATATATTCAAATGGTGTCAAGGAACTCATGTCGCAACCACACCTTCTCTCATGATGTTATGTAATTCCCCAGACACCCTTCTAGTGATGTTACTCCTCCGCGCCCTCCCTTATTGCCTCCACCTCCTGTTACACCTCCCTTCCCTCGTTGTCCCCACCCCACACACTAAATATCCCACAGAACTCTTTAATAAACTTAACGTACACCACGTCACACCACACCAACTCAATAAAAACATAAAACCACAAACCAAATAAAACAAATATATACACAATCGCTTTTACCCTTCTTCAATATCCACTTCAAAACAAGGAAATGTACCTCCATATGCACCTTTTGCCGGGTGCAGGGATCCCAGGCTACAGTATAATGGGTCTATACAACAAAATCACATTTATTTACAAATAGTGTAGACCCTTCCGCTATCCCCTTGCCTCGGGATGAGGGTATTTACCTGCTTGCACTCCCTTTTTTGAGTGGAGGGTTCCCAGGTCCTCCATATAATGGACCTCCCTCCTTATTTTATTCTGCAGTGCTGCCTTTCTCCCACAAGTGGAGAAGTTCCTGCTACTCAGTTGTCATCTTTTACCTCATAATATATACAGTGACATCACATTATACAGAACTACTAAATACTGCCACATGGTCTTGTCATACTTCAATCACTCCCCATCAACTCACTTCACATACACACTTCCCCTCAATGCAAATGCAAAGAGCAGACAGGCCTTCTGGCAACAAGGCACCTGTGAAACTCTCTTCAAGTCATTCATGGGGACTGGTCACTGTAGATGGGTGCTGCACCCCAGTATGCCTGACTGTGACACCTCTGACCTCACAGAGAGTCTGGGATCATGCAGCGTCACGAATTTGAAGGGATGGCAGACCAAAAAACAGGGAATAAAAACAATGCAAACAACAAAATAATCAATGCACCTCTTTGCAAGGTAAAACAAGGTTTATTACATGCAAAAAGGTCTCAAACAGTCCCGTAGAACCAAACTGACATGGAGTGCCCTTTATCTCAAAAGGTTAAAGCTTATATTGCATAGATTTCTGAAAATTAACAATGCTATGCATAATAATGGTTACAGCATAATAACACAAACATCATTGGTTCCCACCTATAGAAGTGTCAGGGGTCTGGCCGGAGAGCATAGGGCAAAAGCTATATCTCTGTCATGATGCCTACCTCTAAGGAGCCAGGCCGGGCCCAGCAACCCCAGAGGCAGACATCATTTTCCCCAGGGAAGTCTCAGCGGGCCCAAGTCGGGGCCCTTTGGACTCAGTCCTGGCGCCTTAGGCGCCAGGCTCATAGCAGACCCCAGTCCTGGCGCCTTAGGCGCCAGGCTCATAGAAGAGGATATGTGTTTAAGTGCTTGGGTGCACACTTACCTGATGCAGACCTTGCTGCTTCATCCAGGCCCTCTTGAGGCCTGAATGGGACTACTTAACCTGTAGGACTACTTCACCACCCGGGTGTGGTCGGGGAAGGATACATACCTGATTGGTGGAAGGATACATACCAGGAACTTCTTCCAAGGCTATTTAAACCCCACCCGAACAGCCACACATGCTTCGCGTTGTTCTGCACCTAGCAGCTGGACGCTCACCGTGTCAGCTCCTGCATCCTGACTTCAGCCACGCCTGCCAGCACCCTGGAACACCTGCAAGGGGAGAAAGGAAGAGAATAGGAGGAGAAAAGCCCTTTCCTGCTAAATCTGCATCCCGGAGTCATTTCTCCAACGGCCCTGAAAAGGAAGACATCATTTTAAAGGCATTTCGTTTTCGATCGCTGCAGCACTGCATTTTACTCACCTTTGCAAGGCGCTTCCATCTTCAGCAGCGATCTTCCGGATTCAGCTACGCCCCGGCGCCTAGAGGAAAAAAGACAAGAACAAAGGTGAGAGGGAGAAAAGGAATAAGGAAAGCTCAGTTTCCTTTTAAGTCTTACCTGTTGGATTATTCCCACTGCATTTCGGGTCCTGCCGCTTCCTGGCATCTCCGGACCCCGGCCCCTATGGGGAAAAAAGACCAAGACATTGAATGAGCGAATGCAAATACATTACCTGAGCGCTCATCCAGAACTGTTTCACTTCGGGTCGGCGCCATATCTCCGGCACTCCGAACCCCGGCCCCTAAGGGGAAAAAGACATAAGCATTAGCGCTTGCTGCAATTAGACAACGAACATTATTATTAAGCTTGAACTTTTGAACAGAACTTTAACAGCGCCTTACCTGAACAGTCAAGCTTACCTGAACTCCCATCAATCCTCAATCCAGGGAAGTAACTGGGTTTCAACGCGCCCCTGCATCAGAAGCAGGATGGAGAGCTCATCCTTCCAAACCCTAAGGTGAGGCTTCACGGGGAATCGTGGAGGAGGTATCGTGGAGGGTTGGAAGGGAGTGGGAGGCTTGAGCATTGTTCCACAGTTGGTAATACTCCCTTTTCACGCACAGGAGGGTATCCAAAGAGCCAGGGAAGCCAGAATAGAGGGGCCCTTCCTGTCCATCTTCAGAGTTCTGCGCCTTCGACGCCGCGCCTCCGTGGGAACCAGGTGAGCGTTACAGAACGCGAAGCCTTACCACAATTTCCCACCTGGGCGCTATGGAGACTTCCGAGACAGATCAGCTGGCCCATCTTTTAGGGGAATTACGGGCAGAAGTGCACTCAGCCCGCCAGGAGACTAATGCTCTCAGAAGGGAACTAATCCTATCCAAGGAAAGAATTGATGATCTGGCCAAAAGGTTATTGCAGGGCCAGGCAGAGCACACTCCTTTACCTGTTTTCGGAGATATTTCTACAACAATGGGTTCGAATAACCCCGGTACAAATCAATCTACCTGGACACATGCCTTTGGCCCCACCGGAACGTTTTGCGGGGGATCCCAAGAAATATGCAGTTTTTATGAACCAATGCCGTTTACACTTTTTATGCAGGCCCGGGGCCTTCCCCAACGACCAGACCAAAGTTGCCTTTGTACTATCTTACCTCAGTGGCTGTGCTGCCGATTGGTCTATTCCATTGGTAAATCAGGATGATCCCATTCTCTGGGATTTCCAGGGCTTCCAGGCCAGCATGGAAAGATTGTTCGCTCGACACTCGCAGGGACAGGCCCTTGACAACGAACTGCTATCCTTACGACAAGGTAATCAGGATCTTTTGTCCTATATCGCCACCTTTAATAGACTAGTTGTGGAAACCGGATGGCCTGAAAATAAAAGGATCACATTGTTTCATAGAGGCCTGCGCGGAGAGCTTAAAGACGTTATAGCTCAGATAGTAGATCCACCCCAGGCCTGCGCAGACTACATAGACTTAGTGGTTCAACTTGATCACAGACTTCAAAATAGAAAAGCAGATCGGCTCAAGTATGAAACCAGAGTACCTATCAAGACCCACGTTAACTCCAAGAGTACTGACGTTTCCGAACCTATGCAAATTGGCAGTGTTAAAGGACCATTAACGCAGAAGGAACGAGAGAGAAGGCGACAAATGCAACTTTGTCTGTATTGCGGAACTTCCGGTCACTTTCTTCAAAGTTGTCCAGTTAAACCACCCAAGAAGGTGGTTGGAGCCACTGATAACGAGTTATTGACACCTGGTTCGGGAAACGACCTAGCCCGACAAGCGTAGGGGTCCGCTTGCCGAGCTTGAAAACAAACTCTTTGACCTCGCATTTTGTCATGCCAATGGTGCTTGTGAACCCAAAACAGCCTCAGCAGTTGCATGCTATAAAAGCATACATAGACAGTGGAGCTATTGGAAACTACATAGACCGTGAATTGGCTTCCAGGATTAAGCTTCCTCTCCGCCCGAAAGTAACCCAAGATGTAATTACTACAGTTGATGGAACCGAAATAGCCTCAGGGCCTGTAACGCATTCCACAGTTGAAATCACTCTGGTGGGTCAGGACGGACATCGGGAAGCAATTGTGTTTGATGTGATCAACGCCCCACAATTTCAAGTACTTCTTGGAATCCCTTGGTTAGAAACACATAATCCGAGAATAGACTGGCGAGCAAAGAAGATAACTTTTCCTGATTGTGAACCAACCTGTTACCCAAGGAATCCAGCTATGGGTCTAGCCTCTGTAACTTCCACCCCTGTACAGCTACCATCTGAATACCAAGAATTCCAAGACGTTTTTCAGAAAGAGCAGGCTAACACCTTACCTCCCCATCGATCTTACGATTGCCAAATCGACTTGGTACCCAATGCACAAATACCTTGTAGTAGGATTTATGCTCTTACTGAACCTGAGAACCTGCATTTGCGCCAGTATTTGGATCAATACCTGGCCAATGGTTTCATTCGCCCATCAAAGTCACCAGTCTCTTCCGCTTTGTTCTTCGTACCTAAAAAGGAAGGAGACCTTAGGGCCTGTATTGACTACCGCGCCCTAAATCAGATAACGATTAAGAATCGTTACCCTTTGCCCCTGATACCTGAGCTTATCGACCAAGTAAAAGATGCTCGTGTGTACACCAAGCTAAATCTCCGAGGAGCTTACCACCTGGTACGTATAAAAGAGGGCGACGAGTGGAAGACTGCATTCCGCACCAAATTTGGGCTCTTCGAATATCAAGTAATGCCCTTCGGTTTGTGCAACGCACCTGCCGCCTTTCAGTACTTCATGAATGATGTTCTTCGGGAACTTATCGATGTTTGTGTCATCGTTTATATTGACGACATCCTGGTGTATTTCTCCTCAGAATCTGATCACAGAAACCATGTTAGGGCAGTTCTTGAGAAATTGCGCCAGCACAAAATTTTTGCCAAGCTCGAAAAATGCGTTTTTCATACCACAGAAGTGGAGTTTCTCGGATTCATCCTGACACCTCAAGGAACCCGAATGGACTCGCGGAAAGTGGACGCCATTCTCAAATGGCCATCTCCTAGCTCTGTGAAGGGGGTGCAAAGCATGCTTGGCTTTGCCAATTTCTATCGAAGGTTCATCCCGGAATTTTCTCGAACTGTTCAACCCATCACAGCTCTCCTAAAGAAAAATAAACGCTTTGAATGGACTCTTGAGGCTGAACAAGCCTTTCAGGACCTGAAAACCAAATTCACCTCTGCACCTGTATTGAAGCACCCGCGCCCAGATCTCCCTTACATCGTGGAAACCGATGCATCCAGTTCGGCCATGGGAGCTGTCCTGTCGCAAAGAGACCCAGAAACTAACCAACTACACCCTGTAGCCTTTTGGTCCAGAAAATTCTCTCCACCTGAACTCAATTACGCAATTACCGACAAAGAACTACTGGCTATTAAATCAGCTTTCAAGGCTTGGCGTCACTATCTTCTCGGTGCAAGACACACCATCACCGTAATTACGGACCACAGAAATTTGCAGTATTTAAAGAAGGCCAAAGCTCAATCTTCGCGACAACTCCGATGGGCTTTATTCTTTGCGGAATTTGATTTTGTAATTACCTATCGCCCTGGCTGCAAGAATGGTAAGGCAGATGCCTTATCCCGGATAGGCATGGAAGAACCCAATTCGAGTTTAGAACCTGTGCCAATCATACCGGAACAAAGAATTCTGGGCTTGACTTCATTGCAAACCATTGAGGACATCCAAGCTCAAGTAAAACAGCTTTTTGACTCTTCTGCCTTACTGGAATGGAGTCAAAAGGGTCCTCACTACACCGTTAAGGATGATTTACCCTACTTCCAAGAGCGGTTATTTCTGCCAAGTAAAGAATTGCAGGAACTTGTCATTACCCGTCATCATGAATCATTAATGGAAGGACACCCCGGTATCGCGAAAACAGAAGAAAAGATCAAACGCCACTTCTGGTGGCCTTCTTGGAGAAAAGACATAAAGTCATTTGTGTTGTCTTGCGGCATCTGTGCCCAAAATAAGAGTCAAAAGAAAAGGCCAGCCGGCCTACTTCAACCTTTGGACATTCCACCAGCACCTTGGCACACCTTGTCAATGGACTTTATAACTGACCTGCCTCCTTGTGGTGGTTACAACACGATTCTCGTAATAGTGGATCTATTCTCCAAAATGGCCCATTTTATCCCTTTAAAAGGATTGCCGTCAGCTTCCACCTTGGCCAAGGAATTTATGGAAAATATAGTGCGGTTACATGGTTTCCCTTCCATATTAGTCTCAGACCGTGGAAGTCAATTTATCTCCCACTTTTGGAAGAAATGTTGCCAACTAGCACAAATAGACGTGCGGTTATCCACTAGCCACCACCCCCAGACCGACGGACAAACCGAGAGAACCAATCAGACTCTCGAGCAATATCTGCGGTGCATGTTACACCAATCTGAGTTGAATTGGAAGGACATCCTTTGGATTGCAGAATATGCATACAACAATTCAGTGCATTCTGGAACCGGACAGACTCCTTTTTATACCCTGTATGGTCACCATCCTCGGACCTCTGACCTAGATCCACCTCTGACCCTGGAGATGCCTGCAGTAAATCACCAGGAAATCAAGCGTTTTGAGCTAGAAAAAAGTCCTCTTTTTTTATAGGGGGCTGCGTGGCTGAGGACAGAATACAAGCATAAAGGAACAATTGTGCCACTGGAAACAGCTACCCGCCTACACACAGACTGGTTGTGCCTAGTTGCACTACGTGTTATCAACTCATGTTGGTCTATGGATCCAAACAGGAGAGAGAGAGATCAACATATTTTAATCAATACATAAGAAACAATCAACATATAAAAAGACAACAAAAATGCATTTCGTTTATACAAAACATAAAAGCATGGTTTAAAACTCAACATGTATCTTAACCGGGAAGACAACAACTGAAAATATCATTTTTTAAAGCAGTGTTGTGAGGTTAGTACAAGTGTGACATTATTTATTGTTCGTCCTTGGCTCTGTCGACACAGAGAAATGTGTTTCTGGGTTCCAGCAGATGTTATTAGAAAAGGGAACTCTCTAGCTGATGTCGAATTGCTATGAGACGTGTGCTGGACCCGTCTTCAGCAGCAGCTTTCATGTGGCACAGAGCCGGCGTAGGGAGGAGACTCAAGTCATAAGTCATTTGCACCGTGAGTTCCCACGGTCACCACTATCAAATTCGGTCTACACGGTCACCAAACTTGATGCCACACACAGCTAAAGCGATTGGAAGCATCACTATTGCGCCCCTGAAATCCATCCTGTGGCCCTATAAAACATTGTCCTGAAGACGGGTCCAGCACACGTCTCATAGCAATTCGACATCAGCTAGAGAGTTCCCTTTTCTAATAACATCTGCTGGAACCCAGAAACACATTTCTCTGTGTCGACAGAGCCAAGGACGAACAATAAATAATGTCACACTTGTACTAACCTCACAACACTGCTTTAAAAAATGATATTTTCAGTTGTTGTCTTCCCGGTTAAGATACATGTTGAGTTTTAAACCATGCTTTTATGTTTTGTATAAACGAAATGCATTTTTGTTGTCTTTTTATATGTTGATTGTTTCTTATGTATTGATTAAAATATGTTGATCTCTCTCTCTCCTGTTTGGATCCATAGACCAACATGAGTTGATAACACGTAGTGCAACTAGGCACAACCAGTCTGTGTGTAGGCGGGTAGCTGTTTCCAGTGGCACAATTGTTCCTTTATGCAGTAAATCACCTACATTCCACAATAACCCAAGCCTTCAAAGAAGCTACAACCCACTTACAGCAAGCCAAGAAAAAGTATAAAGAAAACGCTGATTTGCACCGAAGTAAAACTCCTCCTTACCAAGTAGGAGATCAGGTATGGCTAGCAACTAAACATCTACCCCTCAAGGGTCAGCAAACTTTTAATCCCAGATTCATTGGGCCTTACCCCATCAAAGCTATTATCAACCCAGTGGCCTTTAAACTCGATTTACCATCCAACATGTGGATTCATCCCGTTTTTCACGCATCTCTTCTAAAACCAGTACAACCTGGAACCAGACTGTCTGAGCCCCCAGGCCCTGTCCAAATTGATGGAGAATTAGAATTCGAAGTGAAAGACATTTTAGATTCCAAGATAGTTAAGTCGAAACTCTTCTATCTTGTTGATTGGAAAGGATATGGACCTCAGGAAAGATCTTCGGAACCCAGTAACTATGTTCACGCACCACGATTAATTCAAAGATTCCATCGAAGATTCCCGCACAAACCAAAACTCCCGGAGGAAAAGACCTTGGGAGGGGCCTTGAGGGGGGGTACTGTCATGATGCCTACCTCTAAGGAGCCAGGCCGGGCCCAGCAACCCCAGAGGCAGACATCATTTTCCCCAGGGAAGTCTCAGCGGGCCCAAGTCGGGGCCCTTTGGACTCAGTCCTGGCGCCTTAGGCACCAGGCTCATAGCAGACCCCAGTCCTGGCGCCTTAGGCGCCAGGCTCATAGAAGAGGATATGTGTTTAAGTGCTTGGGTGCACACTTACCTGATGCAGACCTTGCTGCTTCATCCAGGCCCTCTTGAGGCCTGAATGGGACTACTTAACCTGTAGGACTACTTCACCACCCGGGTGTGGTCGGGGAAGGATACATACCTGATTGGTGGAAGGATACATACCAGGAACTTCTTCCAAGGCTATTTAAACCCCACCCGAACAGCCACACATGCTTCGCGTTGTTCTGCACCTAGCAGCTGGACGCTCACCGTGTCAGCTCCTGCATCCTGACTTCAGCCACGCCTGCCAGCACCCTGGAACACCTGCAAGGGGAGAAAGGAAGAGAATAGGAGGAGAAAAGCCCTTTCCTGCTAAATCTGCATCCCGGAGTCATTTCTCCAACGGCCCTGAAAAGGAAGACATCATTTTAAAGGCATTTCGTTTCGATCGCTGCAGCACTGCATTTTACTCACCTTTGCAAGGCGCTTCCATCTTCAGCAGCGATCTTCCGGATTCAGCTACGCCCCGGCGCCTAGAGGAAAAAAGACAAGAACAAAGGTGAGAGGGAGAAAAGGAATAAGGAAAGCTCAGTTTCCTTTTAAGTCTTACCTGTTGGATTATTCCCACTGCATTTCCGGTCCTGCCGCTTCCTGGCATCTCAGGACCCCGGCGCCTATGGGGAAAAAAGACCAAGACATTGAATGAGCGAATGCAAATACATTACCTGAGCGCTCATCCAGAACTGTTTCACTTCGGGTCGGCGCCATATCTCCGGCACTCCGAACCCCGGCCCCTAAGGGGAAAAAGACATAAGCATTAGCGCTTGCTGCAATTAGACAACGAACATTATTATTAAGCTTGAACTTTTGAACAGAACTTTAACAGCGCCTTACCTGAACAGTGAAGCTTACCTGAACTCCCATCAATCCTCAATCCAGTGAAGTAACTGGGTTTCAACGCACCCCTGCATCAGAAGCAGGATGGAGAGCTCATCCTTCCAAACCCTAAGGTGAGGCTTCACGGGGAATCGTGGAGGAGGTATCGTGGAGGGTTGGAAGGGAGTGGGAGGCTTGAGCATTGTTCCACAGTTGGTAATACTCCCTTTTCACGCACAGGAGGGTATCCAACGAGCCAGGGAAGCCAGAATAGAGGGGCCCTTCCTGTCCATCTTCAGAGTTCTGCGCCTTCGACGCCGCGCCTCTGTGGGAACCAGGTGAGCGTTACAATCTCACAGTGTGTACTGTAGATTCAGGGAGATTCCTGAGGCAACATAATAGAAACAGGGTACATATCAAGCTGATCTGAGTTCAGACAGGTATTCATAGGAACTGCAGGGGCAGGAGCTGGCGGTATGTAAGAAGACAGAGAGAAAGCAAAGACAAGCAAATATACTTGGCAACACGGATTGATCAGAATAAAGGGTGTACTGGAATATGATAAGGGGTCTCCAGGGATTAGGGAAAGTCCTTGGGATCAGTACCAGCTGTTGGGATGGACTCCCAGGTATGCTAGAGCGTGGCTGGGGGTCCGCCTGACTTTAATTAGAACTCAGCAAAAGGCATGTAAAACCAACCATGATCAAAACAGGAAAATTGCCATTTTCTGATACATCTCGGCTCTCCATGGTGTACGGTATAGATTTGTATGAGTATGTTTTCATCACCTAGGCCCTTCCCTGAAAAAACCTATCATTACAAGGGATTGGGTAGTGAGAGTACTATCTATAGAGAACCCCATATAGAGGTTATTGTACTAGTCCTTGCATGTCAGGTGGCTGACCTGTCCTGTCCCCAAAAAACAATCTATTACATTGTTGCAGAAAAAAGGGCTTACCATTGGTTTGTACCCTTTGCCATCCACCCCGGGCTTTCTAAGATGTGCTGGGTTAGAGCGGATGTCCCCAGGCCTGGGACTCGATCAAGTTCTCAGCCCTCTGTGCACCTCTTCAAGGTGATGTGAATGATTATGTGTCTGTATTGTAACTTGTGTATACCATCTTTGCCTATGAGAATGCGCACCTAGAGTTGCAACACTTGTTTTTCTCTGCATTTGACTTGCTAGGATCCTTTGAGCAGAGTAAGTAGCCTGAGGAACCCATTCCTCATAGGGATCGGAGGGGGTTTAGCGATGGTGGAGCCAAGAGCGTCGGGCTGACAGGGGAATAGGCTGGGGTGACCTATGTTTGCGTTGGGGGAATGGTGAGGTTCGGGGAGGGAAGAGGCACCAAGGCGCTTACCTGCAGTCCAAGTGTGGCAGGAGTCCCTGGAGGCTGGCTGGACTTGCATGGATGGTGTTGTGGGGGCTCTTGGGTTATGGGCTGTTGCCAGTCTTGCATCTTGCTGAGGTTGTTGCAGGACCACAGTGATTGGGTGCAGCTGAGAATGGGAGGTGAGGTACGTGGTGGTCGATTTCAGTGGCACCATTGTGTGGCGCTTAACAACCGCAGCACTCAACACTACCCCCTTGGTCTGTGTGGGTTTTGCTGCAGAGGGTTCGGCATGCAGGTTTCATACAACGTGGAATCGAACGTGAATGCATAGCACACAGTGGACATGAATCGAGCAGTGTGCTCTGCAGACCTGTAGCGCTCAACGCTGCGCCCCTTGGCCTGCAAGGACTTTGTCACAGAGGGTTTGGCATGCAGTTTTTAAATGAAGCGGAGTCGAACGTGAATGCATAGCACATAGTGGACGTGAATCGAGCAGCGTGCTCTGCGGACATGCAGCGCTCAACACTGCACCCGTTTTATCATGTGATTTGCACCATTCTGTTCCATCCGTGATCAAAGTAACTTGGCGAGTCCAACCCTGTTTTGATAAGACAATAGCCACATTAACCAGGACACCATGGTGCACTCAAGCTGCACCCCTGAACTTCTACTACATTTATTGGCATCACCTCTGCTCCATCTGTCCCAAATCACAAGACATTCCAAACACAGCTCCCCCTTATCTCCTCCCAACCCCAGGTGCCCAGGGATTACATGACCAGGGCATTGCTCTTGAGTCTGAATTTCAAGGATTTGTTTGCATAAGTTGTGTGTCTATGGGAATTTCATATGGGGTGTCCGCCCCGAGGTGAGGACAGTAGTGTTCTAAATCTTCACCTGGCTCTTTGGCATCACAGAGCCTAGAGCCTTATTTTCATTATTTTGTCCTTCAAAGGGCGCATCCCTTTGTGCTCTTCTACCACCTAACAATGTGCTCCAACCATGTTCAGGCTGGATAAAATAAGTGATTATCTGCATGCCACGGGGGTCTCTGACTTCAGCTTCACTCCTGGTGAACAAGAAAGGGGTCTTGTTTTTGGAGCTTAACTTCCAGTGCCGCAGCTCCACACCAAGGCCTATGCTCTCTTCTGTTCACTGTGTGCTAGGCCTTAATATCAAAAATGGCAACACTTCTGCCAAGTTAACACAGCAACCTTGCTTCTACCACACTGCCTTGCTGACTCCATCTTCCTCTCATTTCAATCCTCCCTGCACATCACGCTACCCTATGTTACTATAGTTACATCAATGAAAACACTGGGCCTTTAATCCAGCCCTATCTATAACCTCTTCAACCACAACATTATAAATGCTTTGCTCTTTTTGTGTTGCTATATGTTCGTATCTAATATAAATCATACCTACCTAAGACAATATGCGCGCTGTCCACGACACAACCTTGCACGATGATGCACTCTAATAGGTTTTCCTCAACCTGAACTTTTTTGACTGGCTAGAACACTGTACATGTATCCCAACATGAGATAGATTGGTTATAGTATATAATATCTGGGATTTTGGCTGATTTAATTGGGGTTGGCTCTGGAAGGGAGACCAAAGCAAAGGATTATTGAGTGTGTTAGCCATGTATCTGTACATTTCCAAAAAAGGAATATAAAGTGGGGCATCAGAAGCATGCCAAGGAGGGCCTAAAGAATTAAACATTCTCTGACTGTCTGGATACCAAGGCACTTCCTGACATCTGAAGAAATGGCATTATTGTTTGGACCATTTCCCTAAAATAAAATAAGGAACCTTTCCAACACTGTTCACTATCATGCACATAAAGAGTGGATGTCCACAGTGAAAACTTCAATGGGGTGAATCCACTTGGGAGAAAAAAAAGCATTCTGGGACGATCTGGATTCAAACAAATATCCAGGTGTGAGAGCCTGAGTCATGCTAAAAGAAGGTCGCATCAAAATGAAGGATGGCAGTGGTGTAACACAAAATAGGCCACTTCCCACAGCCATTGTGTGGTTGCCCCCTCAAACTCTGCGAAGAAAAGTATTCTGCAAAACAGATTTTTGGACCGGGCCGTGCCACCACTCATGCCCAATAACTATGATGATCATTCTACCGCAGCAGTCTGGACTGCAAAAGCCATCCCATAGTCTCAGCTCAGGGGCATAGCGCTAACCTTGGAAGCAAGACGATGCGGAGCAACACAGGTTCGAACAGCTGGTCCACACTTAGAAACCTCTGGGTATTAAGCGCATTATAAATAACCAATTATATTATATACAATTTACAATTGGTTCTCTATGGTCATTTTCGAAAACAGGGGGGGGTCAGAGACTCCGATGAGGTGGATTGAAATGATGCCGCCCATGCTTTTGTGCACCATAGTTTCCACAAAGTTAATTAAGATGCTGTCTTTGAACACAACTGGTACCCAGAAACATCTGGTGGACTCAAGTTGGTGCGATTTCATTTGACGATTCAAGTTGATCTTTTTCCAAGAAAACTGGGCGACAGAGCAATTGTTTTTCCACGGGTTCCAGGTCTCTAATGTCCTTCAAGGGAGTTAAGGGCAGACCTTCGGAAGACCTATCTGCATGGATAAATGTAGCACTCGATTGGGAGGTGACACCATGTGAGACAGGTTCCTTGGACCTGCACTATTTAAAAGTTGGAGCTATCAAATAGCATGATCTGAAGCTCTTTAACATCTACATTTGCCCTGGTAATATATCAAAAATTATAGAGACTTTTCTATACTTGTTGATAGATGGATCTATTAACATAACATCACATGTCTTGTTTGCAGGGGATTTAAATTTACAATACAAACCCCTGCACTATTTAGTGGGACTTTGGGATGACCAAAACGAGGCCTGGGAAATCTCGACCTTAGTCTCTAATTTTCCTAAAATGGCACACTCTGCAGCAAACGAAGCTGCAGGGATATTTAACAAACTCGAATTAAGGACTAATTAATGTCCTGCTCCTGAGTGATCAACCCACTAAGGATACTTATTTTGGACATAACTGTTGATCTAGAATAGATTATGTCCCGTTTCTAGCTAAAGACTAGGAGCTGGTTGTTGACTGTGAAGTTCTTGCATGATCATAGACTGATAAAGGTAACCTTTAAAATTCCTATCGAATCAAAAGGCTTGGTTATGGGCTATACTAGATCAGTGGCAATTGATATCATGGGCACTGCAAGTTACAGTATCAAATGGGTCAGGCTTTCTACTCCTTTATTTGAACCAACTTTATATAGGTCTCTTTTATTAAGTTTGGATATTTTGTCCCTGGTTGAGCTGGGCGGCAATGGAATTCTTGCAGAATGTACAAAGGTGTTGAATCTACTTTCACCACTTCTAACACGTACCATGACAAGTAGAAAAGAAAACAACAATTAAAAAGGAGGAATGGTATGACCCGGGATGTAGGTCATGGAAAGTCTGAAAGCAGTCCATAAAGCGGATACATCTATTGTGCCTAGCACAAGGGGAGCTTACAAACTGCTTATTAAAAATAAGAAGGAAGTCTTTGTTAGGTCAAGATGTTGTTGCACTACAACAGGCTGTGGCCCGACGGGACATGCAGTGTTTCTGGAAGCTAATTAGTGACAATGACGTAAAAGGAGGGAATTGTTTGACCTGTAGTATTATACCAACTGCTTCGAGGGCACATCTTATGCATCTCTATGGAGTTGATATAAGTGATTTTGCACCCAATGGATGCTATTTTGCCCCAGGAGAGCAAGGGGGAGGGAATGTTAGTCTCTGCCGTTTTGAGGTTAATTAGAGGGATGTAGAGGATGCAATACAGTCTCAGCACATGGGAAGGGCACCCAGAGACATTCATATCAATAGATCTGTTTAAGGATGACAAAGTTGTATGGGGCCCCATTTTACGGCGGGTATTTAATGTGTTAGGTCACCAAAAACATGTGCTTCCTTCCTGGTGAAATGCTATAATTGTTCCAATTTACAAAAAGGGTGGAATGGACAAAACAGGGAACTAAAGGCCCATATCTTTATTGGACAGTGCAGGCAAAATGTTTATTAAAGTAATCTTGAAGCACTTACAGGTCTGGGCAGATATTAAAATTATTATTGACCCGTTGCAGGCTGGGATTGGAAAAGGAAGAAGCACAAATGATCAATGTTTTAGGCTGCAACTCATTGTACAAAGGTATGTTATTTTGTGGTTGTCAAGGTTATATGCTGTCTTTATAGATCTTAAAATGGCTTTTGATGGGGTCCCCAGATGTATTTTGTGGCAGGTGTTGCTAAGAAGAGGGGATCCAAATGACCTGCTTGTTATCATTCTACAGTTGTATGCATCAAACCCAGCATCTATGCGGTGGTATTTGGTGGGGGCACTTCCGCCCTTCTTGGTGACCCACGGGGTGAGGCAAGGTTCTGCTCTTGCCCCTCTCCTTTTCTTCATATAAATTGACAAGGTCATTGGAGCACATCGTGTGAATTGTCTGGACCAAGACTGTGTGAAAAATCAGTCCTGGGATTATTCTTTGCGGAAGACGTAAAGCTACTCGCCAATGGGTTTGAGCGTGATCATGCATACCTTTTTGGTCAAATGCAAGGAGTTGCATTTCAGAGTCAATATTTTGAAGACTTAGGGCCTCATTACACGGTAGGTGGTAAGGGTTTACCGGTACCAGTATTTTACCAGTACCGGTAAACCCTTACCGCCTTACTACGAGGTCCCTTTGCGGGTTGGAGAATTTAACGCCTGCTTTTTGCAGGCGTTAAAAACCAACCCGCAAAGGGATCAGGGAGTTTACGGTACCGCAATTTGCGGTGCCGTAATTAGCACCTTCCCCATTCCCATTATGCCCTATGGGGCAAAAATGGGAATGGGGAAGGGCAATGGGGGAAGGGGGAATTACCGACCCACCAACCTTGGAATAGGGCGGTAATTCCCCTTTCCACCAAGGCGGTGCCGGTATTTTACCGGCATGGACCAAGGTGCTAATAGCACCTTGGCCCACCGCCGTCCGTATAATGAGGCCCTAAGTCTTTGGTGTTTAGATCTAAATTCTCCAAACCTTCGAAACTCCCAATTAGTATAAATAATTGCACTTTGGATTAGGTAAAATCCTATGATTATCTAGGTGTAAGATTCTTTGAGAATGGTCTTTGGTTGGCCCAAATTGACAAAGCTTGTCTTAGCCTTAATAAACATAGTGGGGAAGTTTTGACGTTTTTCAATTGTCTTGGGCGAGGGGCGGTATCTCCAATACTAACCCTCTACAGGACCCAAGCATGTGCTGTGTCCCTTTACAGAGCTGTAATTTGGGGAAATGCAAATCTTGCAAGGCTCAGCTCTCTTGAAAATTACTTCCTGAAGAAAATGCTTGCACTCTCGAATGCATGGCTCCATATGGAGTTGAGCCTTTGCCCAATTGTATTAGTAGCCAGCTTCAGACTAGTTTGTTTACTGGCTGAGGGTTTGGTGTACACCGTCCCTGATTGAGTATAGAGAGGCACTTGCTCATGTAATGGGCCAGAAAGGAGGGAAAACATTGCCCTGGTTTTGTCATATCAAATCTACTTTGTGTGTATTGGGCTATGAATCCCTGTGGAGAGGGCCAAATGCCATCAGTAAAACCCATTTGGTGAAAGTAAACAATATGGTTGCGCACCATACTGTGAGGATACTGACTGATGCATGAAATTTACTTTGTACAGGCCCAGAATATCTAGCATCCAAAACTAAATTAGGCCTTGAAACATATTTAGATAATTTCACACTGCCATTAGCACAAGCACTTTTTTAAAAGGTGAGATTCAATATCATAAATGTCGTCACCATGATCAACCACTGGGGAACGGGTAATGATCCTTCGTGCCCAGTTTGTGGATATATGTTTGAAACACCAGTTCATTTTTTGCTTTTGTGTAATGGATGTAAGGCACTGAGAGCCAAATACGTAAAACCCTTGTTCATTATTAAGAACATTTGTAATATTAACTAAGCAATGGTATTGATTAGGCAGTAATTTGAAATGAGTTTGGTCCTTCCTTTTATCAAGTACATCCACAGTGCATGGTTGTACAGATCAACGGCTTTATTTACCTAGTTGGTTTTCATTTCTACCGTGGATATTATATAATATCTCCATTTATATGGTTGATGCTGGGTACTAATGATTTTTATACTGATTGTATTGTTTCTTATTCCATATATTTTAATGTGAAGTTTTTATTCGTATTTTATCACTTTTATGATATCTTCTGCCGAATAAAGCTTGTTTTGATTAAAACAATCTAGTAGATTCCATGTCACCAACAGTACACAGGAGCATTGCACAACTTTTTCAAAATGCTTGAGTTCACAATAAATGCCATAATTACCATTGTAAGTCATTTTTATGCAGCTGGGCCCATGATATATCCCAGCATTGACAGTTTAATAATGTCATGATGATGGGTCCATAATACATGCTAGCATTCATAGTTTACATCACTTTGACAATCTAGGCCATTATGGTCACTGTAAATAACTGTTATCAGGCGGTGGCTACAATGTATGCTATTATGGTCACTGTAAATCATGTTGATGAAGCTGCAGACACAATATGTTCCAAAATTCTCATTTTAGCAAATAAGATGCAGTTGCACAAACTCTATAAGCCAGCATTGTCCATATCAATATCTTCCATGATACAGCCACTGCCACCAAAGACATCAACCCACATCACCCCCCACTGCCACACACACATCACTCAGAAAATAAATCAGAAGCAAGAAGTAAGGACATGTGCAGACTTGAACTCTGCCAGTGCATGTAGGAAAGAGGCAGAAGACAGGCCTTATCTGTCTACTCACCCAGATGCTGGAACCTCTTGCCTGTCAACACCAGAAATGCCACCTCACTTTTACATTTCAGGATTGAGCTCAAGGATCTCCTCTTAAAGAAATGGTTTCTCCCTAATGTGTAGGCCCAAATCCCCACCTAATCTGAGATTGTGTGATCATCTCCCATTGTGTTCCTCCTCTGGTTACTTGTAGATCACTTGCTGCCAAATTGCCCACCTTCCCTTTCCCCCGATATTAGCTCCATTCTCCCCTGTATTGATCCCTTACAATCGGCCTCCCTATCTGTGTACTTCCCCCTATGCTTTGTCAATCTTTCGGTTGCTTCCTATGGGGAGGTTTATACCCAATAAAAAATAAAAAGAATAATAATAATAATAATAATAATAATCCTCATAATAATAATAATAATAATAATCATCATCATCACCATCATCATCATAATAATAAACATAATAATAATACAATTCAAGAATGTATTTTGGGTCACTCAGGATGATCTTGGATAGTCTTGTTGGCATCCAGCCTGCATATTGTATTATCTGGCTCAGTTTGTAAATATATTGTTCTCCTTAAGTACTTAAAGAATTCCATACATCTCTATGGCAAAATGTATGAGAGGATAAATGGATAGATTGTTCCTGACTGTTTAGCATTAAATTAAAGAGCATTTTGGGAACAAAATTATTGACGTAGATGTTTATATTTAGCACATATATATGTGATAAGGATGTGCATATGCAACCATGTTGAACACACAATGCAAAGTCGGCTGGATTTTATTTGTCAAAATACTCACCCTAACAATAAAATGTCTGCAGCATATCAGTGATATATACCAAATTTGACGTGCTTGTTTTGGTGTTTGAGGCTTGTGCTGAGCAGAAAACAACTTATTATTTTACTCATTGTTGTACACAGAAAAGGTTATTTAGGGGAAGCAATGTGTTATGGCCTCTTGTAAAGAGAAGATGTCTCATTTTGCACCTCCAACAATCCATTTCAATTGTAAATAACAAGAGTGTAGACATCTTAAAACACGCTCAAGTCCCATTTCTCTACTTACAGACAACCTGGGACAGAGACAACCACCCCACCCTCCCTGATTGTATCCCTTCAATACTGCATGCAATTGCTGCCAGGAATAGTCCATTCTGCCCCCCATCCCCAGCTGATGCTTTACACTGGCCCGGTTTCCAAGGCTGCCACATCATGCAGCAATGTCAGGCTTGCCCTGAAAATCAAGTACACCCACTGGATCTGACACCAACGTTTGACATTTACTTATTTCCAGCAAAGTGTTGGAGTGGTGTGCCCACTGCGTGCAGTAGTAAACCCAGCAAGAAATCCTTCCATGAGGTACTATGCGTGTGCATGCATGCTTCTGTAAAAGCCACCCTTTTCTGATCTCTGGCCCAGGCCCCGTCAACTGCCCACCTGCACTGCCTCCCTGGCAACCCCTGCACTTGGGGACCGTTTTTTCTTTATCCCTTCAGTCCCCCTACCGGCACTTATGTCTGCACTTCCTTGCACTTGCCACCAGCGTGCTGTTTTATGTGTTTTATTTATCTTATTTATTCCACTTCCCATGTACTGCATTTTCCCCTCTCCCTTCCCCCCGTGCACTTTTCCTTTCCCCCCTTGCCATGCACTTGCACGATCTGAATGACACCTGGCCTAGTAGGATCGTTGTCTGTCCTCCCTTTGTTCGCCCCCTTGCCTCATCGCACGTTGAAACACTTGTGTATAGGCGTGTTATAAATGCCATATCATATCATATCATATCATATCAAAACATTACTTCTATATGAGCTGTGGACGTGTATTAGCCAACGACAAAGCAAAACCACAGTCATGATAGCACATATTGCTGCAACCACAACCTTGCTAGTGGATGTGACATGGAGAGAAAGCTGATGGGGTGGCACCTACAATGTAGGAGATATTTATGGGACAACCATTAATGCAGGGAGTCCCCCCAATGAAAAGTGCCACACCAATATATCTGTTTATCCAATTCAATCGAGCCCTGTATGTGAACCATATTATACCACTTCTGTCCTTCACCCTTTAGCAATAGGTAAGCCAAGAATCAGGCTTGTCTGCAGAGGAATACACATTTATTAATAAATGGAAAAAGCCAATATTACACAAATTCACAAGCCACGTCACCTTACTGTGTGGCACTCAAAAAAAGCTTCAATACAAATAGTTGGACACAATCACTTTTTTGTGTTAACTAAAAATATCAGAACCTCTTGCACAAAAAGAATATACAGTTTTCATTTAAGGTCACATGTAAAGAAAACCACAGGTCAAATAAACATTTCAAATACTTTTGGTCACTCACAAAAATCCCTTAATTTAAAGAATTATGGAGCACCTTGGAACATGACAGGACCAGATGCTTGGCAATATATTTGTAGGGATTTTGATTTAGCTAACATGCAGCACTTTTCTATTGGTAAGAAGAAAAGTAGCACATGCAGCACTTTTTATGATGCCCTCCTTGCAACACCTTCTTAATATATGGAACCCTTTTTTCCTTCTGCACTATGCAATGAAAGATCTCTCTTCTGTCATGGGTCTCTTTCTCACTGTTTTAATCAGTGACTTCTCTCAGTTTAACTTGTTAATACACTCTCTGCCCCAGCACAAACCCAGATCCTGTTTCCCATTTGAAACCCCTCTGCTTTAAGGCAGGGTCTGGCGAATGGTGAATGGTAGGGAATTTTGTTTTTTAAATGCAACCCCACCCACCACCCTTTAGGGAATGTTGAGGTTGGTAAAGGATATAAGTGGTCCCAAAATTACTTCATAGGACTATACCATTATTCACAATGGGAGAAATGTAGAATTTGAACTTCCACAAAATCAACCTGTGTCATTTGGCTTTATGGTAATTCATTAAATTATTACTTGATAAGTAAATGCTAGGGATCTACTTCCATTTGCCACCCTATAAATAAGGGGGTGGTATTCATTCATCAGATCCCCAAAATACGTGGTTCTGTTGGACAAGTTTAGTTGCATTGAACATCTCTGGGTTTTGTGCTCAGGAAAAGACATCAAGCTTCCTGGATCATCTCATAGTAAAAGGCCAGGGATATGGTCAGACTCCAACATCAATCATGTACAGCTTCCAGCATCAATCCCTCCATTCGCCTCTCCTGGTTACGGATGCCCAGCCTCTGTCTCTTTTCCTAGTTGCATCCACCTCTTCCTCCCAGAGAAGGTTGGTTCTCCAGCTATTTGTCAGCAGTTCCCACTCAGATCATTTCAGACAGCTCTCCCCTTTTCCCATTACACATCCACTTTTAAGCCCACAATCACACCCCAAAATATCAAAAATATCAGGTGCAAGCTTATTGGCTCATGATTCGGATAGGACATCTATTTCTCCTTCCCCTTAAACAAAGCCTCACCTCTTCTCTTGGATTGGTTCCTTTTAGTTACTAGACTAAATTTCTGCAAAGTCTATCTGCACCCACTTTTTCTTTATGTGTTGTGCTCCTTTGTCCTGTGGCCTTTGGATTATAATTGTACACTTCATAACAACGTGTTCACTCCCAAACAAATTGTTCATGTGTTATAATTAGGGACGTAATTTCACCAAAATGCCAGGGGTAGCAGAAGTGACATCACATGACCCTTGGCCCCCTGATGACATCACAGGAAGTGATGTTGTTTGACCCCACCCAAAGTGATATCGCGGGAAGCGATGGAACACAGCCTTTCAGCACTTTATATAGAAAAAATGTACACCCAATATCACCAACCTGTGTTGGTACTCATTTATCGACCTCAGAAGGATGAAATACTGAGTTGAGGCATTTAAGAATAGACCAAATCAGTGACTCACCCCTCCGAAGTGTGCCTGAAATAAACCTTTGATGAGTCTATCAATTATTGTATAGAATTCCAGAAAGACTCATTATTTGGTAGTCAAACTCTTTCTTATTTAGGGTCAGTGCTGAAAGTGTTAGAATTGTGGATCTCCTGTTCATATTTTTCTTCTTTTTTTTAAAGGGGCCTGAACAAGAAAGCCAGCCACTTCAGAAGTAAAGAGCCACATGGTGCTGGCCACAGCCCTGGAGCTTGCATTACAAAAAAACAAAAACAAAAACTTTTTTTTTTAAGACAGAGGTCGCAAGGGAGACCACAAAGGTCGCAAGGGAGACCTCAGAGGTCTCAGTTGCGACCATTGGCAACCCCTAAATGACGTCCCTGGTTATAATACTTGATGTAATGCATTTGTTACTCTGATCGACCTGTATTGCTGACCACCACTTGAATGTTACGGTTCTTTGGTTTTCACCAATGACCTTTGCTTTAATGTTGGTTGATTTTCTGTTGCTTTATTTATCTTTTGTGGCAACATGTAAATAATGATTGATGAACATTGAATCAGGCACAGAAATTAGGCACTGATGAAGGACGCACTTTAAATCCGAAATGCATTGGCATCTCTCTGCATCTGCACTTTATATACAATTGAATTAAAATACTTCATCTAAAATCACTATGAACTACGAAACTGTCCTTATTTGAAACACCAATTTGCAAGCTACATCTTTAGCTTGACTACCCTCCAAACAAACCCATTGTGGGAAATAGGGTTTGCAGCCTACAACTCTTCTACTTTCTAGTTATCTCGAGTGCCTAGCACAGTGGCACCAATTAGTGGGTTGCACCACACACACTTAAATCAACTCGTCAATACCGAGTTTGAACTTGAACTATATGAAGAATAATTGAAACAAGCAGTGCCCACTCACAACGCTCAGCATTTTCTGGGAAGCTCTCATCACATTTCAGCTTATAACTTCAGTCCCCTAGGTCGAATTTGTATCAAAGTTGTCTCATCAGATAGCTCTACTCGTAAGCCGTTCAATGAAATTTGAATCATGTTTGTGCAAATTATGGTTCCACAGATAGTGAACAATTATTTCCCCATTGCACCTATAATAATTTCAAGTCATAGTCATAATGTTCACTTCAATGACAAATCACATTTCTTTTCTCTAGTCGGTCTGGGGCATCTACTTCTGGCTTTACCCTGCCTGCTACAAAGTCATTTACATTATTTCTCCAGGGCTAAGGGACCATCTGTGCTCTTATCTTTGAGAGCAGAAAGGATATGATATGAAATGGCATTTGTAACACTCCTATACACAAGCGACAAGGCAAGGAGGGGGAACAGAGGGAGGACGGAGACAACAATCTTACTAGGCCATGTTACATTGCGATTATGCAAGTGCAGGTGATGTGGGAGGGGAAAAGTGCCAGTAGAAAGGGGAGGTGGTACTGCTGCACATGGGATCAAAACAGTAACAAGACGTGCGGCCAGCAGGTGACAGGTGCAGTTAGGGGGGCTGTAGGGTTACAGATACAGAACAAAGTGCAAGGGTTGCCAGGAAGCAGTGCGGGTGTGCAACAGGGAGGGCAGGGACCTGGGCCTAAATCAGAGGGTAGCCAGGTGACCAGTGCAATATCAGACAGGAAATCAGCAGGGCAGAGGAAGAGAGAAGGCAGCAGCAAAGGGGAAGGTCTTGAGGTGCTTCCGGAACCGGACATGGTTCTCCTCAAGTTTTGGAGAGACAGAGAGGCAGGGAGGCTGTCCAAGAGGGAGGCCCCAGCCGAAGAAAGAGGTCTACCACCAGCTCGTTGCTTGGGGAAGCGACTCACCCTGAGGGAGTTGGAGGTGGAGGAGCGTAGAGCTTGAGTAGGAAGGTATTTGCGAAGAGAGAGTTGGAGGTATTGAGGACCCAGGCCCCAGAAGGCATTGTGGACAATGTAGGGGATCTTGAACTTAAGCAATGCAGCCACTGGGAGCAAATGCAGAGATTTCAGTGCTGGATAGATACAATCTCTGAGCTTGAGGCCAAGGGTAAGTCTTGCAGTCCTGTTCTGGATGAGCTGCAGAGGGCGCAGTGTAGAAGCAGGTAGATTTAGAAAGAGGCTGTTGCAGTAGTCCAGCCTAAAGAGAACAGGAGCTCAAGAGACAATGAGCTTCTGGGGGAAGGAGAGGAAAGGAAGAATACCTCTGAGGAGGTGCAGTTAGTAGTTTGACTTCTCAGAGACGTCAGAGATGTGAGGAGAAAAGGAGAGTGTGACGTCAAAGATTACCCTGAGGTTCTTAGCCTCACAGGTGGGAGCAGGAAGAAGGCCAAGGAAGGCCAGACAGAGAGTGACAGGAAAGGAGGGTGCAGGTGTGCCGATGGGGACAATCTCCATCTTACTGGCATTAAGGTAGAGACCGTTGGCGGCACAACACTCTGGATAGCAGACATACCGTCAGAGATGAGAGAAGAACAAGAGGTGGCAGAGGGGAGCCTGAAAATGAGCTGAGGGTCATCCACATAGCACTGAAAGTTGGAGCAGAGAGCAGCAAGGTATTGGTTGAACAGCCAGGGAGAGAGGTAAGACCCCTGGGAAACACCACAGGTAGTGAGTGATATAGAGGAAGGAAGGACCCAAGTTGGACCTGGGAGGGTCAATCAGAGAGGAACGAGGTCAGCCAGGCCAGGGCCTGATCAGTGATACCCAGGTTATCACTGAGACGATTGAGCAGGATGGCATGGTTGACTGTGTAAAAAGGCACAAGAGAGATTGAGTAAAATGAAGACATAGGGGAGATTAAAATCAATTTTAGAGAAGAGGTCTTCACAGATTTCAAGAGAGCAGATTCCATGCTTCTGCCTGCTCTGAGACAGCCAACAGATTCAGTGTGAAGATTAATCTGGGAGATGGCCAGCTTTTCCAGGAGTTTACCCAGGAAAGAAGTGATGGAGATCAGGCGATAGTTAGCCGGGCAGGAGGGGCCAGCTGGGGTTTCTTGAGAAGAGGGTGCACAAGAGAGTGCTTCAGCAGGAAGGGAAGGCTCCAGTGGTAAAGGAGTGGTTGCAAAAGTCATCCAGGGCTGGAGCAAGGGTGTCAATGTGGTCCTTGATGGTTTTGGAAGAACAAAGAAGAGCCTGATAACCTGTTTTGATGAGGCTTTCATAGATCAGACTTGTCTAGCAACTTGTCAGGGGAGAACAGAGGAAAGGAAGAGAAAGAGGGAGGAGACGTGACGACAGGGGGGCAGAGGTAGAGGAGAGAGTAGAGGGAGAAGAGGATGAGAGGGTGGACAGGATGTTCTGGGTTTTAGAGATGAAATGAGAAGCCAGGGCCGTGCAGAGGGCTTGGGAGGGGACAGGAGAGGTAGAGACTGCGACAGAATTGGCCAGCTCCTTGCAGATTTTAAAGAGTTCGGACGATTTGTTAGATGCCGCTGAGATGCTGGCTTGGATGGGGCCTCTCTTCCTAGTGTAGATAGAGAGCCGGTATTTCCTTTGGAGCAAGCGGCAGGCCAATTTGTCCGAGGATGCACAAGAAGCTAGCCATTTCCTCTAGCCACCCTGATCTTGCGTTTAAGGGTGACAAAGTCATAGTGATACCAGAGTTGCACTTGGCTTTGGGCTTCAAGAGGATTCTCATGACAGGGGCAAGAACATCAAGAGTAACAGAGCTAGAAGAGTGGAGCATGGAAAGGGCTGTGTCAGGATGTGAGTGAGCCAGAGGAGGAGGAGGGGGAGAGAAAGTGGTGGTGAAGCCTTCAACTGACACTCGCTTCATGGGTTAGATGACCGATAAGGAGGTGGCAGTGCTGGAGTTGGCTTGGCCTGAGGGGTAGAGGAGTGGTGAATGGGATAAGAAGGGTAAGGTCTGAGGAGATCAGAACATCCAGTTTGTGCCCTGAAGAGTGAGTCGGGCCAGAGGGGAGAATAGAAAGAGAGACAGAGTCGCAGAGGTTGCAAACGAGTCCAGAGGAGGGACAGGAAGCATCCAGGTGGATGTTAAAGTCTCCAAGAAGGAGGAGTTTAGTGGTCTGGGCCAAGAGGGAGGAGGAGAGGTCCACACACTCAGAGAGGAAGAAGGTGATCTGACCAGGTGGCCGATAGATAGTAGCCCCAGTAAGAGAATGGCCGGGAGAGAGAGAGAGCCTGCAAACAAGACATTCAAAAGAGGAGTAGGCCTGCATAGGAATGACAGAGGCAGGAATCCGCTCCGGGAAGATCAAGGCTACATCCCCCTCTGTAACGGTTGGATCAGGGCACAGAGAGGATATTGTAGCCATCGGGGAAGAGAGTGTCAAAGCTTGTGACAGAGCTGGCCATGAACCATGTCTCAGTGAGACTGAGAACATCAAGATCAAGTTCTTCCAGGAGACGGCAGATGTCAGAGGAGTGTTTGACAGCTGAGCGAGAGTTGAGAGTGGCAATATGGAGAAGTTTGCCAACCTTGAAAGACTTATGGGAGGGGTACAAATCAGAGGTATGCCCTGTGGAGGAGTAGAAGAAGCCTGAGGAGTTGCAGAAGAGGAACAAGAAGAGGGCAAGGTAGCCAAGGATGAGACAGAGTGGGAAGGCAAGGAAGCCGAAGAAGGAAGAGACGGGACAGTGGGAGAAGAAAGGAAATTGATGAGGCGAGGGAAGCGTCCATCAAAGAGGAAACAATTGTCCTGAGGGCCGAGGACCAAGACGGTGC
The DNA here is from genome assembly GCF_040938575.1 of Ambystoma mexicanum. Classification (NCBI taxonomy): domain Eukaryota; kingdom Metazoa; phylum Chordata; class Amphibia; order Caudata; family Ambystomatidae; genus Ambystoma; species Ambystoma mexicanum. The sequence goes on along the minus strand of NC_090931.1, from coordinate 1,417,225,330 downwards.
CATTCAGGTAAATGTTAATGATGACCTTAGAGGAGTGGATGGGGGCCAAGAGGGCCTCCACTGGGTGCCACCATTAATGGTGGAAGAAGAGAAAGGAGAGAGCACAGAGACCATATGAAGAGTCCATAGGTCTGGTGAGGGAATGACAAAGAGGATGTCATTGAGGGTCTATCTGGAGGAAACACTGGTTTAGATGTCAGCGATAGGGAGGACTGGGTTGGAGACCAGGATATCCTTTTTTAACTTATTCCTATCAGACTTAGTGAGGAGAGCAGTTTAGTCGATAGAGAAGCAGTTTGAAAAGATAGGAGTGTAGGTGGGGGAAGAGGAGAGAGGAAGAGGGGTGGACAGGAAAGGTGGGAGGATACACTAGCTGAGGATGCAAGGAGGGGTGAAAGCAGACGAGACAGAAATGGATAAGACAATAGTGGACGATTGACTAAGTAGACAAGAGCTCAGATGGAAGAGCAGGCAGAAAACAGGGCATTCCGGTAAGCAAATCAGGTTACCAGGGCATCAGGAACAGAGCAGTCATTAAAAAGAGAACCTAGAAGAGGGTTAAGCACAGTAAAATACAGAACAATATACAAAAGAACAAAGCAGTCGACACATGATAACCTAGAGGAGGGAAGAATACAACAGAACATCAAGCAAAACAATGCAAAACAGGACAATCAATGAGGAAGAGCATAGGCGGTGCGTCGGTGTAGAAGGCTGGAGAAGGGGGTTGCGAGGCACATGTGATAGGGAGCTGCAAGGGACCACGTGGTCAGGGACGCACAATGCAACGAAACACGGATGGAAAGTGCGAGGAACACTCGATCGCGGGATTGTGAGGGACCACGCAAGTCGGGGGACGTGCAGCACGCACGGAGGCAATGCAAAGGAAGATTGCAAGGGGCCACACAGGTAAGGGAGGTGAATCGTGAGTGATGCAAGGATGGAGGTGGCGAGGGCGCGTACATAGCAATTAGGGATAGAGGGCACGGATGGGTACATGATCAAGGAATGCGAGAGGCAATGCAGGGAAGGGCAAGCCTCTGGTCCTTGGACGCAGTGGCTTTCATGGCAGGGGGTGACTTGGTTGGCCGATTTAAAGGGAATGTCAACCAATGGGAGCGCCGTGGGATGGAGGGAGGAGGAGAGAGCACGCACGCGCTGCGGCACGAGAATAAATGTTTTACAAATGCACAACTTACTGTGCCATGGAGCACCTGTCCTCACCCCAGCACCGGAGAGGTTGAAGTTGGCATTGCCTGGTGATGGTGGGGATGGCTTGTGGGGACAGAGGGAGTAAACACATGTTGGTGCTTTCTTACCTGCTGTCTGAGCAGGGGTTTGGTCCCTGGGTACCCCCGGTCCGAACAGGTCCAAACAGGTGACTCAGGTGCCCTCCTCTGGTGCATATCAACTGTCATTAGCTCAGGGATAGAGACCACAAATTGAATGTAATTCTTGAGGATTATTCAAGGTCCACAACTATTATCCAGGTCTTTGTTTGCTTCCGGGTTGTTATTCCATCACCCCAATAAACTTTGGTCAGGCACACGCTCTATCCATTTCCTGGCTGGCAAAAGCTTCAAAAGAGATTTTCCAGATAGAGGTGGGCTGCAGGCTTGATAAGTGTGGGAAGATGAACAGTTTGTAAGTGACTTCAATCCAGCACTCCCACTAAGTCAATGCCTAGTCTGGGATGCCCAATGGAAGCCATTATTTATATATTTTTATGTCAAAGTTCTTTAAATCTGGATGATGAACCCTTATATAACGCCCGTCTCTTTGGATCTCCCCGACCTCACTGAGCTAAGAAGTAGGTTTGTTTTGCAAATTAAAAGGTTTATTTGAAGAATTGAACAATATATATATATCACACTTTTATGAATAGAAACAATATATGAATAGCACACTTATGAATATGAACAGTGATCAGTACTGGGTAATATTACAATATCAACAACTCTTTAATCACTTAGGATTAGGAACAGGAAGGATAAGGTAGCAGAGAATACTGTATATGGGTTCACGGAAGTGCAATGATGGGAAAGAACGCAACACAGAAATAAACTTGATATGATTTCAATCAGAAGATAATATGATCATTTTTTCCCCTGCTATTACTCACTCTCCCACTATGCAGTATGAAGAGATGGGAATGAGGTCACACAGGTTTCAAGAATACAAGCAATAATGCAGTTCAATTCCAGTTCCCCAAGCAAGCTTAGAGAAAACAGGTATGATTCTCAAACAGGCAAAAATACTTTTGAATGTGATTGCAATGAAAGGGAAAATAGGCTAACATGATTTTAATTCACTAAAGGATATTCAGCACTAGTGAGAGTTACTTTGGATTGGTTCAGATCAAAACTAGCAATGATTCATGAGATTATCAGATTGAAAGCAAATCTCAGAAGTTGCAAACAAGAAACAGCTATCGATTACGGAATAACTATAATGAATTAGAATGTTGTTTTAGGTTTGTTGGAAAGCGTAGGATTTTAGCTTCAAAATGAGAGTTAGATTTCGGTTCTCGGACGTGCGGTTCAAAAGTTACGGATGTTTTTGAGAAGGTAGATTTTTCAGAAATAAATTCCAGATTTCAAATATGACAGATCGTGCTTTAAAGAGTAGGAATCAATATGGACTTATACTAAGGAGCTATGAAGAAGCAAGCCACTCAATGGGCAGCCACCAGAACAGCGGCGCCACCGCTCTGATCTCTGTCCGTCAAAACACTTGTCCTTCTTCAGAAATATCAGTGCAAAGATGATTATTGCTACAATTATCACAGACTTATGTGGAGGAGAGAAGAAATCAGGATAGACAAAAGAGGTTTTATAATGCAGTTCTGGACAGGTTGAGATGGTTGGAATAAGATTACTTTAAACTAAGAGATGACTATGCACAGTTCTGGACTAGATACTCACTCCTAGGCTGGAATGGGCCTCGTCAAAGATCTGGTCAAGGGTTTGGCTTCACTCGCCACCAGACAGGTCTCAGGCACTCTGGGTTCTGCTCTCAGCACTGCACAGTGGTCTGGGTGGCCTCTTGGATTGGATCTGACGGGTTCTGGATACAGCGCTGCTTTCTGGGTCTGGATCTTGGTTCTAGCACAGGGTTCTTAGCTAGAAGCAAAACAGCTCAGCCAGGCTGTTGAATGGTTTAGTTAGGCCCCCTGGAAGTTTAGGGGTAGGAATCAGGTTGCAAAAGATTCTGAAGGCCTGCTGCAAAGAGTTCAGTTTCGGGTACGCCTCTGCTTCAGGGTTCTAGAGTTTGGTTCTAGAGTGGTTCTAGATATGGAGTCTGGAGTCTTCCTGCAGGGTGCTGCACCAAGAAATCAGTTGAGTAGTGAAAAATGTGTGTGTCCTATCTGTCCTCACAGTCCCTATTTATGTATTTCCAAAGTGGGTGGGGAGGCTGATTCTACAATGCCCAACCCTCTAAGGATTTGATAGGTTAGAGGATTTTCCATCCCCTGACTGGAGAAAGGATCAGCGTGTCAGAATCAGTCAGAGTGATGCTGTGTTTATGGTCCAAAAGAAATCCCTCCCTTTTGCTTTTACCTAGAAAATCTATTTTTCCCAAAAAACATATTTCCCAGATACACAAGTTGTTGAGAATACATAATTACATGACAGATTGCTTGAGTTCCATTTTTGTTCAACTCTTATCTTCCTAGGAGCTTTGGTTCAGAAATGACCACTTTTTGCGCTTTTGGTGGGTTTCCCAATACTATTTCTGCACTCATTTTTAGACATGCATTCATATCCTCTCTGGGCATATTACTGTAATTTCTTATGTGCATAGCAACAACACAGCAGCTGCAATACGAATACATTCCGGGGTTTGGTCTCAGAACATCACACAGCGTTCAGCTTAGTCTTAAATCGTGAGGGAATTTTTCATTTTAAGAACCTCAAAGTTTCCCATTTTGTCAGCTTGGTACAATTTGTTATAAGCATTTTTATAAAACATACATTTGCTTTCAATTCAATTCACATCTCAGTCTGGTCCGCCTCCTAGAGCTTGGCTGACTCAGAGGGTCACATGTCTTGTTTCCTGCCAACACTTTGTTGACAGTTACACCCAAATTTAGCATATTCCTATTCATCACAAAGAATCCATTGTCTTGACTGAGAGCAACAGGCCAGGGTGCCTCTGCTAGTTCCTGTTCACACCAGCCTGTCAATCTCTTGGCTAAGGGCAGGGGAAGCTTCCTTTGTCCAGGGAGAATGTGTGAAGGGTTCTCAGGGGAAGCAAACCTTTTGGAGTTTTAACTGCATCAGGTTACTTTCTGATCAATTGTAAAATAGTTCCTTGTGAAAAAAATAACATTTATAAACTTAAAATAAGCAACATATCTTTAAATCAAATCTTTTTCAACATGAGATCACTGTGTGGCACTCTATATGGCATTTTGATGGCATGCTCTTCTTTTGGCATAGTTTGGGTTAAATTGTTCAACTTTACACAAATGGTTTTAAAACGCCGGCTTTCTGGTAGAGGTGAGCAACGGTATTACACCCATTTTTGACAGCTGTCTTTCCATCAAGTATCTTTAAAATAGGATTTTGTTCTGAGAACATATGATTTTTGCTGACATTGTATTGATGTGGATTCTTGCAGTAATGATGTGGAACACCCAACAAAGAGGTTGGATCTTTTAGGTGCTTTGCGAGCCATGATTTCTTTAAATTTGACACCAAATAAAAACTGATTTTTGAAACTAGCTCTGTTTCTTTTGCAATGATTTTGCTCTGTGAGCAGCCACATGGTGGGATTTGGCAGTGGTCTCCAGTTTTAGCACTGACATAGGCAAAAGTAGATGGTGGTCTATTTTTCAGGTATTCACTGCGCACTTTCTGGGGATTTCTAGCGAGCAGCATGTTTTCCAGTGGCCATTATGATGTTTCTGCTGCCAGCAATGCACAGTGATGTTGCAGGGCTTAGATGAGTGGGTTGATGCATCCCACAAGCCCCCCTCTTGCGATGGCCGTTGAATTTCCATCAATGGAACTTCGCAAGACTGGGATGTAAGCCTCATCTCTCCGGATTCCACAAATGGCAAAGTTCAGCATCTTTTCTTCCATCAGGGGTCGATCGATCGGTTCTCCTCGTCAGTCCTGATGGGAGTATTGAGCGATACCCCGGGCCCCTCGGATCTTTTCTCCCGGTCCCCGGATCGTCCTCCTTGGTCAGTCTCCATGGTTTATCTCTCTCTCTTTCTCTGTCCTAGGATGACAAAGCAAACACATATTTGTAGACATTTCCCCACCACTATTAATGTAGTGGGGCGGACATATACATTTTATTAATCAGGAGACATTTTCATTTTTATTATTGTATTTTATAGACTATATGTGGAATATTTTAGGGTTGGAATTTTATGGATCTGGATTGGCCCCCTCTGGAGTTCCAGAGGACTCCTCCAGTTGCTGCAGAGTGGGCCTAGGATGGCAACACTTTATTTGATTAATATGGACCCACTTGTCTTCCCCCTCCGCCAAACTGCCTTTGGGGATGCAGATCTTGTAGGTGACTGGTGAGATCTTGGCTACAATTTCAAAAGGTCCCTTCCAGGTAGGAAGAAATGTCCGCTGTTTGGCCTGGTTCCTTTGGAAATTGTATAGACAGACCCGGTCTCCTACATTCTAGTCTTTCCTGGTAGTCTTTAAGTCATAGTGGGTCTTCATGCTGTCGGCTGATCTTTCTAGATTTTGCTGAGCATAGGCAAAAGCATGTTGAAGATATGTTCTTAAATGTTCAACATACTCATGAATTGTGGAGGCATTGATCAATGTCTGCTCTTGGGTTCTATAGAGCAGATGCTGGGGAAGCACCATCCTGCGTCCAGTCATCAGCTCAAACGGTGACATTTTATTTGCAGATGAAGGGGTAGATCTGATGGCCATTAGGACAATAGGTAATCGGATATCCAAACTTGGCCCGGAATCTGCCACAAATGTTTTTAAGATGCTCACAATGGTTTTGTTGTAACGTTCTACTGCACCACTAGAGGATAGCCAGTAAGCAATATCTAGCTTCCTTTTAACCCCAAGCATCTCCCACATCTTTGTCCTTACTTCGCTGGTGAAATGGCTACCTCTGTCTGACTCGATCCTTTGGGGTAGTCAAAAACGCGAATAGTTGTGGTTGATCATCAGACAACTGTTGTTTCTGCCTTGCAGTTTGGGGCCGGGAGACATTCTACCAATTTAGTAAATAAGCATGTCACGGTCAACATGTACTTGTTTCCCCTAGAGGAGCGAATCACGTGCCCGATAAAGTCGTCTTGCAAATCTGACCATGGCAGTGTCATCCCCATCTTTTGGAGAGGCGCACGGTGTGTGAGGGATGTTGGCTGAAATTGTGCAAATACAAGACACCCCTTCAAGTATTGGTCGAGGTCCTTCCCCATGTGTGGCCAGTATGCAACCTCTCTTAAGATTTCAAGTGTTGTATGAAACCCCCTATGACCGGCTGTGGCCGCATCATGGGCTTGACTTAACATCAGGCTTCGGAATGAGGTAGGACTCACCCACTGATCATGGCCAGCTTTGGATTTCCTTACCAACAAACCGTCAAGGATTCGAAACATTTTTGGACATTTTGTCAACACTCTGAGGTCCTCTTTCCAATGTAATCAGTATCTGTCAGGGGAAAGTTATCAGGGTCCTCAATGTGTTGATAAAACTTACCAATTATTGGATCCTCTTTTTGAGCAATAATCAAATCAGCATCTGGGGTCTCCTTACTCCATTGTGCAGCTGAAAAATCATTGTGAGCATTTGTCTGGGACCTAGTGATAGCAGCGACCTGGATTCCCCCCAACAGGGACTCGATCTTTATTAGATCCCCTTGGATGGCCCCGGTTTTGGCCAGCTGATCAGCTAAGTCATTTCCAGTTATGTCTGGTCCCTCTAGTTTGGAATGACCCTTGATCTTCTTCCAGTAGATGGTCATCCCATTCAAGGTGACCAGATCATCAATATTTTGAATTAACTTCCCATGTTTCAAGGGTTTTTTATTAGCACATAGCATGCCTCTGGTTTTCCAATCAACCAGGTGCTCCATGAACCCGTTCCGTACATAATCAGAATCAGTGATTATGACCAGTTCGTGGAGTTGATGTTGGACAGCAGTGAGAATGGCTTGATGCACAGCCATCAACTCTTCCATTTGACTACTTTGGGGACCAATCTTGCACCCAGCAGAGGGCTCTGGGATCTCATTCAACCATGCATTCCCTATGCCGGCCACAAGTTCTTTTTCACATTGTTGTAAACATGGTAAGAGCATCCCTCCACATAGACAGTGGGCATTCTCTCACACTTGTCTTCTTCAAAGACTTTGTGTGGGGAATTGAGGTATGCCTCCATGTTGTCCTTGATTTTTAGACTCCCTTCGTCGAGACAATTTTCTCTGGCACAATCATGCAAGTCAGCCAGACCTTGCGCGAGGGGACTCTTCTTGTTTTGGCCATATCTGACCTCCACAGGAAAGCCTTTCATTGACAGAATCCAGGAAGTAATTCAGAATTACTCACATTTCCGGCCCGGATTCTGTCACTTTGGAGATATTGCAGAGGCTGGTGTGGAGTCTCCACTTTGATGTGTTCCCCCTGGATAAACGGGCGGTAATTCTTCAATGCCCACACCGTTGCCAGGAGTGCCTTCTCACAATCGTTGAATTTTTCCTCCATAGAGGATAAAGTTTTACTTGCATAGGAGATTACTTTATTGACCTTGTCATGCTTGTGCTATAATACTGCAGTCAAGTATGTATTAGAGAACCCTGTCTCCAAGAAGAACTCCTTGTTTCTGACATGGTAAGCTAGGCAAGGCGCTTGTGAGAGGCTTCTTTTGAATTCTCTTACTGCCTCAGATTGTTCTGGACCCCATTCCCACTTGACCTCCCCTTCAAAAGATGAATCAGGGGTCTGGTGATCTCTGCGTAGCCCTCAATGACCTTTCTACTGTAATTAGTCAGTCCAAGGAGGCTCCTTAGTTCCTGCAGAGTTGTGGGATCCTTCAATTTTGGGGTGCTTCCACTTTCTTTTCCTGTAGACAGAGACCCTGAGGAGTAATCTCATGCCCCAAGAAATTAACACAGGTTCTACACCATTGTGCTTTCTGAAAGGAAGGTTTTGCTCCGGCGGCCCTCAACTGTGTCAGAACATAACAGATCTCTGCTATGTGTTCCTCCACAGTTGAGCTTTTGATGAGGACATCATCTACATAAGCCAGGTTACCCCTTTCACCCGGGTCCATGTATACTGCTGGCCCCCAAAGGTAAAGCCAGCTTGTATTGGTCCTCCCTTCTGACAGGTACAGTCCAGTATCCATTGGTCAGGTCTATTGCAGTGAATACCTGTGACCCCTGGTTCTGAACCAGCCCTTGGTCAATGTAGGGAAGAGGCCATCAGGAAGTATGGACGCGTTTGTTGAGCTCCCTAAGGTCGGCGCAGAGTCTCCACTGGCTGTTTGGCTTCGATATCCCCAGCACTGGATTATTGAAGGTGCTGTGGACTGGACGGATTATCCCAGGGGACTCAAGGTTCTTAATGATTTCAATCAGGGACTCCATTGATGCGAGAGGCAAGCAATATTGCTTCACAAACACTGGAGTCATACCAGGGTCCTTGGGAATTGTTGTTGTGTGGATGTCAGTGCGACCACAGTCATATGAGTCCACCGCAAAGAGTTCTTGAAAATCCAAGAAAACTTGTTTCAACTTTTGTTTCTGCTCTAGAGTCTCACAGGCATCCGCTAGGTTGACTCTCTCTTCAACCATCTGCCTGAAGCCTGGAAAGACTTCTGGTTTCGCCATCTCAGCGGCCTCCTCCAGCTGGGTGGAGAAGTCCCTGGTCAAAGTGCTGATTTGGACTGGTGGCTTCAGGTGGGAAAGGCACCCCTCATGGACCTGGAACATCACCTCATCCCTTCTGAAGTTACATGTCACATCTTCCTTGTCATAAGGGCAGGCAGTGTACACCAGGAAGTTCCCCGCATGCCGGATAAAGATCCTGTCTGGAGTTGTGTTGTCATCACTGTCACTGTCAAAACAGTCCTTGGGGATTGGTTTTAACAGTTAATTACTTAGATCAATGGAAACATGTCGGTCATCAACCGCCATTCTAATAATGGTGCCTGCGGCTAGAGTAATACTCTTTAAGTCGCTGTTATCCACCTCTACTGAAATGGTGTCATGTTCTACATTGACTAGTGGTGTTGTGCTTACCCCCAACCCTTGCTGTTGGAGAGAAGCATTTAGATGAATATAGGCATCAGGGTTTTTCAATTTCTGTCCTCTTTTAACTTTCACTTCCAGGTAGAATTGTCGGGTCCTTTCTGCGATGGTGACTTCCTCTCCAATCTGAATTTCAACTGCATAAGGTAGTAATTGAGCTGACCTAAATGCTTTCTCTGGATCATCAAAGCCTATGGGATTATCCGCGAATCAGGACCAAGCTTTGAAGTTTATTAGGTCCAAACTAATGGCAAAGCGGTTGAGAATATCACTGCCTAAGTAAAAGGCGGCAGTGACGTCTCGCACGACCCAACAATTATGGACTATGCTCTTGTTGCCTATGAAGATTTTGAGCATACACCTGCTTGGCAGGAGATGTTTGGAATTGGGTGTTTCCAGGTCCATTTCCCATTTGTCTATAAGTCTAAATGTCGGAATGGCTGGATCTTTTGGTTGTTGGCGGAACATGACTTCACTGATGAAGCTCTTACCGTTGTTCACACACACTCGGGCGAGAACAGAATCTTCCCTACATTTAACTGAATTGGGAAGAACAACTGCTCTCCAATTTGCTGAACATCAGCCAGTCCATGAGCTGATTTCGCATCTTTCTGGACTATTGGATTGGGAATGTCTGATTGTGGATTGGTAAAGAATTTCAGAGTGTTTCCTTCCAGTGTGGAATACCACCTTAAACTGGAAGGAAGGTTGATTTTCAGAAATATAGAGGACCCCCCATCACCAGTCTGTTGTCCTACTGCTATTACTGTCACGTTTGGAATTTGGTGGTTCAGGAAGTGAAATTCTACTTGGTCAGATTTTTGTTCAACCATGTGGCATGTGCTGTTTAAACTAACATGGTTGACACTCTGTTTTAATTTTATTGGTCGGCTAGTCTGGGTCCAGAGGACATTGTTTACGCAATCTATTAGGGGTGACAACCTTCTCAGGAGGTCATTCCCTAGTAAACAAGGGGGCCCTCTGGAGTCACTACTATGACCGGGTGTTTCACCTTGTGTCGCCCAATTTTAATGTCCAAATCCGCAGTCCCCTTGACGGGAATTTCCTTCCCGTCAAAGTTCTGAAGTTGTCCAGGAAGAGAGATGAGAGGAATTTGGTAATTCTCCCCCCTTCCTGAATTTAGTTCATCAAAGGCCTTTTTGGACAGAAGGGTAGCTTGGGATCCAGTGTTCACCAGTGCCAAAATTGTACCCTGCCCCTGTACTTGAACTGGGGCATAGTATCTTCCCTCCTTCTCCTCAAGTGAGCACAGATAATGCACATTTTTGGGCAACTGGTGGGCTAATTCTCTGGTTTTGTACATGGAAAGAGAAGAGATTTGGGCAGAGTTCTGTGGAGAGTCTTGGGAATCTGAAAGAAAAAGTTGGCAACTGGAGATAGGAGAAGTTTTGAGTTCCCCTGGTTCTGGTTCTGGGCCGCCCCCCCCCCTTTTGGAGGCAGTCACCAGGATGGGTTTGAACCAGGGGATTTTGATGTTGTTGATTCTGGGATGGGATGATGGGCGGCTCTAGCTCAGTCGCCACATCTACCCAGTCTGGATTTGAATCTCTAGGGACCCATTTTTCTTTGGGAGGAGTTCCCCCATCTCTGAAGGAGAAGATCCTTTTCCAAGGATCCTCAGAGGATCTCTCTCCTTCAAATTGGGAGATCTGTACCTCCTCCTCAAAATGGGTCTGTTTGGGTCCTTTGTTTCTCCTACCCCCCTCTGCTCCTTGGGTGGCAGGCTTTCAGGGGCAGGAGATTTAGGTTCCAGTTCCTGGGTTTCCAGGGGCTGTTTACAAGTGGGGAAGGGAGCTTCCTCCAAGACTTTACATCCCCCTTCCCCTTCTGCCTCGTCCCTTGGAACCAGTGAGTTATCGGGGTGCTGCCCCCGTCATTGTTCTGGAGCACCAGGTCCAGAGTATGGGGCATTATGTGCCAGCATGCTCATCTGAGAGTTTTGCTGCGCCCTCAGTATGCGACCCAGATTGTGTGCCATATTTTGGACCTGGCGCTCAAGCTGTAAAACCCGCTCAGGCTGATACGGGGTTCAGTTTTCTCCCCTGGGCTGATCCCGGGAAGGGTAGCTATCCCTTCTCTGGTAATATCCCGGGTTGTGAAGATTTGGGTACCCCTCCACCCTTGGCCTCCCCTCTCCTGGATTAGGTAGTCTGTGCTCAGGAACGTGGGGAAAGAAGGATGGATGATTTTGGGATTGGACATTTTGTGGATACTTGGGGAAAAAGTTCTGCCCAGGATTTGGTGAATTTCTGCCCTCCTGAGGGAAGTTAGGAGGGAAGTTCCCTGGGTTAGGTGCTTGGTTGGATCCCCCCCCTTGGGCTGGAGGAGTCCACACATAACCTAGGATGGGTCGGTTTCCTTTGTAGCGGGGACTTTCATAGTCAGGGGAGTGAGGAACCCCATTTGCGGGACTACCTCCTTGACTCCCTGTCTGTGACTGGCCCGAGGGCCTTCTGGGCTTAGAATTATTTTGTGCAGGCAGGTTTTTAGGCCCCCCCATCTCCAAATCTAAAATTGGGGCAACCTTTACCTCTGCCACCTTAGCAGTGCTGGGGTGCTGGTCGGTTTGGGGCTTTTCTGATCATTATTTTTATTTTCTATGGGCTTTTGTACCTCATAGATTCGGGTGGCCTGTTCAATGACCCAGTCTAATGACCTTTTCTCGTGAAAATCTCTCACTAGCTGGGTCATGATGTATTTGGGAAAGGCATGGAAAAACGTATTTACAAAGTCTTTACTGTCCTGCGCACCCTTTTGTTAGTCTGTGCAAAGTCACGCTTCAACTCCTGCACAAATTCTTGTGGGGCCTGATTCTCCCCACATTGCAAATTGTAGGCTGCCTTTCGAGACCCCTTGGGATTTCTATGAACAGAAAAGTGCTTTAAGATGGCTGCCCTGTATGTGGACCATCTTGAATGATTTTGGTCCTCCAGCCCCAGAAAGAAACTGGAGTATTCTGGGGAGAATGTGTATTTTACGTACTGAATGCAGCTACTGCTGTCTTTCAAATGGAAAGTCTCCATCATTTGCTCAAATAGCTCTAAGTGTTCCCACACAGAATACTTGGCGTTCTTGTGATAAGGCGTGATGACACTCCTTATTGCCTTAATCTGTTTTAAGGGGTCCTTAAGCAAGGCCCCTTTTGCCTTATTGGCCTTCTTGGTTCGGGTAACCCTGGTCCATTCATCCTCTGACTCAGAGGCACTGCTCCCAGAGGTGCCCGTCTGCTCTTCTAGGTTTTCCCAGATTCTGTGAGCCTGGGAATGGCTGGCAGAATGTGGGGACCTAGTCTCCTGTGTCCTGGGACGCTCAGAGGAGTCTTCTGATTCCTCCTTGCTGCCAGGATTTGATGGGTACCCCCTCCACTGACCTAACTGGGCAGAGGTTTTCAGGATGCCCTTAGTGGACCTACTCTCCTGGGGTTCCCCACTAAATTGCACTGTACTTGGGTGCCCACACCTGGATGCCCGCCCATCCATTCCTGGGAGGTACTGGACTATGAGACTCATACTTCTAACTGGATAGTAATCTGCCATCCCCGTGGCCCTGGGCTCATGTGCGCCAGGGGACATGGGGGTGGCAGAGTCCAGGGACTAGGAGAGATGAAGGCCTCTGGTACTAGGGCTCCTGAGGTTATGCTCAGGTGTTTCCCTTTCCCAGCAAACCTCATCTCTATCAGCCTCTGCTCCCTGCATGGCTACCTGTTGCTGGAGCCTATCATTGTGCTGACAGAGAGTCTCATTTTATCTCTGTGCTTCTTGGTTTGTCCTGGAGTACTGGGCCAGTCTTTGCTGCAGGAGGGTTACCTCCTGAGTCCCGTCCCTACTGGCCTGCTCCTTTCTTGCCAGGGCATCTTCCACCCTCATGGTTTGCTCTAACAAGTTCTGATGCTCTCTTTGGACGTCACCCAGTCCCTGAAGGGCCAAGTGATTTTCTTCCAGCTTCCCTTTTAAGTGGCAGACTTCCTGGCTTAAGGTATCCCTTTATTGAGTAAGAGCCTGCCTCTGTGCCGCCAGGTCGTCCCTCTGCCTTTGAAGGGCACAAGCTTTCTGGCACTCTTCCTCAAATTCTGCCTGGGTGTCCAGGTCTTTCAGGAATAATTTGTTGCTCTCTGCCTTTTCTCTATCTAGGTGGCTTTGCAGGGTGGCTACCTGCTCTGCGCATACCCTATCGAAATCCAGTTGTTGCTCCAGCATTTTTTGGCTCTGCAGTAGGGAGTCCAAACCTTCTTGACACTCCTTCTGCAAGGCCAGATTTCTGGTATCCTGGTCTGCCCTTTCCTGTTGCAGGATACCCATATCCTCTTTTATTTTAATGATATACTGCCTACTTTTGTTTTCTGACTCCTGGTTCCTCTGCAGCCTCTGCTCAGAAGAGTCCAGATAAGATTGGGCTTTCTCTAATGCCATGTGTTGCCTACTTGCCAGATCTTGGCCGTCAGCACATTTGTCCTGTATGGCTCCCATGGATAAATATATAAATGCTGCTACCCTGGCAATCTTGTTGTGCTCATCCTTGGCCTTAGGGGCCATATATAGTTCACCCAGGGTCACATATAAGGGACCATGATCTCTCCAGATATCTAACCCAGTTGCAGTGACCTGTTGTGTGATCACCTGCAACCACACATTTTGGTCCTGCTCAGTCCATTCACCAATCACAAACAACGTATTCAAAAGGTGCTCTCTAGCTATCTTGATGTCTACCAATGTCGCCATTCTGGAAATTGATTTCCTTCCTGACTTACAGAAGTTTTTTATTTTATTTTGCAAAACAGACCGTTTCCTTAGAGCGTTCCCTTTTGAGGGGGGCTCATACAGTGTAACACAGCGTAGTAGCCCAACCGGATTTATGTATCCTGTCAGTTAGCACACTGTATTAAGCTGGACAAGTGGTAGATTTAATCCAGAAGTCCCGGCTCCCGAGCCCCCAATCTGTAAGTGACTTTAATGCAGCACTCCAACTAAGTCAATGCCTAGTCTGGGATGCCCAATGGAAGCCCTTATTTATATATTTTTATGTCAAAGTGTTTTAAATCTGGATGATGAACCCTTATATAATGCCCCTATCTTTGGATCTCCCCGACCTCACTGAGCCAAGAAGTAGGTTTGTTTTGCAAATTAAAAGGTTTATTTGAAGAATTGAACAATATATATATATCACACTTTTATGAATATAAACAATATCTGAATAGCACACCTATGAATATGAACAGTGATCAGTACTGGGTAATATTACAATATCAACAACTATTTAATCACTTAGGAGTGGGAACAGGAAGGATAAGGTAGCAGAGAATACTTTATATGGGTTCAAGGAAGTGCAATGATGGGAAAGAACACAACACAGAAATATAATTGATATGATTTGAAACAGAAGATAATATGATCACTTTTTCCCCTGCTATTACTCACTCCCCCACTATGCAGTATGAAGAGATGGGAATGAGGTCACACAGGTTTCAAGAATACAATTAATAATGCAGTTCAATCCCAGTTCCCCCAGCAAGCTTAGAGAAAACAGGTATGATTTTCAAACAGGCAAAAACACCTTTGAATGTGATTGCAATGAAAGGGAAAATATGCTAAAATGATTTCAAATCACTAAAGGATATTCAGCACTAGTGAGAGTTACTTTGGATTGGTTCAGATCAACACTAGCAATGATTCATGAATGATTATCAGATTGAAAGCGAATCTCAGCAGTTGCAAACAGGAAACAGCTATCGATTACGGAATAACCATAATGAATTGGAATGCCGTTTTAGGCTTGTTGGAAAGCTTAGGATCTTAGCTTCAAAATGACAGTTAGATTCCGGTTCTAGGGCGTGCGATTCAAAGGTTAGGGATGTTTTTGTGAAGGTAGATTTTTCAGAACTAAAGTTAAGATTTTGAATATGACAGATCGCGCTTTAAACAGTAGGAATCAATATGGACTTATACTAAGGAGCTATGAAGAAGCAAGTACTCAACGGCCAGCCACCAGAACAGCGGCACCACCGCTCTGATCTCTGTCCGTCAAAACACTTGTCCCTCTTTATAAATATCAGCGCAAAGATGATTATTGCTATAATTATCACAGACTTATGTGTAAGAGAGAAGAATTCAGGATAGACAAAAGAGATTTTATAATGCCGTTCTGGACAGGTTGAGATGGTTGGAATAAGATTACTTTAAACTAAGAGATGACCATGCACAGTTCTAGACTAGATACTCACTCCTAGGCTTTAGAATGGAATGTGCCTCGTCAAAGATCTAGTCAAGGGTTTGGCTTCACTCGCCATCAGACAGGTCTCAGGCACTCTGGGTTCTGCTCTCAGCACTGCACGGCAGTCTGGGTGGCCTCTTGGACTGGATCTGATGGGTTCTGGATACAGCGCTGCTTTCTGGGTCTGGATCTTGGTTCTAGCACAGGTTCTGAAGGCCTGCTGCAAAGAGTTCAGTTTGGGTTAGGCCTCTGCTTCAGGGTTCTAGAGTTTGGTTCTAGAGTTGGTTCTAGATCTGGAGTCTTCCTGCAGGGTGCTGCGCCAAGAAATCAGTTGAGTAGTGAAAAATGTGTGTGTCCTATCTGTCCTCACAGTCCCTAATTATGTATTTCAAAAGTGGGTGGGGAGGCTGATTCTACAATGCCCAACCCTCTAAGGATTTGATAGGTTAGAGGATTTCCTATCTCCTGACTGGAAAAAGGATCAGCGCGTCAGAATGAGTCAGAGTGATGCTGTGTTTATGGCCCAAAAGAAATCCCTACCTTTTGCTTTTACCTAGAAAATCTATTTTTCCCAAGAAACATATTTCCCAGATACACAAGTTGTAGGGAATACATAATTACATGACAGATTGCTTGAGGTGCTTTTCTGTTCAACTCTTATCTTCCTAGGAGCTTTGGTTCAGAAATGACCACTTTTTGCGCTTTTGGTGGGTTTCCCAATACTATTTCTGCACCCATTTTTAGACATGCATTCATATCCTCTCTGGGCATATTACTGTAATGCCTTATGTTCATAGCAACAACACAGCAGCTGCAATACGAATACATTCTGGGGTTTGGTCTCAGAACATCACACAGCGTTCAGCTTAGTCTTAAATCGTGAGGGAAATTTTCATTTTAAGAACCTCAAAGTTTCCCATTTTGTCAGCTTGGTACAATTTGTTATAAGCATTTTTATGAAACATACATTTGCTTTCAATTCAATTCACATCTCAGTCTGGTCCACTTCCTAGAGCTGGGCTGACTCAGAGGGTCACATGTCTTGTTTCCTGCCAACACTTTGTTGACAGTTACACCCGAATTTAGCATATTCCTATTCATCACAAAGAATCCATTGTCTTGACTGAGAGCAACAGGCCAGGGTGCCTCTGCTAGTTCCTGTTCACACCAGCCTGTCAATCTCTTGGCCAAGGGCAGGGGAAGCTTCCTTTGTCCAGGGAAAAGGTGTGAAGGGTTCTCAGGGAAAGCAAGCCTTTTGGAGTTTTAACTGCATCAGGTTACTTTCTGATCAATTGTAACATAGTTCCTTGTGAAAAAAATAACATTCATACACTTAAAATAAGCAGCATATCTTTAAATCAAGTCTTTTTCAACATGAGATCACTGTGTGGCACTCTATATGGCATTTTGATGGAATTCTCTTCTTTTGGCATAGTTTGGGTTCAATTGTTCAACTTTACACAAATGGTTTTAAAACGCCGGCTTTCTGGTAGAGGTGAGCAACAGTATTACATCCATTTTTGACAGCTGTCTTTCCATCAAGTATCTTTAAAATAGGATTTTGTTCTGAGAACATATGATTTTTGCTGACATTGTATTGATGTGGATTCTTGCAGTAATGATGTGGAACACCCAACAAAGAGTTCGGATCTTTTATGTGCTTTGTGAGCCATGATTTCTACAAATTTGACACCAAATAAAAACTGATTTTGAAACTAGCTGTGTTTCTTTTGCAATGATTTTGCTCTGTGAGCAGCCAAATGGTGGGATTTGGCAGTGGTCTCCTGTGTTACCACTGGCATAGGCAAAAGTAGATGGTGGCCTATTTTTCAGGTTTTCACTGCGCACTTTCTGGTGAGTTCTAGTGAGCAGCATGCTTTCCAGTGGCCATTCTGATGTTTCTGCTGCCAGCAATGCACAGTGATGTTGCAGGGCTTGGATGAGTGGGTTGATACATCCCACAAGTTCTTGACCTTCAAATCACATGGGGTAGGTCTTTTGGGCTACGCACAGCTTTTCTTCATGCACAGAAAACTAGTATTTTTGAATGTTGCAATTCCTTTACCCATGATGCCTGCTTTAATATTTGACCTCATGTCATATGCAGTTTTCTCCTGCACAATGCCATCAATGTCCAACCTTACATTACCATATATATTCACATTACTCTGGTAATGTAGTGTCATTTTTAAAAGTTCATGGTTTTCGCTGCTGAAAAATGCACACACTTCTCTGTTTCTCTGAATTTCAAAGTTAGACTTTATGCATCAGTCACATGTGATGGAAAGTAGTTTCAGGCCTTAGGACTAGTCACTCGAATGCAAGGCCAATTTAATTTTGTTTTTTCCTTTTTCTGACAACACTGTTGGGGTATTTGGCAGTGTTGAAAAGTACATGCTGGCCTTTTCGGTCTGAAAGCCCACAGTGTGCTTGAAATATCCTTTCAACTTTGGGCCTAACATGGCCAGGAACATGTGATTAAGTCCTGGGGCTGAATTTACCCGACAACACGGATGGCGTAAGACTGTGCACTTGTTAGATCAGTCACTGTCCAGGGCTCAGGTACACCCACTTTCCCAGATCAACATCATCGTTAAAGGTGGGCTACAGCACATGAGAACCAGAATAAGATCCACGTGTGTACCACATGCTGTATCACACTGCATCTTGTAAGACGGAAAGATCTGCTGAAGTCGGTGGTCAGTATTATAATGGTTAGGCCTAGCCAAATAGAACAGTCCTCAGCTGCTGCTGTAAAGCCATGCCTTCCAAGCTTGAACGAATTCCATCTTTAATTCAACTGAGTAAACGTATCATGCTGACTATTCTGTACAAAGCACATTGTGCAAAACCCTATAAAATCCCCGAGATTTCTGTGTAAGGGGACTCGTTTTTTAAACGAGCAAACGTTTCTTGCTCCCTGACAATTTTTGCACAGATGTACAGAAATAAACCTTGTCTTTCTAATGGCTGTCTGGTTCCTCTATTGGATTATTTGGTGATGGGCAGCGGGAATCCTTCACTTCGAATGTCGCCCGCTGGTTCTTCACTACGTATGCCCTACTAAGTATGCCATATCCTACTAAAGTCCAGAAGGGGTCAGAGCGGAAAATAAAACATCATTTAGATTCTGAATGATAGGCATTTCACTTCCACGCAGAGGAAGGGTGTGATATGTGTATAATGGGTGATGCACGTGCATAAAAGCAGGCATGTTCTGAAAGCTTGAGTATGCAACATCTTACAAGTGATGCTGCATATAGTGGGCACTTCTGTAATCAAGGGACAGAAATATGAATACAGACAAATAAAGGCTCAATGCTCAACACTACTGGTTCCAGGAACATTATCTAATGGATTTAACACTCAATGTTGACTCCAGCTGCAGTTTGACTGCATAGGACAAAGCAGGGCTTCTTGTAGGCCTAATTTACACACACTTAAAGTCAACTAAAAGATGTTGTGTGACAGTACCCTATTAGACCTCACTATTGGAGGTCCCTTGCAGGAGTCACTGTCTGGTTAACATCATGACTTTCAGACATCTGGAGTTAGATTATGTGTTTTGAAAGGCGATACGTGATTATTTTGATTACGAACATTTCGAATCTGAAAATTATGAATTCGAAATTTTCCTAAAGGAAATAATCACGCTGATTACCGCCACCCGCCACCCACACTCCCTCCATCTTCCTAACCTTAAAAACAGCTGTACTTACCAACAGCCCTCAACTTATCTGATATATGATATTTTATTTGTATCGCGCCCATAACAAGTGTTTCAGAGCGCGAGGAGGAAAGGGAGGGGAAACAAGGGAGGACAAAACAATGATCTCACTAGGCCCAGTGGCATTGAGAATGTGCATTGATTACTCAAACGTGCATTGAGTACTTATCTGTACTCCTTCACTGCTACATGGACCCTGCAACATGAGTCCCGCCTTGCCTTTGCGAGTCAGAACTGCTGTTGCAGGGTCCTTTTCTTTTTTATTTTTTACTCTTTGTCTCCCTTTTTCCTTTGTATGGAAGTGGGGGACACCTCCGCCATCCCTGATTACCCATAATGTCAATCAACGTGTGCGGGGGACACCTCGTAATCCCTGCTGTCCTTGCTCAACATTATGGGTTTTCTTTATTTTTGCACTGCCGAATTCAGCATTTTTGTGCATGCAGTTTTTAGGATAATTTTTCTGGAAATTTGGTAAATGTAAAACCTCAAACACATTGATATTTTACAAGGTATTTCATTGAAGTCATATCATTAAATTGGCTTCAAATGAATAATTCTTGCAAACACATCTTGGACTTCCTTCTAAAGAATTTAGGGATTGTAATCTGCCTTAACCAATTTCCATTTGATTTCATTTTTGTTCTTAGATTTCTTGACTGAGGATTCATTACATTATATTTAGCATTCATTTCAAAATCCATATTACTCCTTAACATTGCAGTTAAGAAAACTTGACAGTGTCAATTAAGCAACTAATTTAGTTAAATACGCCTAAACTGCTTTTAAAGGACCCATACCTACTTGTAATTCTCAAAATATGGTTATGCAAACTTGTTAGGCTCTAACCCCTATAATTTTTATTTCAAAGCGCTGATTAAAATACAGCAGTTTCACACGCTTGGAATTTATATTATCGATTCCGGTAGTACTCGCCCAATTAACTAGGGAAAGCCCATGCAGGGATTGCTCCACATCTGGCAGAACCCCAGTTCTCTAAGTTATTAATTCGGTCTTGCATAGGGTCACTTTCTTCCATATCTTCCTTGGCCACACATTGGTTCATAATCATTGGTGGAAATTGACAAAATGTACTAGGTGATCCCTCCCCCCATGCACCTTTGTGAGTGGAGAGAGGTGGAGTGGGTAATAGGTGGCAGTGGCGGACTGTCAGTGGTGTGAGCAGAACTGAGGGGCGGAGCTATGTGTTGAATAATGAGGGTGCCGTGAATGTAGGATGCTGGCTGCTTTGCTTAAAAACAAAGTGCATTTTGGGACCAAAAGAATGACCACCAATGTATCCAACATGTCTGTGATAGTAAGTCAAACGTGCATTCCTAGGGAGCATGCAATGCATGCTGGGTATGGCGCTCATTTCATCTCTCAGACTGGTCACCCTGACGTTAAAATGTGTAATGCATGAGAGATATATACAGCTTTGGACTGTTTTGGTGTTCAGGATTCGGCTGTCCTGGTGACCAGAGGACGACTTGCAGATATAGTTTGACTTCATTGCATCTCGCCACTCACTACACGCATTGAGGCGCCAAACAGCACAGGGCTCCGGAGACTAGCGGCATTCAGGGCAGAACGCTTGCTCAGCTTGGGGATTTTAGGCTTATAGCTCTACAAGGAAGGGCCAGGGACGTCACTTGGGGGTTGGAGGGGGTTTGTGGAGAGGCTGGAATTTATGTTGAGGCTTCTTAAAAAAAAACGGGGGTTCCACAAGTGTAACACTTTGAGCAGTGACCCTAAATAAGAAAGAATAAGAATAACAAATAATTTGTCTTTCAGGAATTTTCTACAAGAATTGCTAGACTCATTAAAGGGGTGAAAGGTCATGTTCTATCGCTTTTCATGATGTCACTTCGGGTGGGGTAAAATGACATCACTTCCAGGGATGTCATCAGAGGTCAATGGTCACGTGATGTCACATCTGCTACTCCTGGCATTTTGGTGAAATGATGTCCCTGGGAAAAGCACTCCTGCAATTGCAGGAACGCAGTTACGGCCCAATTCCATCCCTGCATCATATGATACATTACATTTATATAGTGCTTTGGAGATATTTAAGCGTTATAGCTCAAAACAGAGACGTTCACTGTCGCTTCAGAAGGCAACTGCTTGTTAGCTTCTGTAAAATGGCCGCTCTGGGAAGGGTTCCTTTAAATTACATTCTGGTCGTCCTTATTTAGTCACGAGCAACTGATGAAAACCTACAGAACGCTGTGAAATCGGAAGGCCGGGTAGACGGATTCCCGTTACTCCAGGGAACCGCAAATTGAATACAGTGCAGTCATGATCACACGGGATGTGCGCACACGCGGTGCTGTGTGAACCGAATGGATCTGATTTATGAGCCGTGACGTCTTCCCATGCGCGGAGCTAATTGGCCGATTACGAGTTGTGACTGCAGAGTGCCTGCGAGCGCG
Organism: Ambystoma mexicanum; assembly: GCF_040938575.1. Classification (NCBI taxonomy): domain Eukaryota; kingdom Metazoa; phylum Chordata; class Amphibia; order Caudata; family Ambystomatidae; genus Ambystoma; species Ambystoma mexicanum. The sequence goes on along the minus strand of NC_090931.1, from coordinate 1,417,203,697 downwards.
CCAGAGGCGAGGGCAGGTGTTCTATGGTCTGCAGTCGCTGCTGGGCTGACAGCTGGCTGACCCAGGGAAGGGGAATGCAGGGCGGCGGCTGCTGGTGCTGCTAAGAGGGGCCTCGACTGGCAGGTGCTCGACAGCACGGGGACGAACCTGGGAGAAGCAGGCATCAGGAGGAGGCATGAGGCCAGGAACCCGCCGGGTCGAGTTGCAGTCATTACATAACGCACAGCTCACACACGTTACATTAATTTCAGGAATCCGATTTGTAAGGCATCTTGATGAGGGATATGAGATCAAAAGCAAGGAGTGCAGACAGTGTAGAATAAAAGCTGAGCCTCGTCAGGGGACCAATGTCCCGATTACTTGCAGGTAATCCTCATTACACCGAGATCTAGTGTTACTGGTCACAGTACTTACATGAGGTGTCAGCACTAGTAAGGACTGTGATGAGAAACACGGACAAAGGGGTAACGAGGCAGGAGGCGCCGTGGAACTCTTGACTGACACCTATAATTGCGGGCAATCTACAGTTAGGCAACTTATTTCCTGGAGCAAGCCCAGCTGCAGCAGTACAAAGCCTGCACAATCAGCTAATGTAAAACATCTGTCCCGTAACCCCCAAGTGAGGGGTGGGCGTCACCTGATCTAGCTGCCAGAACCCCTTCATCAAGGAACAACAGTGATGGACCTATGGCACCTTGTTCAAATGAGTCAGTGGTTTGTTTTGAACCAGTGTTCCCTGGAACCATGGTACCGACGGACCACTACAGAGCTTTGGTCAAGCCAACTGAGGGCCCGCGTCGAGGCACTAAGATGAAACAATGGTCTATTTTCATCCAGACCATGGAACCCCAGCTCCAGCTGCCAGCACCCCTTTATCAAGGAACAACATCTGTAGGTGTGTGGCAACTAGTTAACATTATTCATTGGTGTGTTTTGAAGCACGCTACCCTCGAACCAATGCACTACCCACCAAAAATCTTTGGTCATGCCCACTAAGGACTTGTGGCAGGTCACCAAATAAGATACAGCTTAATGATCTGGAACACTCCATTTAGGCACTCATTTCAGTCGTGAATAGAGCAGCTAATGCAATGTAAACAGGTCAGGACATTCACCTTCTTAACCATTTACGTGAACTAGAGACCCTTTCCAGACAACTGAAAGAAAGAAACCCTAACTCTCAGCATTGCCTACAGAATGAGTCACTCTCACACTACACCCGGGCTGCACACCCAGTGACCGCGTGACAGAAAGCGATGATCACCTGTTCAAGTTGTGACTGATATAAAGAGAGAGACTGACACACCAGTGAGTTCCATTAACTACCGAATGGTTTAGCGCATTAACGGAATGAGATGGCTTGATGCAAAGCCTTATAAATAATAATATTGTCAATAGAAGAATTAAGGTGTGTATACACTACACATGCCTTGTGTGTGTATATATCTGTTACACTATACTGATGGTGACTCTCTACCTTTTCTTTTGGACGCCCTGTCGGTAGAACGCTATTTGTGGTGTGCTGAAAGTGTGGTCAGTGTTGTGAGAACAGCATCACACGTTCCAAGATTGTAAAAGATGCAGCCAACCCAGAACAATTCTGGAAATGTATGAGGCATTCTGCCAAGGCAACAGCGGCATCGGTCAATCAGCCTCTGTAAAGTTGATTTCAAAGCGGCTTTTGATTCGGTCCGTAGAGAACGGTTATGGTCGAAATTAGCCGCCCTGGGTTGCCCCGCTGGTATATTGTACTACCTCAGACTGCTGCACTATAACACCTCAGTTAGGTTGAAATTAGATCAAGAGGGGCATCTGACTGGTAAAGTGCATCAGAATAGGGGGGAGCGAAACAGGGTTGCGTCACCGCCCCTCTGCTGTACAACCTCTATGTCCACGACATACCGGTGGCCATAGCTGCTGCTAGCAATTGCCCTCCAAAATTGGGGAGGCTGTTTGTTCTGTTTTAGCATATGCAGACGATGTGGTCATCTTTGATCATACCCTCAGCGGACTGCGTAGATCTGCCACGGCACTTTCGGAATATGCCTCTTTTAATGGACTCACCATTAACCTTGATGAAACCAAGGTCTTGAGATTTACCAGTAAAAGAGTCTCTCGTGTCAATCTCATGGTGGGCAATGTCAAGATCTCATACGCGCCACAATATCGCTATTTGGGTATTAACTTTGAGTCCAGTGGTGAATATGTGGCGTGCAAACATTCCCGTACTACGCGTGCAGCGCAAGTAACAGCTTTAATTGTCAGTTTTACAAACAAGCAGGGAGGCTTTTTGCTATGGGGTACACGCCAACTTTATATGCAAGTATTTATCCCTATGATGACCTATGGCCTAGAAGCACTTTTTGACATAGTTCTTAGCTGGCTTCAGGTCATCGAAGGGTAATTTTGGCAGCGTATCCTTGGCTTAGCACCAGGAGTCCCTATGGCCATTATACATTTGGAACTGGGAGTGCCCTCGCTGTATGCCATTGTCATGAAAAAGAGACTAGGATTTTTCCTGAAGATGTGTAGTGGAATAGATAACACACTACTAACAACAGTCTATCAGGAATTACGTAAGAAACAAAATCACTGCTCTCCGTTTGTGAAGATGACAAAATGTTTAGCTGACATTGGCTGGTCTTGGCGAGGAGGGGTGTACTCAATTTTGGTACAGAATGCACTGAATAAGCGTGTTGAAATGTGGGATTGGCTGGAGAACTTTGCCCACCTCGGCACGCTGAAAAGTGATCAATTTGTACAATATAGGTTATATTCTTTCATGAAACCACAGGCTTATCTCAATCTATGCCCCTCTAAAAGGTTGCAACACTTTATACTTCTACTCAGGATGGATCAGCTTCTGACCTTGATGGTCACGGGTAGAAGAGAACATGTCCCAAGAGATCAACAGATTTGTAGGGTATGTAAAGCTAACAATGTATTAGAAACAGCTAGACATTTACTAACCCAATGTGGTAGCATGATAGATATAATTCACCATTATATTGGGAAGTTCACCCATGACCTGGCAACAATCAAGGATTCAACCTTTTGGCACCATTGCATCAACTCCGAGAGTTTGCGGACGCTGACTGCCTTTTATAATATCTGGCTAAGGATTGAAGAAATATTGGGTATCAAGATTTGATGATTAGAGGCTACATAGACACCTGTCCTGATCCTGTCTGATTTGACATTAGCACAATATTCGGTGATCCTCAGTGTTTTGATGTTCTGATGATTGTTTTCTTTTTTATGTCGTGCTCATCTGTACATAAAGTGGAAGACTAATATGGCATATTTGCTTTTCATCTGTCTCCTTCTATACATTCATACTCTAAATTTTATACTTTTATACTTTTGCCTTCTTTTCTGTTCTTGACTTTTTTATCATTACAAATGTTACATCTGAATTGTAGGGTGTCCTGACCCACGTTTAAGCTATCCTGCTACAACATTTGGTGCTGTGGGCTTAGAAAATTCAAGATGGCGGAAAACCCACATGTGCGCCGAAATCCGGGAAAGCTGCGCAGTTTGTGCGCACACTAAAATGGTTGCCTCACTTGCCACCCACCAGTGCGAGAATGAAAGGCCGGGTTGCCAGGAGGGAAATGGGTTGCCAAAGGAAAAACAGTAGCGCCGGTTAGCTTCAAAGCGCTTTAAACCACCATTGGACTACCCGCACAGTAGTCTGAAACCATTGGGAATGGCAATGCTGATTGCCAAATGCAACCTAGAATTGTGAGGAATTCAGTTCTTAAATCCCAAAAATGGGCGCAGTACCAGTACTCACCACTATCCAAAAGCCGGCATTTTAAAACCACAACAGATTTTACTTTTTTGTGTAAAACTGAATAAACCTAAAACAGGCCAAAGAAAGACTTACTGAGAGGTGGATACAATGTAAAGTGATATTCTGAAGTGACTTGACGGTTTATAACAAGACTGGCTGAGCTGTGGATTGCAGCAGTTTAAGTTGCACTGGATTTAAAGACACTAAAATCGAAAATGTTTAGATTAAATGAGTGACCTATGTTTGGTGTCACATGCCTTTGTAACTGTTGAAATGTCATAGTTTTGCACTTAGAATCAGCATTCTACCTGCATGTGTAAAAGTGCAAGTTAATTTAAAAGCAACAAAAAACATGACAGTTAGCTGAAGGTCTGGCTTAAGGAACTTGATTCTGCCTGGCAACTACCCCCATCAGGAGTGAAACTTGAGTCACAGCTGTGTTCACAGGCTATCTGCCTTTTGCTGGCAACACTAAGGATATGCCATCTATCTGATAATTGAATTACCTGTGCTCTACAGGAGCCCTGAACAAAGCCCTCTTCACTCAGGCAAAGGTTTTATTACAGCGATCGTAAAATGTAGCTTCCTCTTGGCAGAAGCTGGGAGGGGCACTGCCTGTGAGAGCAAGCTGGCTTGGCAGAACTGGATAAACCAGTATTTCTACCTTGTGCTGAGAGGAAACCACACCCCTTTGGAGCCAGAACATAACTTTAAAAAGATGGATCATTCATAGAGCGGACATGTGAAAATTTTATAAATGATACCATAATTCTTGTGATTTTTCTGCCCACAGTTTAAGAGGTTGTTAGAACCGGTAGTATGTTCAGGGGGGTGTTAGCGGAAAAGTGGATATTACTCTAAATGTGTGCATGTTAAAAATCTGAAACTTCATCAGTTAATGTCCATACTCCCTGCGCACATGTATGTAAAGTTGGGTCCATGTCAGAAATTGAAAAATCAGTTAAAAAGTGAAATATGTGCCATCTCTGAATGCAAGCTCCTAGAAAGAGCAGATTTGGACAGAGACATGGCTAAATTCAGCCACACCAGGTATATGTAATTTCAAGCAACTGTGTAACTGTGAAATATGTCTTTTATTATCAAATATAGAATGTGTACAGATGACAGGGGAATGTCCCATCTGCAAGCCATAAAATGACATCACTCTGACTCACGGTTCATTCGCCAATCAAGTAAGGAATGGAAATTTGACCAATGACAAGTGAGAGGGGCGAGTTTAGTTATGACCAAACACACACACCCACTTGCAGAACATATAAATGGACCACTGAAACTTAGATAGAGACCTTCAATTCCATTTGCTGCAACGCACTCTGCCAAAATCCATACTTTACCTCCATCAACCTCCAGAAAGCCAAACTAGAGACTTCAATCTATCCAGAGCAGAGAGACCCAGAGAACCGGTGCCTAGCAGAGACCAGACCAGAGAGAAAGCAGTGCTGTATCCAGAGAAACCCTGACCAGATCCGTGACGAGGCCCATTTAATTCAAGAATATAGTGTGAGTACCCAGCAGAACTGTGTAGAACCAATCTCTTAGTTTAAATTCATCCAATTCAATCTATTTAACCTAAGTAGAACTGCCTGATAGATCCAAATCTGTCACCTGTCATTCTAGCTGCAAAAATTTGTCACTTGTCATTTTGAGCTTTTAAAATTTGCAAAACCAAAAACGACCTTTACTAAATTGCTCATATCTCCGCGACCGTTTGGGCTAGAGACTTGCAGTAACTTTCATTTGGAAGCTGAGATCCTAGGCTTTCCTAGGACCACGGTAGAGATAGTCCTTGCGGTTCCTCTGTAATAGCGCTCGGCGCATCCGCGAATTTTACCGCGATTTGCAAATTTCTTCACGTGTAAAAAGACAGCAATTTTGCCTTCCATTTGCCAGAAATTCGTTTAACCTGCTAACTATCCCTGCATCATTGTTAGTGTGAGCCTGGACTAATATTAACTAGATACCACTCACCCTGAACCTCTGAAAGGGAATTAAAAGCATTTCCAGCATATTTCTCATCCATTGCTAGCACATATCAAAGCATTTGCCTGTGTTTTAAACTTCTGTAGTGTAAGCTTGCTGGGGGGTTGAACTGAATTACATTGATTGCATTTCTGAGAACTGTGTGTTTTCCTCCCATTTCCTTGCATTTCATAAAGAGGGGGGAGTGAATAGCCAGAGAAAAGTGATTACATTGTTTGTTGAAATCATATTGAGTATTTTCTATACTGCATTTCATTCATTCAACCTTGCATTCATTTGAACTCTATAAAGCATTCGCTATCACATTCTTCTTCTTTTGTTCCTATTTATCAGTGTGCTATCTTATCCATTTCATGTCAACTCATTAGTGATTATAAAGAAGTGGGCGAGTGCCAGATTCTCCGTTGTTCATATTTATCATATCAGATTAAGTGTGATATTCGATTATTAATTTATTATAAAGTGTGATATCTATATATATATTTTAAATTATCAAATAAACCTTTTAAACTTGCAAAACAGAACTACTTCTTGGCTCAGTGGGGTCAGGGGGATTCCAAGAGAGGGGTGTTATATAGGGGTAGTCATCCAGAACGCATGAACTGGACCTAAAGATATATCAATAAGGGTTTTCATTCAGTATTCTAGACTAGGCGTTAACTTGGCTGTAGTGCTGAATTGAATACTCTTACAAAGTGGGGGCTCGAGCCGAGACGTTGGGTTAGATTTACCATTTGTGCAGCTTAATACAGTGTGCTAACTGACGGGATACATACATCCGGTCGGATCACCACGCTGCATTACGCTGTGAAGCATTCCTCAAAAGGGACACTCCAAGAAAAGTTCTGTTCTGGAAAAATAAAATACTAACTTCTGTAAGTCAGGACAGAGACCAATCTCTAGAATGACGACCTTGGTAGATATGAAAATAGCCAGCGAGCACTTCTTACATAAGTTATTTGTGAGAGGTGAGTGGACTCACCAGGACCAAACAGTCTGGTTGCAGGCCATCATGCAACAGGTCACGGAAACAGGGTCAGACTTATGGAGAGATCAGGGTCCATTACATGTGGCCCTGAGTGAACTATATATGGTTCCTAAGGCCAAAGATGAACACGACAAGATTGTTAGGATAGCGGCATATTTATATTTATACATGGGAGCCATACAGAATAAATGTGCTGAAGGCCATGATCTGGCAAAAAGGCAACAGATGGCGTTAGAGAAGGCCCAATCTGACCTGGTCTCTTCTGAGCAGAGGCTGCAGAAGAGCCAGGAGTCAGAAGATGATAGTAGGCAGCACATCATTAAAATAAAGAAGGATATGGATGTGCTGCAACAGGAAAAGGTAGAACAGGATACTAGATTTCTGGCCCTGCAGAAGGAGCACCAAGACAGTTTGGACTCCTTACTGCAGAGCCAGAAAAAGCTGGAGCAACAATTAGACTTTAACAGGGCATGCACGGAGCAGGTAGCCACCCTGCAAAGTCATCTAGATAGAGTGAAGGTAGAGAGCAACAAGCTGATCTTGAAAGACCTGGATACCCAGGCAGAGTTTGATGAAGAACGCCAGAAAGCTGGTGCCTTTCAAAGGCAGAGGGACGACCTGGCGGCACAAATGCAGGCTCTTAGTCAGGAAAGAGACGCCTTAGGCCAGGAAGTCTGCCATTTAAAAAGGAAAATGGAAGAAAATCACCTGGCCCACCAGGGGCTGGGTGACCTCCAAAAAGAAAACCAGAACTTGGTAGAGCACACCAGAAGGGTGGACAATGCTCTAGCAAGAAAGGAGCAGGCCAATAGGGACATTGCCCAGGAGGTAACCCTCCTGCAGCAAAGACTGGCCCAGTTCTCCAGGACCAACCAGGAAGCACAGAGGGAAAATGAGGCTCTCTGCCAGCACAATGAGAGGCTCCAGCAACAGGTAGCGATGCAGGAGAAACTGATAGAGTCGAGTAAGGCCTTAACAGAGGAACTGAAAGCACAAATGCAGGCTCTTGCATTGCAACAGGGAGCCGGGGCGGATAGAGATGAGGTCCGCTGGGAAAGAGAGACTCCTGACCATAACCGCAGGAGCCCTAACACCAGGGGCCTTCATCTCCCCCAGTCCCTGGACTCTACCACCCCCATGTCCCCTGGCGCACATGAGCACAGGGCCACAGGGATGGCAGATTACTATCCAGCTAAGAGTATGGGGCTCATAGGCCAGTACCACTCAGGAATGGAGGGGTGGGCATCCGGGTATGGGCACCCAAGTACAGTACAGTTCAATGGGGAACCCCAGGAGAGTAGGCCCATTAAGGGCATCCTGAAAACCTCTGCCCAGTTAGGTCAGTGGAGGGGGTACCCATCAAATCCTGGCAGCAAGGAGGAATCTGAAGACCCCTCTGAACTGCGCAGGACACAGGAGACCAGGTCCCCACATTCTGCCAGCCATTCCCAGGCTCGCAGAATCCAAGAAAACCTGGAAGAACAGACGGGAACCTCTGGGAGCAGTGCCTCTGAGTCCGAGGAAGAATGGACAAGGGTTACCCGAACCAAAAAGGCCAATAAGGCAAAAAGGGCCTTGCTTAAGGACCCCTTAAAGCAGATTAAGGCGATCAGGAGCGTCATCACGCCTTACCATAAGAACGCTAAGTATTCTGTTTGGGAGCACTTAGAGTTGTTTGAACAAATGATGGAGACTTTCCATTTGAAGGACAGCCAAAGCTGTATTCAATATGTAAAGTGGACCTTCTCCCCGGAATACTCCAGTTTCTTTGCGGGGCTGGAGGACCAAAATCATTTAAGATGGTCCACCTATAAGGCGGCCATCCTGAAACATTTTTCTGTTCACAGAAATCCTCAAGAGGCTCGCAAGGCAGCCTACAATTTGCAATGTGGGGAGGATCAGGCCCCACAAGAATTTGTGCAAGAACTAAAACGTGCTTTTGCGCAAACCACCAGAAGGGTGCGCGCAGATAGTAGCGAGTTTATTAATACGTTTTTCCATGCCTTGCCCAAATATATCATGACCCAGCTCGTGAGGGATTTTCACGAGAAAAGATCTTTAGACTGGGTCATTGAACAGGCTACCCGGATCTATGAGGTGCAGAAGCCCATAGAAAATAAAAGCAATGCCCAGAAAAACCCCAAAGCCAACAGCACCCCTGCTGCTGCAAAGGTGGCAGAGGTAAAGGTCACCCCCGTTTTGGATTTGGAGATGGGGGGGCCTAAAAACCTACCCGCACCTAATAATGCTAGGCCCAGAAGGTCCTCAGGCCAGTCACAGACAGGGAGACAGGGAGGCAGCCCCACAAATGGGGTCCCTCGCTCTCCTGACTATGTAAGTCCTCGCTACAAGGGAAATCGACCCATCCTGGGTTATGTGTGGACTCCTCCAGCCCAAGGGGGGGGATCCAGCCAAGCACCTAACCCAGGGAACTTCCCTCCAAACTTCCCACAGGAGGGCAGAAATTTACCAAACCCTGGGCAGAACTTTTTCCCCAGATATCCACCCGACTTTCAGCCCCAAAACCATCCATCCTTCTTTCCCCAATTCCCTGAGCCCAGACCACTGAATCCGGGAGAGGGGAGGCCAAGGGTGGAGGGGTACCCAAATCTTCCCAACCAGGGGTACTACCAAAGAAGGGACAGCTACCCTTCCCGGGATCAGCCCAGGGGAGAAAACAGGGCCCCGTATCAGCCTGAGCGGGTTTCCCAGTTAGAGCGCCAGGTTCAAAACATGGCGCGGGATCTGGGTCACATACTGAGGGCTCAGCAGAACCCTCAGATGGGCGTGCCGGCGCAGAACGCACCCAACTCTGGACCTGGTGCTCCAGAACAATGACGGGTGCAGCACCCCGATAACTCACCGGTTCCCAGGGAGGAGGCACAAAGGGAAGGGGGGTGTAAAGCCTTGGAGGAAGCTTCCTTCCTCACTTGTAAACAGCCCCTGGAAACCCAGGAACCGGAAACGAAATCTCTTGCCCCTGAAAGTCTGCCTCCTAAGGAGCAGAGGGGGGGTAGGAGAAACAAAAGACCCAAACAGACTCAGTTTGAGGAGGAGGTACAGATCTTCCAATTTGAGGGAGAGGGATCCTCAGAGGATCCTGGGAAAAGGATCTTCTCCTTCAGAGAGGGGGGAACTCCTCCCAAAGAAAAATGGGTCCCTAGGGATGCAAATCCAGACTGGGGAGATGTGGAGACTGAGCTACCGCCGCCCACCATCTCATCCCAGAACCAACAGCAAGAAAATCCCCTGGGTCAAACCCATCCTGGTGACTGCCTCCAAAAAGGGGGGGGCGGCCCAGAACCGGAGCCAGGGGAACCCACAATGGCTCTGATCTCCAGTTGCCAAATTTTTCTTTCAGATTCCCAAGGCTCTCCACAGAATTCTGCCCAAATCTCTTCGCTAGCGATGTCCAAAACCAGAAAATTAGCCCACCAGTTGTCCAAAAATGTACATTATCTGTGCCCCCTGGAGGAGAAGGAGGGAAGATATTATGCCCCGGTACAAGTACAGGGGCAGGGTACAATCTCGGCACTGGTGGACACTGGATCTCAAGCTACCCTTCTGTCCAGAAGGGCCTTTGACGAACTGAATGCAGGAAGGGGAGAGAATTACCAAATTCCTCTCACCTCTCTTCCTGGACAACTGCAGAACTTTGACGGGAAGGAAATTCCCGTTGAGGGGACTGCAGACTTGGACATTAAGATCGGGCGACATAAGTTGAAACACCCGGTCATAGTTGTGACCCCAGAGGGCACCCCTTGTTTACTAGGGAATGACCTCCTGAGAAGGTTGTCACCCCTAATAGACTGCGTAAACAAGGTCCTCTGGACTCAGACTAGCCGACCCATAAAATTAAAACAGAGTGTCAACCATGTTAGTTTAAACGGCACATGCCACGTGGTTGAACAAAAGTCTGACCAAGTAGAATTTCACTTCCAGAACAACCAAATTCCAGACGTGACAGTAATAGCAGTAGGACAACAGACTGGTGATGGGGAGTCCTCTCTATTCCTGAAAATCAACCTTCCTTCCAGTTTAAGGTGGTATTCCACGCTGGAAGGAAACACTCTGAAATTCTTTACAAATCCACAATCAGAAACTCCCACTCCTATAGTCCAGAAAGATGTGAAATCAGCTCAGAGCCTGGCTGATATTCAGCAAATTGGAGAGCAGTTGTTCATCCCTGTTCAGTTAAATGATGGGAAGGACTCTGTTCTCGCTCGAGTGTGTGTGAACAACGGTAAGAGCTTCATCAGCGAAGCCATGTTCCGCCAACTCCCAAAAGATCCAGCCATTCCCACCTTCAAACTGATAGGTGTATGCTCAAAATCTCCATTGGCAACAAGAGCATAGTCCATAATTGTTGGGTCGTGCGAGACGTCACTGCCGCCTTTTACTTAGGCAGTGACATTCTCAATCGCTTTGCCATTAGTTTGGACCTAATAAACTTCAAAGCTTGGTCCCGATTAGCGGATAATCCCATGGGCTTTGATGATCCAGAAAAAGCATTTAGGTCAGCTCAATTGCTACCTTATGCAGTTGGAATTCAGGTTAAAGAGGAAGTCACCATCCCAGAAAGGACCCGACAATTCTCCCTGGAAGTGAAAGTTAAAAGGGGACAAGAGTTGAAAAACCCTGATGCTTACATACATCTAAACGCTTCTCTCCAACAGCAAGGGTTGGGGGTAAACCCAATACCATTAGTCAACATAGAACATGACACCATTCTAATAGAGGTGGATAACAGCGACTTAAAGAGTATTACTCTAGCCGCAGGCACCATTATTGGAATGGCGGTTGATGACCGACATTTCTCCATTGATCTTGTAAATGAACTGTTAGGACCAATCCCCAAGGACTGTGTTGACAGTGACAGTGAGGACAATACAACACCAGACAGGATTTTCACCCGGCATGGGGGGAACTTCCTGGTGTACACTTCCTGCCCCTATGGTAAGGAAGATGTGACTTGTGACTTCAGGAGGGATGATGTGATTTTCCAGGTCCATGAGGGCTGCCTTCCCCACCTGAAGCCTCCGGTCCAAATCAGCACTCTGACCAGGGACTTCTCCACCCAGCTGGAGGAGGCCGCGGAGATAGCCAAACCAGAAGTCTTTCCAGGCTTCAGGCAGATGGTGGAAGAGAGAGTCAACCTAGCTGACGCCTGTGTGACTCTGGAACAAAAGCAAAAGTTGAAACAAGTTTTCTTGGATTTCCAAGATCTCTTTGCGGTAGACTCATATGACTGTGGTCGCACTGACATCCACACAACAACAATCCCCACGGACCCTGGCATGACTCCTGTGTTTGTGAAGCAATATCGCTTGCCTCTCGCATCAATGGAGTCCCTTACTGAAATAATTAAGAACCTTGAGTCCCGGGGAATAATCCGTCCAGTCCACAGCACCTTCAATAATCCGGTGCTGGGAATATTGAAGCCAAACGGCCAGTGGAGACTCTGCGCCGACCTTAGGGAGCTCAACAAACGGGTCCATACTTCCCGATGGCCTCTTCCCTACATTGACCAAGGGCTGGCCCAGATTCAGGGGTCACAGGTATTCACTGCAATAGACCTGACCAATGGATACTGGACTGTGCCTGTCAGTAGGGAGGACCAATACAAACTGGCTTTTACCTTTGGGGGCCAGCAGTACACATGGACCCGGACTCCCTTCGGATACCTTAACTCCGGTAATGAGTTCAATATTTTCCTACATAAGGCCATGCCCGACTTGGGTGCAAGGGGTAACCTGGCTTATGTAGATGATGTCCTCATCAAAAGTTCATCTGTGGAGGAACACATAGCGGAGATCCGTTATGTTCTGACACAGTTGAGGGCCGCCGGAGCAAAACTTTCCTTTCAGAAAGCACAGTGGTGTAGAACCCGTGTTAATTTCTTGGGGCATGAGATTACTCCTCAGGGCCTCTGTCCCCAGGAAAAGAAAGTGGAAGCACTTCAGAAACTGAAAGACCCCACAACTCTGCGAGAACTAAGGAGCCTCCTTGGACTGACTAATTACAGCAGAAAGTTCATTGAGGGCTACGCAGAGATCACCAGACCCCTGATTCATCTCCTGAAGGGGGGGGTCAAGTGGGAATGGGGTCCAGAACAAGCCGAGGCAGTAAAACAACTCAAAAGAAGCCCCTCACAAGCGCCTTGCCTAGCTTACCCTGTCAGAAACAAGGAGTTCTTCCTGGAGACGGGGTTCTCTAATACATGCTTGACGGCAGTATTATACCAAAAGCATGACAAGGTCAATAAAGTAATCTCCTATGCGAGCAAAACTTTATCCTCTGTGGAGGAAAAATTCAACGATTGTGAGAAGGCACTCCTGGCAACGGTGTGGGCATTGAAGAATTACCGCCCGTTTATCCAGGGGGAACACATCATAGTGGAGACTCCACACCAGCCTCTGCAATATCTCCAGAGTGACAGAATCCGGGCCGGAAATGTGAGTAATTCCCGAATTACTTCCTGGATTCTGTCAATGCAAGGCTTTCCGGTGGAGGTCCGATATGGCCAAAACAAGAAGAGTCCCCTCGCGCAAGGTCTGGCTGACTTGCATGATTGTGCCAGAGAAAACTGTCTCAAGGACGAAAGTCTAAAAATAAAGGACAACATGGAGGCATACCTTAATTCCCCCCACAAAGTCTTTGAAGAAGACAAGTGTGAGGGAATGCCCACTGTGTATGTGGATGGATGCTCTTACCATGTTGACAACGACGGGGAGAAAGAACTGGTGGCCGGCGTAGGGAATGCATGGGTGAATGAGTCCCCAGAACCCTCCGCTGGATACAAAATTGGTCCTCGAAGTAGTCAGGTGGCAGAATTGATGGCTGTGCATCAGGCCATCCTCACTGCTGTCCAGCATCAACTCCACGAACTGGTCATAATCACAGATTCGGATTATGTACGGAACGGGTTCGTGGAACACCTGGTTAATTGGAAAACCAGAGGCATGTTATGTGCTAACAACAAACCCTTGAAACATGGGAAGTTGATCCAAAACATTGATGATCTGGTCACATCGAATGGGATGACCATCTACTGGAAAAAGATCAAGGGTCATTCCAAAGTAGAGGGACCAGACAAAACTGGAAATGACTTAGCTGATCAGCTGGCCAAAACCAGAGCCATCCAAGGGAATCTAATTGAGATTGAGTCCCTGTTGGAGGAAATCCAGGTCACTGCTATCACTAGGTCCCAGACAAATGCTCACAACGACCTCTCAATGGCACAATGGAGTAAGGAGACCCCTGATGCTGATTTGATCACCGCTCAGAAGGGGGATCCAATAATTGGTAAATTTTACAAGCACCTTGAGGACCCTGAGAACTTTCCCCTGACGGATACCGATTATATTGGGAAAGAGTACCTAAGAGTGTTGATGAAATGTCCAAAAATGTTCCGGATCCAAGACGGTTTGTTGGTAAGGAAATCCAAAGCTGGCCACGATCAGTGGGTGGTTCCTACCTCATTCCGAAGCCTGATGTTAAGTCACGCCCATGATGCGGCCACCGCCGGTCATAGGGGGTTTCACACAACATTGGAAATCTTAAGAGAGGTTGCATACTGGCCACACATGGGCCAGGACCTCGACCAATACTTGAAGGGGTGTCTTGTGTGTGCACAATTTCAGCCGACATCCCTCACACACCGGGCGCCTTTACAAAAGAGAGGGATGACACTGCCATGGTCAGATTTACAAATCGACTTTGTAGGCCCTGTGATTCGCTCGGCTAGGGGGAATAAGTAAATGTTTACCGTGACATGCTTGTTTACCAAGTGGGTGGAATGTCTCCCAGCCCCAAATTGCAAGGCAGAAACTGCAGCTGCCTTGATGATTAACCACATCTTTTCCCGTTTTGGTCTACCTCAAAGGATCGAGTCAGACAGAGGTAGCCACTTCACCAGTGAAGTAATGACAAAGATGTGGGAGATACTGGGGGTCAAGAGAAAGCTGCATATTGCTTATAGACCAGCTTCTTCTGGGGCAGTAGAGAGATATAACCGGACAATTGTGAGCATATTAAAGAAGTTTGTGGCAGATTCTGGGCCAAGTTGGGATATCCGATTACCTCCGGTCCTAATGGCCATCAGATCTACCCCTTCATCTGCAACCAAAATGTCACCATTTGAGTTGATGACTGGGTGCAAGATGGTGCTTCCTCAGCATTTGCTCTACAGGACCCAAGAGCAGACACTGATAAATGCCTCCACTACTCATGAGTATGTGGAGAATTTAAGGAAACACCTCCAACATGCTTTTGCTTACGCTCAGCGGAATCTAGAAAGATCGGCTGATAGCATGAAGACCCATTATGACCTGAAAACTTCCAGGAAGGAATATCAGGTGGGAGACCGGGTCTATCTATACAACTTCCAAAGGAACCAGGCCAAGCAGCGCACATTTTTGCCTACATGGAAGGGACCCTTTGAGATCATAGACAAGATCTCCCCTGTGGCCTACAAGATCCGCATCCCCAAAGGCGGTTCGGCAGAGGGGGAAGACAAGTGGGTCCACATAAACCAGTTGAAATGTTGCCATCCCAGGCACACTCTGCAACAACTGGAGGAATCCTCTGGAATCCTAGCGGGTACTGTATCAGACTAATTCAGTTCCAATCATAAAACATACCACATCTAGTCTCTAACATACTGTGATTTGTATGAAACTGTCTCTTAGTCATACTGTTTTTTTTTTCAAAATAAGAATGTAATGTTTCGTTATGATGAAATGCATATGCTGCCCCACTATCTCAACAGTGGTGGAAAAACGTCTATGAGTAGGTATTGCCGCTCTTCCTTTGTCGTCCTAGGAGAAAGAAAACCTGAAGACGGGCCAAGGAGGGCGATCCGGAGACCGGGAACGAAGATCCAATGGGCCCAGTGGACCGCCCAATATTCCCATCAGGACCGGCGAGGAGAACCCATCGATCAGTACCGGATGGAGAAGAAGATGCTGAACTGTGCCATCTACAGAAGAGGAAGAAGATTATGCGGACAGACCGGTGCGTGGGTCAAAACCCTTGGGCACGCGACTCCCCATCGACCCAAATTCAAAGTGCAGTCACGTGGGGGGGGCTTGTAGGGTGTCCTGACCCACGTTTAAGCTATCCTGCTACAACATTTGGTGCTGTGGGCTTAGAAAATTCAAGATGGCGGAAAACCCACATGTGCGCCGAAATCCGGGAAAGCTGCGCAGTTTGTGCGCACACTAAAATGGTTGCCTCACTTGCCACCCACCAGTGCGAGAATGAAAGGCCGGGTTGCCAGGAGGGAAATGGGTTGCCAAAGGAAAAACAGTAGCGCCGGTTAGCTTCAAAGCGCTTTAAACCACCATTGGACTACCCGCACAGTAGTCTGAAACCATTGGGAATGGCAATGCTGATTGCCAAATGCAACCTAGAATTGTGAGGAATTCAGTTCTTAAATCCCAAAAATGGGCGCAGTACCAGTACTCACCACTATCCAAAAGCCGGCATTTTAAAACCACAACAGATTTTACTTTTTTGTGTAAAACTGAATAAACCCAAAACAGGCCAAAGAAAGACTTACTGAGAGGTGGATACAATGTAAAGTGATATTCTGAAGTGACTTGAAGGTTTATAACAAGACTGGCTGAGCTGTGGATTGCAGCAGTTTAAGTTGCACTGGATTTAAAGACACTAAAATCGAAAATGTTTAGATTAAATGAGTGACCTATGTTTGGTGTCACATGCCTTTGTAACTGTTGAAATGTCATAGTTTTGCACTTAGAATCAGCATTCTAGCTGCATGTGTAAAAGTGCAAGTTAATTTAAAAGCAACAAAAAACATGACAGTTAGCTGAAGGTCTGTCTTAAGGAACTTGATTCTGCCTGGCAACTACCCCCATCAGGAGTGAAACTTGAGTCACAGCTGTGTTCACAGGCTATCTGCCTTTTGCTGGCAACACTAAGGATATGCCATCTATCTGATAATTGAATTACCTGTGCTCTACAGGAGCCCTGAACAAAGCCCTCTTCACTCAGGCAAAGGTTTTATTACAGCGATCGTAAAATGTAGCTTCCTCTTGGCAGAAGCTGGGAGGGGCACTGCCTGTGAGAGCAAGCTGGCTTGGCAGAACTGGATAAACCAGTATTTCTACCTTGTGCTGAGAGGAAACCACACCCCTTTGGAGCCAGAACATAACTTTAAAAAGATGGATCATTCATAGAGCGGACATGTGAAAATTTTATAAATGATACCATAATTCTTGTGATTTTTCTGCCCACAGTTTAAGAGGTTGTTAGAACCGGTAGTATGTTCAGGGGGGTGTTAGCGGAAAAGTGGATATTACTCTAAATGTGTGCATGTTAAAAATCTGAAACTTCATCAGTTAATGTCCATACTCCCTGCGCACATGTATGTAAAGTTGGGTCCATGTCAGAAATTGAAAAATCAGTTAAAAAGTGAAATATGTGCCATCTCTGAATGCAAGCTCCTAGAAAGAGCAGATTTGGACAGAGACATGGCTAAATTCAGCCACACCAGGTATATGTAATTTCAAGCAACTGTGTAACTGTGAAATATGTCTTTTATTATCAAATATAGAATGTGTACAGATGACAGGGGAATGTCCCATCTGCAAGCCATAAAATGACATCACTCTGACTCACGGTTCATTCGCCAATCAAGTAAGGAATGGAAATTTGACCAATGACAAGTGAGAGGGGCGAGTTTAGTTATGACCAAACACACACACCCACTTGCAGAACATATAAATGGACCACTGAAACTTAGATAGAGACCTTCAATTCCATTTGCTGCAACGCACTCTGCCAAAATCCATACTTTACCTCCATCAACCTCCAGAAAGCCAAACTAGAGACTTCAATCTATCCAGAGCAGAGAGACCCAGAGAACCGGTGCCTAGCAGAGACCAGACCAGAGAGAAAGCAGTGCTGTATCCAGAGAAACCCTGACCAGATCCGTGACGAGGCCCATTTAATTCAAGAATATAGTGTGAGTACCCAGCAGAACTGTGTAGAACCAATCTCTTAGTTTAAATTCATCCAATTCAATCTATTTAACCTAAGTAGAACTGCCTGATAGATCCAAATCTGTCACCTGTCATTCTAGCTGCAAAAATTTGTCACTTGTCATTTTGAGCTTTTAAAAGTTGCAAAACCAAAAACGACCTTTACTAAATTGCTCATATCTCCGCGACCGTTTGGGCTAGAGACTTGCAGTAACTTTCATTTGGAAGCTGAGATCCTAGGCTTTCCTAGGACCCCAAAACGGTAGAGATAGTCCTTGCGGTTCCTCTGTAATAGCGCTCGGCGCATCCGCGAATTTTACCGCGATTTGCAAATTTCTTCACGTGTAAAAAGACAGCAATTTTGCCTTCCATTTGCCAGAAATTCGTTTAACCTGCTAACTATCCCTGCATCATTGTTAGTGTGAGCCTGGACTAATATTAACTAGATACCACTCACCCTGAACCTCTGAAAGGGAATTAAAAGCATTTCCAGCATATTTCTCATCCATTGCTAGCACATATCAAAGCATTTGCCTGTGTTTTAAACTTCTGTAGTGTAAGCTTGCTGGGGGGTTGAACTGAATTACATTGATTGCATTTCTGAGAACTGTGTGTTTTCCTCCCATTTCCTTGCATTGCATAAAGAGGGGGGAGTGAATAGCCAGAGAAAAGTGATTACATTGTTTGTTGAAATCATATTGAGTATTTTCTATACTGCATTTCATTCATTCAACCTTGCATTCATTTGAACTCTATAAAGCATTCGCTATCACATTATTCTTCTTTTGTTCCTATTTATCAGTGTGCTATCTTATCCATTTCATGTCAACTCATTAGTGATTATAAAGAAGTGGGCGAGTGCCAGATTCTCCGTTGTTCATATTTATCATATCAGATTAAGTGTGATATTCGATTATTAATTTATTATAAAGTGTGATATCTATATATATATTTTAAATTATCAAATAAACCTTTTAAACTTGCAAAACAGAACTACTTCTTGGCTCAGTGGGGTCAGGGGGATTCCAAGAGAGGGGTGTTATATAGGGGTAGTCATCCAGAACGCATGAACTGGACCTAAAGATATATCAATAAGGGTTTTCATTCAGTATTCTAGACTAGGCGTTAACTTGGCTGTAGTGCTGAATTGAATCGTCTTACAGAATGTGATATGTATCTTTTAGGATTGCATGTTGTATTATGTTATTTGATTTTAGGACTTTAGTATATGTATATGTTTAAGTTTAGATTATGTGTAAAGTTTATTAAGTAAACTGTATCACATTAAATAAATAATAATAAAATGTTGTTTCACATTCTAAATTCCATAGGGAATTTGTTCTCTCCATTTGTGCAAAAACTCGCCAACAGATGGACAGCAAACTTGAAATCCTATATTGACTTCTGAAGGATATGAAGAATGTTTAAAAAAAGAAAATGGGTCAAAACATGTTGGTAATTCTTCAGTTGGGTGTGCTGACTGTCCGCAGAGTTAAACTTCAGAAGAAACCAGGAATTAAGCTCATGGGAAGTGCGCTCACCTTGGGACAAAATGATGCTGTGCAACAAGTGTTCGATCCTTAGTCCGTACAGCATTAAGCATAATGCACATTATCAATAAATAAATAAATAAATAATACAGGTGCATGCAAATCTTAAAATTCTGAGTCTGCTACCCATATTCACTCACAGCCAAAATGAGGGTCTGTGGACCTGAGATAGATACAACATGTTCAAGGGTCACACTGCAGTGTCACGGAGGGATGCGTTAGCCCTGGGGGAGGGAAAGGGCATGACCCAAGTTTTGGAATATCAAACTAATATAAATAGCCCCTGTTTAGGTGAGGCTGTGCTGACCAAGAGCCAAGGATGCAGGTCTGTGGACCATAGAGACGAGTTATTCAAACGTTTTCATTGGACTGCAATGTGAGGGTAATATCAGTGGATGCAGGTCTATAAACAATGGGGGCTCAAGTTGACAACCAATGGGATCCCAGGGGTAACCATTGAAATCCATGGTATGGCAGGGGTACTACATGTAAAACAATGCTATCACAGTGTTAGCATTTGAAAGCAATGGTAGCCCAGGGGTGCAAATTGATAAACCAATCATGCCAAGAGGACATTGCAGGTAGGGTCACTTTGCCAGGGTTGAATTCCTGCAGGCACTTCAGGTCGGGACACTGTGCCTGTACGTCTCAATTACAATACCCACAGGGAATGACCTGAAACAATGCTCAGAGGCCACCAGTGATATGGGTACTCGAGGGTGTGACAACCACATCTGCAGCCATGCCATAAGCAGAGACCCACAGACCATGAACCAAGGACCTGGTATAAACACAATGAGTATGATTAGTCTAGTACAGGCCATAGATTAAACATGCCCTCTGTGTCTACTGGCATGGGTAAGGCCCTCAGGTCTACATCATAAGCTGTGCCCTGCAAACAGGACTCAAATTGGATACTATTTACTGGGCATGTTTTCTGGGTACCATGGGTATGGATATGTGTAGTACTTACTAATTTGAAGGCACAGCCCTAAATGCTCACACCAGAAAAAAATACAACCCACTGGGGAAAAAAAGCTAAGAGATACTTGCAAGAATAACAAGTTTTAATCATACAAAAATAGGTGAGCCAGCAGAGAACTCTGCACCTAGTAACGTTCTGAGCAAAAATGGTGCAAGCAAAATCTTAAATGGAGACACATCATCATTCATATACAGTAAAAACCTGCACGGCTGGTTGGTGCAACCCGGTCAGCCTACTCCATAGGGGATCCCAGGCAATTGGCCCCGGCCCAATCTGTCCGTCTTTCAATAAATTGGGGTCAGCTGGGCTCATCGTCTTCAGGGAACCATGGCCAAAAGAGCAATTAGCTACATTTAAAAACTAGTGCTACTCTATCATTATACAGTGCACCTGGCACGATCATAGACTGTTGAGGGGGAGTCTCTAGGTCACTCTGACCCGCATACATTTCACTCATCCCAGTCGCGTCTTCCAGCCTCCAAGGCTTACACGCTCGCTTTTGTACTATAATGCATCCCTCCATATACATCACATTACAAATCATGCCATTATAAAATAAAAATAGGGTGACCATTTTCTTTAGATCTTTTATGGTTTATGGTTGGTGGCCTGTGGTCGGCTGGTATCTCGGAATTCAGGGGTCTTGGGAATCTGACAGTTGAAGGGGCTATAACTCATAGTTGGCTGGTCTGGGTCAGAGGCTTGATCGGACAGTTTGTGATAACACGTGCAGCGAGGCGCCTAGCACTGTCTCACAGTCTTGCAGGATACATTCTTTCTTAGGATAAATGTATTGGCAACAGTTTTAGAACAAAGGATGGTTTCTGTGGAAATTAGCAGTGCAGGCCTCTCTCATCCATGCTTGAGCCTATTCAGATTTCCTCGTCAAGTTTGCGGCCTGTGTCTAATGCACTGCCATGCAGGCCCGATGCTTCTGCCAAAGCTAGAAAATGGCGTCTTTTTATATGCGCCCACTAAGTCTAAGCATCTAAAATCTGCGTAACATTATGACCGTGCAAGGCCCCTTAGTATGCCCCCTCCTGCCTAGCAATTCACAGCGAAAGTTCAACTATCCTGCGAAACGCAAGCCAGACCCCGGCTGAAACTGCGAACCGTCCCCTGCAACGCAAACTAGCGCCCCAGCGAAACTGTGAGCCGTCCCCCATAACTGAAAGCAGCACCCCAGCGAAATTGCAAACCACCCCGCAATACAAGCCAGCTCCCGAGCTAAACTGTAAACCGTTAGCCCTAAGTGCAAGGCACCTAAACTGTAGACCTACACCCCTAAGTCATAGCAGCTCCTCAAGTCATTACAAATCCCCCCACCCCGACTCACCTCATCTCACTACCCCAGGCAGTTTCTCAAGTTCTCACATCTTGCACCATTCCTACTCACCTCGGCCCACTACACCAGGCAGCCCCCTCAAGTCCTCACACTGACCACCATCCACTGACAACGGCCCACTACCATAGGCAGCCCCCTGCTAGTCTGCCCTCATCCCCCCCTTACCATGGCTCACTACTCCAGGCAGCCCCTCAGGTACTCACACCTCCCACCACCCACACTGACCCTGCCCCACTACTCAATTCAGCTCCCTCGAGTCCTCACACATACCACCACCCCCACTGACCATGACCCACTAGTCCAGGTATCCCCCTGCTACTCTGATCTCCTCCCACCACCCCCACTGTCAATGACACATTGCCTCAGTCAGCCGCCTCAAGTCCTCCCACCTCCAACCCCCACACTGACCTTAGCTCACTACCCCAGGCAGCCCCCTCAAGACTTCATACCTCACACTACCTACCCCTACTGACCATGGCACACTATCCCAGGAAGTCCCCTGCTAGACCTCCCTCCACTCACCACCCCCACTGACCTCTCCCCAAACCCCTCAAATCCCCCACCAGTTTGCACCCCTACCAGTCCAATGTAAAAGAGAAACCTACCTAATTCCTCTGGGCTGCCTCCAACATGAAGTACACCTGCCACACATCCTCATACAAAATGAACAACTGGGAACACTGCAGTTGAATCCATGCTTGTAGCTCATTGGAGGACTCCCTGGTATATCACACTCAGTTGCTCATCAACAGGAGAGCATAATGTAGCACCAGCTACACATTGACCTTCCCATGTACTTGTGACATAGTAATGCAATGGAATGCAATCTTGCGTATCATTGTGCCTATGTGCCATTGTAATGACCTCAAAGCACTGTAGGTGAATGCCCTTGGGGGGTCAAAGTCAGAGATACCAGAGATTGTTCTGAGTCATTTTTAATGTGTGTATGCATTGTAGCCTGTAGAAAGGAAGGAAGGTAGGTAGGTAGACAGGGGTGGCATAGTCCCTGCAAGTGACACAAGTAGAACAGGCTTGTGGTTGGGTGATGTGAAAGCTGTCAGAGAGTGTGCAAGTCAAGGAGATAGATAATGTGAACAGCCAGACAGAATAATCAATCATGTGAATCTGCAGCATTTGAGTGTCAGATGTGCAGCATGATATGCAAGAAGGTAGTGGGTGATTGCAGATGTGTGTGGGTAGGTAGCCATGCTTTGGGAGGGATACAGCTAACGAATATTGAGTGCACAGGTGATGAGTGCAGCCCACACACCATCAGTGAGGCCACATCCCTCCTCAACACTCACAATGCTAATTACCCACACCAGTGAATGAAGTGTGGGCACATCGACATCGTTAAGCAAGTGCCAAAGGAACACGAAACATCAGTTGACCAGAAAGTAACTCAACATACAGTGAACTCAACCTTCAGTAGCGAATAACCAGAGGTTCATGAGCTGTTACCAGATACAACACTCAACTAAACCATGTAGATCATGTAGCAATATACATGAACAAGTCAGTTTTCCTCACCAATGAGAGACCCCAAACACCATCATGATACATCTCACACAACTCCACAATCACCCCTCTATTGACACCATTACACACACAACAAACAAGGTCACTCACACAACACAGTCAGTGCCCCTGCACAAGGAATGGAGTCAGACAAAAAGCCAATGCCACCCCCAGCACTCGGATGGCCCCACTCCTACATGTAAAACACATGGGCAATCCAAAGAATGCCACCATGTCATGCATGTATATACACATCATCAAACAAACATGAACACATGCAGCAATGAAGTACATACTCAACCACAACGTAAAACTATCACACACCCATCTACACCATGTGCACAATTCAACAACATGTCTCTAAAGGTGTCAAAAAAGCAATACCAACATCACCTCCCCACACCTCCAAGAGACCACCCATGGTCACTGAGCATGAATGCAACATCCATCACACACAGGGAGCATGCGCACATGTTCCACAGCAAACATCACAGTAACACCATGGCACATGCAGTGAGGTCCCAAACCATGTGACCGTTATAGAACAAATGCATTTGGATAACATGGAAAAAGTGATTTTGCACATGGACAAAGAGACTGCAGGAAGTGTGGTATTGTTAAAACCTGTAGTAAAATACATAACTAAAATACTAAAGTATGGGTAAGTGTAAAAATATCTAGGAATTAAAATAAAATAAAATATAGCTCGGGAGGATAGCTCAGGGGCGACACGCTCGCCTTGAAAGCAAGATGATGTGGAGCAACACAGGTTCGATCCCCGGGTATGTGATTAGAAATCTCTAGGTATTAAGTACGTTATGAATAACCAATTATAATATAATTAATATTCACTGGCAGCAGGCTACTCCTCTCCAATGTTTGCCAATGCTTCCACCAGGGCTGAGTAAATCTCTTCATCTTCTGCCTGTTGGCGTGGCTTTGATCTTGCTTGGAGGGCTTGCAGGCCTTCAACTAGCCACCTCTCCTCCTCCTCCCCAGACCTGCAAGTGTCCTCCAGGATGACTGCCCACCTCATTGTCGGCCTCACCGCTACCTCAGCCCTGGTCCTTGCAATGACTGCCTCCCTAGCCTGCGGCCTCTCCACCATCAACTGCCTCTCATACTGTGCACAGATGCACAACATCCCCCTTAGCCAACTCTGTTCCTCCTGCCATATGTTTGCCATATGTTTGCCATTTGTCTGCCCCATTGCCTGCTCAGGGTGGAATGGCTCTGCAAAAACTGCCTCCTCACAATCCTCATCTGCTGCTGCCTGGCAGAGTTTAAGCTGTGTTGGTGCACCCTATGACTGGATGCCACTTGACATGGTTGGTACAGCACCTCCACTGTCCTGAAGTGCTAGCTGTCCCTCCACTGACTGTTCCTGTGTAAGTGCCTAGACAAGCACAGTGACCACCTCATATGGCATTCTTGGGACTTCCACCTCAGGCAGGGAGGAAGACACAACCAGACTGGGCAGTGGTGGTGTGACTGGTGCACAGGGGGCTGTGGTTGTATGTGGCATGGAAGGCTCCCTGGAGGACAACTGTGGCACAGAGGGGGAAGTTGAGGAAGGGCAATTGAATGTGTCAGTGCTCAGAGACCACACGAGAGCAGTGCATTTGCCAGCTGACCCATCAAGCAACCCATCTGCTTGTGATGCTGAACAAGCTACTTGCGAGAAGCCTTAACAGCATCACAAACAGATGAGGTCCACCTCGCGATACCTGCTAGCAGCATCTGCGCCACATTTCGGATGGCCACCTCGGTCTCAAGCAGGGCCTTGGTCTGGGTGGAGGCATCCACAAAGTTGGCCAATGCTGCAACAGATGGCCCAGGGACAGAAGGTGGACTGCACATCCTCAAGTCTTTGTGCCAGGGTGTCACGGTTTATTACATGGTCACACTCCACTCAGGAATTCCTTTGCCCCCAATCAAGGTGGCACACAGCAAAGCACTATTAGTTTGTTAAGGTTCACTTTGGTGAGGCTTCCAACCCATCCTGCACCCAACCCCAACAAAAACCTAGTGCCACAATGGACTAAGAACCAGGCTGGTGCGTAGTAAGAATATAGATGTATTAATTTATTTAAACCAAATTTGACAAACAGACTAACATCAGCCATGAATGCTGTGGAAACACTGTAAGCGACTTCAATTGAACACTACAGCTAAGTCAATGCCTAGTCTGGGATGCTGATGGAAGCCCTTATTGATGTATTTTTATGTCCAGTTCGTTTACTCTGGATGACAACCCCCTTTATGAAAGGTAAAGAGATGGGAGGAAAGCACACAGTTCTCAGCAATGCAATCAAATATAATTCAGTTCCCCCCTAGCAAGCTTAGAGGAAAACAGGTAGGAGTCTTAAACACAGGCAATATACTTTGATGTGGTTGCAATTAAGTGAAAAAGATGCAAAACATGCTTTTAATTCCCTATAGGAGGTTCAGGGTAGGTGATAGCTACTTTGTATTAGGTCAGGATCACTTTAGCAATGCTCTATGAATGATTGTCAGGTTGCAAATGAATTTCAGCAAAGGAAAGCAAGGACAAATATTTTTACACGTGGCTGAAATTAAGCAAAATGTCAAATCATGGCAAATGTAGTCGCGTGCGTCGAGCGCAATTATGGAGGGATTATGAGGAGTAGCAAGTCGGTTCAGAGCTTGTTGGAAAGCTTAGAATCTCAGCTTCAGAATAAAAGTCGCTTCTATCACAAACGGTTCCGGAGATACGGCCGATTTAGTAAAGGTAGTTTTTCGGATTTGAAATTTTAAAGCTCAGAATGACAGATGACAGTTTTCAGGTTTAAAGATGACAGAAGGACACGATTCTAGGAGGCAGTTCTAAATAGGTTAAAATAGTTTGGATTAGATTATTTTAAACTAAGAGATTGGGTTTTGCACAGTTCTGGCGTTACTCACACTATATTTTGGACAGGAATGCGACTTTGCCACAGATCGGGTCAGGATTGGACTGCGGTTCCCTCGCCACGGACGGTCTCGGCCTGGTTCTGCTCACTGGATAATTCTACCTTCTGGGCAAGCTCTGCTAGCGGCAATGCACAGCGGTCTGGATCTCTGGTTCTGACAAAAGTTCTCGGCACTGCACGGCGGTCTGGTCTCTGGTTCTGACAAAAGTTCTTTGCAAAAATTCAAACAGCTCGCCCGGCTGTTGAATAGTTTGCAAATGATTTGGAGGCCTGCTGAAAAAGGATTCAGCTGGTGGATTCAGGCCTCTCTGCTACAAATTCTGGAGTTAATTTCTGGTCTCTGGAGATTGCTGGATTTGAAGTCTGGATGTGAAGTCTGAAGTCAAAATGCTCCGCAGAAAGTGAAAAAGAAAGTCCTATCTGGCTTCCAGTGGCTCTTTTTATGTGTTTAGAAAGTGGGTGGGTCGGCTAATTCTGTATGCCCAACCCACTAAGGGTTCTGATAGGTTGAAGAGTTTGCTGTGCTCTCACTGGAGAACAGAGTTGTGTGTCAGAGTGAGTCATGAGGTGTCATCTTTATGGCATACAAAAAAGAACACTCCCCTTTGCTCTTACCTTAGAAAATCATTTTCATAACTAAATACCTTTCCCAGATACAGAAGTGGTTGACATTACATACACACATCATATATCACATAAGGTAGTCTCTGTTCCAACTCTGATGTTTCTAAGAGGTTGGATTGAGAAATGGCAACTTATTTTCATTTTAGTGGGTTTTGCAACATTGGTTTTTCATCAAAAATTACACAAATGTACACCCCCCTTCTACCCATATTCCAGTATTTTACTAGGTCTCTAGCATAAACCCAGTGTCTGTAATATCAATAAATAGCGGAGTTTGGTCCTAGAACATGGTACAGAGTTGAATCAAGTCTTGAATTGTGGGAACATTTCTTAGATTAAGGTTCTCCAAATTACACATTTTTGTGAGCTTAATACAATATTTTAGAAGCATTTAACTTAAACATATATTTGCTGCAATATGATTCCACAAAAGTGTCTGAGTCCACCCCTAGAAACTTGGGAGTACCACATGTCTCTCGTCTCCCAGGCAGGGCTCTGTTTACAGTCCACACGGAAAATCAACATAGCCCATTCAATTGCAAGAGTCTATTGTGTCGGCTGAGGTCAGCAGGCCAGGGGGCCACTCTGCATTTGGTTAGCATGAACCTGTGATTTCCTGGGCTGTTGTGTGGGTCTCTGAGGTGAGAAGGTTTCCCAGCCTCTTGGCCTGTTAATGCAATCAGATTGTCTCTGGGAACAGCAGGTGGTTAAGAGTTTTAATTAACCAGCGGGCCTTTGAAGTTTCTAGCTGTCTCAGGAGGCTGATTAGCTTCTGAAGTAGCAGTTCTCCTGTCAGAGTTTAGACCGCTAGCGCCGGTTTGTGGACAAAGTTGATACTGCACCCATTTTTGGGATCTGTCTTGAATTAATGCATTTCAATAGAGTGGTCTTTTGCTTGATAGTATAGGATCCTTCCTTAACATTGTTTTGATGGCATCCTTACAGTAGAGTGGTGAAGTAGAACCCCCCACAAGAAGGTTGTATCTTTAGAGTGGTCTTGTGCCCATGATTTTAGCAACTTTTTTGACATCAATAAAAAGGGATTTTTTACAGAACCATCTTTCTTTGCACTGGTGGGTGGCAGATTAGGTGACCATGTTGGTGTGCGCAAACTGCGCGGTTCTCCTGGATTCTGGCGTGAATGTGGGCGGCGACAGCTCATCCCCACATCTACCCAGTCTATTGATTTAGTTTGTTCTGGGATAGAATAATGGGCGGCGACAGCTCATCCCCACATCTACCCAGTCTATTGATTCAACATGGGTCAAAACCCTTGACAACACAAGAACAAACAAGTCTTCTTTAAGGGCACCAACACAGAGAAAATACTGAGATGTGTAGTCACAATTTCCTGCAGCTTTCTTTTCAAATCACTCACCAATACATAAAAAGAACAATTCAAAACACACAGTGATTACTGATTTGGTTATAATACTTTTCTCCCAGCAACCTCCACCCTCCAAACATCAATTTGACTTGGCCCCTCTGAAATGAACCAAAATCTTCTCTTTAAAACATTGATTGAAGAATACTGACGTAGGAAAGAGGCATCTGAGCACCCATTGGTGCATCAGCTGAGGACAGCAAACAGGTAACCCTTGAACTATTGGTATTACACCATGACTCTTATTATCCACATATGGGTTTTTAACACACGAACCTTTCTGGTAGTATAAACAATAGTGGGTTCATCCTTATATTTATTCTTTTAACCTTACAGGCCGATTTCACTAGCATAACAGGAACGGCTGCTATAAGAAAAAACACAGGTAATTATGAGATGAAAATGAATGACAGATATAAAATAAGAAAATGTAAATGTAACAGATGAGTGACAATACTCTATTTACTTATTTTAGATGTGAGAACTGCACATGAAAAAGGATAGACAACTCCTGAAGAAGGGGAGTTAATACCCCGAAACGCGTAGAGACACATAATCTAATATTGGATGTTCAATAAGAAGTATTATTGTAAGGAATGAAAAACT
Organism: Ambystoma mexicanum; assembly: GCF_040938575.1. Taxonomy (NCBI): domain Eukaryota; kingdom Metazoa; phylum Chordata; class Amphibia; order Caudata; family Ambystomatidae; genus Ambystoma; species Ambystoma mexicanum. The sequence goes on along the minus strand of NC_090931.1, from coordinate 1,417,174,961 downwards.
ATCTGATATTAATGATTTGAATTTGTTTATCCACACTATGTTGAAACAAAATATAAGTCAAAAGCTAATACCAATTTTGAAATGCACTTTGTTTGAATAATAATGAAGATTGGAAAAGAATGTTCTTTTTTACTATAAACTGATGGATGAAATACATCACAAGATTGTTTGATACTAATTTTATTTGATATTTACGTTTACAATAAGGTTTGAACCTACAAAAAAACAAATTACTTTTTAGTTGTATTTACAACAAACATTGGGTGTGCAGGGGACGGGAGAGATCCACAAGGTAGTGGACATCTGTTGTATTGTATCTTAGTACCACAACCCAGTGCCAGGGTTGTTTTTGTCTCCCCCGCACCCCATTAAAGTACATATAGACAATTTAAAGATTGTAAGTCACTGAATGCATTGGGAGTGCACTAGGACTATCTAGATTTGGTTTGTTCCCTCTGAAATGAAGGCCAGTGGCAGATAGTGGGAACACATGGGAACATCGTTTTGGGGTTGTGATAAAAAGGCACTTTTGGAAAAGGGATTCAAGGGGAAACATCGTTTTTTCACTTATTACCATAGATGCAAGAAGAAAAGCAATGGGAATATTTATTTTTCCACACCTAAAAAGAACAGGCAGAACTTTGTGGTGTGGGCCAGAGCACAGGGAGAACAAAGGGGCAATTCTGTTTTTCCCACCACACATGCAAAGGAAATACAAGGCTTCACACAACTGATTTAAGACGAAAGGGATCAATGTGGAATTTCGTTTTGCATCCTGAACACTCACTTGGAAACAGGGATTTGGGATTCATTCTTTTGGCAAATCTTGATGTCTATACTGGCTCAAAACACAGTGAAGAGCTTGTTAGTTTTCAATGCTAACAAAACAAACCCTGTGAATTCTAGAGGGCAATTAATTAATTTAATTTAAGGAAATATGCTACGGATCTACACAGACAAACAGGATATTTTTCTATGATATGATATGATATGGCATTTGTAACGCGCCTATACACAAGTGTTTCATGGGGAAATAACTAGAACAAAACTTGAAAAATGCAGGGCCAACACAATCTATGGCTTTGGGATATTTTTACTTACAGATGAGGCCTTGTAATGGGTATCAGGGAACAGAAGGGCACCTCTGGGACAACAAGGGTGTCAGTCAAGGATAGTCCCCTCTGGCACTTCCAAGGGGTCCCAGTCAGTTTATATGTCTCCTGGTTCCTGTCTCCAATGCAAGATTTGGGGCCTCTCTGCTTGGGTGTTTCTCACAAGAGTTCAGCAGCAAGTTACCTCCCGGTATAAGTGAAAAAACCCAGTTCTAATGCAATCGGATCTACTTATAGGGAAAATGACATCACAAACTTGTCATGATTCCCGCCAAAAGTGAATGGTTGGTTTTCTCTAATCACCTCCCACCTGTATGCTAATATAAGGAGATGAGGGGTGTGAGTTAAGAAAGTTGTGGGAGGAGAAAGCTTTGTCATCCCAAGCTGACATGTGGGCTTGGCATATTAAAACTCTGAAAATCTATCAACATGGCAAGTACCCTCATTTTTCAAATCTTTATGTGTATGGATATATTTTTAAGAACTACGTTTTAAGGGAAATCAGACATTGCTCATCTGAAGTCGACACACACTTCCTATGCAGAAATACATTTCTTCTTCATTTACTCAGGAGCCGTATCATTGAAAATATGCCACTTCATAGTTACCATGTTAATTGTGTCATTCATCCTCACACCAACTTTCTCTCAGTGCCAAGGGAAGGCCCAACTCAAATTTTCATTAATAACTTCTGTTATGTTTATCACGCAAACATCGTTTGGCATGGTTCAAAGGGGGTTACTGTCACCTTTAATAAAAGTCTGGAACGACCGTTGTGGCATATACGCTACCCTTTTTGTGCAATAATATGTATTTTTCTATTAACTAACCTCCAGCCTCTCCTTAATTCTCTTTAAGTGTCATTTCCCCTTAAGCATGTGATCAGCCAGGGGCTGGCTCATATGTATCTTCACCTATCCATTCCTGGCCTTGTAATGGCCCTGGCTGCAACTCTAATGTACATTTTATGGGAGTTGTGACCTCAAGGTCACTTCTGATGAAAGAACAGGCATGGCTTTATCTATTTCCACTGTGGTTTAAATCTAGACAGTGTATGTCTTTATATTTTTTTAAGCAATTGACCTGATTGATGCTCGACAACCAGACCTCCCTCTCCAGGAACAGCAAAAGTCTGGTCTTGGAGGTTAAGTTTCATTTTCAGGAGAATTGCCCAGCTGTATGTACACATTATGCAAGAAATGGCTTTTAAACTTACACACAGTACAGTTTACATGACATTGTATAAGGCACCTGGGCCTTATATCCATTTGTAATGTACTTCTTTAATCTGACAGTTGCAAAAGACATGAGTATCACTTCTGGATTGTCCATATGTATAGGGCAGTTATATGGAAAAACTATGTTCAAACTCTGAAAGTCTAGTAGAGACTCTTCTCTGCATACTGTCATTTTGATGAGGAAAAGGGAAGTGCTTTTATTTCTTATAATTGAAATAAGCTTGGTTTCACCTGAGATTACTGGAGAACAATCTGGTATTAGATTAAAGATAATGCACACACTGCTATCCGTCTCTTTAAGTAAAATGTATAGCTTTCCATGGATTTAGAAAACAGCATTGTCAGCCACATGTCTTTCTTTTTCCTTGCTGAAATGCACTGCATAGATCTTTGCACTTTTGAACTTCCCAGCATATGTCTCCTTCATTTGAGATTCAGGCCTGTCTTTAGTTCAATAGGCCTCATGTCCGACATCACCATTTCTGTGCTGTCCTTAGACTTCAATGGGTACAAATCACTCGGACATCTTTATTTCTGGCATTGTTTATTTATTTATTTATTTATTCACATTTGTTAAGCACCCAGCAGTCCATGGGCATTGTGGCGCTGGCTACAGTAGATGTTCATATCTTAGTTACAGTAGTCACGTAAACACATACAGCATGAAGTGGCATTGTGGCGCTTGTACAAGAGGTGCAGAAGGCATAGCTGTGAGCAAGTACAGACAGTGAGCTAGCAGCTAATTGAAGAGTGTCATTTTTAGATTTTTGCGGAAGGCATGGAGAGAGGTTTCAGCTCTGAGGGCTGTGGGTAGCGTATTCCATAGCTTATGTGCCAGGTAGGGGAATCCTATTCCTCCTGCCTTGGCCCTGGTAATTCGTGGCACTGCAAGTTGGTTGGTGTACCCTAGTCTAGTGGGTCTAGTGGATTGTGTTCTGGCTAGAGTGTCCGATAAGTAAGAGGGTGCGGTTAGGTTGATGCATTTGTGTGCGGTGGACAGAATCTTGAAAGTGATTCAGTCTTTAACTGGTAGCCAGTGAGCATTTGTTCCTGCTTGAGAGATGTGTTCTCTTTTAGGAATACTGAGAGCTGCTCTGAGGGAGTTGTTTTGAGTGGCTTGGAGTCTGGCTAGGTTTTTTTTTGATGTACCAGCTAGGAGGGAATTGCAATAGTCCAGTTTGGCTCCTATGGTGGCTCTAGCAATGGAGAGGCAGTTATCTTTTTTTAGAAACGGCTTTATGGCATTGATCAGTTTGGTACTCAGAGCGGAGGCCGATACAATGGCACTAACTTGTTTATGCATAGATAGTGTAGCATCAATGTGGACTCCTAGCGTTTTAACTGAGGATAGGACTGGGATGACACAGTTGTCAATGCAGAAGTTTTGATAGGTCGGACCCAATTTGGCTAGCGTGGATTTTTGACAGAGGATGAGGATTTCAGTTTTATCCCCGTTGAGGCATAAGCCATTAGCGGCCATCCAGGCTTGGATTGTGGAGTAAATTTGTTGAAAGGTAGAAGCGTCTTGGAGATAGCTCCCGGTGAAGGGAAGGAGCACCTGGGTATCATCTGCATAGTTTGAGTATGTGATCCCAAGTGCATCAAATTTATCAAAGAGAGGCTTTGTAAATAGAGTGTAAAGCGTTGGGGCAGTACAGGATCCCTAGGGAACACCACAGTGTATGATAGTGGGCTCAGCGTTTTCTATATTGGAGAACACTTTCATGGCTCTGCCTTCTAGGAAGGAGGTGATCCACGTTGCTGCATGATAGGAGAAGTGTGCTGCATGCGTGAGGTGGTTGGTGAGGGTGTTATGGCCGATGAGATCAAACGCTGCTGAGAGATCTAGGAGCAGGAGTAAGGCGGGCTTGTCCATGTCAAGGATGGAGGTGATTTGGTTTTTCATATCTAGTAAGGCGGTTTACGTTCCGTGTCCTTTGCGGAACCCTGATTGTCTCTTTCCAAGGATTGAGTTAGTTTCAAGGTACAGTTGGATTTGCCTGTGGGCAGCCTTATCTAATATTTTAAGAAGAAATGGGACGGTTGTTATGGGTCTGTAATTATTAAGTTGAGAAGGGTCTAATGTGTTTTTTTTTTAGGAGTGGACGTACCCAAGCCTCTTTGAGGCAGTTGGGGACTATACCTGTTTTGAATGAGGCGTTTATGAAGGCAGTAATAAGAGGAGCGAGTTGATCGGCGCATTCTTTGATGATTTTGGGGGGCATACATCGCCTTTGCATAGCGATGGTTTGAGATGTTTTAGGATGTCTAAGATATCTACCTCAGATATTTCAGAGAAGGAGAATTTAAGAGGGTTGTTACCTGTGCGATTGTTGTCGGTTTGCTTCTGGTGCTTCTGTTTAGGTAATGCTTTGTAATGGTCAGAGATTTTGTTCTGGAGGGGGTCTATTTTATTTTGCATAGCAGCTTGTATGCTGGTCACCAGGCTTCATCTTTAACGATTTCGTCAGTGCAGGTGGGAGGTACTGTTAATTCTTTAAAGATGGTAAAGAGTTCTTTAGATTGTGAGTTGGCCGAGGAGATTCTATTGTTGTAGGTTCAGGGGCTATATTTTACCCCACAAGGGGTGCAGCCTGAACTCCCTTCTTGGTGCCCCCACTTGACCCTGTGGGGGTGCCCTGCAATAGCTTCCTCTTCCGGTTTCATGTCATTTAATCGCCTGTAATTTCATCCCCTGTCATTTTAACGTGCACATTCCATCGAAAATGCTCATCGCTTTCCTTTTTTCTGGGAGGGGTCCCGCCCAAATCCCCCTCCTGCACTTATTTTTGGCTATTGCATACCCACCCAAACCATTATCTGCCCTTTCCCATCCCCCTTAAAAATTTGATGGAATGTGCCATTAAAATGCCAGGGGATGAACATGCAGGCGATGAAAGGACGTTGTACCCCTCCTCCACCTCCACCTCTGTCAACCCTTTATATTCTGGAGAGTCTTCTGTCCTCAATGGCCACTATCTGGTAGCACACTGTCCCACAGCTGCTGAAGTGTCCCCCCCTACACTCCCCGCCTGGGACTTACGCTCAGCAGCCTCACTTAATGGTACTGGTGCTCCCCCAGCCACTTGGCTCTCAGAAGAGGATGTGGCAACAGTGAGTAACTAGGGTCTTTGCCTGGGTCTGGAGGCTCTGTCTCTGCTTCTTTGCTCCATAGCACATCTTTGAACCTCTTCGCCAGATGCAGCAACTGTGGAAAAGTGGACAAAGAACATTGACATCAGTCAATAGTTATTGTATTTGTAATTGTTTATTTATACAGTGACAATGTATGTGCGGCATACACAACATAAAAAGTACCATAATGTCTGCATGGGTCAACCAGCAACAGTCACACGCACGCGCACATGCATGCAATCAGCATGAATACTGACACAAGTGTAAGGGCAATGATAAGTTACAGGCATGACACATGCACATGCAACCGAGCACATTGAAGTATGGCCAACAACACATTGCAAGACATCATGACATGGCACAATACCAATGCCAAAGTGACCCAAGTGTAACCAGTAGCCATGGCCATAAGAAGTGCACCTGGGTACATGTCTCACAAATACCATTGCATGTTTCACATAATCACCTTGTCAGCTTGTATAGACATGCAGCGTGGGAAAGGCTACAAACAGGACGGCCACAATGAGTCACGTATGGGACTGGGAATATTGACAGCCATGGCCTATACAGTGGCCCAAAAGTGTGTGGCCACAATGTGCACAACTGAGTCAATGCCATTGACACACTAGAGCAGTACTCCTACTGGGGCATGTGTCCAGCCTGGACCGTCAGCTGCTCAGCCACTCCCATCAACGTCCAGGCCTGTAGTCAGACACCTGCTCTGGTGCCCTGGTACCAGCACGGAGGAGCCTTGCAAGCTCCCATGACACATGTCCGTCACACAGGGAGACACCAACACAGACTACAATGCATATGCAAAGTGGGCTCCATGGAGCACGGCTGCATACAAATGTGGAATGCAGCTGGGCCATCTGTGACTCAGACCATCTGCAGGGCCTGACCCGGTGACATGGCCAATTGTGCCTGGCTGAAGGTACTGTCCGAAGGAATAGATGGTGGTGTGACCATGAGGCAGGGCTAGCCATAAGGCCCCCATCCTGGGTGTTTCCTACAGCCACCAGCACTGTTGGGGTGTTCTAGTGGCATAACTCCCTCTGTGATGTGAGCCCCATCAACATGACTACTGACCCCTGTGCGGTGGTAGTAAGATGGCCACATAATGTCACGTGCTCCATGTCTGCTGTCGGATGACAAAATTGCACTTTTCTCTGTGTACTTCCAACATCACTCGATGTGACTGAGGGACTACTGGACATGTAATGATGATCTACTCAAGTAACATGCCGTAATCTAACGGTCTGCCACCTCTGATATGAGTATGTAGCCAGTTGACAGTAGCCTAGGATGGTGGGCTGTGATGAGCATCACGCCTTCAGGCCTGTCTGTGTGACCTCAGTGTCAGTGGATGTCCCAATGCTGCAGGGTGGTGGGCCCTGTTGGTCAAACGTGCACCAATGACCCTTCTGGATGGGTGGCACAAAGAGCTTGGTCCCAGTCAATATTCTTGTGATAAGTGTGCAGATGATGCCCATGCACACACCATTGGTGTGGGGAAGGGTAGACAGGCACCCATGGAACTAGTGTAACCCTGACTGCAGTTGTAAATCATTCCCCGTAGAGAGGTGCATGAACAAGGCTCATGTGGGCCGACACCCACTGTTTGTTGGCCAGGCCCTGTGGTCAGCCAACCATCCGTGTACTCTCCCATGAACACTGGAGGGAAGCGAAAGCTATGTAAGGGGGCACTCCCAGAGGGGGCACACCTTCAAGCTAACACCACCCCTATGCAGGTGGTATGTAAATGTCTGTCTCAACAGCCAAGTCCAGACAATCAGTCCAACCTGAGATGAACAAAGTGTGCAAGGTTAACCTGTGGAATGCAGGGAGTCAGACAGACAGGCTGTCCTGTTGTTGCACCGCAAATCATCGAGGGTCATTTGACGACTAAGCACCCTGCTGGGCTGAAAAAAATACTCCCCCACTCAGAAGAGCGAACCCAGTAGGCAAAACCGTGTGGGCACATTGCATGGTGCATAGCCCTTGCCCATCCTGCGGATGTACAGAGCCTGGGTGTGTCAACAAGTTCCAAGGGGAGGGCAGACAGGACCCTTACATACTATCAACAGTGTGCCAGAGGAAGGTGACAATGCCCACTTGTGAACTGTGTGCCCTAGGTGACAACAGAGGTGGAATGGCAAAATGTGTCATGCCTTCTCATTCACACAACAGCAGTACAAACCATATCATGGCACATCGGGACATCTGGACCTCCGGACATCTGCAAATCTGGAGCTGGCCAGCCTTATGGACCTAACATGCATCCATAAGGTACAACATCTGATGACCGATGCAGTCCAAAGGATCACGATGGGTTGTGGAGTATTTTTATCCACGCCAATGCGCCACACTGCACCCCTTTGCCAATGGGGAAAGAAAACTGCCAACAATTGAGGCAATAACCCCTGTGCGCACCAAATCTGCAAAACTGCTCATGGTTCATAAACCGCCAAAAGAGCTGCTCACAGTGCCACACACACAGGCAAAGTGGTGTAAAAACAGGAATCACTGCTGTCATTTGTCATCTGTCACCTGTCATCAGTCATCTGTCACCTGAAACAAGGCCACAAAAGGGCCTAATCCGAAATTTCCCTTAAACATTCTGTCATGTTCCCAGAGAATTATGAAAAGGAGAGTGTGCTGAAATAATGGATTCTCCAGGCAGTCAGAGGAATCCAGGCATCACTGCCTGACAGCGTCCTGAGGAAATTAACTGTCAAACCCAGTTTAAAGTATTTCTTTTCCTGAAAAATTGCAAAATCCACTATTTCAAGCATGTTTGTGACGGGCTAATTATTTTAAAATGTTTAAATCCTTTATAAACTGTGCTTATATTTTATATGGGAAATGAAGACATTAATGTCAAAGAGCCCAGTCTGGGGCTAATCCACTATATAATTCTGATCTGACAGCCTGGCCTGGGAAAACTGACATCTCCGCTTGACACTCCCTTGAGAACAGGAAGACTAATGGCTGTTAATGGTTCCTGCATAATGCCAACAAGCAGCACAATGGGACTCAGTAGACTTTCGTCTGGGGCTGAGCCGAAAACAATGGCAAGCTGCCCAACTGATCTATACAGGGGATCTTCCCTCTTCAGCCAGGATGCGATCTCCCTGATCAAAGGACTGGGCAGCTGTTGCCTTGAATGGGAGGTGGAAATAAAAAAACTCTGAACTTCTTGGTGTTTAAATCTGTATTGGGATCAAAGTTTAAAACTCTTTAACTGAGCAACCTTAAGAGGGATACATCTGAATCTTGGTAGACATTAAACTAATTTCAACCTTGTGATTTGAGGACATTGAGGAAACTCGTACCATTTGGGGAACCAAAGTTATGAAAAATGTCTGATTGTGTCAAAACTATTAATGTTGCAAACTTACAATTGTTTTTTCACGATCCACTGATAAGTGCCGAGCGATATATCAAATCAGAAATGATTAATCTAAAGTGTTACGGGTAAAATTGATAACAATCCATAGAACAACCAATACAGCTCTCACAAAGATGGGAAGTGAATGTAAATGTAGACAATCAAATATAAAGTACATGTGTCCAATTGTATGAGGGTACATAATGGTAGAAATTTACTTTTGTGTAAAAGTATGTTTTGGGTAAAAATCCAGATAGGAGCTCCTAAATCCTGTCATAAGATGACAGCTCTGTTCAGACTGCCAACCAGGACAAAGCACATGCCTGTAGCCACTCAAAGGTATGGGGGTGTATTTTTGAAGTTCTGCCCAATCCATAAACTTGGTAATGGATACATATAGGAGTTTCACTACACCTACACACACTGCTTCCAGAACACACTGCTTCTAGAACACATTGCTTCCAGAACACACTGCTTCCAGAATCCATCCAGATGTCCATGCAGCACCTTATTGCAGAACCTCTCATCTTGTAGCTGACTCCAGAATTCTTTGAAAGATCCAGATTTCTTTGCAGAATCCAGACTCTAGCCCTGCTAAATTATTGCTAGCCTGACCCAATTGCAAACATCCCAAACTTGAAGGGATTTAATTCTGATTCAGCTTGGCTTGCTACCGTTAAGGCTTGCCCACTGAAAACTTGCATCCTGCTATCTACCGTGTCCAGTAACGAGAACGGGCCCATCCAAATCCAGTCTGAGGTGCAGTCCAAATTGACCAGAACCGCCTTGCTGATCCAATCCCTCTAGAGGTGCCCAGCTGCCGGTAGACCAGATCCAATTCATTGACCATAGCTGACGGTCCAATTTAATAATTTCTTCTGTAAGTATTAACAGGAAGAACAGTGACCCATAGTATAACTGCATTGTATTATCCATATCTCAACCATCCCATCTTTAATTCAGAACTCCAGTATTGTTAGAATCCTTCTTGCGCTGATTGTCTCACCTGTGTTCCAAAACCATAACTCCCTAGTGATTTTGAATAGCTAAAGTAAATCCCAGGAAGAAGTACAGTATCCACAACGTGATGGGTTACGCTGATCACATGACTGTAATATCCATATATGGCATTCTCTTTTTCATAGTCATAATATAGTGTAACCAAACCCATTTGTCATTTTCAAAAGTGCATTTCTGTTTTCTTTTTGCGCCTATTTTGCAAAAACGCCTCTCAGTAAAACCTCTATAACTCCTTCAGTTTTAAAGATAGAAACAAAATGTCAACTCTTACTGAAACCTAACATCCTTAGCTACACCCACAACAAACCACATTGCAGAACCGTTTTTTTGGTCTGTTTTTCTTCAATATTGCATAGTAAAATTTTGCTGCAATTTTGCAATCTAGCCAAAGTTACATGTGTCTTTTGCCCATTTCAAAGTGCTTTTTCCATCCCATCCCGATCTCAAGTGTCTATTGTTGTTTATATTACAGCTCATGTATGTTAGGACCTGATTAGTGTTGTTGTTCTTAGAATTTCTATCCATTTAAGCATTTTTGCACCCTTTTGCAGTATTTCACAAAGCCATTTTCCCCTTTCATTTTCAAAGTGTCATTTGCCAAAATAAGGTTTTCACTCTTGTTTGGGAGGGAGGATTGCCTATAAATTTTAGACTGTGTCTTTTACTCCTGAATACCTGCTGATTGCTCACATTGGTGTAGGATTGTTCATTGTATTTCAACAAACATTTGCAAGGGGAAAAAGTAACCTAAACGCTATCTGTGCAAAAAACAAAACTGTTTTCGTTCCTGTGTTTCAATTTTGCCTCCTTATAAGTGAAAGAAGCCTTGGGCTCCAAAGAAAAGAGGACAGTAGAGATATAGCAGAAATCAAGAAGGAAGAAAATGTCTTGGTGGCCCTTCCCGAAATCCTGGCCCAAGTTTTGACGAGTATAGGTCTGGGGTCAAGACGACTTTAGTCAATCTGCCCTCCATTTAGTGAGTTGGAATACGCGGGGTTCCTGCACCTTTAGAGCCAAAGAAGTTAGTGATCACCTTTGGGGTAAGATGGATATTTTGATATTTCAAGAAACGTGGATGGTGAATGCAATAGAAATCGAAGGCTTCACCATTTTCTGCTTACCCGCTACTCAAAAACCACTGGGTAGACCAGCTAGCAGGATTTTGATAGCTCTTAAAAACAGCTCAGTGAGGAATGCTAAGGTGATCTTTATGGATAAAATCGGCATTTTGGCCACCGAAATTAAACTTAACTTCGATATTCACAATCTGTGGGTAGTGGTGGTAAATGTTTATTGGAACCGCACCTCTTCTGCACTCGATACATTTTTGGATATGTTTAGAGGTGCTCTGTCAACAGTGAAAACAGACTTTGGTAAGGCAAATATTATCGTGGCAGGGGATTTTAATTCCATATGTATCGAGAGTTTAAATTCCAAGGAGAGTGGAAGGGTTAAAAAACCTACTAGAAGAGGGCAGAAAATGTTAGCTTTCCTGAGCTCATGGGGTCTTGAAATGCTAAATGGGAGTTCAGAGGGGGCAAAAGGTGCTACTATGACTTGGAGACGAGGAGAGTCAACATCTATACTAGATTATATTTTTGTAAGCGCAAGCCTTTTTTCAAGAACTTCCACGTAGCTAGTAAACCATGAGGGGGGTAGTGACCATGCTAGGTTGGAGTTATCCTTTCCAGAGATGCAGGGAAATCAGAAGTGGCTACATAAGCAAGATCTGGAGGGAAGGGGGGGGGGGGGTTCAGATTAGCCAAGTATGGGAAAGGGGGGGGGGAATTAAACAAAGTATTGAAGATGATCCCAAACCCCTCCCTGATAGATCATTGTCATCCAGACAATTATATTTGCTTTTTCTGGTCAATCGTGCCACCCAAAAGGCCATCATTAGGAGTCAAGCAGCACCATCTGCATGAGTTTGATGAGGAAACTATGTTTAGAACGAGGGAAATGAGAAGGAATCTTTGAGGCCTTAAAAAACAGAATTTGGCTAAGGGAAGCTAATGGTGTTAGGAGTAAGTACAGGCATTGGTCAAAAAATCAAAGAATGACCAGACTACAGAAAGATGGCGAACAGATGTTGAAGCTTGTGGCTGAAGCTAACACGCAAGGGTTTTGGTCAGTAATAGGGCAATTGGACCAGCAATCATATAGCACCCTGTGTAACCTGGTCTCAGAAGCCAAGTGGGTTGAACATTTATCTGCTATCTTTCATAAACCAAGCAAGAAAGGGGAGCCGATGAAGTTGGAGACCAAATGGTCCCTGATCTTGGTAGAGGAAGAAATTGCAGAGATAATCGGATGCTCTTCAGTTTCCAAGGCCGTCGGTCCTAGCAGGTTGACTTATCAAGTTCTTAAAAACGCACCAGAGTTCTGGGCGCGGTTCTTGAGGAATCTATTTGGGGAAATTTTGTTTACAAAACACTTCCCACCATCCTGGAAAACAGTGTTGATCATCCCACTCTTTAAGGGGGGGGCAGGACCAACGCCGACAGTTATCGACCGATTGCGCTTTTGGATATCGAAAGTGAGATCTTTATGAGGCTGATAGTTAAGGAGCTTACAAACTGGGTTGATGGTGTGGGGGTCCTGTCCCGCTTTCTAACAGGGTTTAGAAAGGGTCTTTCCACATCATTAAATTGGTTAATCCTCAGCCTAGTGAGCAAGTTCTCTGCTGAGAAAGGTGGTTTACCCTTGTATGGGGCGTGGATTGACGTCTCAAAGGCATTTGACTAGATTAGCAGAGGTTTGCTGTGGGCAAAACTCAAACTGAAGGGTGTCCCCAAATCTCTAATGGCTATGTTAATAGAGCTGCATAGGGACACTACAGTAAGGGTAAGGTTAGATGACAAGGGACATCTGTCAAACAAAGTGAAGTTAGAGAGAGGAGTAAGGCAGGGGTGTTTGGGAGCCCCTTTATTCTTCAATCTTTTTCTGTCCGATTTGGGGCAAGATCTTGAATCGTCCGCTTTGGCCAGTCCATTCCTTAATGGGAGTCAGATCTTTTGGCTGGCTTATGCGGGCGACATAGTCTTTATGGACAGAACAGCCATAGGTCTCCAAAGACTTTTGACTAAATTGGGTAGCTATGCCGAGAAAAACGGGCTAGTAATAAACCCGTCAAAATCGAAGATTCTTGTGTTTAAACGTCCAAGAAAGAAAATCAGCTTCAATAGTTGGTCTTTGAACGGGCAGATTATACCACGAATGGATGAGCTAATCTATCTTGGCTATAAGATCTATGCCAGCCCTAGAAATCAGGAATATGATATCTTTTCCAAGGCTTATGAACTGATCCCCCATATGAAAAAAATCAAAGCCAAATATTGCACATTTTCCATCTTGCCATTTTTAAATGTTATGTAGCCAAAATTATTCCGGTTATTTTGTATGATTTAGAAGCAAAACCCTTACTCTGGAGTGCAAATTGGGCCAGAATAGAAGGTAGAATTTGGAAAGCTTCTCTTAACCTCCCTATGAGTACACCTGGCTGGAACTTGCGGTTTGAACTAGGTCTTGTCTCTTTAGAATGCTGTGCAGAATGGAAGTTAATCGCATTAGACAGAGAGATAATGTGTCCTAAACCAGACTCCTTGTATGAAAATGTTAGAGGTCACTTGAAAGGTGCAAAATCTAGAATCTTGAGAGGGCTGGATTTAAAAGCAAAAAATATACTGGACAGAGTAAATGCAGATCTTGAAACTCTGATAACCAACCCTCTCAAGGTAAAACAGGACATGGAGCGGTTAGACTGGATTCAAATTATCTCTTTGGTGAGAAGCTCTAAGCTGCATTTGCCACGTTACCTAGAAAAATATCCTGACCCCAGAATAAGATCCAACTTTTTACGGGTGAGATTGAACTTGTTCCCCACTGGGGAGGTCTTGGCAATAAGAAAGCAGGAAGCACTTGCGGTCAAATTATGTACAGTATGCTCTGATCCAAGACTCCAATTTCTTCAACATATCCTAATGGAGTGGGAAGGGACTTGGCCCTTGAGGCTAGCAAAATTAAGAAAATTGACACATAAGGAGGTGGGCCTTGTCTCGGAGCATCTTTGGGAAAGAATGATTGCAGGCCATGAAATTCAGCTAACGGCAACAGTGGTTGAAATATTGGGAAATCTGTAACTGTTAAATGAATCAATCAGTCACCCCTCTATTGACACCATTACACACACAACAAACAAGGTCACTCGCACAACACAGTCAGTGCCCCTGCACAAGGAATGGAGTCCGACAAAAAGCCAATGCCACCCCAGCCATCGGATGGCCCCACTCCTACATGTGAAACACATGTGCAATCCAAAGAATGCCACCATGTCAAGCATATATAATACAGATCATCAAACAATCATGAACACATGCAGCAATGAAGTACATACTCAACGACAGCATAAAACTATCACACACCCATCTACACCATGTGCACAATTCAACAACATGTCTCTAAAGGTGTCAAAAAAGCAATACCAACATCACCTCCCCACACCTCCAAGAGGCCACCCATGGTCACTGAGCATGAATGCAACATCCATCACACACAGGGAGCATGCGCACATGTTCCACAGCAAACATCACAGTAACACCATGGCACATGCAGTGAGGTCACAAACCATGTGACGTTATAGAACAAATGCATTTGGATAACATGGAAAAAGTGATTTTGCACATGGACAAAGAGACTGCAGGAAGTGTGGTATCAAGATTGTTAAAACCTGTAGTAAACATACATAACTAAAATACTAAAATATGGATAAGTGTAAAAATATCTAGGAATTAAAATAAAATAAAATATAGCTTGGGAGGAAAGCTCAGGGGCAATACGCTTGCCTTGAAAGCAAGATGATGTGGAGCAACACAGGTTCGATCCCCGGGTATGTGATTAGAAATCTCTAGATATTAAGCACGTTATGAATAACCAATTAAATTATAATATAATTAATATTCACTGGCAGCAGGCTACTCCTCTCCAATGTTTGCCAATGCTTCCACCAGGGCTGAGTCAATCTCTTCATCCTCTGCCTGTTGGCGTGTCTCTGATCTTGTTTGGAGGGCTTGCCGGCCTTCAACCATCCACCTCTCCTCCTCCTCCCCAGCCCTGCAAGTGTCCTCCAGGATGGCTGCCCACCTCATTGTCGGCCTCACCGCTACCTCAGCCCTGGTCCTTGCAATGACTGCCACCCTAGCCTGCTGCCTCTCTACCATCAACTGCCTCTCATTCTGTGCACAGATGCACAACATCCCCCTTAGCCACCTCTGTTCCTCCTGCCATATGTTTGCCATATGTTTGCCATTTGTCTGCCCCATTGCCTGCTCAGGGTGGAATGGCTCTGCAAAAACTGCCTCCTCACAATTCTCATCTGCTGCTGCCTGGCAGAGTTTAAGCTGTGTTGGTGCACCCTCTGACTGGATGCCACTTGTCATGGTTGGTACAGCACCTGCACTTTCCTGAAGTGCTAGCTGTCCCTCCACTGACTGTTCCTGTGTAGGTGCCTAGACAGGCACAGTGACCACCTCATGTGGCATTCTTGGGACTTCCACCTCAGGCAGGGAGGAAGACACAAACAGACTGGGCAGTGGTAGTGGGACTGGTGCACAGGGGGCTGTGGTGGTATGTGGCATGGAAGGCTCCCTGGAGGACAACTGTGGCACAGAGGGGGAAGTTGAAGAGGGGGCAATTGCATGTGCCAGTGCTCAGAGACCACATGAGAGCAGTGCATTTGCCAGGTGACCCATCAAGCAACCCATCTGCTTGTGATGCTGAACAAGCTACTTGCGAGAAGCCTTAACAGCATCACAAACAGATGAGGCCCACCTCGCGATACCAGTTAGCAGCATCTGCGCCACATCTCGGATGGTCACCTCGGTCTCAAGCAGGGCCTTGGTCTGGGTAGAGGCATTCACAAAGGTGGCCAATGCTGCAACAGATGGCCCAGGGACAGGCGGTGGACTGCACATCCTCAAGTCTTTGTGCCAGGGTGTCACGGTTTATTACGTGGTCACACTCAACTCAGGAATTCCTTTGCCCCCAATCAAGGTGACACACAGCAAAGCACTATTAGTTTATTAAGGTTCAATTTGGTGAGGCTTCCAACCCATCCTGCACCCATTCCCAACAAAAACCTGGTGCCACAATGGACTAAGAACCAGGCTGGTGTGTAGTAAGAATATAGATGTATTAATTTATTTAAACCAAATTTGACAAACAGACTCACATCAGCCACGAATGCTGTGGCAACACAAGAACAAACATGTCTTCTTTAAGGGCACCAACACAGAGATAATACTGAGATATGCAGTCACAATTTCCTGCAGCTTTCTTTTCAAATCACCCACCATTACATAAAAAGAACAATTCAAAACACACAGTGATTACTGATTTGGTTATAATACTTTTCTCCCAGCAACCCCCACCCTCCAAACATCAATTTAACTTGGCCCCTCTGAAATGAAGGCCAGTGGCAGATAGTGGGAACACATGAGAACATCGTTTTGGGGTTGTGATAAAAATGCACTTTTGGAGAAGGGATTCAAGGGGAAACATTGTTTTTTTCACTTATTACCATAGATGCAAGAAGAAAAGCAATGGGAATATTTATTTTGCCACACCTAACAAGAACAGGCAGAGCTTTGTGGTATGGGTCAGAGCACAGTGGGAACAAAGGGGCAATTCTGTTTTTCAACCACACATGCAAAGGAAATACCAACTGATTTAAGACGAAAGGGATCAATGTGGAATTTCGTTTTGCATCCTATACACTCACTTGGAAACAGGGATTTGGGATTCATTCTTTTGGCAAATCTTGAAATCTATACTGGCTCAAAACACACGGAAGAGCTTGTTAGTTTTGAATGCTAACAAAATAAACCCTGTGAATTCTAGAGGGCAATTAATTAATTTAATTTAAGGAAATATGCTAAGGATCTACACAGACAAACAGGATATTTTGCTATGGGGAAATAACTAGAACAATACTTGAAAAATGCAGGGCCTACACAATCTATGACTTTGGGATAATTTTAATTACAGGAGAGGCCTTGTAATGGATCTCAGGGAACAGAAGGGCACCTCTGGGACAGCGAGGGTGTCAGTCAAGGATAGTCGCCTCTGGCACTTCCAAGGGGTCCCAGTCAGCTTATATGTCTCCTGTTTCCTGTCTCCAATGCAAGATTTGGGGCCTCTCTGCTTGGGTGTTTCTCACAAGAGTTCAGCAGCAGGTTACCTCCCGGAATAAGTGAAAAACCCCATTTCTAATGCAATCGGATCTACTTATAGGGCAAATGACATCACAAACTTGTCATGATTCCCGCCAAAAGTGAATGGTTGGTTTTCTCTACCCACCTCCCACCTGTGTGCTAATATGATAAGGAGATGAGGGGTGTGAGTTAGGAAAGCTGTGGGAGGAGAAAGCTTTGTTATCCCAAGCTGACATATGGGCTTGGCATATTAAAACTCTGAAAATCTATCAACATGGCAGGTACCCTTATTTTTGAAATCTTTTTATGTATGGATATATTTTTAAGAACTACGTTTTAAGGGAAATCAGAGATTGCTCATCTGAAGTCGGCACACACTTCCTATACAGAAATACATTTTTTCTTCATTTACTCAGGAGCTGTATCATTGAAAATATGCAACTTCATAGTTACCATGTTAATTGTGTCCTTGATCCTCACACCAACTTTCTCTCGGAATCAAGGGAAGGACCAACTCAAATTTTCATCAATAACTTCTGTTATGTTAATCACACAAACATCGTTTTGGCATGGTTCAAAGGGGGTTACTGTCACCTTTAATACAAGTCTGGAATGACCGTTGTGGCATATACGCTACCCTGTTTGTGCAATAATATGTATTTTTCTATTAACTAACCTCCAGCCTCACCTTAATTCTCTTTAAGTGTCATTTCCCCTTAAGCATGTGATCAGCCAGGGCTGGCTCATGTTTATCTTAGCCTATCCATTCTTGGCCTTGTAATGGCCCTAGCTGCAACTCTAATGTACATTTTATGGGAGTTGTGACCTCAAGGTCACTTCTGATGAAAGAACAGGCATGGCTTTATCTATTTCCACTGTGGTTTAAATCTAGGCAGTGTATGTCGTTATATTTTTTTAAGCAATTGACCTGATTGATGCTAGACAGCCAGACCTCCCTCTCCAGGAACAGCAAAAGTCAGGTCTTGGAGGTTAAGTTTCATTTTCAGGAGAATTGCGCAGCTGTATGTAAACATTATGCAAGGAATGGCTTTTAAACTTACACACAGTACATTTTACATGACATTGTATAAGGCACCTGGGCCTTATATCCATTTGTAATGTACTTCTTTAATCTCACAGTTGCAAAAGACATGAGTATCACTTCTGGATTGTCCATATGTATAGGGCAGTTATATGAGAAAACTATGTTCAAACTCTGAAAGTCTAGTAGATACTTCTCTCTGCATACTGTCATTTTGATGAGTAAAAGGGAAGTGCTTTTATTTCTTATAATTGCAATAAGCTTGGTTTCACCTGAGATTACTGGAGCACAATCTGGTATTACATTGAAGATAATGTACACACTGCTATCTGTCTCTTTAAGTACAATGTATAGCTTTCCATGTATTTAGAAAAACAGCATTGTCAGCCACACTTCTTTCTTTTTCCTTGCTGAAATGCACTGCATAGATCTTTGTACTTTTGAACTTCCCAGCATATGTCTCCTTCATTAGAGATTCATGACTGTCATTAGTTCCATAGGCCTCATGCCCGACATCACCATTTCTGTGCTGGCTTTAGACTTCAATGGGTACAAATCACTCTGGCATCTTTATTTCTGGCATTCGGATGCCAGGGGATGAACATGCAGGTGATGAAAGGACGTTGTACCCCTACTCCACCTCCACATCTGTCAACCCTTTAGATTCTGGAGAGTCTCCTGTCCTCAATGGCCCCTATCTGGCTGCACACTGTCCCACAGCTGCTGAAGTGTCCCCCACTACACTCCCCTCCCGGGACTTACCCTCAGCAGCCTCGTCTAATGGTACTGGTGCTCCTCCAGCCACTTGGCTCTCAGAAGAGGATGTGGCATCAGTGAGTAACTAGGGTCTTTGCCTGGGTCTGGAGGCCCTGTCTCTGCTTCTTTGCTCCATAGCACAGCTTTCAACCTCTTCGCCAGATGCAGCAACTGTGGAAAAGTGGACAAAGAACATTGACATCAGTCAATAGTTATTGTATTTGTAATTGTTTATTTGTACAGTAACAATGTATATGCAGCTTACACAACATAAAAAGTACCATAATGTCAGCATGGGTCAACCAGCAACTGTCACACACACACACACGCACATACATGCAATCAGCTTGAATACTGACACAAGTGCAAGGGCAATTATGAGTTACAGGCATGACACATGCACATGCCAACCGAGCACATTGATGTGTGGTCAAAAACACATTGCAAGACATCATGGCATGGCACAATACCAATGCCAACGTGACACAAGCGTAACCTGTAGACATGGCCATAGGAAGTGCACCTGGGTACATGTCTCACCAATAACATTGCATGTTTCACATAATCACCTTGTCAGCTTGTATAGACATGTAGCGTGGGAAAGGCTACAAACAGGACGGCACCAAGAGTCACGTATGGACTGGGAATATTGACAGCCATGTCCTATACAGTGGCCCAAAAGTGTGTGGCCACAATGTCCAAAACTGAGTCCATGCCATTGACACACTAGAGCAGTACCCTCCCGAGAGACCTGGGGACCCCAACTGCTTTGTGGTGTCCCACTAGCAGTTCCCTATGACTCCTACTTTGGCATGTGTCCAGCCTGGACTGTCAGCTGCTCAGCCACTCCCACAACATCCAGGCCTGTAGTCAGACACCTGCTCTGGTGCCAGGGTACCAGCACAGAGGAGCCTTGCAAGCTCCCATGACACATGTCCGTTACACAGGGAGACACCAACACAGACTATAATGCCAATGCAAAGTGGGTTCCATGGAGCACGGCTGCACACAAATGAGGAATGCAGCTGGGCCATCTGTGACTAAGACCATCTGCAGGGCCTGATCCGGTGACATGGCCAATTGTGCCTGGCTGAAGGTACTGGCCGAACGAATAGATGGTGGTGTGGCCATGAGGCAGGGCTAGCCATAAGGCCTCCATCCAGGGTGTTGCCTACAGCCACCAGCACTGTTGGGGTGTGCTAGTGGCATAATTCCCTCTGTGATGTGAGCCCCATCAAAATGACTACTGACCCCTGAGAGGTGGTAGTAAGATGGCCACATAATGTCACCTGCTCCATGTCTGATGTCGGATGACAAAATTGCACTTTTCTCTGTGTAACATCACTCGATGTGACTGAGGGACTACTGGACATGTGACGATGATCCACTCAAGTATCATGCCATAATGTAACGATCTGCCACCTCTGATATGAGTATGTAGCCAGGTGACAGTAGCCTAGGATGGTGGGCTGTGATGAGCATCACACCTTCATGCCTGTCTGTGTGACACCAGTGTCAGTGGATGTCCCAATGCTGCAGGGTGGTGGGCCCTGTTGGTCACAAATGCACCAATGGCCCTTCTGGAAGGGTGGCACAAATAGCTTGGCCCAGTCAATATTCTTGCGAGAAGCCTTCGGATGATGCCCATTCACACACGATTGGTGTGGGGAAGGGTAGACAGGCACCCATGGAACTAGTGTCATCCTGAGTGCAGTTGTAAATCTGGCTCGGTAGAGAGCTGCATGGACAAGGCTCATGTGGGCCCACACCCACTGTTTGTTGGCCAGGCCCTGTGGTCAGCCAACCATCCGTGTACTCTCCCATGAACACTGGAGGGAAGGGACAGCCATGTAAGGGGGCACTCCCAGAGGGGCCACACCCTCAAGTCAACACCACCCCTATGCAGGTGGTATGTAAATGCCTGTCTCAACAGCCAAGGCCAGACAATCAGTCCAACCTGTGATGAACAAAGTGTGCAACTTTAACCTGTGGAATGCAGGGAGTCAGACAGACAGGCTGCCCTATTGTTGCACCGCAAATCATTGAGGGTCATTTGAAGACTAAGAACCCTGCTGGGCTGAAATAATACTCCCCCACTCAGAAGAGCGAACCCAGTAGGCAAATCCATGTGGGCACATTGCATGGTGCATAGCCCTTGCCCATCCTGCGGATGTACAGAGCCTGGGTGTGTCAGTAAGTTCCAAGTGGAGGGCAGACAGGACCCTTACATACTATCAACAGTGTGCCAGAGGAAGGCGACAATGCCCACTTGTGAACTGTGTGCCCTAGGTGACAACAGAGGCGGAATGGCCAAATGTGTCATGCCTCCTCATGCACACAACAGCAGTACATACCATATCATGACACATCTGGACATCTGGACCTCCGGACATCTGGAAATTTGGATCTGCCCAGTCTTATGGACCTAACATGCATCCATAAGGTACAACATCCGATGACCGGGCATTCCATAGGATCCCGATGGGCTGTGGAGTATTTTTATCCACGTCAATGCGCCACACTGCTCCCCTTTGCCAATGGGGAAAGAAAACTGCCAAAAATGGTTGCAATAACCCCTGTGCACGCCAAATCTGGAAAATTGCTCAGGGTTCATAAACCACCAAAAGAGCTGCTCACCCTGCCACACACACAGGCAAAGTTGGTGTAAAAACACGAATCACTGCTGTCATTTGTCATCTGTCATCTGTCATCAGTCATCTGTCACCTGAAACAAGGCAACAAAAGGGCCTAATCCGAAATTGCCCTTAAAAATTCTGTCATGTTCCCAGAGAATTATTGAAAGGAGAGTGTGCTGAAATCATGGATTCTCCAGGCAGTCAGGGGAATCCAGGCATCACTGCCTGACAGCTGCCTAAGGAAATTGGCTGTAAAACCCAGTTTAAAAAGTAGGGGAGGGGGGACGGGAAACTTTGTTAATGTTTGGAAAAAATGTTCAATATTCGGATTTTATTCATGCCTTTTCCTTTCTATTATCATTTTCTGTATGTGCACACTCTCAGTTGTATTGATCGTTTATTGACGATACTATATGATGTGGAACAGAACGATGATGACGAAACCTCTCTATACTCATGGATGTAACTGTTCCTCTGTGTTGCCTTAATGAAGATAAATGTTAACTTTGAAAACTCAATAAAATTGAATTTAAAAAAAAAAAAGTATTTTTTTTTCCAGAAAAATTGCAAGATCCACTATTTCAAGCATGTTTGTGAAGGCCTAATTATTTTAAAATGTTTAAATCCTTTATAAACTGTGCTTATATTTTATATGGAAAATGAAAAGACATTAATGTTAAAGAGCCCAGTCTGGGGCCAATCCACTATGTAATTCTGATCTGACAGCCTGGCCTGGGAAAACTGACATCTCCGCTTGACACTCCCTTGAGAACAGAAAAGCTAATGGCTGTTAATGCTTCCCGCATAATGCCAACAAGCAGCACAATGGGACTCAGTAGACTTTCGTCTGGGGCTGAGCCGAGAACAATGGCAAGCTGCCCAACTGATCTCTACAGAGGGGCTTCCCTCTTCAGGCAGGATGCTACCTTCCCGATCAAAGGACTGGGCAGCTGTTGCCTTGAAGTGGAGGTGGAAAGAAAAACATTCTGAACTTCTTGGTGGTTAAATCTATATTGGGATCAAAGTTTAAAACTCTTTAACTGAGCAACCTTAAGAGGGATACATCTGAATCTTGGTAGACATTAAACTAATTTCAACCTTGTGATTTGAAGACATTGAGGAAACTTGTACCATTTGGGGAACCAAAGTCATGAAAAATGTCTGATTGTGTCAAAACTATTAATGTTGCAAACTTACAATTGTATGTTCATGATCCACTGATAAGCACCCAGCGATGATTAATCTAAAGTGTTACGGGTAAAATTGATAGAAATCCATAGAACGACCAATACAGCTCTCACAAAGATGGGAAGTGAATGTAAATGTAGACAATCAAATATAAAGTACATGTGTCCAATTGTATGAGGGTATATAATGGTAGAAATGTACTTTTGTGTAAAAGTATGTTTTGGGTAAAAATCCAGATAGGAGGTCCTAAATCCTGTCATAAGATGACAGCTCTGTTTAGACTGCCAACCAGGACAAAACACATGCCTGTAGCTACTCAGAGGTATGGGGGGATGTGTTTGAAGTTCTGCCTAAGCCATAAACTTGGTAATGGATAAATATAGGAGTTTCACTACACCTACACACACTGCTTCCAGAACACACTGCTTCTAGAACACACTGTTTCCAGAACACACTGCTTCCAGAATCCATCCAGATGTCCGTGCAGCACCTTATTGCAGAACTTCTCATCTTGTAGCTGACTCCAGAATTCTTTGAAAGTTCCAGATTTCGTTGCAGAATCCCGACTCTAGCACTGCTAAATTATTGCTAGCCTGACCCAATTGCAAACATCCCAAACTTGAAGGGATTTAATTCTGATTCAGCTTGGCTTGCTACCATTAAGGCTTGCCCACTGAAAACTTTCATCCTGCTATCTACCGTGTCCAGTAACCAGAAGGGGCCCATCCAAATCCAGTCTGAGGTGCAGTCCAAATTGACCAGAACCGCCTTGCTGATCCAATCCCGCTAGAGGTGCCCAGCTGTCGGTAGACCAGATCCAATTCATTGACCAGAGCTGACGGTTCAATTTAATACCTTCTCTGTAAGTATTAACAGGAAGAACAGTGACCCATAGTATATCTGCATTGTATTATCCATATCTCAACCCATCCCATATTTAATTCAGAACTCCAGAATTGTTAGAATCCTTCTTGTGCTGATTGTCTCAACTGTGTTCCAAAACCATAACTCCTTAGTGATTTTGAATAACTAAAGTAAATCCCAGGAAGAAGTACAGTATCCACAACGTGACGGGTTACACTGATCACGTGACTGTAAGATCCATATATGGCATTCTCTTTTTCATAGTCATAATATAGTGTAACCAAACCCATTTGTCATTTCTAAAAGCGCATTTCTGTTTTCATTTTCAGGCCTATTTTGCAAGAACGCCTCTCACTAAAACCTCTATAACTCCTTCAGTTTTAAAGATAGAAACAGAATTTCAACTCTCACTGAAACCTAACATCCTTAGCTACACAGAACAAACCACATCGCAGAACAGTGTATTTGGTCTGTTTTTCTACAATATTGCACCAGCGCGTGCCTTTTTTTCAAGAACTTCCACGTTGCTAGTAAACCACAAGGGGGGCAGTGACCATGCTAGGTTGGAGCTATCCTTTCTAGAGATGCAGGGACATCAGAAGTGGCTACATAAGCAAGATCTGGAGGGAAGGGGGGAGAGTCAGATTAGCCAAGTATGGGAAAGGGGGGGGGGGATTAAACAAAGTATTGAAGATGATCCCAAACCCCTCCCTGATAGATCATTGTCATCCAGACAATCATATTCTCTTTATCTGGTCAATCATGCCACCCAAATGCGATCATTAGGAGTCAAGCAGCACCATCTGCATGTGTTTGATGAGGAAACTATGTTTAGAAAGAGGGAAATGAGAAGGAATCTTCGGGGCCTTAAAAAACAGAACTTGGCTCCAGATAGTTTCATAAGGGAAGCTAATGGTGTTAGGAGTAAGTACAGGCATTGGTAAAAAAAAATCTTAAAATGACCAGACTACAGAAAGATGGCGAACAGATGTAGAAGCTCGTGCTGAAGCTAACACGCGAGGGTTTTGGTCAGTAATGGGGCAATTGGACCAGCAATCAAATAGCACCCTGTGTAACCTGATCTCAGAAGCCAAGTGGGTTGTACATTTATCAGCTATCTTTCAGAAACCAAGCAAGGAAGGGGAGCCAATGAAGTTGGAGACCAAATGGTCCCTGACCTTGGTAGAGGAAGAAATTGCAGAGATAATCAGATGCTCTTCAGTTTCTAAGGCCGTCGGTCCTAGCAGGTTGACGTATCAAGTTCTTAAAAATGCACCAGAGTTCTGGGCGCGGTTCTTGAGGAATCCATTTGGGGAAATTTTGTTTACAAAACACTTCCCACCATCCTGGAAAACAGCGTTGATCATCCCACTCTTTAAGGGGGCGGACAAGACCAACCCCGCCAGTTATTGACTGATTGCGCTTTTGGATATCGAAAGTATGATCTTTATGAGGCTGATAGTTAAGGAGCTTACAAACTGGGTTTATGGTGTGGAGACCCTGTCCCGCTTTCTAACAGGGTTTAGAAAGGGCCTTTCCACATCATTAAATGCGTTAATCCTGAACCTAGTGAGCAAGTTCTCTGCTGAGTAAGGTGGTCTACCCTTGTATGGGGCGTGGATTGACGTCTCAAAGGCATTTGACCAGATTAGCAGAGGTTTGCTGTGGGCAAAACTCAAACTGAAGGATGTCCGCAAATCTCTACTGGCTATGTTAATAGAGCTGCATAGGGACACTACAGTAAGGGTAAGGTTAGATGACAAGGGACATCTGTCGAACGACGTGAAGGTAGAGAGAGGAGTAAGGCAGAGGTGTTTGGGAGCCCCTTTATTCTTTAATCTTTTTCTGTCCGATTTGAGGCAAGATCTTGAATCGTCCGCTTTGGCCCGTCCATTCCTTAATGGGAGTAAGATCTTTTGGTTGGCTTATGCGGACGACATAGTGCTTATGGACAGAACACAGCCATAGGTCTCCAAAGACTTTTGACTAAATTGGGTAGCTATGCCGAGAAAAACGGGCTAGTAATAAACCCGTCAAAATCGAAGATTCTTGTGTTTAAACATCCAAGAAGGAAAATCAGCTTCGATAATTGGTCTTTGCACAGGCAGATTATACCATGAGTGGATGAGCTAAACTATCTTGGCTATAAGATCTATGCCAGCCCGAGAAATCAGGAATATGATATCTTTTCCAAGGCTTATGAACTGATCCCCCATATGAAAAAAATCAAAGCCAAATGTTGCACATTTTCCATCTTGCCATTGATTAAATGTTATGTAGCCAAAATAATTCCGGTTATTTTGTATGGCTTAGAAGCAAAACCCTTACTCTGGAGTGCAAATTGGGCCAGAATAGAAGGTAGGATTTGGAAAGCTTCTCCTAACCTCCCTAAGAGTACACCTGGCTGGAACTTGTGGTTTGAACGAGGTCTTGTCTCTATAGAATGCTGTGCAGCATGGAAGATAATCGCATTACACAGAGAGCTAATGTGTCCTAAACCAGACTCCTTGTATGAAAATGTTAGAGGTCACTTGAAAGGTGCACAATCTAGAATGTTGAGAGGGCTGGATTTAAAAGCAAAAAATAGACTGGACAGAGTAAATGCAGAACTTGAAACTCTGATAACCAACCCTCTCAAGGTAAAACGGGACATGGAGCGGTTAGACTGGATTAAAACTATCTCTTTGGTGAGAATCTCTAAGCCACATAATGCGTTTCTGACGGCAGAAAAAAAACATAGGACATTTGCCATGTTACCTAGAAAAATATCCTGACCCCAGAATAAGATCCAACTTTTTACGGGTGAGATTGAACTTGGTCCCCACTGGGGAGGTCTTGGCAATAAGAAAGCAGGAAGTTCTTGCGGTCAAATTATGTACAGTATGCTCTGATCCAAGACTCCAATCACTTCGACATATCCTCATGGAGTGGGAAGGGACTTGGCCCTTGAGGCTAGCGAAATTAAGAAGATTTACACATAAGGAGATGGGCCTTGTCTCGGAGCATCTTTGGGAAAGAATGATTGCAGGCCAAGAAATTCAGCTAACAGCAATAGTGGTTGAAATATTGGGAAATCTGTACCTGTTAAATTAATCATGTTGAGAAATGACTTTGTTAAGGGCTGAGGGGTTGGGAAGTAGCTTGACCTACATCAAGGAAAACTAGATCATGTGAATACTATTGTGGAATGTTGGGTAAAGGGGAAGGTCAAATGTATCCTTTTATTGTTCGGAAAGTAATTTGCAAACAAAAGGAGATTGGGGTAATTATTCCACGTGGAGTTTCAAGAAGTGGGGAGAATGGACTTATTTTATTGAAATCAATGTGTGTAAATGGTTATTATTTTATTTTGTCTATTTTCCCAATCTTTGGGAATGTTCAATGGTATTAGTTGATAAACAATTTGTAAAGGTTCTAATGAAATGAAAAATGTTCTTTTCTTTTTGTGAACCAAATACAATAAAAATAAATAAATAAATAACTAAATAAACAAATAAATAATAAATTAATAAGTGAATTCAATTGATTGACTTATATTTGAATTGTATTGTCACCCTCGGGGTGATTGTTGCACCATATATATGTCTATAGTAAACCCATGTGTGATTTGAATATTAAAAGAAAGAACCTTTGCAAACTATCCTGATTCCTGGTTCAGTGTGACCTGGGGAGTATTTTGAGAAGGGTGTGATATGAGAGGTATATCATTCAGAATATTGAACTTATAGACAAAAATAAAATAAGGTTTTCATTTGCGCACTACTTGCTAGGCGAGACCTGGGTGTGTGCCTGATTGAAATCCCTTACAGGGCACTTGTGGCCCATGGCCCTGGCCTCGTGGCAAAGACCACACCCCCACTCTGCGTGGTCCTGGGAGGCAAAACACAGGGTTAGAGGGGTGGACAGTGGGTCCTTTTGTAGGGTGGTGTAAGGGGCCTGATTAAGGAGACGGACACAGTGTTGGTTAGTTTCACCAAGCTTTTATTTAAATAATAAAGTGGGAGGGAAAACACCTCTCTAGCCCTAACTATATGAGGGGTTCCCCTAACTCAGCCAAAGTAACTAAGGTGACAGTCATCAGAATGTCAAAATAAAACTCCACTGCCCTTTTTCCAAAACCTATTCTGACCCTCAAAATCAAATACCCAAAACTATTATCAGTAAAAATGTTAATATACCTGACCTCTTTTCTTACTGGCTTCTGGTGTTTCTTGCACACCAAGTCCCAATGCAGAAATCCAAAACTGCCCACTGAAATGTTCCCAAACAAAGTACTCAATGTCACAAGTAACCTTGTTGACTTCTTGGTCTTTCCCACTATTTGGGATGTGGTGTTTTCCCTGAGTAGTGCAGGCAGACAGTACCCTTCCCAGGTCTTCCGACCTCTACGCCTCCCCCTATTTTGTGCAGCGGGTCCACTCTCCAGGTCTCCACCTGCGGTTGCCTTAGAGGACACAAATGAACACTGTTCTGTTTGTGTCCTCGGCTCCACCGCTGTGAGGTCCTCTCTAGGGTTATATAAAAGCCGGGGCTGAGGTCACAAAAAGAAGCCTTGGTTTCAATCGGCTTTCAGACTTCTCTTCTCATTCCCTGCTTCTCTCGGCAAAAACACTCAGTTTCCTATCTATCTCTCAATCTACTCGACTTTGCTCTTCTGCTGTCTTCCAGTTTCACTCTCTCCACTACTGTCACTCCTGCGTCCATCACTCCTTTGCTTCTCCTTTCCTTCTCCACGACCACTGCCAATGCCTCCTTTGCTACTCCTAAAACCACTGCTTCTTCTCTCCCAGCTGCATGTGTTTGGTCCTGTCTTTATTTTTTGACGCAACTTTTACTAAACATAAGGGAAGTACCAACATTTGGTGTATCATGTTGTGCCTCCTTTGGGGTCCTCCTCGTTCCAGTAGTAGTTTTTTCCCAGTGCTGGTCTTTCTTTAGTGGAATATATACTGTGTCATATTTGACTAATGTCTTCAACAGATAAAGCAGCAACATCAGTTAGGGTTGGTCATTTGAGCCCCATGAGAGTGCTACTCCTAGTAGGTGAAAAGAGGGCGATGCTTATAGGTTCACCACATACTATTTCCATTAAATCAGTGTCTCTCCCTTGCAAGGAAGATGACTGGCCTTCCGTTCCTTTCACAACAAACCATTCCCCATCAGGAAAGTCACACCACACTGATGTACTTTCAGCATGTTCCATCTGTATGGCCTGAGAGACCCATTGGGAGAATTGGGGTCTTCAGTCTCAATGATCAACTGAACAGGGACAGGTAACTTGGTAATTACTAGGACTGTTAACCAAGTTTTTTTCCCCAAGATCATGATGGGAAATTATGCGACTGGGTATTCCTGAGTGTCGCTGTGTATGCAGCCCACCTCTCTTTTCGTTGTATTCTTCCAGCCCAAAGGTAGTAACTCTGGGCGTATTGCTGATTTCTTGGACCCCATATCCAATTGGACCCGCACAAGTCTTCCATCTGATATGTGGTTTTGTTTTCCTGACCACAAATATGGTTCGGTCTGGGCTGACAACAAGTCCAGAAGGGCGGGCGTATAATTAGGGAAGACAGGTTTTACTTTTATTGGTTGGGAAGAACGGGGGTCTTCATATAGTCAGGATATCTACAGAAGAGATCCTCATCCTCGTCTTGGGTGTTTTCTAACAGGCTATCAGCGTCCTCCTCATCATAGGATTTCTTGCTCCGAGGTCTTTTCCAGGGATTTTGACTTATTATCATTGGGTGGAGGCTCACAGGTTATATACTTCACCAGGCAATATTCTGGGGTAAACCCAAAGTCTTCCCAAGAGGAGTCTGGTTCATCCCATCCAAGGGTACAAAAGAGTAGCCAGGGAGTATCTTTTCCATGTCATATGTGGGTTTGCTAATTTTCGGTGGAAACCCCTGTTTAACTGCAGAGAAGAAAGCTTACTCTGGCCTTTGAGGGTTCTGCAGAATTGTATCATTCCGCATAGTTGTTCCTAAGGTTTCACCAGGAAGCTAAAGACTTCCAGGCACAGTTGTCTTCTACTTAGTGGAACAATATAACCCTACTTCCCATGTGTTCTCATTAACATTTTCTTGGTTCTCATTGGGTGCCCGCCGGTAGAGGTTCTCATATGCAACAGTGCTGATCACCTCTCCTTGCTTAATCTCAATCGGTTCTGATGAGAAATTTAAGAAGACCAAGTTAATTTCTTCCCCACAAGAAAGTAGGGGTAATAGTCTATTGCCCCTTTTCCGGTCTGTTTCTCCAGGAGGCATTATGTAGGTGGCACCATTGGCGGGGAGGTTAAACTGTAGTCCTAAGGAGATCAGGACTTTATCTTTGCCGGGAACCAAATATTCACAGGTACAGAAGAGACAGAAACTGTGCCCCTCTACCGTCTTTCTCTATAACAAAATGGCCCAGGGGGTCAAGAGGTGAAAAGTGATCTTTTAAAAGGACATTATGTAAATTATCATATGATGAATTTGTATGACCTATGCTTGCACATTCTTAGACAATTGTCTGATGGCATATTTTATTACTAGCCCATTTTAGCTGTTTTTTTTAATTAACATAGGGCTGTTTTTAACTTTGAAAAGTTTTTTTTGTTGATGTCTTTTGTTCCGATGTATGCAAAGCCTTTGTTTGCTGAATGCATATAAATAAATAAATACATAAATAAATAAATACCTATCTAGGAAAGTAATCCCGTAATGCTTAGGTGGTTAGGGGGTACAGGATTTCTTGTCCGACTCCCCAAACGTGGCTTTAAGCTGCCACTGTGGGGCTGGTCAATTTCCATGTCATTGTCATAAGCCATACTGTGGGAAAAGGAAACACGTGTCATCTCTTCTCCTGAATCATCTGTTATATGGCTCCAAATTAGGTGGGTTCCCCGGTTTATATCAACCAGCCGCATTCCACTCTGACACCATATATGAGGGGCCAGAGTAAGGAGAAGGACAGAGTGTTGGTTAGTTTCACCAAGCTTTTATTTAAATAATAAAGTGGGAGGGAAAACCGCCACACTAACCCTAACTCTATGAGGGGTTTTCCAGCCTCAGCCAAATTAACTCGGTAGATAGTCTTCTGAATGTCAAAATACAACTCCACTGTCCTGTGTCCAAAACCTGTTCTGACCCTCACACTCAAATACCCAAAACTACTATCATGAACAATTATAATATACTTGACTTCTTTTTTTACTGGCTTTTGGTGTTTCATCCCAATACTGAAAGCCAAATGTGCCCAATGAAATGTTCCCAAACAAACTACACAAAGTCACAAATAAAATTGTCAACTTCTTGGTCTTTCCCACTAGTTGGGACGTGGTGTTCTTCCCTGAGTAGGGAAATGCATAGTGCCTGTGGAACAATCCCCTTCCCTGGTCGTTCCCCTTCCCCTGAGTAGGAGATTTTACAATGCCAGGGAGGAAATAACCTTCTGTGGTCTTTCCTTCGAAGTTCATAATAGTGTATATTTTGGTGGCGTTGTTGTCTGTGCACTTCTTTTATCAGGTTCAGTCTGAATCTGTTGTTTGCACAGATTCCTCATTGTTTATATTTGCCACACAGCCTTGTTCAACATAAACAATTGTTTATCTAATATTTACTTGTTTCTGACCCAATTGGTATGTTTTATGAGGACCTCTATATTGTCATTCACCTCTGGGATTTACTGTGTGCATGTGCGCGCATATATCTCTTGTCAACATATAGCCTTTTAAACCTAAGCACTATTGTCTTAAGTTCAATTGATTGGAGTTTAAAGGATGGCAGTCCCCTGCGCAACCGGCAAGAGTTACTGGGTGGGTGTGATATTACTTGCGTCCTGGCACATGGTTTGTCGGAGAACCAAAACTCCAATGTTCCCAGGGGGTTAGTTGCTGGCTGATATGACAAACCTTGCTTTGTAATGGCGCTGGCGGTAGGTTGTTAACCAAGGTTGTAGCCTTAGATTGCTTGAGTTGTTGGATATTTGAAATAATGGAGATGGGACTCCTGACTCATTTTAATCAATAAGGGTGTAATGTGGTAAGACACATAGATCACAGGTCTAGCAAAGTGTGCTAGTTGGAGGTAAAACAAAACCCAGCACGTGTTTCGACTGTAGTCTTTATCAAGGCAGAGGAGGTGGTTGGTCCTTAGTAGGAAGCGAGCGCCTGAGGAACCTCGCAGTAGTCGTGGGCGGTGGGCTGGTTAGCCAATCTGAGAATTAGGACGAGGCGTTCCGTTGTTCGGAAATCCCTTGCTAGTAATATCCAACAACTCAAGCAATCGAAGGCTACAACCTTGGTTAACAACCTACCGCCAGCGCGATTACAAAGCAAGGTTTGCACTATTGTCTTACCCATGCTATTGTGGAGTCCACCTGCTTGTAGTATTGGCTCGTTGAGGGGAAGGCTTTGCTGCCCTTTCCATACCCCTTTTACTTGGTGGAGCCACTCTGGTATGAGTTCTTGCTTCACCCTATGCTGGCAGTAATTGAGGTTCCACCGATACAGACACGCGTTGTTTTCCTTGTTGCACGTGTCTTTGGCAGCACGACGCCAAAGTTCCTTATCTTCAGTAACTTCCGTTCCCCTCTGTTCAAAGCTACGTGTCTCACACTTGGGTTTTCGGGGTAATTTGGGGGTGCGTCTCCACTGACATCATCTGTCAAAGGCTGTGACCACTGCAACATTGCCCCCGCCAGATATGTGGTTTGTCCCCGATCACATGCAATGTTGCAATGGTGGTTGGGGAAAACATTGCAACACACATGCCTTGACTGTGCCTGTTTTGCCTTTATGATTGCATTTGCTCTTGGTTTGTAGAAGTGCGAGGACTGAGTGGGCGCTTTAGACTCTATCCTTGTACACCTGCAGGGAAGAAGTCCATTCATCACACACCCAGTCCTACTTTATCTTGGAATTCTGGGGCTTGTAGTCTTCGCAAATTTAATATGGGAAAGAAAACAAACAACTTCCAGTGACAGAATTGAAAGGAAAGAGACAGGACTGCAGAGCCTTCTCGCCATGAAAAGACAAAACATGGCAACTTTGAAGTTCTTTGTTTTAGGGCTCGGGAGGATAGCTCAGGGGCAGCGTGCTTGCATTGAAAGCAAGACGTCACGAAGCACCACATCTGGGTATAGAGCGCGTTTTAAATATCATATCACCTACAATACATTTGCTCTGTAAATAGGTAATATAATCCAAATCCTTGACATTACACTCATTGGTTAAAACGTTCACTTTCTATGCGATTTATAAATAATAGCACAACAAACTGCTGAGGTACTTAGGCAGCCAAATTACATCTGGGCTAGAACCAGAATGGAAAGGCTGCAAGGGTAGTGCCAGACAGCGCCTCCTCCAGAATCGGGCGGCTTGCAGCTCCCCACACCGTGTGGAATTACTGACTGGCGCTTTATGAGCAGGTTTCAGGACACAGCTGCTCAGCCATAGGTGAGGGCAGTGCGAAGGGGTGCGCAGATGGACACAGATGGCTGCCTCCATCTCTCCTAATTACACTCCTAGAAGCTCCCGTTACTCTCCCGAAAGCCGACCCAGGTGTAAATGTTGTGACAGGCCTCGCTGCTGTTTTGATGGCAATGGACACCCAGGCCCAGGTGTCGGCTGTCTGGGGGTTGCCGTGATAAACAGTGGTGCGTGAGCAGAGGAGTGTTGCACTAGAAGCAGGGGGTCATTAATGGGGCTGTGTTTGCCCTGTGTCAGGTTCCTCTTGGCAGACTCCCCTCTGCCTCGGGGAGGAATGAGCCGCTCAGAGGGTTCTGGGAAGCATTAAAAAGACCCCATTTGCTCGTGTGTGAAGAAAAGCTGCATTTGTTAACAAATAATAAAAAAACCTGCTGTGCCTTACTCCATCCGGGCTTTGGCACAGAAAGAGTGTTGCAGGAGTTATGCAACATTACATTAACGGCATTCCAGATGGCCTGAATGTCTACAATTATGCATTACTTGTCAGAGTTCCCACAACTGTGAAACAAAGAGTTATAGAAACTGGTGGGCGAGGAGTATCGCCACCTCCCCCCTCCTCCCCCCAGCCCCCACCCGGGCTCTCCGCGCCGCCAGACTACCAATAGTCGCATCCACCTAATGTGTTACCACGCAACCACATTGGTCTCCATCTTTTTTTTGTTTTTGTTTTTCCCCAATTGTTCCGAATGTTCTTTGCATAAACACGCGAGTCTTTTGCCCCTTCTCTTATTATCTGCATCTCCTTCTGGAGTAGCTTGTGGGATAGCTCAGAAGGTCAATGCATTTGCTGGCTAGATAGAGGCCAGGCATCCGTGAATAGAACGATAGAGATAAGTTTGTTTAGACGGTGGAGCCACTCTGGTGGAGCCACTCTGCTATGAAGCTGTAAGCCACTGGAAAAAGCATCACCTAAACAAAGTAGAAATGTACGCTATTATTGTTTCTTTTAATTTTTATTTTTTTAATAGCATATTCTTTCTCCCGCTCTAGCATAAATGTTATGTTATGTTATGTTATGTTAATTGGCATTTATATAGCGCCTTATACATGATTGGTATGACCTCAAAGCGCTGCATTACTTTATCCTGATGCACTTTATGGTCCAAATCATGTAGCACTTTAGATTTAGATCTCTCCTCTCGTGCCGAACTTTTTTCATTTTAATTTATATGTTGTGATGTTTTTTCCTCTATGCTCAGAATCATGAGCATATTGCTCGAGTTATAGCAGCCAACCATCCTTTGACGTTTGAGCCTCCTATCCCAAAGTGATGTTGACCTGCAGGCTATAGAAGGCTCACGCAGGGCCGGCCTTAGGGCAAGGCCGGCTGGGCGACAGCCCGGGGCAACATTAGCCCCCTGGGTGCAATTAGCCCCACAGCCACGCCAGCTTGGGGGATTTTTAGAAGGGCGCCCTCGAACTGGCATAGTGGGAGAATGTGCAGCAGGTGCACTACTGTTATTAAATGCGCCCACGGCAGAGGGGTGCATTTAATAACAATGAGGTGCGCACCCTATTGAGATGATTACCTCCCTGCTCTGATGCGGGGGCGAGGCTGTTTTCATTACAATAGGGCGCACATGCATTAGCATGAGCGCCCTATTCCAGTGATTAAGTTTCTGCTCAGGTGCCGGAGCGGGGAGTTAAAAAGAATGTGGTGCCTCCCACATTCCCCATATTGACCAGGGGCGCCTAGGAGTTGGGCACAACATTTTTTCTAAACTGCCCGGGACACTAAGGGCCGCATTGGGTTCACGTCCACCCTGAAGGAGGTGTTCAGAGTGAGAAGATGTTGCACTTGTCGCTGATGGGGATAGAGAAGGAATTGGAATTATCACTAGAAGTAGATAACAATGGCTAATCCCCCACACCAACGTAGGATGGGGGTTTAGATGCTATTAAAGACAAGGACGCGATTATAAGTATTTCAATCTTTACTCTGAAACCACAGCAGCAAAGAAAAAACTTTTACAAACAAAAAAGTTTGAAAACAGAACTAAATAGAGTTCAATGTCAATGC
The DNA here is from genome assembly GCF_040938575.1 of Ambystoma mexicanum. Lineage (NCBI taxonomy): Eukaryota > Metazoa > Chordata > Amphibia > Caudata > Ambystomatidae > Ambystoma > Ambystoma mexicanum. Next base: position 1,417,139,879 of record NC_090931.1, on the reverse strand, counting down.
AGGGGGGGAACTCCCCAATCCATCATGGAGGACAGGTCATGCCCTGCAGGAGGACAATGAGCAGGGACCCTTCCTTATATAAGTCCATTACTCTAATCCCAATTCCTCTTTCTGTAGCTGTCTTGAACCAGACGTCCACTGCACAGATCAGATGATAAACGATGAAGGCAAATCCAGCAAAACTCTCGTACCACGCAGTCCATAACTTGTAACTGCGAGCCACACTCCTGATCAGAACCTCAACTCGTAGCTGTAAGAACAAGCAAGAAGGGTGGGTGGATGGGAAGAACAACAAACCAAAGAATGTTCTCTCTTGAAACACCTGTGTACTTGCATGTCATAACTGTCATATCATATCATATCAAGGGTGGGTGGGATAATAATCATCTCCTTATCTTTAATAGAATCTAAACCCCATCTCACGTTAGTGTGGGGGATTAGCCATTCTATGACAAGACAGGAGGCTCATATTATGCAAGTTTGAAGCCCTTGCATCGCATTAGTACAACATGATCAATACAATAGAGACAATATAATAAAATAATATAATAAAATAATAGGAAAAGAAAATGTTTTAAATGCTTTCATTAAATCAATCAGCTGACCACAAGAGAATTGCCCAAGACTAGGCTGCCCGAATAACTGTCTTATAAGGCATAGCCAAATCCACTGCAAGAAAAAACAACTGGAAGATGTGCCAATTCCAGCGTTCCTTACAGGCCACCAAAACCAACTGGTTAAAAAAGAGAGGGGAAAACACTGAACAAAGTTTTCCTATACTAATAGGTTAGGAAAAAAGAACATCGGAATAATAAACTCCGCTGTTGTCCAATCAAACATTTAAACACTTAAATTCATAACATCCTTGGGAACCTAGATAACAAACCAAAGAAGATAAGCAATTAGCTCTCCTGGGGATAAAGAAAAAATACCCCTTAGGGGTGAAAGCATTTTAGGTTCCATCCCATGCATTAGAGGAAGATATCGCATTAGAAACAGGGAATGTCACATAACTACACTGGGGAACAAGTGGGAAAGACAAATCTTCATAAAAAGGTAAAACGGGAGTAAAATGGTTGTTTTCTTAATCTGTAATAGGACGACCTATCCTGAGCCGAGCTGAAAGCAATAGACTTAACACACAATTGTCTTCAGACATATGGGTATACTGAAGAAGGTATGTCTTCTGGAGGCAGAAGCAGAATGGAAGAGAGGGGCCCCGACCTGAAAAGCTAAACATGCCAAACCGCCAAAACGGAGACCTTCAGACCTCCCGAGCTCTTGAAGAAGGTCTCTGCTACCATGACAAAGGCAGATATTTACAAAAACCTGACCCTTAAGAGACCAAACCTGGCAAGGAGAAAAAAAGTATCTCACATCCAATCGCTACCATTATAGTGATATCTGAACCCCCTTGTGGATGTGCCCGGTGCTTCAACCTTGTTCCCTCCTCCATGGTTGAAAATCCCCTAGAGGATCATAAACTACTGAAGGAGGACCCTTATATTCCAAAGTCTTAGCAAAAACTCTAAACTGCAAAGAACTGATCACTAAACAGTTTAAGTTACTCACCAGAAGAGGACCCACCTCTATTTTAGGCAATTTGAAGAACCTTGAAGCTCCCAGGACTCTGAGCTGGCACCCTATTGCAAAAAAACTATCTCCTGTGTAAACCCAAAAGGTCTACCTGCCATGCAGGTGACTAGGAGATTCAAGTCATTAACTAAATATATATATCCCAGCCCTCTGGGAAACGCACTGACAGACACCTTTTGATAGTTAATGTAGAGATACTGGCACACATTGTGAGAAGAGGGTCGTAATAACTTGGATGGGAGATTAGTAGCTCTCCCAGACCCCTCTATCCCACCAAGGGATATTGAGCCTTATCAAAGGAGGAGACCCCTGCCCCACTTATCTAAGGAAAACCTTGCAACCCAGAAGAAGGCTACCCTGAGGACCACGCTAAAGCCCCGCTTTACACCTTTAAAATAAATAAATAAACTCTTGCACTTCTAACCAACCCCCTGACCGTGGAAGGGGCTCCGATTAACTTATTGAAATACCAGAAATTAGCGCAAAGGAAAGTAAACTGACAGGAGGGAAATGCTCAGTGCGAGTCTGCACTGGTCACGAGTCAGAACTCCTGTAAAAGGAAAAACAAAAACCATCGGGTGTTACTCCAAGAGGTGTTATATCATGATGCAATCTCCCCCAAGGATGGCGGGAAGGGGAATGAGTGGGGGAAAGGACTCTGGGGAATTATCATGTCCCGTAAATGAAAGGTTGTGAAAGAATACTGGGACCACTGTCCCCTCAAACCCTGAGGTCTGAGTCTCTGTATGTGTGTGAGGCTGAACTGACCACTAAGGGAATCAGGGGAAGGAAAAATATTAAGCACATTGCCCATAGAAAAAAAAAATAAACACTTATATAGTGCTACAAACCCTCAGGTATACTAGTGTTGCTCATCACTACTACCAACAGTGTGTGGTGTGAGGTGTTTACTTATCAATTGCAGCAGGATGAAAGACTGATTTAAACCTTTCCAAGTTAGGAACCTGCATCAGTAGGCTCAGCACGGCTGTGAAAGCCCGCACTCTATTCGCTGCACTGTAGAAAAAATTATATACACATATAATGAAAGAGGCTAAACAACTCTCTTGAGGGTACAGAAACCTACTTGTACTCCTCGAGCCGAGGAGAAATTGTAACACGCTGCTAGACGGTTAGCTGAACAATAGGCCAAGCTTTGGGAGGAAACCCATGGGACAGGCGCCAGAAAGTTATTATTTGGCAACTCGTCCATCTGATACCAGCAAGTGTTTCCAAACACTCCATCCAAGCAGAACATGGTTGCCCAACTTGCCTTGCAACAAAACTGAAAAGTTACCCTCGAGCTGACCATGTCTCCACCAATAGTTCAATAATAAAATGAATGTCAAAATGGGACAAATAGAAAGGGAAACACCTCCCCACTAAAGAGAGTCTCAAGCCCTGCAGACCCCAAAATGGGCATAAAGTATCATTTTTTCTTCCTCATGACGAAAGAAAATTTCTGCAGCTTAATCCGCACAGGTATTGGGTGGAGCAATTGTTATTGGGGAAAGCAAAAACCTAAGGAAAGGACTTGAGTTATCCTAAAACTAACTAAGGTAAAGGGCGCCAGAATTTTAACTATAAGACGAAGGTTAACACCAGAGAGATGGCTAGAGGGGCGGTACAACCCCCACATGAGTCTGTTTATAACTACCTCCTCACACTCTTTTCTTTAAAGTACTTAATAAATAAATAATATAAAATATATAAAGTATATAAAATATCCAAGGAAGAGGGGTTACGCCCTCACAGCGGTCCGAACCCCCGGCCCTTATACAAGCTGATACCCACTGAGCTATCCGGGCTACTGACAATTCTGAAAAACGCAAATGTGTTCCAGTAAACACTTAAACAAATTGTTTAGCAAAAGAGTGCACTGAGCAAGTGTACACTCAACTGCTCATCCTAGCAGGGTGTGGCAACCAGCAGTACACAAGGGAGCACCTCGAAGTAGAATCCAGGCAAAGCAGGTTATGGCATGCTTACAGAGAAAATAATGACATCTGCCATATACAGCTCCTAAACAAAGTTGCCAACTTTAATCGAGGAATACACTGAGCAAGTGTACCTCAAACTGCTCACCCGAGCAGGGTGTGGAACCAGCAGTACACAAGGGGTTTACCTCGCAGCAGAGCACAGGCAAGCCTGCAACCAAGCAGGTTTATGGCTCCCATGCAGTGAAATAAATCACCCATGCCATATGCAGCACCTAAACAAAGCTGCCGACCTTAAGGGAGGAATACACTGAGCAAGTGTACCTCAAACTGCTCACCCGAGCAGGGTGTGGAACCAGCAGTACACGAGGGGTTTACCTCGCAGAACAACACAGGCAAAGCCTGCACAGAGCAGGTTTATGGCACCTACAGTGAAGGTAACCCTTTATGCCATATGCAGCGCTTAAAGAAAGCTGCAGACTGGTAGCGCATCAGGCCCTTGAGCGGGCAGGCTATTGTCAGATAAATGTTAAAAATCCTCATTGTTTAAAAAATTGAATTAAAATGTATATACTTTAAAATATATAAATAAACATATGTACTGGACCTAACCCAGGTCCTCTTGCATGAGAAACAGGCAACATCATCATTGAGCTATCCAGCCATTGGAATGAAACAGAAGCTTTACTAAACAGAGAACACAGAGCTCGTGTGGGACCATACCGGGCAGGCCAGCCCATTAGGCTACAGCACCTGGAATTTCCAGGCATCTTGCACTGAAGCGTTTGCAAAATAAACACAGATGGCCGTGCGCGCTGGGTCTGAAGCTTTAGCAGCTTCTGTCAGACCAGTGTGTGATGGAACCATAATAGGGCAGGCAAGCCCTCCCCCAGGCGTTTTCACAAAGAAACAAACAAGGAGGCCCACCACCTCATAAATGAAGAGGAAAAAGGAAAAGAAAAAAGAAAATTAACACTATTATTTTCTGGTGTGTTTTGCGGTTACAGTCCATATTCAAGGTTTGAACCCTGGTTGTCCCGCTTGCAGGCAAAGAGTTTGCCTGCTGTGCCACTTGAGCTGCCCTCCACATGTGCACGCCGGCCTGAAGCTTAGCAGCTTCTTTCATGCCGGCGCGCAACGGGGTACACCAGGAGAACCAGCTCATTAAACACTAGGCTAAATGAAAGAAAACGAAAAACCCTGAGTGCGCCGGCCTGAAGCTTAACAGCTTCTTTACTGCCCACCGCGCAACGGGTCCACAAGAACAAACACCTCATAAATCAAGAGGCTTACAATGAAAAGAAACGAAACACGTGTGCGCCAGGTCTGAAGCAGCAGTTTCAGCTCGAGTGGCGCACGCATGTTTTAACAGATTACACTCTAAACCCCAGAGGTTTACAAGCGCAAGCGTATTTCACCTTCAATATTCATTTTCAAAACGTCATGAACGCTGGTTACATTGTGACAATATCACTTGTAGGAGGCAGCATCCAACATATACCCAATGTGAGAACACACACTAACAAAATACACCTATAAATAAAGCAACTGCCGCACGCGGCCTCTCAGATACAATGTACCCAATCAGTAAAACTTCCCTTACATAATAAAGGTACCGAAATATATTCACCAAATACATTTATATGTATATAAATTAAGGCCTTAATATACTATTAAGGACTACTACTGACTAACATGCAAGACACAACCGAAAGGAATGACTTAGCTGTGGTGTCAGCAGCAAAGAAAGAGGAATTGGGATTAGAGTAATGGACTTATATAAGGAAGGGTCCCTGCTCGTTGGCCTCCTGCAGGGCATGACCTGTCCTCCATGATAGATTGGGGAGTCGTCCCCCCTGCATTGACATTGAAGTCTATTTAGTTCTGTTTTCAAACTTTTTTGTTTGTAAACGTTTTTTCTTTACTGCTGTGGTTTCAGAGTAAAGATTGAAATGCATAATATGAGCCTCCTGTCTTGTCATAGAATTAGATTGGTTCTGTCTCACTTTAGTAGGAGTCTGGTGGTAGACAGTCTAGGGGTGGAGCGAAAATCCCACGGCCAAATGGAATTGGCGAAATTCAGCAAGAATTCCATTCCACCAGCTGTGAGATTTCTGCCCTTTTCTCCTGCTCTTTTGGTGTTTGTTTTTTCCGGTGTAAATTGTGTTTGTTGTGTGGTCCAAAACACACAAAAATTGACATTTTAGACTAAAACGAAATGCAACGTGACGAAACACGCCCATACCGCCAGAATTTCACATAGACACGATATTTAAAAAAAAAATAAACGACCAATTCCTCTCCATGGGCTGATTGGGTGAAATTTGCCAGGAACATGCACGCACGAACCCACACACACACACCACAGTAACAGGCAGTTGTGTTAAAGTATCTGAATTCTGGGCGATGCACCAAAATAAACACAGAAAATACAAGTGACTAGCTTGAGTGCAGAAAACACACATGGAGGGGAAAACAGGACATTTCAGTGACTGATTGCACTGTGAAGTGGGCGGGAGAGGTTCGGAGAGGTGCTCCTCTACGTTTTCTTTTTAGGTTTTACTGTTCCTATACTTTTTTTTTTTTAAAACTGTTCGGAAATTGTTTAGCTTTAAAATAAAAGTGCAGGAAGAAGTTGAAACATGCACTTAAGTTCACTGCATTGAACATTCCCTTAAACAGCAGGTGTGTTTATTTGGTTGTTAGGGTTGCAGGTGGGCGGGGTGTGGAGATGGGGTTTGTGGGGATCGCCGGCAGAGAGGAACTGAAAATTACAGTGTAAGTGTGGCACTTGGGATGTTTCTAAGGGAGCAGAACATCACTTTGGTTAGTGTGTGAGGAGTCTGATTACATTCAGTGTCTGTTTGTTTATTTATTTGGTATTGCACGCCAAACCCATTAGGTAGCCGGGCGCAGTAGAGGTCAAGACAACTTAAGCTTAGTTACAGATTGTGTACATAGAAGCATATAATATACAAAACAGTTGGAAAATAGGTGATGCCAGGATAGTTACAGTGGCATACGGAAGGAAGCACGGTAAGAGACATTCAGCAGAGACAGTAGCGTAAGGTACCGAGAAGGTAAGCTAACAGTCATTCATTCATAGCCATTTAATTACATTGAGTCTAAATTTAGGATATGATTGTTCCTTTCTGAGGTCATGCGGTAATGCATTCCAAGTTTGTGCTGCAATAACTGGGAAGCTAGATCCTCCAGCTGTAACACGTTTAAATCTAGGCGTTTCCAGGGTATGGGCATTGGCTGCTCTCGATGGACGTGTGGACGATCTTCTATTTATCCTTTCAGCAAGGTAGGGTGGGGCTAAGTTGTTTAAGCATTTGGAAGTGAGGGAGGCTGTTTTAAGGAGTATCGTGTCAGATATTTTTAGCCAATGAACCTCTCTTCTAGCATCTGAAATGTGTTCTCTCCTAGGGATATTCAGGGCTGCTCTTGGGGCATTATTTTGCATTCTTTGTATTTTGTCGATGATATTTTTGTTGGCACCTGAGTAGAGAGCATTACAGTAGTCTAATCTCGACATTACAAGGGCATTGACCAGGGTGATGCAACTCGAGGTAGAGAGGAATGGTCTACATGCTCGGATAAGCTTACAGGTATAAGCTGTGGAGGATGCGAGTGAATTGACTTGTTTCTTAAGCGAAAGAGTGGCATCAAGATAGAAGCCTAGTGTTTTGACCACTGGCATCACCTTGATGAGATTGTTGTCGATATTGAAGGCGGTATAGCTAGGGCTAAGTTTTTTTATGTTAGTTTCAGAGCCTAGGATTAGTATCTCAGTTTTATCGTCATTCAGGCAGAGGCCGTGAGATGCCATCCATGCCTGAATGAGGAGGTATATACTCTGTTTACTAAGGCTGTGTCCTCCAAAAAGTTGCCCGAAAGGGGGATGAGGATTTGGATATCATATGCATAATTTGTGTAGGTGATACCCAGTCTGTCCAATTTGTCGAACAAAGGCTTAGTAAAGATGTTGTACATAGTGGGTGAGACACAGGATCCTTGGGGTACTCCGCAGGAGATTTGAGTTGGGTCAGCAGCCTTTAGTGGGGAAAAGACTCGCATTGTACTGTTGGCCAGGAAGGATTGGACCCAGGCTATGGCTTCCCCTGAAAAGTGCGCTGCCGACCTAATGTGGTTGCATAAGACTACATGATCCACTAGGTCGAACGCTGCAGAGAGGTCCAGGAGAAGTAGCATAGCTGTTTGTCCCTTGTCCTTCAACTCGTCAATTTGAGTCTTAAGGTCTAGCAGGGCAGTTTCCGTACCGTGGAGTGGGTAGAAGCCAGACCGTCGTGATCCTAGTAGGTGATTAACTTCTAGGTATTCCTGAATTTGAATATAGGCTACTCTATCAATAATTTTAAGTAGAAAGGGGACCATGGTAATCGGTCTATAGTTGGTGGGGATGGTAGGGTCTAGTGTTTGTTTTTTAAGTAGGGGGAGGACCCAGGATTCTTTGAGGTTATTAGGCACTGTATTGGTTTTAAAGGAAGCGTTTATGAGCTTGGAGATAAATAGGGCAAGGTCTCTAGCCGCATCCTTTATAATTTGTGCCGGGCAACTGTCGCCCTTGCAGTTAGATGGTTTTAGAGAGAGAATGATTTTTTCCGTGTCCAGAATAGAGATTTCTTTAAAGGTAAATGGTGTAGTTGTGTTACGCCCTGTGTCAGGGAATGGTTGTTGCTCAGAGAGGGGCAGAGAGGCTTTTTTAGTTGCTATTTTCTGTTGGAGTGTAGTGATTTTGTTTAGGAGGGCTTTTTGAATTGCAGTGCACCATGGCTTATCCTTAGGGACAGTGTCTGCCGGTGGATTTAGGGCTTCCATTTCACAGAGGATGGAGAACAGTTACTTAGTATTGGAACTAGCTTTTGCAATTCTATCATTGAATATTTTTTTTTGTGTTAGTTATTTCTTTTTTGTAGTGTTTGGAGAGTTCTGTTAATTTAGCCTTATTGACAGTAGTCGGGGAGTGGCGCCAGATAGTTTGCAGTTTTCTTTTCTGTAATCTTAACTCTTTAAGTTGAGGTGTGAACCATGCGTTGAGGTGGGATTTTTGAATGGCTTTGCGCATTTTTAGTGGGGCGGTGGAGTCCAAGGCTTGGGACATGGCAGTATTGAAGATTTATACTAAAGATTTAGGGTCAGCATTATTATTAACGTTGTTCAGAGAAGGGAGGAGGGGAGGGAGTAGTTTTTCTGCTGTGATGTCCTTTTTACTTCTTGTGGGGAGTGGGGGTGCCATCTCAATGGTTTTAGGACTAAGGAGGTAGAGTGTGGCTGAGAAAGAAATGAGGTGATGGTCGGACCATAATTGTGGTACATTATCTGTGATAATAATGTTACAGTTCAAGTCAGCCACCCAATCCAGTGTTCTGCCTTTGATGTGGGTAGGGGATAGGACTTTTTGTGAGAGTCCATGAACTTTGAGAAGTGCAGCTTTGGCTTGGGTGTGTTTGTTTCCAGCCTCATTGAAGTCGAGGTTGAAGTCCCCCAGTAACAGGGTTTGTGAATGGTTTTTAGTGTTGCTAGTTATGATATCTGTAAGGTCCTCCTCAAAGGTTCCTAGTGGGCCAGGAGGTCTGAATATCAGGTGGATTGTTAAAGTATGGTTGTTAGATAGGGGAAGTTTAGCCGTGAGCACTTTGCATGAGGGACATGTAGTTGGAGTGGCAAGTCTAATGGAGAGGCTAGTTTTGGCGATGATGGCTAGGCCGCCACCGCGAGAGTTAGGTCTATCCACTCTGAGTATCTGGTAGCTCTCGGTATTGCTATCATAAGGGCAGGACCTGCAGCATCATGGGGCCAAGTTTAATTTACGGCTAGTAGGTCTAGATTCTCATCGTGTAATGTCTCTGCAATTTCAGTAGCATGGGCTACTAGGTATCTGGCGTTGATAAGTGATCCAGATAGAGATAGTGTGCCTTTATTTGTAGGGTAATGGGGAGGTTTGGTTTCTGGTTTATTAGGACTACAAGGTTTTTTTTTCACTATATTGGACGGAATCCGGTTATTGGGAGTGGGTAACACTGTACGGTATTGATATTTTTAGGATCATAGAGCTGGGATAGTCTGGATCTAAGTCTCATATTTCTATCCAGAGGAGGGCGCGTTAGGAGGGTGGCTAGAGACATAGGCCCTCATTACAACACCAGCGGTAACCAATGCTGCTATTAGCACCAGGGTTGCTGCCGGTATTGTAACGAGTCCGCCATGGTGCAATGGGGAATTACCACCCCATTCCAAGGTTGGCGGGGTGGTAATTCCCCATGCACCATTGGCCCTTCCCCATTCCCATTTTTGCCCCATAGGGCTCAATGGGAATGGGGAAGGCGGTAATTACGGTACCGCAAATTGTGGTACCGTAATTACCTTCAAGGTCCCTTTGCGGGTCCCTACTTTAACGGCTGGTCCAGACCAGCCGTTAAGGTCGGGAGCCACAAAGGGACCTCGTAATTAGGCACTAAGTGGTTAACGGCGCCGCAGCCTTTTACGGCGCCGTTAACCCTTTAGCGCCAGGGTCGTAATGAGGCCCATAGTGACTAGGAGGCTAAGTGTAAATGCTAAAGGTTGGGTTCTCAGGTTGTCAAGCATGATCAAGGCTATGCCGTGGGATCTCAGTTGGTGTTTTGGGTCAGGTGAGATTCACTTAGTAGGCTTGTAGCAGGTTGATGTCGATTGTACAACAATTGCACTACTGGGTTGGAGTAGGCTAATATCAATTGCATGGGTAGGCTAGTATCAATTGCACAAGTACCAATTACACAGGTAGGCTAATATCAATTGCAAAGGTAGGCTAATATCAATAGCACAGGTAGGCCAGTATCAATTACAGAGGTAGGCTAATATCAATTGCCCAGGTAGGCTATTATCAATTGAACAAATAGGCCAGTATCAATTACATAGGTAGGCTAATATCAATTGCATAGGTAGGTTAGTATCAATTGCATGGGTAGGCTAGTATCAATTGCATGGGTAGGCTAATATCAATTGCACAGGTATCAATTGCCAAGGTAGGCGAATATCAATTACACAGGTAGGCTAATATCAATTGCACAAATAGGCCAGTATCAATTACACAGGTAGGCTAATATCAATTGCACAGGTAGGCTAATATCAATTGCACAATTAGGCCAGTATCAATTACACAGGTAGGCTAATATCAATTGCATAGGTAGGCTAGCATCAATTGCATGGGTAGGCTAATATCAATTGCACAGGTATCAGTTACACAGGTAGGCTATTGAGAAGATTGCAAGGGTGAGTAGTAATGCATATAATCAAGCCTGGGACGGTTGCATGCGACAATTGTATGAAACAGTTGCATATATAACCCATATTGGGTTAAGGGGGTGACTAACTAGACTCTCTGGTCATACAGGTAAGTAGTATGTAGTTACAAGGGCTAGATGGCATTGTCATTTGGGTCGGATGGGAGTTGGCTGGCTGGTTGACTTGGGATCCTTAGGATTGCGATGTGGGCAAGGGTGTTTGGGCAGGTGGAGGAGTATGCAGCTCAACGTTCGTGTCCGCCCGTTAATAGTTTTGGGTTTGCTAGTAGGCGGCTAGTGGGGCCAGTTCACCGTCCTGCGTGCATTAAAGAGTAAGTTTGTCTGGCGAATAAGGGTGTAGCAGGAATGAGAGTCAGGGTTGGATCATACCTTATGCTGTCGCCAACGATAGAGACGGTGCACATTCAAGCGCATAACAGGCGCAGAACAGGGCGTTTTCATGCCAGGCCTTCTCGTGTGAGGGCCGGCGTCCGCCTGCCAGCGGATGTTGCTGTGGACAAAAGGAGGCCCGTTGCTTAGCAACGGTAAGCAGCCTCGAAATGGGCGCGCGTTGCGCCGGCCATCTTTAAATCAGGCTGTTGAATGAAACAGCTGATCTGGTGCCGGATTCGTGCACAGGGATGCTTAAACAAGTATGCAGGCTCGGAAAGTGCTCACCCGTACTGCTGGGAGGCGCATCAGTCAGGATAACTTATCCTGGGAAATTACGGTCCGCCGCTCGCGTCACTCGTAGGAGTAGCTCACTGTCGGTGTAATGCGGGATGCAGGAGAGTAGCTGCTGGTGGTGGGGGGAGAAGGGCTCCTGCCCTCTTCATCTCGTAGGGTGGCTGCAACTGGTCTTAAGGCACAGAACAGGGCCTTTTCATGCCAGTCTTCTCGTGTGAGGGCCGGCTTCTGCCTGCTGGCGGATGGTGCTGCGGACAAAAGGAGGCCCCTTGCTTAGCAACGGTAAGCAGCCTCGATATGGGTCCGCTTTGCACCGGCCATCTTTGAATCAGGCTGATGAATGAAACAGATGATCTGGTGCCGGATTCGCACACATGGATGCTTAAACAAGTATGCAGGCTCGGAAAGTGCTCACCAGTGCTGCTGGGAGGCGCATCAGGTCAGGATAACTTATCCTGGGAAATTACGGTCCGCCGCTCGCGTCACTCGTAGGAGTAGCTTGCTGTCGGTTTAATGCGGGATGCAGGAGAGTAGCTGCTGGTGGTGGGGGGCAAAGGGCTCCTGCCCTCTCCATCTCGTAGGGTGGCTGCAACTGGTTACAAGGTGCAGAACAGGGCCTTTTCATGCCGGGCCTTCTCGTGTGAGGGCTGGCTACCGCCTGCCGGCAGACGTTGCTGTGGACAAAAGGAGGCCCGTTGCTTAGCAACGGTAAGCAGCCTCGATATGGGCACATGTTGCGCCGGCCATCTTTGAATCAGGCTGATGAATGAAACAGCTGATCTGGTGCCGGATTCACGCACATGGATGCTTAAACAAGTATGCAGGCTCGGAAAGTGCTCACCAGTACTGCTGGGAGGCGCATCAGGTCAGGATAACTTATCCTGGGAAATGACGGTCCGTATGTACATGAGTGACTTAAAAAGCACCCCCTAGTAGATACTATGCAAAGGATAGATGCTGGAATGGGTTGATGAGTATGTTTATCTGGGTAATCACCACTTCCAGTAAATTGGCATGGACGGACACAACATATGCTTGGCACAGTCGCACGCATGAGACAGGCAAATGTGGCTCTCTTTCGCTTTCACAAACAGACAGGGAGTACTGCGGTAGCAGCTATAACGAAGGCAAACCAAGCCAAGACAGTAGGGTTGGCATCCTATGGAGCTGGAGTCTGGGGATAGACATAGCAGAGTTGTCAATAGTTGCAGATGTATTCTTACAGTATGCATTAAAGTTACTGCAGGCAGAGGTGTCCCTGGGCGTATGTAGGGGGGGCTATAGCCTCCAGTGTTTTGTTTGTAGCCCTGAATAGAAGCTCAGGGGTTACAACCAAAAAGCTAGCTATCACAGGAGGAAGAGGGAGGGAAGGTAGGAGGAGGAGGGAAAGGAGGGAGTGGGGAGAGGATGGGGAGGGGGGAAAGTGGGGGAGAGGTTAAGTGGGATGAGGGGAAAGGGGTAGGAGAGGGGAGTGAGAGGAGGGGGGTGTCATGGCAGGGAATGGAGGAGAGATTTGAGGGACGTGCGGAAAGAGGAAAACGTAGGAGTAGAGTAGATAGAGAGAGGCAAGGAGTTCCAGTGGAGGGGGGCCAGGAGTTGGAAGGGGCAGAAACGGGAGGAGGCACAAGGGGAGGGAGGAACAGTGAGGAGGAAGTGGTCAGCGGAACAAAGGGGACAAAAGGGAGTATAGAAAGAGAGAAGAGAAGAGAGATAAGGAGGAGCAAGATCGTGGAGAGATTTGAAGACCAGACAGAGGAAGTGGAATTTAAGTTGAGAATTAAAGGGGAGCCAGCCAATGGAGGATAGGGAAGCAGAGATGGAGTCACGGGGGAGAGGAGACAGAGGGTACGGATGGCAGAGTGATAAATAGATTTGAGAGGGGCAAGATGTGAAGTGGGAAGACCAAAAAGTAAGGAGGAGCAGTAGAAGAGGCAAAAAAAGATAAGGGAGCTGATTAAGAGTTTAGTAGCATGAAAAGTAAGTGAGGGGTGAACTTTGCGAATATTGTAGAGTTGGTAGCGACAGGCACGAGAGGTGAGTGAGATATGATGGGAAAAAGTGAGAGAAGAGTCAAAGTGAAAGCCTAGGTTACTAGCGTGCCACGATATATCAGTTGATATATCGGGGCATAAGGGAAGTGGAATACCTAACAAAGGCATCATTTAGGAAATATCTGCTAAACCTGCCCTGGAAATGGAGCACTTAGCATGGGTGAAAAAATATTTATTCTCAGTCAATATTGACAAAATATAGCACAAATCTATTAGCACTGAATGAGATAAGGGTAACATTGGAAGGTGGTGATCCGGCAGAGAGGAAAATATGCACTTTAAGGGCCCGATTCATGGAATTATTTGCACATAAAATCGGGAACTTGCGCGTCAAACTGCGTGATGTCGCGGTTAATTACACACTCACACCCAAGTCAGAGAGCTCCTTCCCCACAATGAGTGTGGCGCACAATGAACATGCTTTTATTTATATCATTCCGATCCTTTTTGATAACGCCTCCACCGTCTCGCACACAACCCCAACAAATACCCAGTGCCCCAATGGACTAGGAAACAGGCGGTTGTCTATTAAGAAGATATTTATAAATGTATATATTTAAGTCAAATTAGAACAAACAGATTACATCAGCCAACAATGGTGCGGCAACACAAAGACAAAATATCCTTTTTGGTAAAGTACCAACAATGAGATGACACTAGACTATATAGTTACAATGGCTACCTTTTATATCACCCCCAATACCAGCAAATACCAGTTCAAAGTGCACATTGAAAATGACTGCAAAGAGGGTTATACTTTGGTCCCAGCAATCCTCACCCTCCAAACATCCACTTGGCTTGAGTCTTTTGAATGGAAGGCTGTGGCAGGTGTGGGAACACACTGGAAACCTTGTATTTGGGGTATGGTTCACAGAAATAATATGACAGGAAGAAAGAAATAATATGACAGGAAGAAAGGTATGGGAAAATTTGTTTTCCAGAGCCCAATGGTAAAATCGGTTGTACATTATTTAGCACCATTGCTATGGGAAAGAATAGAAAGGAATGGGGAATTTGTTTTTCATAAACCTAAAAGGACAGACTGGCTTTGGGGGTTATTGGTCAGCACGCAATGGGAAAATTGGATTTTGCTAAGATTTGATCACCAAAGCAATAGAGGAGACAGAGATGCAATGGGAAAAAATTGTTTTGCCACGCCTGGCAAAAACACAAAGGGGTTCCGGGTTATTTTCAGAACAGAATGGGAAAAACGATTTTGGGATGTTTACCACACTTGCAATGTGAGAAAGAAAATGCAAATGGGAATTTGTTTTTTAGCTCACAATGGGAACACAGGGAAAAACAGGGCTTTTTGAAATGAATTCTTTTGGCAAATCTTTATGACTCCACCGGCTCACAACACACTGGGAAAAGATTGTTGGTTTTGAACGCCTACTATACAGCTCCTGTGAATTTATATGTGGAAATTCATTGATTTACTTTGATCAATATGCTAAGGATCTACACAGGCAATAGGGGATTTTTCAATGCAGAAATAACTAAAATACACAGGTAAACAGGGGATTTTTCAATGGCTAAATAACAAAGACAATGTTGAAAGAATACAGGGCATAAATAATCTATGGCTTGGGGTATTTCTACTTACAGGAGAGTTCTGGACTGGTCATCAATGAGCATCAGGGCACACCACTGGGAAAGCATGGCGTCAGTCAAGGATTTCCTGAGTCCTCCAAGGGTCCCAATCATGTCTCCTGGCTCCACTGCAAGGTTAGGCCCCTCTCGGCTGGGATTTTCAGCCTATATGTTGGCAGCAGGTCACCTCTTGGAATTAGTGAGAAAGGTCCAGCTCTAAGGCAAGCTGGCTTAGTTATAGTGCGAGTGACATCACTAAGTTGTCATAATTCCCTCAGAAGGGATTTGTTAATGCTCACTGCTCCACTCCCACCTGTGTGCTTATAGGGCAAGGGAATAGGGGAGTGTTTTGAGACAACTAGGGGAGGAGAGAACTTCATCATCTCACTTCAAATGGTGGGCTCAGTCTGCATTAAGATTTAAAACTCTCACCACATGGCAAATACCCTTAATTTCCGTCTTTTGACATATATGAATACATCTTTGAAAACTACATTTTACAGCGAATCACATGAGACTAGTCAGGTGTCTGTACATCATTCCTGTGCAGAGATACTGTTTTTCTCCATTTACTCTGAAACTATATCAGTGGGAA
Organism: Ambystoma mexicanum; assembly: GCF_040938575.1. Classification (NCBI taxonomy): domain Eukaryota; kingdom Metazoa; phylum Chordata; class Amphibia; order Caudata; family Ambystomatidae; genus Ambystoma; species Ambystoma mexicanum. Next base: position 1,417,124,131 of record NC_090931.1, on the reverse strand, counting down.
TCATGGCCCTTTATTGGTGCCAGGCTAATTATACTTGGCATGCTTTAATCAACTTTTTATATCTCTGGAATTCTCTAGGGGAGGGCATGTCACATGTTAATGAATAACTTTAGTTGTATTGATCCCAGAAAAAATGTTTTAGCATTGTCAGAAGGTGTTAACTGTCATTTTTCCTAAACACCTGGAATGACTGTTGTGCGATGTATATTGTCAATTGTATGCAATAAAATGCGATTCTCTCATTGAAATCAATGTGCAGCTCCACTACTCCTTTGCTCTGGTCCCTATCGTTTTTTAAGTACCAGTTCTCGTTTTCAGGCAATGACGTCAAGAGAGGGATTTGTGTTTGTATGTGCCTGCCCCTCCAAGGGCTAATGACTAAGTTAATACACTTTTTATGGAGGTCACAAGGGCGGGAGAACAAACCCAATCTTATCTGGTCCACCCTGTCTCTCCCATCTAAGAGCATATTATTTCTTGTATTCTTAAGGAATAGCACTGACAATTAAGGCAACCAGGCCTCTCTCTCCAAGGCAACAGGGAGGACAGCTTGGTTTCACATTTGAAGAAATCAACATCCCGGTCCCTTGCAACAAACATCCTGTAACTCATACCTAACAGCATTTAAAATGATATCTTATAAAATAAACTGCTTCAAAACTAGGCAAGTTGCTTTAGCATTGTCTATTTGGGGGCTTGTGCTCGGCAGAAACCCTATTCATTTTTGAAAGTCTGGCAAGCATTTTTTTCTGCACATATTATTAGTCTAGAGAGAAAAACGAAATTACATCATTTTATTTAATGCACATTTAAGAAAATGCTCTGTGTCACAGCAGCTGCTTGGGCATACATTTCTGGTATTTCCATTGAGATACTGTGCACTGTGGTTTCATTGATGTCAGTGCAGCTCTCCATGGATTTGTCAAAACGTTTTTTCCACGTCTCATTCCTTTATGAGAAGTATTGTGCACCTCTCCATATTTTCCAATTTTGCACATTTCCTTTCCTTTTGAATTGAGTTCACAAGGCCTTATGTCGGATATCAATTCTATGCAGGCCTTTCATTTCAGGGCATGCACACCAATGACTCTGGACTTTTGATTCATGGCATCCAGGGCAATTTCAGTCTACAGTGAGAAACACTGCTCGTCGATTCATGGAACCGACTGCGTGGGATTATTCTGGGACTTGCATGGAGTTCACGCAGGCTCAGCACAGCTCTGCAAGTGGCTGAGTTCTTTGCGCAAGACTCCACACAGGGGGTGAGCATGGCTTGCGTAGGGGTCGGAATAGAGGACGGAACACGCAAAATGGGGAAGAACAAGCCAGAAAGTGGGTGTCACAAGGTACGGACCGCAGGCTGTCCAAAGCACGCCCACAAATGTGCACAACAAAGTGTGTTTATGGATGTGACCACGCAACCTCTCGCCTGTGAAATGCCCATGCACTGCCCTCTAAATCTCCATCACCCGCAAGCAACTGTATGGACTTGTGCTGAGTAATCGAAACTCTGCAGGTGATTTTGGGGTATGTCGGATTTAGGGTTGCGTGTATGCCATCAGGGTTCCGATCATACTTAGGGGTGCGCGTAAGCAGCATAGCGGGGTGCAGGGACTTTTTACAGGTGTATGCACGCAGTTTAACCGGGTGTATTCATGCGTTCCGTGAAACTGTATGCATGTCTTTGGGGTGCCGGTTACAGTTATGGGGGACCCCGCACAGGGTACCGAAGATGCAGGCATGCTTACAGGGGACACCACACACTGTTTGAAGGGTGCGTGCGTTCGCCCCCATGGATGCACGCAAAGGTAGCTGTTCTGGCTGTATTTGCTCTGCGTGGGGGCGTGTAGGTTACATTCCGGGTACGACTTGCGTATACGGTTACTATGCGCACACAATTCCATGAATACGTGGGACATGCATTTTTTATTCTGCACGCAGGCGCACACAGTGTATCGTGGCAAATGATCCATGGAGATTTTGAAACTTATAGGAAGTCATTTTTTGTAATATGGCTAACATGAATATAAGCTAGTGAGTCAAATATTCGGGAGATCATTTCTGAATTTAATTTCCCATTGTAGGCCAAAACTAAAAAGTAAATTCCTGCAATTAAAGGAACAACACATCAACCATAGGTCAGAGACTGTTAAAAAACAGTAGTCAATCGCATGAAAACTAAGAACAGAATGCCATTATGTTAAAGTTCATGCCACACATGTCTTTTGCCACCTAAGTTGTAGAGGGTTCTATTACCCACATGTATCAATCATGACATGACGAAACATTGTTGAATCCTATGAGCATTTTTTTAAAAAGAGAAAAGTTTAAAGTAATGTAAGTGATCTTTTTTAAAACCCTTCTGCCTCTATTAGTGTCCTTGCTGCATGTGGCGCTGTAAGAAAAAAGCAGGTGGGGGAGATTTTTAGAGGGACAATGGGAGAGGGAGATGGGAAACCTATGGTGTTGATTGGTGACGGTTGAAAGTACCCAGTTCCTGAGACCCCATCTGCTTCCTATGGGTTGGGGGTGCAGAAACCTGAGAGTATGTTATCCCTAGAGAAGACCCCAAGATCTGATGGATAACAGAGCTTTGGGTCCAGTTATCCTCTGACGTGGGAGAGTGGGATAGGACTGAAGAGGAGAGCTTAGTCGTGGTTCAGTTCCTGTCGATGTGCTTAATGGCTTGGCCTGTGGCAGACATAGGTGGGGTTGGGTTTGTGTGTGGGGCGGGTGGGCAGTACGGCTTAAAAGGTAAGCAACCTGGAAGAATGGGGTGAACCTGGTGGTACCCGCCTCAATGCTTGCCATTTAGAACTGGGCTTTGTGGAAGATTCCAAGATAGGCAAAGCAACCTGCAACCTTGCACTTCTACCCCTGACCTTTACAGAGAGGTCCAATTTCTCGAGCTTGTAATGTCACTTGTCATTCCCCTCTATATCTCTGTCTCAAAAAGATATATCCAGTGAGGAATGAAAAAAGCATCTGCGAGTTGGCAGATGTGGGAAAGGCAAATCCTGGAAACTCCAGACATTTCCATGAGATACCTGCTAAGGAGTGTAGGAGTCAAGATGAATCACTCTGCATTTTGCCCTGGTCTGTCATTGTCTTCCCTTTCTTTTTGCAAAGAGTCAGATTAAAACCAATGATCCGTTTCTTCTGTGAGTATCATGGCAATGTTTAATTTTGTGCGCTGGTCACTGATTGGTTGGCATTGCAGCGAACCTGTGGTTTTGTTAAAATATACATAAACACGAATCATTTAAAAAAAGAAAATAACAAGTGCAATAATATACCATGCAGCTGGACCTCTGGAACATTACAAGGTTTGTCCTTAGTAAGAGAAACAAGGGAGGATAACACCTGTTAAAGCCCCCCCCCACCCCTTCACACCTAGGGCTGTAACGCTAATCTAATGTAGAAAAAAACACAGAAACAAATTGCAAAAGCAGTAGATAGTGCTTAGAACCTTGGGGTGGGCACTGTCCAAATTTAATTTTCACTAAGGAAGACACTGGCCAGTGATGCAGAATGTTAGGAGCGGAAAGAGTAGGCTTTGTAAGAGTTGCTAAGACCCACTGCTCGCCCAGTGTTTACAATGGACTGCCAACATTCCAATGTTATGCTTAACCTTTAGAGACAAATTCAAGGGCTGAAAGACCCAGCCTAATGGCTGAGCACAGCAAAAGCATATGCTTACATGTTAGATTGGTGGCAGATCTGGAGACCTGCAGAGATATGGGTGCAGATACGTATGCACAGGCCTGTGCTGATAGTACATACATCTGCCTGGTCATCGCAGGGATTTGGCTTTGGGTATTCTCTGTACTGCCAGAAGATTTGGAATGTGGCTTTCTGAACAATCTGTGGGCTCTACCAGTTCATGAATCCCAAGTATTGTCGAATGTGAATGCTTAATAAACATTCCAAGGCTCATAATTAAACAGTAGTCCTGCGTTCAGCAGGTATCACTGGCTGGTAATGGCTGGGGCCCAAGTTACAGCCCAGTGGAGTTACCAGTCTGGTGAAGCCTACAAAACATGGGATTATTGCTATTAGCATCCCGAGGTAAACCCGCAAGGGGCTAATAGTAATTGAAAACAAAACCCAGCTGTGCTGCTTCATTCACAGCAGCGGCTGGGTAGAATCAGGGTTGCTATGGAAATTGTATGCCGGCTCAGCTCGAAGACCCCATTCCATTTCCATTCCAATAACCAGGAAATTAAGCTGACGGACAGTGCGGCCCAGGCGGAGGAGCCCATTTGAGGTACGGAGATGGAGATGGTGGCGGGGTGTTGAGGGGCTGGAGGGGGCAGAGGAAGGGGAGGAGAGAAAACAGCAGCGCGGGGTGCAGTGCAAACTCGGGTTGCTGCAAATCTGGGACTGCATTGGTAGATTCAGCCAAGGATTGGAGCAGCCTAATTAGCTGCCACACCCACTAAGGGTGCTAATTAAGCTTTATAATCCTAGCATGAGCAGTATGGGCGGGGTTTGGACCCCAAAGGCAGAGTTGTAGGACCAAGTGCTGAAAGGCATTTAATGAGGTTTAATAGCTTTTAATGTTCAGTATAACACAAAATCCTATAAAGCTATTAGTACTACTCTCACACTTTAAACAAACAAAAAAAAGCACCTGAAATAGGAATAGGGAGATACATGTTTTTTTTGTTATTATGAATAGTGTAACTGGATTGATCGGTTAATGCAAGGAATTAAAGATTGATGTGAGCATTGCGATGAAAATTGTGGGTGTAGTTTTGTAGAAATTGGCCCTGTGAAAAAAAACTACCAACTGTTGGAGACATTTGCAGTTGAGGTGGTTGTGGGGGGACCCATTGGGGGTGGGTTGGGGTAGGTGCAGTGCTGTCAAGGGTTTTGACCCATGTTGAATCAATAGACTGGGTAGATGTTGGGATGAGCTGTCGCCGCCCATTATTCTATCCCAGAACAAACTAAATCAATAGACTGGGTGGATGTGGGGATGGGCTATCGCCGCCCACATTCACGCCAGAATCCAGGAGAACTGCGCAGTTGGCACAAGACCACTTCAAAGATACAATCTTCTTGTGGGGGGTTCCACATCACCACTCTACTGTAAGGATGCCATCAAAACAATGTTAAGCAAGGGTCCTATACTATCAAGCAAAAGACCACTCTATTGAAATGCAGTAATTCAAGACAGATCCCAAAAATGGATGCAATACCGGTACTCACCACTATCAGAAAGCCGGCGTTTTAAAACCACCAGACTTTTGTGTAAAACTGAACAAAGGAACCCAAACCAGGCCAAGGAAAGACTTGCTAAGAGGTGGATACAATGTAAAACTATATTCTGAAATGACTTGAAGGAAGTAATTATTTAATGTATATGTAAAAATTGTAAGTTTGATTTAAACTGGGAACTAAAGTGACATTTAGCTGAATTCTGCCTGACAACTACCCCCGACAGGAGAAACCTGCTCAGCCACTCTTCCCAGACCTAGCTGCATCCTGCTGCCCCTGCCAAAATGAGATGACACCTCTCTGATTGAATTAAGGGAGAGGTACCTGCAGACTGCAGGAGGTTGAACAAAGCCCTGTCCTGGGCTCAGGCAAATGTTATATTGGGGGGGTCGTAAAATGGCTTCCTCTTGGGGGAAACTGGGAGGGGCAGTGCCTCTGCTAGCAAGCTGAGCTTGGGGGAAGTGGATAAACCAGATATTCCACCATGTGATGTGGGAAGCCACACCCCTTTTTGACCAGGGCATAATTTTAAAAAGATAGATAACTCATAGTGCGGACTGGTCAAAATTATATAAATAATATAATTATTTTTGGGATTTTTCTGTGCACATTTTAAGAGGTGTTAGGACCCTGTGGTGTATTCTGGGGGGTTGCTAGCGGAAAATAGGGTCTTACTCCAAATGTCTGCATGTTAAAAATCTGACACTTTATCAATTAATGTCCATACTCCTTGCGCACATTTCTGTAATTTTTGGTAAATGTCTGATATTGGTAAACTGACCAAAAAGCACAAAATGTTGTCATTTTTGAATGCAAGCCCCCAGGAAGATCAGAGGCGGACAAGCATGGACCATAAGGAATATATAATGTGTACATGTAATTTCAACCAATTGTGTATCTGGGAAATATGTATTTGGATCAGAAATAGATTTGTGTGCACATTGACAAGGGGAGTGTCTTTCTGTAAGCCATAAAGATGACACCCAACCCAGCTCCCCAATCAAGGGAGAGGGGAGAACTGGGCCAATGACAAGTAGAGAGGGGCAGGCTCAGTTATGCCACGCACACACCCACTTCCAAAACACATAAAAAGAGACTGCGGGGACAGGTAGAGACATTCATTTTCCATTTCTGCTGAGCATTGTGACGACCAACATCCCATCCAGACAGAGACCAGAACCAGAGACCCATAGACTACAGAACCTCCAACCTAGAAGGCCCACTGTAAGCAAAAGTATTCTCAGCAGGCCTTCAGAATCCAGCAAACCTAACCAAACTATTCAACAGCCGGGCGAGCTGTTTGAATTTTTTGCCAAGAACTTTTGCCGGAACCGCAGACCAGACCCAGACCGCTGTGAACAGAACCAGAGATCCGGATCGCTGTGAGCAGGACCGGTGCCTGATTGACCCGCCGAGCAGAGTGACCCTCCGCTGGACGGGTTGACCAGATCCGTGACAAGGCCTATTTCAAATTTATATTGTGAGTACCTAGCAGAACTGTGCAAAACCAATCTCTTAGTTAAAATAATCTAATTCAAACTATTTTAGCCTATTAGAACTGCCTCCTAGAATCGTGTCATTCTGTCATCTTTAAAACTGAAAACTGTCATATGTCATTCTGAGCTTTAAAATTTCAAATCCGAAAAACTACCTTCACAAAATCGGTCGTATCTCCGGAACCGTTTGTGCTAGGAGCGAAATTTTACTTTTATCTTAAAGCTAATAGTGCCTCCGTAATCGTGCTCGACGCACGCGACTAAATTTGCTGCGATTTGACATTGTGCTCAATTTCAACCACGTGTAAAAATATTTGTCCTTGCTTTCCTTGCTAAAATTTGTGTGCAACCTGACAATCATTCATAGAGCATTGCTAAAGTGAGCCTGAACTAATATAAACTAGATATCACCCACCCTGAATCTCTATAGGGAATTAAATGCATTTTAGCACATTTCTCACTTCATTGTCATCACATTCAAAGCATTTTGGGCCTGTGTTTCAAACTTCTACCTGTTTTCCTCTAAGCTTGCTGGGGGGGAACTGAATTTCGTATTGTATTTGATTGCATTCCTGAGAACTGTGTGCTCCTCTTTCCATCTCCTTATATTGCAAAAAGGGGGGGAGGGGTGAATTGCCAGAGAAAAAGTGATTATCTTATCTTTTGCTAAAATCATATCAAGTTATTTCTGTACTGCATTTTATTCCTCATTGCTTTTCCCTTGAAACCATAAAAGTATTTTTGCTACCTTATCCATCCTATACTAACTCCTCATTGATTGTAAAGAAGTGTGCTAGTGCCAGATTACCCATTGTTGATCAACATTATATCCATAAGTGTGATATCAATTATTAATTTATTATAAAAGTGTGATATATATCTTGTTAATTTTTCAAATAAACCTTTTAATTTGCAAAACGAACATACTTCTTGGCTCAGTGGGGTCAGGGGGATTCTAAGAGGGGGGTGTTATACAAGGGTTGTCATCCAGAGTACTGAACTGGACATAAAAATACATCAATAAGGGTTTTCCTCAGCATCCCAGACTAGGCATTGACTTAGCTGTAGTGTTGATTGAATATCGCTTACAGTGTAGCTGGATTGGCAGTACTTTGGAGGTGCACAGTCCATTTGTCCTTTTTGGAGTGTTGAGGGCCTGAACAGCTTCTGATGCAGTATTTGCTTCAGTGCACTGTGGCAGTCATTATTTGGTGGAATTTCAGTACAGCATTGACCAAAATCTTGACAGATGTGCCTTGCACGCAGTGACATGTCTAGCTTGCACTGAGTTTGGCTTTCTTATTAATTATTTGCATCCTAGAACTCAGGGTGCTTTTGTAAAAGGGCCCAGCAGATGTACCAGATGGGATTGTCTTTTTGAACTATTACTTTTTCTGCAAGGACAAAGATGCAAGGCACGTCCTTTAGAAGATTTTGCATGTGCATTTGTAGAGAATTGACAGGCATATTTCATCCCTGGAGACCTCAAACATAGCCCTTTGAAGGGCATCTCTGTTCTTTTTAGTGATGGATTGAAGGTCCTTCATAGCTTAATTGAAGGACAAGTTGGCATATGGACAACCAGTATCACCTGAAGATTGTTCGAAGTGGCTGTCAGAGTTTCAGAGTTCTGGAAAGACACTGCGGCTTGACTAACATAGGAGATCTGACAATCAGAGGTTTTTTCTTCTAATGCTGTGAACAAAGGATACAAGCAGAATCACTGTAGAATTATTGCGGTTGTAAGCTAGCAGCTGCACGCAGCAGTCTGTTCTCAACAGAGTGCGAACTGCGAGGTGGTGAGGCAGTGAGCCAGCAAGCCGGTAAGATGGAGTCTGGGGGGTCTGTGAATGTTCTATGGTCAGAGGAGTCCCCTTAAGAATCATTTGACAAAAGCTCATTTGGGGATATATTTCCTCGATTGTTAGCCGCCTAATCGAGAAATTCTCACTGCAAAGGTCTTAAAGACGTCGATCCCAGCAGGACGCAAGCTCTGCGCTCTATCAGCTAAAACCAACCACCATTGTAGTCCTCTCATTCTTTCTGTGCAGTCTTAGTGCAGATTGTTATGGATTAAGCCCTGCGCTGACTGTCAGTGTGGGGCTCGGCTGTGCCTTTGATCTTATCGGGGAGCCCCTAAATCCTGTTGTTGCTGTGCCCCCCTCTTCTTTTCTTGTTTTTTTGCCTGGTTAGCCCAATTAGCGTGTAAAGGTTGATAGTGTACCACATTTGGCAACTTGTGGCTGGCGGTGATTGGTGGGCACCTTACGGCAGTTCAACACCAAGGCGGGTATCTCGAGTTACAGCTGCCTCTTACATCAGGTGCACCAATCAACCGTGCACTGCACTATCTCTTGTTGGCATTTCATCAATGTAGGGGTCCAGGAAACGCTATCAGTTACGGAGTGTGGGAGTCATCACTGTCCCTCCCAATGAACCCTCATTGGTAGCATTATTGGATACCAGGAGACAAGCTCCTAACAAGAGTAAAATATCTAGCTTCTTCCAGCTTAAAAATAGCAAACTAAAAAGTGAGCTCAGGCTCTCTCCCGCTATGGATTTGACCACGTCAGAGGACTTCCCCATGGATGGGGCGTCTTATGAAATCTCTGGGCCTGTTCTGACCGACATTGAATGTCAACTTAGCATTCACCACTCTGCAGCTGGTATCAATCTCGAGACTAAGCTTGGTGCCTGTGTTACTCTGGAATAAAGACTAAGTATGTCAACTGGCTTGTTCAACACGTTGGACCCAAGTGTAAGCCAAATCTTGATAAATTCCGGTCACAAAGATGAGCCAGAAGACATGAGCAGGGTTGATCGTACCTCCCTTTGATTTCAGGGAGTTCAATCAGGACTTGTCGAATCCCCTGTCATGATTTTGAAATCTTTAGCCGCTTTAAATAGTGTACTGCAATCATTTATTCACTTGTTTGACACTGAGGTACATGAGGTTAGGAACAACACTGCATCTTTGAATTAAATCTGTACACTGCTACTAGAATAAAAATCTCAAGCTTTCGTACCCCGGAACAATTCACTCACGGGTTGCGGTGCCAAGGGGTCAGTTCATGCATAAATATCTACATCTAATCTCACTGAAATGAGTTAAAAAATTGCCCCACTCTGGTAACAATCCGCCAATCATCATCATGGATCATGACTTCATTTCTACTACAAAATCACAGGTTCCAGTTTCCAAGAAAAAACCTAAACTATTAAGGCGCTTACCCGTCCAAGGAATAACGGATTGATAACATTCTGCCAAACTCTCTTTCGGGCTGCCAGTATCCATCCTAGAGGTGGTACTTACTTCCAAGAAACAGAAGGAGAGTGATGATGTCCTTACTACTTTACACCTATGCTTAAAACCCCCAACTATGGATCCCAGCAAACCAGAATTGATAATTAAATTGATCTCTGTCAATAGAGGAGCAAATCATCTAGCTTCAATGCAAGGAGATACAGTCCGTTGTTCCGGATTGTGGAAACAACAGAAGGGGACGGTCCACAATACTCTTCATTTAGAGGGAGAGCCAGAGCCTGATACGTTGTGTGGGAATTTGAATTCTTTGCCGAACTGCGATCTAATCTTGGCTAAACTAAGTTCCGGCCATGCCACTAATTGGTTGGCAGGAGAACTCAGAATTTAGGAGTAATTATTCCTGCAAACTAAATTACACAACGTGTTCCTTGTCCCTGTTGTACTTCGACTCCGTTCTTGATGATGACATGTCTTTTCCACTAAATCAAACAAGATTGTTGACTCTTGTCTCTTCAATCCGTGCCCTGTCCTCGATTTCCTCATTGGACATCAAATTCACACATCTCTTTGACAGAATGCAACCGGGTAGATGCGCGGCTTACTTCTACTCGAAGTTGATGGAAACTTTAATGTTCCAACATCAAGAGGATCTTTTGCTTAAGGGTTTTGAATGTTATTATAAAAACAACACGCTTGATCACAGTGGATCTCATAAACATAATGTGTCAGTAACTTGCCACTCTGAGTATGCTCGTCGGTGTCGTACACACAGGCCTAAGCCTGATGCAGAGTGGGATTGGCTTCTCAACACCATGCCACCAATCCCCACAGCTAGGATTGGATTCTAATACTGTTATTCTCTGTTGGAACACCCAGGGTCATCATTCATTTTTAAATGATGACCACTCTTAGTCATGGTCCAAATTTGACATCATACTATTTCAGGAAACATGACTGTTAGAAAAGCCGGGTATAGATGGTTGAATAGTGAATTACAAACCAGATAGGAAAGGTACACGTGGTCATCCCATCGGAGGTTTGCTGACCGCTATCAGGATTAGCTGCGGTCGCTCGTTTAAGAAGAACTAGTACTGTAAATCTGATGCCTTGTTGACAACAGAGCTAATTGACAAATCTGATCCAACACAAATGTATTTATTGATTGTAAATGTTTATTTTAATTACATCTGTTCCTCACATGAAGAAACCTTGGAAGCCTTGGATAGCCTACTTAGTAAATGGGGTAAAATTCACCAGCTTGTGCCAGTTTGGGTAGGGGGCGATTTCAAGTGCCACTGTGTTGTCAACGTGGAAGATGTCGACCTCGGGGCACATTTGAATTCGATAATGACCTCAGTTCCCCATATTAGTGGACTAGGATCAAGAGACACACATGGTAGGGCCTGGCCATCCTTGCTCTCTAGATGGGGATTTAGAGAATTGAACCTACTTTTTGATGGTTGTTGGGCTAAAACATCTACATGGCACAATATGGGGGTGGATTTGATTATCGATTATTTATTCTTGTCCAAAATGGACACCGATAGAATCTGCCCTTTTGAGATGATTAGAACATCTTGTAGTAATCATTTAATGCTGTCTCTGACTTTACTACTGGGTATTTCACCAGTAGTGAACAGGACCTGTAAACCTGTCTGTAATTGGAGTTTGGACTAGGTTTAGGCTAGACAGAAACATGGTTATCGCTAATAGTAGATTGAATGCTTGGTGGGCTGGTCTTTGTGAAATGGAAACAAATGTTTGTACTTGCTTTAATATCTTTAGTCATTTACTTTCTAATTTGGGCATGATAAGTCATGATTCTAACATTTGGACCCATGTGTTTGTGCCTATACATAAAGAACCTTTTGATGTAGCTGTCAACGATAAGAAAATGGACAAAAGTAGGGCACTTAAATTGTTATCCCACTCTCAGAATTCATTGGATGACCTTGTTAGGGGCAGATACATTATTAGATTAGTCTATTCTAGATGGCTGAGATCTCATAGGCTCCAACTTTATAGTGATGAAAATCAAAAATTGTTCAGGAGACTGATTGATCAAGATGTTGGTTCAATATGGAGATTACTCAATGGCACTGCATCTAAGCAGTCAACTCTCCTGGTGTGTTGTCTGTCTGAAGGTTCCTGGTCTGAGTATCTTTTTAAAAATTCAGCCCAGGGCTTAGGGCCACTTCCCGGGGTTGTGTGGATATCACATACCCTGCTTCCTGGGAGTTTACATTTGATAGAGATGATATAATCATGGTGATCGAGAAGTTAAATAACTCAAGGGCTTCCTGACCAGACAGGGTCTCTAACCAGTTCTTCAAAGATAATGGGCCTCATTCCGAGGTTTGCGGTAAGTATGGGTTTTCACCGGCATGGCGGAAAGACCGAGTCCGGTCTGGTACGACGCTGCAATTTACAGGCCATTCCGACTTCGCGGGCACGAGCTTTCCGCCATGCCGGTAAATCCCCTAGTGGCATACCGCTAAAGGGCCCGTAAAACCCCTTAGCGGCATGAAGCGAGGCGGTCATTACAACACCGCCACCGAAGCTCCGCTGTCCGTTATTAGCGGTGACCGTAATTTACGGTATCCGTAAATTACGGTCACCGCTAATTAACGGATACGGAAATGACGTCATCGCACAGGAACGGGAAGGAGCGCGGCGGCCATCTTTAAAAACACAATCCACTGCCATCCTCTTAACACAGTACCCGGAGGTATATTCCGACCCTCAAAAAGCCATCAGTGACCAGTATCATGCCAAAAGCACTGAAGAAAGGTGCCGCCCGCATCAGGAAGGAGCGTTTCACGCAGGACGAGCTCCAGGTCCTGGTGGACACCCTGCACGCAAATGCTGAGACAGTATTCAGCAGCGACATGCGTAGGCCGACCATTGCCAGGAAGAAGGAGATCTGGGACTTGGTGGCACAGAGGGTGAACACCGTAGGGAACACCCCCCGTACGACGAGGGACTGCAGGAAACGGTGGGATGACCTCCGTCTCAGGGTGCGGGCCATCCTATCGGCCAACCGAACACAGGCCCTGGAGACAGGAGGAGGCCCAGCTTCTCCAATCAAGATGATGCCCTGGGAGCAAACGTGCGCGGACATGATGGGCACTGAAGCCATAGAGGGGGTTGGCGAGATGGAGTGCGGTGCCCCGTCATCCGCAGATGGAGGTGAGTGTCATGAGTGAAGATAGTAAATGCATTCCCAATGTAAGGCACCGCCAAGGGCTGGGCAAGCAGTCACATCACGTATGGGAACCCCCCCCCCATCAAATCATGCCGTCACAAGTAATACCCAGGCTGATGCCAGGTGCAAGGCTCCAACCCATATTGGCCAGAGCACACAAAGAGGCAGTCAATGTGAGTCAGCACAGTACTCCACCAACATGAGTGACCCAGACACCTGCATGCATTTACTGTCCAAGCCCAGATCACTGTCCCACTCCCAACCCAAATGTCAACAAAACGCTGCAATCCCATTGTCATACCATAGGCTTGAAGAAATGCTGACCCCCAAATCATAGCTCATGCCATCTCTCTCTTCCCCCCCACAGGCAGCGGCCATGAAAGTGAGGGCCAGGAAGCCACACAGCTCTGTACCTCCAGGGGCACAGCCAGGGGACAGCGTAAACCTGCAGGAAGGAAGAAGGCACAGGCAACACCACCTGCACCAGCAACCCCCATGGATGCTGCACAACCCACACCCACACCCCTACCCATGCCTGCACTGCCGACGGAGACATGCCCCATGGTGCACTCAGAGGAGTCCAGTGTGGCAGGGGAGAATGCTGCCATGTGCCTCCCCGAGGAGCCAGATAGCCCAACATCAGTTCCCGAATCCGACGTGGAGGAGCCCCATGGCATCGTGCACAGCCCAGACACCCCATCCTACAGTCAAGTTGCACACAGCGACTCTGGGGAGAGTGACACCCCAGGCCTCACAGGCCAAGGAGCACCACCTGCCAGTCCTGGATCCACCTCCCCGGCAGAAAGCCCCGAAAGGGCTGCAGGCTCAACACCACGGCTGCCTAGCACATCTGCCACACCGGCCATGGATGGATTGCACTCCCAGCGCCTCACGGGCCTGATTGAGGACTTCATCCGGGACAACCGTGAATCCAGGTCGGAGTGGCACAATGACCTGCAGGCCCTGGGCGAAGTCATCACTGCCAACACAAACCGGCTCTGTGAGGTGCTGGGCCGGATCGCTGATGCCCTGGAGGCAGCACCCCCCAGACCACAGCCCCAGTGGGAGTGCCCACCCTCACAGTGCTCCTCCACGCAGACCAGCCCTGTCCGTCGGTCAATGCGCACACTCCGCCGGCAGAACATGGATACCCCTGGCTCTGGAAGCACACAATGACCATACTGCCACACACAAGTGGCCTATGTTGCACTGATGGGACTATTGTGGGGGTGTTGTGGGGGGAGTGGGAGGGGGGGTGAGGGTGTGTGTGGGAGTTGGGGGGAGGCGGAGGGGGGTGAGGGTGTGTGTGGGAGTTGGGGGGGAGGGGGGTGAGGGTGTGTGTGGGAGTTGGGGGGGGGGGGGGTGAGGGTGGTGGTATTGTTGTACACGTTCCTACATAAATGTTGAATACACTGGTTGTTCATTCCCAAAAAACAGAGTGGACATTGCTCATTTTGCTTGTGTCTTTTGATGTCGCACATTGCATGGTGTACATGTATCCCCACACCCAGTGCCCAATGTCCTCTCACCCTCACACCCTCAGCTGACTTGTGAGTCAGAAATATTGTCCAATCAATGATTGTCGCACTGAACGTCCCTCCTGTGCATCGGCACCGTGCTGCTGTCCTGCCTTTCCTTCCTCCTCCCCCTCATCATCATCTGGTGGTAGCAGTTCCACGTCAGAGGGCAGTGGCACGTTCCGACGGATGCACATGTTGTGTAGCATTACACATGCCATGGTGATCTTGGACACCTTCTCGTGGCTGTAGATGAGTGCCCCACCAGACCGGCTGAGGCAACGAAATCGTGCCTTCAACAGGCCGAAGGTCTGCTCTATCACCACCCGTGTACGGGTATGGGATCTATTGTAGTCCTCCTCGTGCCTGTTCTGTGGGTTGCAGACCGGGGTCATGAGCCACGGCTTTAGAGGGTAGCCAGCATCACCTGCATGGAAGTGGAAAGGAGGTAATTGTGTGTGCATTCATGGTGGAGAATTGTACTAGTCTCACATGGCCGCAG
The DNA here is from genome assembly GCF_040938575.1 of Ambystoma mexicanum. NCBI lineage: Eukaryota > Metazoa > Chordata > Amphibia > Caudata > Ambystomatidae > Ambystoma > Ambystoma mexicanum. The sequence goes on along the minus strand of NC_090931.1, from coordinate 1,417,108,923 downwards.
ATGATTACTGGGATGAGTGTGCATCCCCCCCTTTCCCACCCAGGTGGGGTATGCATCCCCCCCCTTTCCCACCTAGGTGGGGTATGCATCACCCCCCCTTTCCCACCCAGGTGGGGTATGCACCCCCCCCCTTTCCCACCCAGGTGGGGTATGCATCCCCCCCCTTTCCCACCCAGGTGGGGTATGCAGGCGACCTACTCACAGCCCATAAGCACTGCCATGGCCCATTCAGATTACTCACCAAGCAGCCAGGCACGTCGTCCGGCATGTCGCTCCATGTAGCGTGGTAGTGTTGAGTTCCGCAGGACCAAGGAGTCATGAGTTGATCCGGGGTATCGGGCATTGCAATGTGTGATGGGTTTACTGGCATTACACACCATCTGGATGTTGATGGAGTGGTATTGCTTGCGGTTGCGATACGGCACCTCCATGGCATGCGGGACCACTAATTCCACGTGGGTGCAGTCGATGGCACCTATGCAATTTGGCATGCCTGCCAGTGCATGGAAGGCAGCTTTGGTGTCATATATCTCCTGGGGAGTACGGGGTAGGGATATGTATTCCCTTGTGTGGGTGAGGAGGGCATCCAGCACTTGTTTGAGTATCCGTGAAAATATGGGCTGTGAAATGCCATGCATGTGCCCCACTGTATGCTGGTAGCTGCCTGTGGCGAGGAAGTGGAGCACAGACACTACCTTCAGTAGAGGGGGGATGGCAGTGCGGATTTCTATGCGGCTCACTATATCATCATGTATCATGTCCACTATGCTGGTAATGGTGTCCCAGTCAAGCCGGTACAGGGTGTGGATCTGCTCTGGTGTGTGGTTGAAGGGGGTGGCTCTGATGCGGGGGATTGGGGGCTGCCGGCGTGGTAATGGTGGCTGCACCGGTAGGGCATGCTGGGCCTGTCTCACCCTCCTTCTCCTCCTGTGTATCCTCTGTGGTGGGGGTTGTGGTTGTTGTAGTTGCTGTTGTTGTAGTTGCTGCCTTGCAAGCAGGGCCTCCAGCTCCAGGAATGCTGCTACAATTGGTATCATCTTGGTGTGAGAGGGGGTGTGGTGTGTGGGTGTGCTCCTTTTGTGCTGTGCCAGACTCCATTGCCTCCACCTGTGCTGATTGAGTGCACCTGTTCCTCTTGGAAACACTGCTCAGGGTCCTTAACACCTTCTCAGTGATGCCGGTATTTACTCCATGGCGGTAAGGTACTTTGCGGTCTTGTGGAGGCCGTTTTTTCCATGTCCGCTTTACTTGGGATCAGCTCCGGTTTACGCCATGCCGCTAATTACGGCATGGCGTGTCGGGCGCGTGCCACTAAACCGCTATTTACGGCATCGTACTTTACGACGCCGTAAATAACGGTCTGGTGGGTCAGAATGGGCCGTAAAGGGAAACGATGCCGGTATTCCTTTACCGGCATCATTTTTCCCTTACCACCCAACACGGAATGAGGCCCAATGTCCCTTTATGGTCTGATTTTCTATTTAGATTATTTTTGAATATTGCGGTTGGTGTCGGTTGTCCCAGTTCTTGGAATGAAGAAATTATAGTTGCAATTTTTAAATCAGAGTCTAGCACTAACCCCACTAATTACCGCCCCATTGCCTTAATTGATAACTCATCAAAGGTATTTGCAAAATTAATTGTTAGGGACCTCACAAAATGGGTGGAGGCTGAGAACTTGTTAAGCACCCTACAAACAGGATTTAGGAAAGGGGTTTTGACTTCCATAAGTGTCTTGGCTATGTCCATCTGCACTTCAGATATTGGCGGGCCTTTGGTAAATCATTATATGTATTATTATATGTGGCAGTGTTAGACCTAACGACTGCTTTTAATAATATTGTCTTAGCTATTCTTTGGGCAAAATTGGAGAAGTGGGGTATTCCTCTGGGTCTGTTGAGAATTATCCAGTTGCTATATAGCAACAACTCTGTAAGTGTTCCATTGAACCCACAGGAAAAGTTGTCTAGCCCTATTACTCTTACCAGAGGTGGTCCACCAGGGCTGTATCCTAGGCCCAATTCTCTTTAATCTCTTTCCAGCAGATGTATGGAAGGAGTCATTATTATGGGTGGGTTACGTGCCCAAATGGGGCGAGTTAAGAGTCAACATTATTGCCTACGCGGACAACCTATTGCTATTGGATTATACCCCAGCTATACCCCAGCTGGCCTTCAAAGACTTCTGATGTGGTTCAAGGTCATATGGAAAGGAATCATCTCAAAATTAACCCAGGAAGTCATTTGTTATGCCCTATACCACAAAGCAAAAGTCCAAATCCTAGTCCTGCAATCTAAATCAGACACAAATTTAACAAGTCCCTATTATAATTTATCTTGGGTTTCTAATTTTGATAAAAAGAGAAATGGCAGCGACATTTAGGCTTGGCATTTCTTTGATGAAAGCCCTTTGGAGCAAACTTTCTCTGATACCTCTAATTGAACTGTATAAATTAAAAGTTACTGCATCCACACAGAATGGTTGTGAATGGATGCCCTCTCTTGATAGAACCTTTTTTTTATAGACTAGAAGGGAAAGTTTGGAAGACTGTTCTAGGTCTTCCCAAATCTACGCCAATAAGTGCCATTAAATTGCAGCTGGGGGTCACGTCTTGGTGGGCCCAATACATAAAAATATGTCTATCGTTGCATGTCAAAATCTTGGCGGCCAAAGGTAATTTTTTTGCTCATATATGAAAGCTCTTTTAAGGGGTACCTTGGTTTCTTCGTAGTTTTTGCTGCGGTTTCACTAGAGATGTGAGAACCTCGCTAGTATGATCTTTCTAGATCCCAAAGACAAAGACTTTGTGAAAAAAAGGAAAATCACTGTCTGGGACAGAATCTCTGATTACGATGATCTTAATAGATTGCTAGTGTTCAGGGATAACCACAGTCTATTCGTACCACCACGCAAGTTGAGATCCTACTTGCAGAAGTTCCCATCTAAAAAACATTGGGATCTTTCAATTTTGTTTAAACGTTCTGCCTACTTTAGAAGTCGTGGGGACAAAATTGGGTACAGCTAAAGAGATGTGTGGGTGCCGTATGTGCGGTTCGGACCAAATTGAATCATTGACCCACTTGGTGCTTGAGTGCCCTTGCCAAAGAGAATTAGCTATTTGGGGAGGTTTCTGCATTCTACCTCCCTGGTCCTGACTAAAAACCTATGGGAGAGGCTAATGCTTACTGCCAATCAGGCTTCAATAATCGCATTGACATCATTCTTAGAGGACATTTTCCAGGGTCTGAAGAATATAATGCCTGAGGGGGAAGCAGCCTGGAGGGAGATTTGGGATTAATGTTTATGTTGGTTAATTATGCTGAAATTAGTTGATGAATTGTTTTATGATTTGAGTATATAGTTGACATAATTTTGTGTATTGTTATTTTAATGTTTGTACGCTTTTTGTAGCTAGTGTAAACGTTTCTTGTAAACTGTAAACTCTTTTAAATAAAATAAAAAATAAAAAAGAAGATGTCTCCAGGAAAAGATTTCTTTACCGCTCTACTGTGTTGTGTGAATTGCCGTTCATATCACACTGTGAGCTGGAGCTTGAAGGGGTGATTGCTAAGGAAGATAGCACTGTTTCTAAGTCTCTTCACATAACTGTCATAGATGTCAGGCATGTGGGAGGTGTGATCCTTTCTTTTGAGCCTCAACATGTTCTCCATGTATGAGATTGACTTTACATGGATAGAGATGTTTGTAAATGTGCTGTTTTAGGACAGCATGGATTGAAATAAAGTTGGCAGGTTGAACGTGTGATCTAGAAGAATGTATTCCCTTAGCAGAACATGTCCGTGAATAGTTATTTAAGATTGTTTCATATTGCCATACACAATTGGGAGGTATTTTGCACCTAGCTTATCAAATGTTAATACATATCTGTAGCCTCTTTAATGGCTATTTGAGTGTCAGCCTTGCATGTTAAGCCTACTCTGCCCGGTATTGGTGATAGAGGTTATTGGTGCATTCTTAGACTGCCCATTATTTGTGCCATATTCCAATCATTGCTGAAGGTTGGAGATACCAAGCAGATGAATTTAGGATGAATAAAAATAAATATATACATGGACAGAAATCTGTGCTATTGCAGCCAGGGATGATGGCGAATGCTGCCAGAGAAGGAGTGGCTTTGGCAGAGAGCAGGCCAGCACGTGGATGTACTGGGCCGAGGAGGTGAGCAGCATGAGCACTAGAGATCCGGCAGGAAAGTAGGATTCAAGGCAGAACCAGGAATCGAGAGACATGAGTGATAAAATTGGAAGCAGCGATCATGAGATGTGTGACTCACTGAACAATCCGCGGACAGCACTTTTTCATAAACCCAGTCGCAGCACACAAGGCAACACTTCAGGGTATTAATGCAGTTTATCAAATACGGATATATATCTTACAATAGATATGTTATTGATTGTTTAACAACATACATTAGCCATGTCCCCCCCCCAGTTTCTCTGACTAGGCATTACGTTCAGCCATGCCCCTGGCACTGCGATATAACCTAAAGTGACTGGCGGGCATTGCCTGCCAACACCGTGTCAGAGGCCGTGCTATGGTACAGTTCTGCTGCCTACACTCTGCCAGGGCTACTGTACAATTCTATGTCAAGACGGAGGCGAGCATTATGCTTCATCTTCTCATTTATAAGCTCTCCAGCAGTTTCAACAAATCAATAAAATGTCCATCTTTTCATTGAAAACAAACATTTTTTTTTTTCTTTTTAAAACTTCATTTGCCATCAGTCCCTGGTCTCTGCTTCCAGTGTCCTGGTCATGTGACCTAGTCCTTCTTCTTCCTGTAACCTCCTCTTCTTTTCCTGCTCTCCAGAGATAAGTACCCTTTTCACTTAGCTGAGTATTCAGTCAGCATTTGTTTTAGGGTTTTGACTATTTCTTGGATAATTAAACATTTTTCATTAACACATAACGCTAGGATAGTGCGCAGGGACCGCGCAGCGTAGTGAGGATTACTTAATCCGTTAATTGAAGATTCATCCGGCGGCCCCGTGCTGCATTATCAGCACTCCGGGGGCTTGCCTGAGGCCTTTTCGGCTCACTCGCGTATAACGCGAGTGAGCAAAGAGCCTCCACCCTTGTGGGGGCGGAGCATAGTACTCGAAGTGCCTGCCAAAGACGGATTTATCCGCTCGCGGCAGGCGCGAATGAGCGAGGAGCCCCCACTCTTGTGGGGGCGGAGCAAGCGCACAAGAGCGAGAGTAGCAGCCCACGGAGAGCCGCACGCACAGCCCCCACCCTCGCGGGGGCGGGGCTTAAAGCCGGAGAACAATACAATTGGGAGAGCGCGAGGCCCCATCCCTTGGGGAGGAGGGGCCAAACGCTTCGCGGGCATTGCGCTCCGGTCTCCCTTGAGTGACAGATCGAGGAGATTAACGAGAAGCCCAAAATATACTCCGGATAAGAGATAAAGTGTATAAACACATTGCAGCTCGAGTCAGAGCATATTGGTGAACTCAGTGCCTAGCACTAAATAAGAAAGAAGCTGCTTGGCAGCTCAAGTGCAGCAAAGGGAGAAGAGTGAATAGTGTACGTGCCAATACACCTGTACAGGTATTACCAGGCACCTACCAGCACACAGCATGGCTGAATTTGAATGGAGTGAGGAGGAGCAAGAAGCCACATATTCCGAAGACTTGGCTCAAAGCTTCAAAGATGTGCTAGATGAATCACTGGTAGAGGCAGTGGCTCTAGGGGTCAGACCCCTGCAGGAACGCCTGTAGACAATTGAATCATTTCTGAGTCAAAGAGACAGAAGCACCACACCACGAGCAAGCACGTCCACAAAGGCCGCGCCAGAGGGCCCGCAGGGGTGTATTAAGGCCCGGAAGAGCGCAAACTCTTCTGACCCCCCAGGCCAACTTGAAGGGGTAGATCCAAAGGCCCCAGAGGCGACCAACGCTTTTGTTAGGCTAAAAGAAGCCTTTATGTCCAAGTCGGGGGTGCCAAGCCTCATGACCCCCTACCCAGGGGATGAAAATATGGGAGACACAGAAGAAGAGGTTCCCCACGAAGAGGAACCCGCAGAATCTCCGACCTCCTCACAAGAGGAAGGTGATAAGGAAGGATATGAAGGGAGTTTGCCGCCTCCGAAAAAGAGACTGAGGAAATTGAACAATATAGAGGAGGAAACCTCAGATATGTTTCAGCCAGAGGAGTTCAGAAACACGAAATCCTCAGAATGGGTGCCTTCTCCAAGAGTAGCGCGATACATGACACAGAGGCTGCGCAAAGCACTTGAGAAGGAGGTGAGGCAAAGGATGAGAGCGGAATGCCCTAGACTGTAACTCCCAGGAAAAATGGCGGAAACACCAGAATTGGATCCTAAAATGCTAGCTTTCGTAGCTAAATCAAACAGGGATCCTAGAAAAGGGATCGACCGCTCATGGAGAAGTTGCCAGGAGAAAGTCCTGGATCTAGCGGGCCCACTGGCCAAGATTATGGAATTGGCAGAGCGAGCAAAGGATACAGGGGAGGAGATCGACCCAGAAGTGTTAGCAAACTGGGCTCAAAGAGCCGTGTGTCTTTTAGGGAACGCCAACTGTGCGATATCCTCTGAGCGCAGAAGAGGACTACTGTTGAAAATAGACCAGAAATTAGGAGACCTGTCCTCATATGAGGCGGGCGAAGCAGCGCAGGGGCTGCTGTTCGGTGAAACATTCAGAAAAGAGATGGGGAGGTTCATAGGGACCTACACCTCGCTGGAAAAGGCACAAGCCTCAACAAAAAAGATCTTCCCCGGAAGAGTTTTTGGAGGGACCGGTCGGTACAGAGGCCGAGCGACCGGTCGCTATCAGACGTCCAGGAGGCCTCAATCAAACAGAGCACAATACTGGGAGGATAAGAAACCAGACACTTTCTTCCAACCCAGAGGGCGCCTCCCCAGAGGAAGGCGAGGCAGAGGACAAGGAAGAGGACAGTACGCCCCCACAGGTGAGAGCATCCACATATCCTTCAGTAGGGGGGAGGACAGCGAAGTGCTGGGAAAACTGGCGCGTGCTTTCCAACGACGCTTGGGTGCTACAGTCAGTCAGGGGCTTGCACATACAATTTATCCAGACCCCAATCCAGTACAATGCCCCCAGACCAACAATATCAGTGCGAACAGAGAAAGAATTGTTACACGCAGAACTACAGAGTCTAGCGAAGAAACGAGCTATCAAGCCATGCAAGGCTCCGAGGTTCATAAGCAATATGTTCCTGGTCCACAGAAAAGAAAAAGTGAGACCAGTCATAAATTTGAGGGACATGAACAAGTGGGTAGTCTACAACCACTTCAAAATGGACGGGACTCACCAGTTGAGAAACACGCTCAGACAGGGCGACTGGGTCACAAGAATAGATCTGAAAGATGTATATCTCACGATCCCAGTAGAAAAAGAATACCGACCCTTCCTGGCGTTCGACTGGGACGGGCAGTTGTGGCAGTTTGCCACAATGCCGTTCGGATTAGCGTCTGCTCCCTGGGCGTTTACGAAACTGATGAAGCCAGTAGCAGCAGCGATCAGGGAGAAAGGAATACGGATCATCATCTACCTAGACGATATTCTGATAATGGCAAGCAGCAAAGACGTTCTTTGCTACCAGACCAGCTGGGTAGCAAACCTCTTAGCCTCTCTGGGCTTCCTAGTGAACCGAGAGAAGTCAGAGATGTTACCAGCAAGGATGATAGAATTCCTAGGTTTTATCATAGATACCAGGACAGCGACCCTGGAACTGACGAACAGGAAGATTCGGGACATAAAAAGAGAAATAAGGAACTGCCTCGGCAGTCCAACCACATCCCTGCGAACGATCGCACGGATTGTAGGCCTGTTAGCAGCTTCAATCCAAGCGATATTTCCAGGACCCCTGCATTATCGAGCACTACAGAAGTTGAAAATAAGACACCTTCAGCAGGGACTCAACTACCACCAGCTAGTGCCGCTGGACCTAGAGTCCAGAACAGAGCTGGAGTGGTGGCTCCAGAACATGGAGGCATGGAACGGCAGAGCCATTTTCGGCGACCGCCCGGACATGGTAATAGAATCAGACGCCAGCAGGGCAGGCTGGGGAGCCCGATGTGGGGAGGTCCAAACGGGAGGCAGATGGAGCTCGGAGGAGCTCAAACTGCACATAAACTGCCTGGAACATTTGGCCGGCTCTTTTGCGATCAAGGCCTTCACGAAGGACAAAGTGAATTCATGTATCCTACTGAAGATGGACAACATCTCAGCGGTCAGATACATAAATCACTTAGGTGGAACGAAGTCCAGATTGTTAGCGGAGATAGCCAAGGACTTTTGGCACTCCTGTCTGGAGTCAGGAACTGCAGTAATAGCAGAATATCTACCAGGCGCTCAGAATGTAGTGGCGGACTGGAACTCCAGACACCTAACAGACTCCAGCGACTGGATGCTGGACAGAGCAACCTTCCAACAGATAGAAAAGCTCTGGGGGCCGATTCACACAGATCTGTTTGCGTCCAGACTGAACGCACAGAAGAGCAGATTTTTCAGCTGGAGGCTAGACCCAGAAGCAGCAGGGACAGATGCCTTCCTACAAGATTGGAGAGAAGAGACACTATATGCGTTTCCTCCATTCGTAATGATAATCAGAGCTTTAACGAAAGTTCGCAGAGAAGCAGCAAATCTGATAATAATAGTCCCGATATGGAAGTCGCAAGTATGGTTTCCAGTGCTGATGGAACTGATAGCCGACTATCCAAGAATGTTGCCGCAAAGAGAAGACCTTCTCACGGACCCAGTTGGGTCGTATCATCCTCTGAGAGCAAAGGGGCACTGCCGCTGATGGTGTGCAGGAGAGCAGGAGACGCTGGAATCTCCCAGGAATTTCGGCACAAGCTGCGAGCCTCATCGCAGAGTCATGGGCTCCGTCGACTAGAAGGAGCTACGACGCAGCATGGAACAGATGGTCAAAGTGGTGCAAAAGGAGAGGTTTTCATCCCGTTTCTGCCCCTTTAGTAGAGATTCTAAATTTCTTAGCAGAACTTCTGCAGGATGGCAAAGCCTACCGAATGATAGAAGTATATAGATCCGCAATATCAGCAGGCCATACACCTATCGAAGGAGTCCCAGTAGGGGAGAATCTAGCGGTGATTAGACTTCTGAAAGGGATAAGATTTAGGAAGCCACCGCAACCAAGATACAAATCTCTATGGGACGTAACAGTCGTATTACAACTATTAGCAGACTGGCCCAGTAATAGATACCTATCGTTAGGCAGACTGTCGGAAAAGTTGGCAATGCTTCTGTGCATGATTTCATGTAGAAGAGTGGCAGATGTCAGAACACTAGAAATAGACAGAATGGTATACGGACCAGACGGAGTGACTTTCCATCTGGCCAGGAGAACGAAGACAGATTCCTCATCAATAACGTACCCATATATGCAAGATCACCCAAAATGGTGCTTGACCGCATGTATAAAAGAGTATGTAAATAAGAGAGCGGAGCTGAGACCGATGGGGACAACGCAATTGATGATAGCGCACAGGAAGCCGCATAAGGGCGTAGCGACAGCCACCATAGCGAGATGGATTAGAGAGGTTATGACTCTAGCAGGAATAGACATGAAAAAATTTGGAGCACACTCAGTGCGAGGAGCAGGGTCATCCAAAGCACTGAGGCAAGGTGCGACGTTACAAGATATACTGAAAGCAGCTGATTGGGCGAGTGATAATACGTTCAGAACATTTTATTTTAAACCGATTAACACACTGGCAGAAGCTATGGTAAGAAGCTTTGAACAAGCATAATGCTCGCCTCCGTCTTGACATAGAATGAAGATTCCCCCTGCCAACAGCGCAGGGAGCTCTTGATTCTATTAAAGACAAGGAGGCGAGTATTACTTTCCCGCCCTAGATACAGGGGAGAGACAAGATGATGACAAAGAAATGCACTGTGATATGTACCTGAATGAGTAACAAGTTTTTCCTCTCAGAATAGGGTGTGTATCCGCCGCCCTAACATGTACTGTTGTTTTCCTTCTTAGGAGACGATCAAAAGAACAGCTGAAGACGTTCGAGAAGAGAACGGGACACGTTGATCAAGATCGCAAGTTAGAATGCGAGGGATCTTTTCCGCAGAGTTCTACAGTTCAGAGACTTTACGGAACAAGTTGACAGTTCAGTAATGGTTAAGATTGCAGTTGAAAGCAGTCAAAGAAGAGGAGGTTACAGGAAGAGGAAGGACTAGGTCACATGACCAGGACACTGGAAGCAGAGACCGGGGACTGATGGGAAATGAAGTTTTAAAAAGAAAAAAAAATGTTTGTTTTCAATGAAAAGATGGACATTTTATTGATTTGTTGAAACTGCTGGAGAGCTAATAAATGAGAAGATGAAGCATAATGCTCGCCTCCTTGTCTTTAATAGAATCAAGAGCTCCCTGCGCTATTAGCAGGGGGAATCTTCATTACTGACCCTTCTCTGCATTAATTTGCCAAGCACCTGCGATGATTGGCATCTGGGATGCTCACGTGTTCACCCCTTTAGAGCCCCACCACCCTACAGATTGTCTTTCTTATATTTTAGGGGTATGCAGTATTTTTTATTTTTAGCTCCACCTTGTGTGCAGGTACACATTTAAGTACACTTTATGAAGTATTAAGAAATAGGAAAAAATAACTCTCAATCAACAAGATAGCTCAGGCACATTACAATTTAAATTGGGTATATATTGACATACATGCTTTATGTGATGCACAAAACACAAATACACATTTGTGAACAGCTTGTCCTCTGAGTTTATTAATAGAAACACATGTTTGAAAAAGCCATGTATGTTACACACGTTTAAAGTGATAAACATACCCCAAAAAGCTGTACTGAAGGACCACTTGCTTAGATATTGTTATGAGATGGCCTGGGCAATATCAAACAAAACTCAGAGTGCAAAGTATTTCTTGAATGCCTATGATCATGTGACATAACCAGTGGACCCATTGGATCCAAGATAAACAGATAATCTATTCTAACAATATAATAAAAGGCCAGATGTATGTTTGTCCGATGCAGTAGCATTGCCTTTTGTCACCACTAGATGATGCTGTTGCCTTAGGATATATAGACACAATGCCAATGTGCATAGCTTTGCCTGTTGTCACCACTAGAAGAAGCTGTAGACTTAGGATTGATAGTGGTCCTACTGTGTCAATGAATACCTGCACTTTGGTCCGTGTACACAGCTCTGTACACTACCATGTATATAATTCTCTAGGGATGTCTGTGTATTGGGGACTGGGCATGAGCACAGACAGTCTAATCCTGAGACCTTGAATTCCCTCTCAGTATCTCCTTTTCAAGGTTAGAGACCCAAGTGAAGTTACCAATTGCACAGCCATGTTAGTCTGACTTCCAAATCCTGTGACCGTCCCAGAGAACATACATGGTTAATGACTTCAAACACTGTAATGTTTGAGTGAGTTTTGTGAAAAATGAAGTGATCACCAAACCCAGCATGCATGATGTACTTAATGATTCAAGCATGTGCACGTTTTGTCAAATATAAAGATCTGCTGTAATTCTTATGTTCGCAAAATGTTCTTCTTCTTCTTGCAGCTTTATTTCTATAAAAAAAGTACCATAAAAGCCAACATATAAATAAAAAACAGAACATCAAAACTTACATCAGATCAACTATTAAAAATAATGTCAATAAAAGGCATGTTCTCAATGCTGAGTAAAAACAGTTATTCAACACGAGCAGAAAATACCCCAAAGTGCTCATGTGCATACAGCACATAATGGTTTCATATATAACATGCAGGAATCATGAATGTCCCATCCTGAATAAGTACCCCCCCCCATTAAATGAACATTCTTTTGAAATAAAATAATCACAATAGACCCAATAGCATGAATACAGGGCTAGTTATGGTCAAGACACAATATTGCCCACTTTCCTCCTCCTACTCCAAGCGTGTATCAAACGCCACCCTGTCGTGAACGTTGCAAGGGGTGCATTAGCTCCTAAACAAAGACTAATGGCGTTGGCAATGGTGACAACTTGGTATTGGAAAAAGAGGGGCTTAAGAGACCGCTTCCTAATGTCCACATACATGGGGCAGAAACAGAGGAAGTGAACTCTGTCCTCCTCCTTAACACCTGGGTAGAATTGACAGTGTGGGCTTGTATTGGTATCCATTTTGACTTAGCTGATGCCACAGGTAAAATATCAAAGCGTAATTTAAGAAACAACAAATGCATTACTTTGGGACACATGCAGTCTAAGTAATCTTCGTAGCCCTGGACCTGTTTGAGGGCCCAGTAAGTACTAAATTGAGATGACCTGACCAATCTCCTATTTAGTTATGCCATCCTTTCTGGCCTAAAAGAATGCTGTACAGTAGCTTTAGTTTTTACATCAATGGTCATTGGAGAAGCCCAAAAGTTCAAAAGGTCCAGGGTTGAGAATTCCTTCTTTATATGCAACAACCAAGGAATGGATAAGTCATCCTCCTGGGCCATAAGATCCTCCAGAGCTCGCTGATATCTAGCAAGGTTTGCACTGCTCCAGAGCCTAATTCAATATAGGAGTGTTTGTGCCCTACATAATTGATTACTAGATTGTAGGTCAAGCTCAAGGAGGATTTGAAAGGCTGCCAGACTGGTAGGAAGACCCAATACATTTTTCAGGAAGGCATTCTCACTCACGGATATATGGGAGACATTACACCACCCCCAGAGTTCAGCACCATAAACAGCAGCATACCTTGCTTGAGCCTTGAAGGTCTCTAGGGCTACATGCACAGCACCGTTCCCAAGTGATTACGCTAATTTCTCTACGGAGCCACTATACCTTGTAAGTGTCATCCCTGCCTTTTTGGATTGCTCACCCCAAGAGCAGTTTTCATGCACCCTTATGCCCAGATAATCGTACATCTTAACCTGCTCAGTACGTGATCCTTCAAGTACCAAATCAAGCCCACATCACCTTTTCCTCCTAGGTCCCTTAAACACCATAGCCTTGGTCTTTGCAATATTAATTAGCAGGCAATTTTTCCTGCAAAATTCTGAGAAAATGTCGACCTGGTGACGCAATCCACCCGGAGTCAGTGACAGAAGGATGGCATCATCTGCAAACATCAGGACCAGAATCCTGTCTTGTGCCAATAAAGGGGCATCAGAAGGTGATGACAAAAGTTCAGAGATTACACCATTTATGAAAAGGCAAAACAAAAGGGCGGACAGGATACAGCCCTGGAGTACACTTTTCTCAATTTTCACTTTACTTGAGAGGGTCCCACCCGTACCGCGACGGACCCTGGCACCGTTGCCTTGGTATAATAACATAATAGCTCTAAGTAGAACTGGAGGGATGCCCAGTTTTAATAGAATTGCCCAAAGTCTCACCCTAGGAGCTGTGTCAAATACCTTCTTGAGGTCTATACAAACCGAATAAATGGGCATTTTCCTCAAAACAATGTACTTTTCACAGATTAGTCAAAGCCTTAATAACTGTCCACAGTACTGATACCCCTTTGGAATTCCACCTGAAGATGATTCAGAGCACCAACCTCAGCAACCCATGACTCCAGGCGAACCAGTACAGCCTTTGCAAAATGTTTTCCCCCAGCATCAAGAAGGGAAATCGGCCGGTAATTGGCCAGATGGTTCCTAAAATGGGTACGATGATTGACTCGGTCCAAGAGATTGGAACTCGCCCAGACTGTAAGACTGCATTAAAAAGTCTGGTCTGGTCTGGTAGGTTACCCAGATTCGTGATCGATTGTCAAAAAAGTCGACGAGGTCATGTCTGGACCTGGGGCTTTTCCCTTCTTTTGGCTGCACAATGCCAATTTAACTTCAGCCCCATTGAAGATTAAGGGCCCGATTCATTGAATTATCTGCACATAAAATAGGGTACTTGCGTGCGCAACTGTGCACAAATCTGCCTTCGCCGATTCATGGAATTGAATGTGCAGTACTTTTCCTGGACTTGTGTGGAGTTTGGGCCGGCTCGGCATGTCTCTTCGAGTGGAGGAATGCCTTTCATGAGACTCCAAGCAGAATGTGGGCCGGGCCTATGCAGTGACCAAAATAGGGGGCGGAACATTCAGAATGAGGAAATACACGTGAAAATGTGGGCGTGTTGGTGGGACGGTCCACGGTCAAACAATCACGTATTTATGACTTCACATTCTGAGCGTCGGGTTGCGACAAGGTTCACGCAGATACTCGTACACTCCCGCCACCTGACAGCATAACACATGAAAAAGACACCAAACAAAACATATCCAACCACGATTCCAACATTTTTTGAAGCGATCCTGCATGGACATCGCAGCAGGAGGAGGATTGCTAGGGCCCGGATCTTCAACCAACGTACCACCCTCTTTGGGATGCCGGATGACCAGGTCTATGGCAGGTACAGCCCACCCCCATATCATCCTAGACCTGGTCAGGGAGTGGGAAGGTGGGCTAACATCCCCCACCATATGCGACCAGGCCCTAAGGCTTCCTACAAAAAGTGCTCACTGCTTTACATTTCATGGCAACTGGATCCTTCCAGTGGACCACTGCCATAGTAGGCGGTATCTCCCAAGCCACACACTCACGCTGCCTATACTAGGTGCTGGAGTGCATAACCGCACAACCTTCTGTGCACCACCACATCTATATGCCAAGAACACCGGCAGAAAGGAAAATAATAATGCAGGAGTTGTATGCTGTGGCACGCATCCCACGAGTGCTTGGTGCAATAGATTGCACCGATGTTGCCCTACATCCCCATAGATTGACAGAGCACATATATGGCAAATGCAAACATTGGCACTCAGTCAATCTTCAGGTTTTGTGCGATGCCAAGGGCATCATAACTGAAGTGTATGCAAACTATCCAGGAAGCACACACAATAGTTGTATATTCCGGATGTCACCACTACATCGGAACCTTGATTGTCGGCAAGCATGCAAATGCATGGCTCATTGGTGAGTATGAATGGACACGTACATGCATGCAGATTGCACACTTACCAATAGACACTGCCAACAAATGTTAATGGCAATCATGTACAAATTTACAGTGGACAGTGCCTACGCACCAAGCACATTCATGATGACGCACATACGGAATGCCACCACATCAGCTGGGGTAAGGTACAATACTGCTCATGTAGCGACTAGGGGCATAGTTGAGCACACACTTGGAGTGCCTAAGTCATGTTTACGCTTCCTTGACCGCTCTGGTGGTGTGTTGCTATTTGCACCACCAGTTGCGTGCAGGATCATTGTGGCAACATGTGTCCTACGCAAAGTCACCACACAGCGTGACGTCCCTGTGGACATGCTGGATTGCCAACCCCAACACCCAAAGGCATGACCCTTGCGCATGGCTGGCCAAAGGGCACATGGAGAGGCTGCACGTACCCAGCTGGTGCAATCCTACTTTACGTAAAATCCTTCCCCTGTGGAGTGCACACGATCAAGCCACATCCCAGGGGCCATCCAATGGTGACCATGGGCCGATCCTCCATGCCTGCAAAAACACACTGTGAATGTGCCCCTGGGAGTGCAAAATTGTGTTAATCCATTAGACATAAAACAACATGCACAAAGTGTTGCCAAATGAAAGACACGGAAGTGGTCGTATGCCACCACCACTACGGTAAGCATTAAGTGAAACCACTCCGGATGCACAAAAACATCACAAATGTCCCCTAAAAAATCACCCAAAATATGGGTGATACATTCAGAAACTTGCCAACTATCAATTATGAACAGCTCGGTATTCATGGCCTCGGAAAGTATAATGTCCATCAATCGCATAAACCTGATGAAATAGGGTTGCACACCTGTGTGAGACTGTGCATGACAGGCACAAATGTGTTTGTGCTGCTGTGAGCGCAACAGCAGTGGTGTCAGGATCCATATGTAACATACATACAACAATGCACACAATACTCAGTGACATCAAAGTAGTCATTTTGAATATGAACGACAAAAGAGCAACAAAAGTGCACTGCAAGAGATGCACGTCTTACCTGTTTCCTGTGAATTCATATAACTGCAAGTATCCCCTCAATCTCATCACCCATCACATCATGACAAATGGATCTGCAGAGAAAGACAAATCAATGTTTGCTCAACGAACACATCCATGCACCCAAACATACAGTAATATGTGCCCCTCCTCAGTGACATGCAAAAAATCCCAACGACAACTCACATGCCGACCATCAGCATGTGCCCTGGCACACATGCAGCCAGATCTGAACACTGCATGCAAATCCAACACACAAAACACACACACTGACAAACACACACCCACAATCCACACACTGGCTGAACCCCTGAGTGCCATGCAGAGAATGGCCATGTCACACCTACCCCATTATCAAGCTGATGGCACATACTCAACACATGCATCTGGAAACAGTCAGCATGACAATGATGGGACCCAAACAAACTACATCACTGAGATGAATAAAAGGCTCGATCACACTGGAAGTATTTCCAATGCCATGACATGGCATGCTGTCATCAGCATAGCATTGGGACAGTGTAGTGAACCCTGGCAGGGGAGCCGATGATGTGAAGCCCAAGAACATCTGAACCCAAATGCTCAACAATTGCACTGAAGACATAATCTTGCAGAAGGCAGCACTCCACAAAGGCAGATGTCACACCGAAAGGATGGGCAATGAGGTAAATGGTATGAAACACACAAGCAACCATGACAAAGCAATGAGAAACAGAGACAAAACACAAATGCACTCAAGAGGGAACAGGTAACTGGAAAGTGCAAGGTAATGGAGACTTCACTGCAACTCGTTTGCAATGGGTCAAGTGTGCATTGAATCGAAGATAGCATTGACATGCACCCAGCAGCTGTCAACATGCCACTGTAATCCCCATGGTGCACCATGCATGCCACATGCATGGCAAACAAACCCTGCTCAATGTAGTGTGCCTTGTGTCTGTTGACAACATAGCATCCCAAACCTGTGCATCATTTGAGTCAGGTGTGTGGATTATTCTTTGGATTGCACAACAAAAATGGTGACCCCTGACCAAGAAATGCTAAATAGTGTCTTCCATGTACACACATCAATAGTAGTGAACCATTGTATGGGATGCCATGTGTCAGGCAATACACATGTGAACAGTGCAAGTAAACACACACCACCACAACCATCAACATGTGTCACAAACTACAAATAGCTGGCCCTGCCACCCTCCTGAACAAGAAGGGCCCTGCAGAGATTGCCCACCCACAACTATGATCTCGCAACATGTGGTACCATGATACGAGTGCGAAAACAGCATGCACAGACACATGACCATAAGAACACCATGTGAGACATGCACTCACAAACTTTGACCCGTGCCCCACAAAACAACTCAAACAAAAGTTAATGCACACAGTGCCAGACTCCTGCTAAACACCACACTACAAGTGACACCCTGCGTGCCCTTCAATTGCCTACACAGGGTACCCACCTGGCCTGCATACACTGCATCCCACCGGGAAACACATCCTCAAATTGTAAAACATGCTTTACAACAACTTAAAAACAGTGGAGATCCATGGCAAACATTTAGTGAATAAGAAACCAGGCATAGATCACCCAGTGCAGAAGGACCACAGGGTGCAAGAGGGAGACAGGACACAGATTGAGAATTGCCTAGGAGTGAAGGGTAGCCCAACACACAGAGAGACAGAGAGAGAGAGACAGAGAGAGACAGAGACAGAGAGACAGAGAGAGAGAGAGAGAGAGAGAGAGAGAGAGAGAGGGGGGAGAGAGAGAGACAGAGAGAGAGAGAGAGACAGAGAGAGAGAGAGAGAGAGGTATGGAGGCCATGTGAAAATCATAGCAATGGGCGCACTGTCTGGAGTGGAGATAGGGAAAGGACATTGCCAACATCACTGTGGGTGAGGGCATATAGAAGTGTACCTCGGTAGGACTCTAGTGATATCAATACCTCCGGAATTACCATCATGGCATGAGGTCACGGAAGGCAAATGGAAGAAAAATATTCACATGTATAGTCCACTCGCGAAGGACTGCAAAGGGCTGTTTGCTGGTCCTCGCTCTGCCGCCCGTTTGACTTTGCTGGACATTGGAGTTTGTCATTTTTCCATTCATTATTGAGTGTTTGTACGCCGACTTCAACCAGGAGGAAGTCCTTCTGTGTAACACCGCTTTTGCCTGACTTCCGCGGCATCAGGTGTCTGGTGACACGTTTCCTTTCCCATTGAACTGGAAACGCCTTCTTTCTTGTGGCTATTTCAACACGGACCCTCAGCGCACACGCGCTGCGCACTCGCGAAGGACTGCAAAGGGCTGTTTGCTGGTCCTTGCTCTGCCGCCCGTTTGACTTTGCTGGACATTGGAGTTTGTCATTTTTCCATTCATTATTGAGTGTTTGCACGCCGACTTCAACCAGGAGGAAGTCCTTCTGTGTAACACCGCTTTTGCCTGACTTCCGCGGCATCAGGTGCTTTGATTGCTGCTTCGGAGATTGTGCTTTGGAAATTGTGTATGGTGTGGCTGGTGTCCCTTAGGAGGTTAACTGGCCTTACATTTACCAATTATTAATACACCTTATTTTTTTTTCATATCAAAGGTGACTGGTGACACGTTTCCTTTCCCATTGAACTGGAAACGCCTTCTTTCTTGTGGCTATTTCAACACGGACCCTCAGCGCACACGCGCTGCGCACTCGCGAAGGACTGCAAAGGGCTGTTTGCTGTTCGCGGTGCGCGGAGTGGGGCGCTGTGAGGGTCGTGTTCTGTTGTGAGTATGGTATGCTTTATTGATACAGGATTCTCAGTGTAGTACTGCAAGTTTGTTTAAGCAGTTCTTGCAATTGTTTTGCTGTATTGACCTGAGCTAAGCAATGAGTTATGTGGATGGTATATTGTCGACCTTAAGAAGTGGTAAATGTTTGAGAAGCACTACAAAGTCGTTGGTAAATATGGAGCCTCTCTTGACTTCAGAAGAAAATCATTTGCCTCTATGTGTTGATGTAACCTGCACTGATGACATACCAAACGTGTTGTCGCAAGGCTCAGGGCCTCTTCCTAATGGCATTTTATTGCACGAGCCTGCAGTGCCCTCTAACGCATTTCCCCCTTTTACACTGAAATCTGCCAACGAGGCTAATGTATCGGTGGTAGCTTTTGCAGACGAGACGGGGAAATCTTATCCGCCGATTTCTGACATATCAATGTTAGCACCTGGGATAATTGATGCTTTAGAAAGACGCATTAGTCTATCTTTGGGGCCATCAACTCCAGCGGCAGTGTCTCGTGGCCTGCGCGATCAAGTACACTTTCATCCTTTACCTCTATGTAATATGGATGCTTCTCTTAGTAGCAGGGAAGTTCCCCAGGTTTTTGCTAATATGCGCAGTAATCTTCCGGGTGGTTTGCAATCACCTGGGGAATCCAATTTTGAAGAAGCCTCAAAGGTGAAATCTCCCATTACACATCTTCCCCCGGCTTCCCCTATGGAGCCTGCTTTTCCCCATACCTCAAGCTCTCCTATCTTCAATATGGGAAATTCAGTGTTTCAAACAGAACAGGAATTACAATCTTTTCCTGTTCTGACGCGAATTCTCAATTTGCTTGATAAAGGGCACGAACTTACTCATGTACTCCTAAAAGATTTGAAAGATTCTGTTGTTGCAAATTCACTTCATCTGGCTAAGATTGAGGGTTTTATGCTGGCTCAAGAAGCCTGTCATAGTTTCCATGCAAATTGTCCAGAGCGTATGGTGGAACTTGTAAGGAGGAATGTGTTTCCCTCTCCTGTTCCGCATGTCTTAACCTCTCAAAGCACTCAAACAACCAAGGCCTCACTTTTACTACATGGTATGCCTACTTCATTTGCATCTGCGGTAGCCCAAGCGGCGGTTGAGGGTCAGCCTAGTGTGATTTCTCCGCCTACAGAGCTTGTAGATCTTGCCAAATTACATCATGAAAGAATATTGCAAATTGAAAATATTATGTATAATTCTAAGCTTTTTAACTTAGATATGTGTGAGCCTTGTATCAGTTCACCTACACGTATGGCAGTTCAAAATACGCCTGACAGTCCATCGGCTCTCACGAATATCATCGAATCTGCCGAGTTGCAGGTAATAGCCGAAGAAAATGAATTGAATAATCACACGTATCATGCGTCCCGTAAAAATGAAGAAGGCATTCCAGAGAGCAGTAAAACGTAAAAATAAAGTGAACAAAAACAAGAAAGGTGCATCTAATACCTTCACCACAGATCATGTTACACAGAATGAAGCTTCTAAGGAGGTAGTGACTTTGGCCTCTTCGACTACATCGCATATTGGAGAGGCAGATCTTCAAATCAATGCAAGTCAATTAACTGACGAGAGCCAAATTGCATCACAAATCAAAGTTCCTAAAAAAAATCAAAAGGGGAAATTAAAGGGTACACACAGTGTAAATAAGGGTTTGTCTTTGCAGCAGAATGTAGATGACAGATGTATTTCTGCATTCAGCACTAGTGCTGTTGAAGAACTTCCATCTGCTGTTATTAGCCAAACAAATCTGAATACGTTTTTTCCTATGATTGAGAATAAAAAATCTGTTTGTCACACAGTGTTAACTGGGGAGATGCATGTAGCAAGTGCCGATGATGCATCTACTACGTCCTTAGGGCAGGCAATGCTTCCTAAGCCTGCTCCTTGTAGCTCTCAGCCTTCTTCTCAGCTTTCGTCTGAGACATGTCACGAAGCTTGTGTTGTGAGGCCAGATGCTTTTGAACACCTGTCTATACTACCGAAATGGGAGCATGTAGCAGTACCTGCCCATAATATGGCTAAAATGGTAATGCCGACTCTGGGCTTGGTATCTGTATCTGCCGCCCAGGTTGAACAGCAAGGAGGGCCTCTTCTATCCATATATCCTGCTATAACTGGGCAGTCCTCAGTTCCAAGCTCTATACCTGACAAGAGTCTAGTTGAATTTAATGACATCTCTGAGGAAAATGAGATACTTATTGGATGGATTAGTAATCCAAAGATTAATGGCACGTCCCCTATCAACCGTGGCTTTTTGATGAATTCTCTATACAAAATTCCTTCCTTACGTAATCTGGTCTCACATGATGTAGATTGGATTAAATTACCCTTGGAGAATAACAATCGGATGCTGTGCAAAGTAGTCTCTCCTATATTGCGAGACTGATTTGGGAACATAAATCCGATTTGTTATTTTTGGGACTTGAATTACAAGCTTTCCATTCTGTGGAAATAGCTATGAAATTCTTGGAATATATCTTGCCTGTGGTGAAGAAACAGGATCCCATTGTGGAGGTTTTACCAGCTGTCCATAGTGAGAATGCACAAATCTTAACACACTTAGCTTCGCTGACTGCTGTATTGAATGGAATATTGGGGAATTTGCCTAATGCAGCCCCTCCGATGATTCTATCTTCTTTAGGTGGAAGCTCCATAGTTTCGTCATAGTGTGAAAACCTTACCATTTGCTCATGGAACTGCTGTGGTTTTCATAATATTTCGAAATGGTTTCTAGATAGGCATATGAGTACTTTACCTTCGATCTTGTTGTTACAAGAAACCATGTGTGTTCATGATTTATATGTGGACGGTTTTACGGTTGTGCAACAAGGTGCTGCACGTTCGGTGTCTGGCCGGCCTGTAGGTGGAATTGCCATTCTACTTAATAATGATCTTAGATTTGTAATAAATCACACATTTGCGACCCAACTTTTTCTTTTGCTGGATGTTACCTTTAATGTGGGTGTGCCAAGAAGGATGTTGTTGATATCATTGTATTGGAATCCTCAATCTCTCCCTCTTGTGAATGCTATTAATATGTTGAATGATTCGCTTTTAGAATTCTTCCAGATACAGCCAACGATAGAGTTATTGATCGGTGGCGATTTTAATTCTTATTTAGATGCATCGTCTAAGATCTCCCTTCCTTTGGAATCTTCGCAACATTTTAAAACATCGTTTCAGAATGGCCTAAGTTGGTGTCACTTTTTGTCTAGTTGGCACTTGTGTATTATTAACTTTAATCGATCTAAATCATCTTGCACTTGGCACAGGGGTAATGCCTCTTCGACCATTGACTATATAGTGAGTTCTAAAGAGCTTTCGGGTTTACTTTCTTTGGTTAAACCATCTTTCCTGCCTTATGGAGATCATGCCATCTTAGAATGCACATTGTCAGGGCCAACTGAGTTATTTGATAGGGCCCATTTGTTAGCTTTGGCCCAGGGGGATAGATCGTTTATTTCGATCCTTTGGAACAAGTCCATTTGTCGTCGTTTGACTTTTTTAGTCAATCGTGATTGGTGGCCCGACATGTTTGTTTGTGACACGTCGTTTGGCACAATCCTCGAATGGAACATGTAGATGATTCAGTTTCATCTTAAGGATCTTGCTGATGAAGCTTTGGATCATACCCAGAAGTTACATCCATTTAATGTATTGTCAATTAAACTCTCGAAATTAAAATCTGAAAAGAACACTGCATTACGTGCGTTAAAAAAAGAATTTGAGATCAAGAATAGGAGATTGGCTTTGAGCGCAAAAAAGAAGGTGCTCAGATTATATAAATCTAAGATAAAGGCTACCCGGAGCGCTTTTCACTTGTCTAATAATCAAAACATGGTTCAGCTTTTATGTAATCACAACATTCGTGATATTTGGAAAATGCTTAGAACACCAGACAATTCAAATGTAGCCCATATGGAACCTGCAATTGACGGTATTACATGGTTTTCATTTTTTGAACATAAATATCGTCTTCCGACGAGTTTTTGTGAAGAAGATATGTCATATCTATTGAAATATATACCCGAGCACTGTCCGTGGGTGCTCAATGATGTCATAGCAGCAATTGAGAAGCTGAAACCGTCGAAGTGTGCTGGCCCTGACGGTTTACCGCCATGTGTCATAAAAGATGATCCTATTTTTTGGGCTAATGTCTTTTTGAGGATATTTAGATCTATTTTTTCAACCAAAACTCTTCCGTGTTCTTGGGTCAAGTCGATTATTATTCCCTTACATAAAAAAGGACCCTGCACTGATCCCAATTCTTTTAGGCCAATTGCCCTTATTGATGTCGCTGCCAAGATTTTTGCCCTTCTTTTACTCAATGAAGTTGAGAAACACATCAAAACAGAAAAAACTCTAAATAAAGTACAGATGGGTTTTAGAAAAAATATGGGGACTCAGCTGAATGCTCCCGTTCTTGCTCATCTAATTGCGGAAGCTCATAATTCTGCACATGGTGCGATTTTTATTGCATCACTCGACCTATCTTCAGCATTTGATTCTGTAATTCGTAATAGGTTGTGGAAAAAAATGATAAATCTTAATTTTCCACTAAGTTTGGTGGCGCTTATTGCTCTTTTGCATCAACACACTTCCATTAGAGTACGTATTTCAAGCAAAGGCATTCTAACAGATTCTATTCCAACGGCAATTGGCGTTAAACAGGGATGTAATCTTGCAGCAGTGCTTTTTAATTTATACCTCCACGATATTGAAGGTATTTGGGATTCTTCTAAATCTTACACTGTGAAGTTGGGGAAGATTCATCTCTCGTGGTTGGCTTATGCCGATGATATATTACTATTTGATAGTACGCAATCTGGGCTGCAAAATAAATTAGAGACATTTTTGTTGTATTGTAGAAAAAATAATCTTACTATAAATCCCTCAAAATCAAATATCCTGATACTTTCTTCGAAAAAAAAGATTCAGAAGTTTCGGTGGCACTTAGAGTCCTCTATCATTCAAATTGCAGTCCAGATAACCTATTTGGGATATAATCTTGCAAACAATTCATCTGCACTTTTTTGGCAACGTGCGATTGCAGAAAAAGTGATACCTTTACAGAATCAAATGAGAATTATTTGTCGTAAACTTTGTAAATTTTCTCTAAGTCCACTATTTGAATTTTATTCAAAAAAGGTTGAATCTATCATTCTTTATGGTTTGGATATGAATTTAAACGATCTAGCAAGCTTTTTGAATAAATTGCAAGCCATGCTATGGAAAACAACATTATGTCTTCCTTCTTCTCTTCCGAATGCAATACTTCGTCATGAGTTAGGTTTAAACTCACTGGCAGCACGATATAATTGGCGTCTTTTGAAAACTTATTTAAAAATGAGTTTCCCAGAGGAAAATTCGCTGTATGAGGACTTTTGTTATATGCTAAGAGCATCGCAGCCGAGATCTATTGCTGATTTCAAGCAGCGTATATTGTCTGTCCTTGGAAGTATTAATATTTCGGCTGAAGATCTTCAAAGCAGATTCCACACTGCACATAAGCGTGTTTTTTTGAATGACTGGGCAGAGACTTGTACTGAAATATCGAGCTACTCTTCTTTTTCTGAATATGCACGTTTTAGGCACGCTCAGGTACCTCGGCAACAATATCTCATTCTTATTCCGAGTGCTGATATTCGTTCAGATTACATGCGCTTTCGATTGGACTTACTGCACACTAAAGCAAGAACGAAATATTGGGGCACCAGAGATAGAGAAGAGGTTGATACTAGTTGTAGATTTTGTAAAAAACTTGAATGTACAGTGACTTTGAAACACCTTTTTTTGTTCTGTACAGCCTTCGAAATGGTGAGACTTAAAAACATTTCACTATTCAGTACTACTAACACCCTCATGGGAAGAGAATTAATCTGGACCCGTTGTATGTGGGGCTCTAGTAATTCCATAATTTTGGCAACAGTGCGATTAGTGAAAATAATTCCGCACTTTTTTTTATGTGTTGATGGTAAATGTGTGGTTGGGACAATTTGAGGCCGTTGTTGAGTCCCTGTGTTTCTGCGCTTTATGTTTTTATGTTTGATGTGTTTATAGGATGTGATGGGTTTTGTGGCCTTTGTTTAAGTAAAGAATATGTTTGTGGTTAAGGAACAGAAAGGGAAAATAAATGTTTGATTTATGTAAATGTTTGTTTTTAAATGACATGTATTAATGTGAAATGTAATTGGTTGTAATTGTTGTAAATTAATTTTGTAAAGATGCGTAGTCCAATAGTCCATGAGGGACAAAGGTGGTGGACGATGAAGGGCAGACTAGCAAATAATAGGCACATGTGTAGGGTCAATCAGAAGCCCTATCACACACAAACCAAGGCAAAAACCCACCATGGCATGCATTACACAAGACACATGTACCCCACTTCAACCCAACTAAGGCACTGAAAGCATATACCCCTACCATACATCCGCCAAAATATACCCCTGTTGGACAACACAGCAAATGGACATGCAGCTGTACATTCACCCCCCAACACACCACACCCTCTGACTGAGACAGCCCCAGTAAGTGTGCATGGATTCCAGGGCTCACTTGAACCTGACACAGGGACACCAGAAAAAGCCAAGCGGTGGGAAGTGGAGGTTGTCAGACATGCATGCAACTACATTGTGTCGATGCAATATACACCCCCAGACTGTGGCAGTAAACATGAATTAGGAATTAAAACCAGGAAACATGTAATACACACCAGTGATGATAACCAACAGTACAAAAGCATGTACAAAAAGTCACCCTACTGGGTAACACAGAAGCAGTCAGTCAGGAGTACACATGATATGATATGGCATTTGTAAGGCACCTATACACAAGTGTTTTAAGGTGCAACAAGGCAAGGAAGGGGGAACAGAGGGAAGAGAGAGACAGCGATCCTACTAGGCCAAGTGATAATGATATCGCACAAGTGCAGGGGAGGGGGAGGGCAAAGGTGCCAAGGGAAAGGGGAGGGAGCAGTGCTATACATGAGATCAAAACAATAACAAGAAGTGTGTCCAGCAGGTCGCAGGTGCAAGGGTATGTGCAGACAGCAGGTGTCCAAAAGTGCAGGTAGGGGGACTGTAGGGTTACAGATACAGACCCAAGTGCACGGGTTGCTAGGAGGCAGTGAGGGTGTGCAACTGGGTGGGCAGGGACCTGGGCCAGATATCAGAGGGTAGCCAGGTGACCAGTGCAGTATGTGACAGGAAATCAGCAGGGGAGAGGAAGAGAGAAGGCAGAAGCAAATAGAAAGGTCTTGAGGTGCTTCCAGAACTGGTGACCTAAATCCACTTGTACCTGCTCCCACATGTGCATATCTGTCAAAACCAACATGCATCAAGTGCGAAAAACATGTCCTATGGAGTCAATGAACACAAATGTCCATAACAGAGTCACCACAGCCTATGTCATGAAGCACTGTGCATACATGCCTATCAATGTGAATGTGACATGTTGACCAGTGGCCTGGCTGGTTGCGACATACAAGCGGAGAAGGAAGTGGATTTATAATTGCCAAAGGTCAAAGAGTTGGGTGCTCAGTATGGCACAGTATGCAACATAGGGACTGGGGGGTAGAAGGGTGGCAGTAAGGATACATCACCACAGTCAGTGTGCCAAGTGTTAGAGAACAGAAACCTCCAGAGTGCAGAAGCACCAACAATTAATGAGGCCAAACAGTACATGCATCCACACTGAACGAAACACTGACCATGAGGAATGTGACAATAGTGCTGCACAATCACTTCCAAACATCTGGTCAACATCATGAGTGCATCCACAGAAACAATGGGTTAGCACAGAAGTGCAAATTCACATACACACACATACATGTGCATGTACACACATCAGCACAGACATAAACTGTGACACAAGGTGAACACCAACAACTGCTCAAGATGTGTACGCATGCAGAAACCATGGGGAACAATTACACAGGCAGAACATGCAAGACAGTGCACATCCCTACCTGCTGACTGAGCCAGCAAGATGTGATTCCCGCATGACCTCTACCGGGAACTGTACCTTAAAATGTGTGACAGGAGGACCAGTGCCTGCAGAGGGCATGGGGAGTTGGGATGTTAAAGGGTGCAGGGTGTCTCCCAAGGGAGTGCAGTCACTGCCTCATTACAGAGTACTGTAACAAAATGGGACAAGCCATAACAGCCATAGCACAGTAACATACACACTGCACACATATCCCAATATTCACTCAACCCAGTGTTTCCTGCACATGCCATCCCGTTCACCACGATGAAACCATGGCAGTTGACATCACTGTGTATGGTGCATATCCACCACTGCATATGTCATGGCCTTGACAGGACAACTGCACAAATCAAGGGACATGGTAAAAATCAAAAGGAAAACAGAAAGGATTCCACCTTGGAAAGGGATGAACAAGAACACATGCCAGCATCTGGGCCAGGGTTTTCAAATCAAAGAAAAACATGTTCATGGCAAAGAAATGGACACAAAATGAAAAAAAGAAAAAGGCCATGGCCTTGAAAAATTTAAAATATTAGAAACATTGTACATCATGGACAGGGGGGGTCCACCCTGGAGGGGTGAGGAGTAGAGTGGATGTCATGTCCACATGAGAATGTCCTCCTTGGGGTAATGGCCCTCACAGAAACGGTGGACCAGGAGGCATGTCTGTGCTGGGACCCCCATCCTGCAGTTGATCTGCAGGTGAGCATGGTGCTGGAGGCAGACCACGCAGTGCCAAGTCTTCAAAAGCAGCAGCAATGTGTGAAATTGATGAATGCACAAGCCCAGTTAGGACGGTGATGTCTGTATGCATTGCATAACGGAAGTCAACACAATATGCAGACGCCAGTGATGCACATAGTTCCTCCAAGTGTGACTGCCTGAAGGCACCCAGCTCATCATGGATCAGTCTCCTTGTGGCTGTTAGTTCTGCACAGAGTGCAGTCCACTGGACCTCCATCACAAGACACAAGGCCTTTCTGTGTGCCTGAGTGTCTGCCTACAGGGAAGCCTGCAGGCACCCCAGATCAGCCCTTTGGCCCTTGATATTGCCTTCCATGTGCAGTCTGTGGGAGAGGCATGAGGGCCGCATGATCTGCAGCTGTTGCTCTACACGGGCCGCTGGCAGGGTCATGGATTTGGCCTTCTTATCATGCCCTCAGATATCTTATCCAACACATATCCATGTCGGAGGTCAGCACGCAACTTCTGCTGCTCCTACTCTTTCTCCGCAGCCTGCACATGTCCCCCACGTGTGCGTGGCACACAGCGGCCTGATGCAAGGGACCATGTGCTTGGCTCTGGTGCCTCTGTCGTTGGCTGCAGGTCTGCATCCCTCCCTTGGACATTAGGCCCAGGACCTGATACCAATTCAGGGGAGGGTGGCCTTGCAGCTGTAACTACCGCAGATAGGGGGTGACACCACTGTCTGGCCTTGTGAAGCAAGCTGCCCAGCCATAGACTCACGGGTCTCGATTGATCCACTCATTGGGGCACTCACCTTTGTCTTCTTTGAGGCATGCATACCTGGTTCAGAATCAGAGAAATTCTATGCAAAAGAGTCTGAAGAGTCTGCATGACTCAGAATGGTCTGCGGCACCAGTGGGTTATCATGGCCTACCATACCACGTCCCCCACTGGTGATCTGCCACAAAACTGACTCTTCCTCCTCCTCCTTCACATCCGGTGCATCTTCACCTGCACAAGGACAGAGATAGACATATTGATACATGTCGAAAGAGACACAAATGTACCCATGCTCCAAGGAGTACTCTGACAAGAAATGGCATGACATGCACCCATCAGACATTGCTGCATGGTATTTGCTGACAAGTGCCACTCCCCTACCCCATCATGTTCATGCCAGCACTGGGCACATTGACATTCACCAGTCTTGTAAATGCAAATAGAGGAGACATTTTAACTGTCAAGTCGCAACCCGCACCAGGGGAAAAATAATGCACATTTGACATTTTAATGTACAATGACATCACATGGGAACAGCCAGGCATCCATACCCACAGACAACACCCCGGTCAACACATGACACAATAATCTGGTCTGCGACAGGGAACAGGAGACAATGAGAACCTGCAGGAAGGTGTGGAAAGGGATGGAGCCCATGAGTAGGTACACTAAAGTGTGACTTCTGGTCAAGTTCCCTGAAGTGGGGTAAGATGGAGAGTGGATTGGAGTGGCAATGTGAACAAGGTCTGCCAATCCACAAGAGGGTGAGGTCAGTGGCCACATGGAGAGGGCACAGAACGAGGGGGGGTAAGAGGGAGCGTGCATCACAATGAGTAGGCTCTCTGTGGTACTGGAATTGAGTGAATAGGTATGTGGTCTGTGGACACTCATGCACTACACCCATGGAACACAACAATGTGCATTGACAGACAGCTCAGATATGCATTGTGACAAGGAAACCCATAGGAGCAGGTGACAAATGGAACATGCAGCTCTGCATGACATAACGTGTAAGTGATACGCTGTGTGCATGTGCTGGTCTAGCAGTGCAGAGTGAAATGCAACAAGATTGTAGCAATGAACACTACTTGTAGGTGTCACATGTTTCCCAAGTGCCTGGGAGTACCCTGTGGAGGATGTGTCCTGTCAGAAAGACATGTGCCACAAATGGCTGGCTGCCACAATGACTACGCCCAGTTTGATGGCCAATTGACATGTGTCTGTACGGGACAGGACATGCTTTACCCAGGGCTGTCATACCAATGCAGCCAGATTTGCCAATACACAATTAATGTTGGTGATGCATGACTTGCAAAACACAGGAGGCGCAATGACGGACACTCACCTGATGTGTCCTCATAATTCTCTAGGTCGCCCACGCCTTGCACCTGCTCAATGAGGATGAATTGAACTGTGACCTCTTCATGTGGTGTTAGCTGGTCCTCCTCTGGTGGCCCCCCCTCCAGTTGCCAGTGCAGAGGACAGGTTGACACTCAGCTTGTGCCTGGTGCGACGGGTGAGATCATCCCAGTGCTTGATGACCTGTTCCGATGTGCGCATCTCCACCCCAAAGGCATTTATCTGTTCCGTGACCCACTGCCAATGCACCATGCATTGTGCAACTCTATGTGTGCACCCCGCATACAGTCAAATGTCACAATGGTGATCGGTCATGTAGTCAATCAGGATCTGGAGCTCCTCAACCGAGAAGTTCTTCTTCCTGTGCCGTGATTTGGGGTTGACTCTCTACCTGCTGTGCCGGGCGTCCCTTCCTGCCATGAGTGACAAAAGGGGTTGGAGCTACCCATGTCTGGGTCAAACCACGTTGGCATGCAGGTACCAGGCCACCTTGGGACTGGGGCCTGCCATGTCCTCCTGGTGCTGGAGCAGGTGTTAAAACACCATTTCCCTGACAACCTGGTGTTGGGGCAGGTGTTTCACACCACTTCCCAGAGCACCTGGGGCTGGGGCAGGTGTTTCACCACCACTTCCCTAAGCACCTGCGGCTGGGGCAGGTGTTTCACCACCATCGCCCCCTCCCTGACACTGTCTGCCCCCTTTCCATTTTGGCGCCTTTCCAACCATGTCACAGGTGTAAGGGATGAATGGGAGGCACACCCAGTTATTGTCCTGTGCAATGTGAGTTGGAGAACAGTCTACGCGATGTACAGCATAGATGTGTGGTCCAGCAAGGCTCAAATGTACCCCAAACAGAAATAATATGCTGTATGAGATTCACAGTGGCACCTAATAATACAAAAAGTGTGTATGTGATACTCGGAAAGCTTCCAAAAATGAAAACAAGAGGTGCATGATATGCAGTGGCAACCACAAACAGAAAAAGTGCATATGCGACAGACTGCGTGCCTCATAATGGGGATAAAAAAATGTGTGTATGCGCAGAGCCACAACCCCACCCAAAAAACAGTTTGCTAACTGAAGGGATTGGATTGCCTAGCCCCCCCCAAAAAATATATGGAAATGATAAGACCCCGTCTTCGCGCGCACAGCCAGTGATGCATTTACTTGTCCTTATGTATCCCCGTCAATGCCGTGAGCCATGTTGGCACGTTGCGTGCAGTGCATTTTACACACATTTTGTGCTAAGGTCCTTTGCTCTGTTTCCAGCTGCCTTTCAAGCTACACACGGAGGACCCACTCTCTTGCTTCCTTGTCACGTTACCTGCCTCTTTCTGCCCTGTGCTGCCTCCATCGTTGCCATCTACTGCTGCTTGTACATTGTGTCTGCTGCCCACCTTTACTGCCTTGGGGTGCCTGCTTTCTGGGCATTGCCAATGCTCCTGTCACCGGCCCTGTGACCACCGCAGCTGCTGTGTTGGACTCCCACCTTGAAATACCACCACCACTGCTCCACAGTCCATCTCCAGGACCAGCCTACCTACCCACACCTGCCTTGGGGGTTGACATGTTCACACCATCTACCTCTGACCAGAGAGTCAACCCATGGCAGCAAGGCAGAGGGCTGTCAACATCAGTGCAAAGGAAGTTGACATCCTTGTGGATGTGGTCCTGGAGAATCATGATACCCTCTTTAACCCAGCGATGTAACGCAGCAAGAAGGATGTCTCCAAATATAAGACGACATAACGGCTGCCATCAACGTGGAGGGGGTGGCAGTCCGCTGCTACAATAGCATCTGTAAGTGTTGGGAGGACCTCAAATCCAGGACCCATATCAAGGCCCAGTGCTTCCTGAAGGCCGATGCAACCGTTTGGGTGCACTGTGCAAGCAGGTGCTGGTTGTCCATCAACAACATGCAGGTCTTGGAGAGTTTTTACATGGACCTGCATGTCCAGGTCTGCGAGTAACATTGATGTCTGGAATCGGCTGGTGAGTAGGCATGTTGTACTGCTCTATGTTGCATCTTTGTTGTGCATGTCCTTACAGAGACCCCTTACTATTGCAGCATGTATGTCTTAGCAAACAACATCTGCGTGAAGACCCCACGCAATGCTCCTCTTGTGGGAAATCAGATATGTGCGGATTGGAAATGCACTGTAATTTGCATTGTGCGTTGCAGTACATTTTGGAGCACTGTGCACATGCAATGTTTCTTGTGTCTGAGACATGCTTTGAAGGCAAGTGTGACAGGTGAGGGAGTGTTCACTCATGTCTCGAGGTCAAACGTGCATTTGGATGTTTGGTGTTTGGGCATTGCAGTTTCCGGCACTGTGATATGATTGCTCATAACGCTGCTTGTGTACTCGGAATGATGTGTATGCTTGCCATATGAATGTGCTTGGGTCTATGGCATGCCAAATGTGCCTATGCAATTGATGCATGGCCATGCTGTTAGTGGTGCAAGTATGGTTTCCACTGTTGACCATGATTCCTCTGTGTGTCTTGCCCACAATGTGTCCACGGTGTTGATCCACTGCATCTGTGTTCACATGCTTTACATGCGTGTACGTCATACCAGTTTGCTCCCTGCCCACCTCTGTGCCCATGTGGCATGTCTACCATGGATATGCATCAGGTAGCAGTTGGGTCACATTGACCTTCCCCTAGGGTCATGTAATTCATCTTGCTATGTGTCTGTGCACTGGTCACATTGTGCTGCCATTACATGTGGATGAGTCATGAAGGGTTTTCACATTGTGCCTGCGTTGTTGTGTCTATTTGAATGTGGGTAGCATGTCCATGTGTGTGGGTGTGGATGTTGCTGATTGTTCCATGTACATGTCATGTTCCTGCAAATGTTAATGATGCCACACCGGCTTAGTTGTAGTACACTGTTGTTGCTGTTCTTTGTCTCCTTTACCACAGTTGTTGCAGCTGATGCAGAGAGCGGAAGCAGTGCTGTGGAGCATGGATGCAGGGATCACTCCACCAGACATAGGAGCAGGGCCCAGCCACTCCCCCATGACAGCTCATCTTTGAGGAGCGAAGTGGCTGAGGTAGCACCTGTACCATCGGGCATGGCTGCTGTGGATAAGTCAAAGGAAGTGGAGGTGGCAGGGGACCCCTCAGCTGCGGTAGGACCGGGTGATGCAAAACAGTTGATAGAGGGGTAGGCAGAAGAGGTGGCCATTGAACCCGACCCCATGGGGTCAGGTGGGGGTGTCGAGGTGGGAATGCGTTCTTCAATCCTGTCCCAGGGTCATGAGGCTATGCAGGTTATTGTGGAGGTGTCTGTGCAAAATCCTTTCTCTGGGCCATCGGCTGCAGGACTGTGTGCCCACCGAGATGCCTCCACCAAGCCCGCAGACTTGTTCCCTGCTGGACTCTGTGGGCTTTTCAATGCTGCAACCACCTTCTTGGCTTCCTCCTCTGTGCAGCAGTAGTCCCCCGGGGTGCCTTCTGGCCCACATAACAGCAGGGAACACTGTGCATTAGTCCCACCACCATTGCTCGGGCTGGTGGAGCTCACACCCCCGCCTGAGGTGGTCTTCACAGGTATGGCAGTTGAGGTGGTCAGCATGTCCACCCAGGAACTGACAGGGTCACAGGCAATGGAGAGACAGCAGGCACCAAGGAGCAGTGCACGAGATGGTGCTGGTGTTTCCACTTCCCCATTCCCATTGAGTCGGGAATGGGGATTTACCGAATTCCACCTCCGGAATTCCCGAGACACCAGGGTCGTAATGCCGAGGCGGAATGGTAATACGAGTCTGGCAGTAAACAGGTGGTTTTACGGCCTCGGTTACCGCCGGACTCGTAATGAGGCCCGATGTCTTCTGTGTTCAAGAACTATGAGTGGCAGCTGGTGGCAGAGAGGTGACGGACAAGGGAAGCAAGGGTTATGGTGGCCAGGGCTGAGGTCGGGTTGAATTGGGTGAGGAGGCGGCTGCCATCCAGGAATAAATAGAGGCCCACCTGATGGTGGAGGATGTGGCGTGTGACTCAGCCCTGGTAGACAGCATGGATGAGTTTGGGGAGGAGGACTAGCCCATTGCCTTTGTATATAGCTATTTAGGTGTAGGTTTAATTTATTTATTTATATTTTTGCCCCAGACTTTGGGGACTTTGCTTCCCTGTTTTTCCTGTATATAGTTATTTAGGCGCAGGGTTGTTTTCAAATGCCATCTTTTACCCCGGACTGCTAGGACAGATTTCGTTGTACAATGTTTTGTTTAATACATCTTTTATATGGTTCCATTGCATGCTTCATGTAGTTAATTTGTGTGTCTGCAACTTTAATAGTTCACATTTCAGCCAGTGCATCTCTCTATTGCAAGTCACGTGTCTTGTGGCCTGCCTATGTGTGTGTGTGTTGTTGTTGGTGCAATGGTTGCGGGGGGTGGAGGGATGCACATATGCCTGACATGTGGGGTTGCGTCCATCAAACAAATGGGGCTGCACTGTATTCATTTGCCTTTACATGTGCATGATCACTGTGTATTTGGGATCAGTGTGGTTGGGGTGGAGGGTTGTGGTATGTGTGAGATGTTGTTGATCCTGGTACGGTTGAATTGATGTGTGGATGTGTTTAGTTTTAATTGGTTTACTCAGATTGTGGATGTAATACCACCTGTTCCTGTGTGTTCACACTGTTTCACGTTGTTTATATTTCAGGTCCAACTTTGTTAACGTGTCCCCTTTGCACATGCTTGGGATTGTGTGTGTGCACCCACTGTATTCACTGTATTGTGTATTTCGCATTGTGGTTGCTGTGGTGGGCTCACTGTGAAGGGGTGCAATTGGTCACGTTACTTGCACATTTAGTTGTCATTGCTGTGTCAAACCCATTTCATGCTTACACGCCCACCAGCATGTGCAGTCAACACTGCCTGCTCTCATGTCTTGCTCCACCTCTGCGACTGGAATGCATTTGTGTCCCATGTTTGCTCTTCCTGTGTGCCAGCACACATTTCCTGTCTCAGTGAGTCATGCGCGATCTGCCCGATGTGTGAATAGGTTTACTTCTGTACTTGGCACACATTCAGTTGTTGTGCTTTGATGCCCTTGCTGTGACCCATGGCCAACATGCACATGCCACTTTGAATTACATTCACTTGTCACATACTGAGGGGTGTGGCCACCATTTGTTTGTGAAATGTAGTGCTGTCTATCTGGGGTGCAGCAGATTCGGTCTGCCATGGAGTGACAGCAGATGTTCCGGTCCAGGATTGGTCTTCAGTGCTTCCTGTTGATCGTGTTGGTGGTGGACATGTTGGGTGTGTGCTTCATGGTGGAGGCACACTACAAAAGTTCAGGTGAGTTGCAGCCATACATTGTACTGCATGTGTGGGAGACTGTCAGGGAGCTACCCGGGGTACTGTCATGGGTGAGGGGGGCTGGTGGGTTGTGTCTGGACTTGAGGGGGCTGCCTGGGCTAGAGTCAGAGGTGAGGGGGCTGGTGGGTGGTGTCTGGACTTGAAGGTGCTGCTTGGGGTAGTGTCGGAGGTGAGGGGAGCTGGTGGGTGGTGTTTGTACTTGAGGGGCTGCTTGAGGCACTGTCTGAGTTGAGGGGGGCTTGTGGGTGATGTCTGGACTTGAGGGGGCTGCCTGGGGTAGTGTCAGAGGTGAGGGGTGCTGGTGGGTGGTGTCTGGACCTGAGGGGGCTACCTGGGGTAGTGTCGGAGGTGAGGGGGGCTGGTGGGTGGTGTCTGGACCTGACAGGGCTGCCTGGGGTAGTGTCGAAAGTGAGAGTGGCTGGTGTCTGGAATTCAGGGGTTGATGCGCAGTAGGGGTATATGCCGGCAAATTGGGTGCCTAAGGTGTAGGGGGGTCGACTATCAGTTTCGCAGGGGTGCTGCCTTAGCTTACGAGGGAGCCCGTGCATTTTCATTGGGGGTGCAGCTTCGATTTATGAGGAAGCTCTTGCGTTTTAGCAGGAGTGCCGACTTAGCTTACGAGTGAGCCTGCACATTTTTGTTGGGAGGAGCAGCCTCGACTTGCTCTCGTGTTTTCACAGAGGGGACATCTTAGCTTCCGAGAGAGCCCACGCATTTTTGTTGGGGGCGCAGTTTCCAATAACGAGGAAGCTCTTGCGTTTTTGCAGGGGTGACAACTTTGCTTGCGAGGGCATCTGTGCATTTTTGTTGGGTGTGCAGCCTCGACATATGAGGAAGCTCTTGCAATTTCACAGGGGTGCCGTTTTAGCTTACGAGGAAGCCCCTGCATTTTTGTTGGGGGTGCAGTTTCATTTTTTACGAGGAAGGTATCGTGTTTTCAAAGTGGCGCCATCTGCTTATTAGGGGGCCCGTGCACTTTCACAGTAGTGCTGGATGGTGGATCAACAGTGGGTGTCGAGGTTTGCGCTTCGGTTCGGGTATGGCTTGGTTTTTGGTTTGCAGGGGTGCGTGTTGTGGGTGTTCCTCGCGCAGCTCCATTTCCTCTGCTTGTCGGCAAGACATGCTTGTTTGGATTCATGAATATGCAGAGAGCACAGATTTACTCATTCACGCAGGCTCGTGCTGTGTCCTCTCGGAGTGCGGCCCCTATGGGATTTCTGTGCAATTTACATGAATCAGGCCCTAAACCCTCGCTCAAGGACAAATCACCACCACCAAGCAATTCCTAGTACCTATTCTCCTTGTAAAGACTTTCAAAATGGGTTACCCAAACCTGCTCAGGCATAGCCCCCTGGATTAGGTTCTGCTCTACTGGCTGGCCCCTGCTCACTAATTCCCAGAATGCCTTGGTGTTTCCTTTTTTTATTGAACTGGGCAAAGATTCCCAAAGACATTCAGGAAATTATATTTCTTGTTTTTCAATCACCGAGCATAGTTCTTTGCGAACTTCACGCAAGGGTTCCATTCCTTCTGAAATTATTCTTTTAGCTTTTGTTATTACCATGGTCTTAGCTCTGCGACAGTCACCATCGTACCAGTGGTTTTTGCACAGGGCCTGCTTCCCTACAACCCTAGCAAGTTTGGAGAAAAACGTTCCAACCGTGTTCATCAATTCCATATGGATATGAATAATATATGTGACTTCAACCTCATGCACACCAAAAAACCCTGTCAAAACCGGGAGGATGAAGTTGTGCAGAGGTGTTGCTAGGTCTGGAAAAGATCCGGGCTACGCTATTGTTGGGACTGCCGGGATTCGGGGCTAGCCAACCTTTTGGTTGTAGCCTTTGAGTTTCTATACGGGGCTCCAACCAAAAACCCAGGGCTAAAACCCCCTTATCCCCGACCTAGAAACGCCTCCGGAGTCGTGTATTGCTGGAACAATTACCCCAAAATCCACATTTTCCCATTTCAAGAAGCGCCTGGAATGTCTGGATATCACCACACCAACACCAGGTAATACTTCCACGTCCCCTGGCACACCCAAAAAGATTGGTGACAGTCAGAGATATAGGGCATCATGGTCACTCTCTTGCTTTATGGGAACACTGAAGTGAACAATATATTGCCAGGCATCTAAGTTGATCAAAATGTAATCAAACGGTTTCCAGCCTGAAATGTTTTGGTGGGCTTGCAAATCCCCTATTACACGCCCATTGCAGGCCGTCAAATTACATGCCAAGAGTGTGCTTGACACTTTTTCTGAGTTTTTATATTTCCTCTTTGGAAGAGGAGCCTCCATCTCTCCAAACCCCCACAAGTTGTCTTCATCTTCAGAGAGACCCACCATAACCTCCAAAGGTTCATATTGCAAATTAAAATCACCAAGATCAGATTTTGGATGCTTTTCCATATACCAATCTCCAGTTGTCCAAAGCAGCATGAAAGTAGGAGAATAAATCCAATTCCCCCCTAGCTGCTACACGATTATGAAGATTAAATAGCATGATGTTGGACACATCCAAACCGGTAACGTGTAACTCTAGCAAATCCATAGGAGTGCTTTCAATAATCCTTACCCTCCTATATATTTCAGTGCAAATCCCAAAAAGTAGCCTCCCACTCGGCCTTCCACCACTACCTTTAAGTGCCAGCCACTGAAATGTTGTAAAACCCTGAATGCTGGGTGCACACATGTCCATGTCTCCTGGAACCCAATGATGTCTTGGGCTCTAACAAAAGATAGCCTCATGGGGTCATCCATATGCTGATTCAACCCAGCCACATTACATGATAGAATTTGCAAATTCTTTAGTGTGGCCTCTGCCCCCCCCCCACACACCCGGGGTCCCACACAATAGCCCGACAGACTGCAGGAGCAGCCTGGAGTGAGGCTGGTAACACCGGGACAGAGTGCGCGCCCTGTCAATCGATCTCATCCAAAACCGGACCATTAGGTCACAGGAATGGCCGGGCTCTGGAAACATGGGAACTTCTCTAGGAAATACCACATTTTCTGAGTCCTGAGAGGGTTCTGATACAGATGACAAGTTCCCATGGGACCTTACAAGAGCATTTTGAACTGCAGGCAGTTGGGAATTTCCCCCCTAAACACCCCCCTCAGTAAAGATTGGGGACCCGGACTGGCATATGAGGTAGATATTTGGAAGATAAACAAGTTTTCCACCCTAGTTGCAGGGCTTCACCGGGCAAACCAACAGTCCAGGAGTTGCAGCAGCTGTCCTCTTCAAGCTCTTCTTCAATTCCTTCATCCAGTGGTCGACTCTTCCTTCCAAGCCAAGAGACTGCCTTTTATTCAGTTCTCTCCCATTCATTCCAGCCTAGCTGACAGTCACCCAGCACGGTGGCTGTCCTTGCCGAACAGTCACCCAGACAATTGTCACAGAGCACATTTGGGTCTCCTAGGAGACTAAGCACAGGGAGTTTCGGGCACCTCCCTCACTTCCTGCCTACCCCAGACACTCTGGAGCAAGAGGCGGGTTTCACTCCTGAAGCCCGCCAAAGGCGAATGAACAATGAAACCAAAACTGGTTTCTGAAAAACTCTAGAAGGACCTTTCCACAAAGACCTGGCAAAAAAAGAAGACCGGGAACAATTTTAACAACGATGGCTAGATGCCATTTTTAAAAAGATGACTCCCACGGTTAAGGTCTACAGCTGGCTGGCTTTTCCTTCATTAGTGCCACAAAAGCCAGCACAGGCGGGCATCCATTTCACAAAATGGATGCCCCCATGTGCTTCCTTTTAAAAAATGTTAGCTTCATTTTCTCAAAATTTTACATAGGGACTTAAAAAAAAAAGGGCCAATCGATTTTTTTTATTATTGCCCATCGTTTTTTGCAATACAATTTTTTGGGCGAACCATTCCTTTAACCCAACCATCTAAGTTTTTCAAACATTCACACATCCAGGTAGCCCAAGGGGTACCACCAGTCTTTTTGAGGGTCGTAAACCTCTTAAGGTACTGGGAAGGAGTTTTACCAAATCTAGCTATCAAAGCTAGCTTCACATTTTCATACTCCAATCGTTCAAGTTCCCCCACCTCCATTACAGCATCAGTTGCAACCTGGGGGAACCTAGACAAAAGCCGAGGATTCAACTGATTCCCTGTAAAACGATGAATCCCATAGTTATATTCAAAAACACCAAACCAATCCACAATATCAAGTTTCACCTCTGACATGCTCACAGCTTCCTTAGGCAGCAAGGTCTCTTAGGACTGGAAGACCTAGAAGACTCTGGGATATAAACATTTTCAAGAGACAATTTCTTCATGTCAAGAGCATGTTGTAATTCCATTTCCCTTAATTTGAGATCATGATGTTTGCCTTCAGCTTGGATTTGCAATCTTTTGAACTCTAACTCAAGTCTCATCTTTACAAGAGAGACACATTCTGGACTCAGTACTGCACCTGGTAGGGTCCCTGTGGCTAAAGGTTGAGGCCTAAGGGCCTGCTGAGGTACAGAGGGGCTCATATCCTGAGACTCTGCTAACTCTTCAATAACATTAGAGTTAGACTCTGAATGATCATCCTCATCATTTTCCACATTTACTGGTATAGTAGGTGTGACAGACGCGTTGATTTTCGAACAATCTTGCAATAAGTTAACTTTTCTTTCGTTTAACAGGGAGAGACCTGACTTTACACATTTCTTTCAGTTGCTCTACTGTCAAAATGATCAGGGCTTCTTGTCTGAAATTATCCTTATCTGGCATGTTACAATTGCTTTTCTAGTGGAGCTTAGCCTTGTGAAGGTTACTATTTGAACAAAGGTAAAGTAAACCCTAAATGTAACAACTCTACAATATATCCTGTGTTAGGCAAAGTTTGTATGCAGTACCCTCTGGGAACAATAAAAACAACTAAGACTACAAGTATAGGCAACCCATCCTTTGGTATAAGCTTGTACTGCACAGTTATGGTAGCATGTTGAGCAGCCAGGCTTATCTCAAGAGGGGAAATGTGAGCTGTAGTAGAGTTACACAAAGATTCACAGTTACAGGTATTCAAATAAACTCTTACACTCAAGGTATCTTGCATAAACAATTGATAATTTATTTATCAGTCAGTTATAAAGCCTTCTTCAGAAGGGAGCAATAGAATAGTAACACACAAATATATTTCAATACTGTACACTTTGAGTTTCGAATCAGACAAGGCCCTTTTGGGATGGCCCACAGACACAACCTACACCCACAGGTGACTTCAGTAATAAGGGTGCTGGGGACATTAATGCCTTACTGTTAGCATTTAGAATACTTTTTAAAAGGTAAGTAAAAGGCAAAAGTTATTAGAACACAAGAATTTACAAACATTCATAAGCAGGGCAAATACTTTCAGATAGCACTTAGAAGAGTCATGCAATTCAATAGGCTAAGCCAGAGTCAATAGGCCAAGTTCTTTGTATAGGATGCAGCACTTCAGGTAAGTAAATGGAAAAGTCTTTGCACAAGTTCTTAGGAGTCTTTGATAAAAAGAAGAACCAAATGTAGGGCCACAAGCTGATTAGACCTGTGAGTTTCAGGAGTTACAAGCACTTCCACAGTAAGAGGTAAGTTCTCTTAGGTTAGTTTTACAGTACCTTAGTAAAGAAGAAAAAAATGCAGCTGAACAGTTCTGTTCCTGTACAGCTCTGCAGATCTCACTGTTCCTGGGCCTCAGTCATGGTACAAGAGGGAGGATGTCAGGGGACTCCTCACTGTACTGGCACCGTCAAAGCTGGCAACCGGCAAACTTTACTTTCAGTGGCTGTTTTGCGTTTCAGCTCCTTGTGGTTCAGCAAATAGCAATAAGTGTGGTTCCTGGCTGTCAAGGTGGACTTTCCTTTCCTCACATCTGAGGTCTGGCACTCAACTGAGGAGGGTCAGGCTTGGTCAGTCCTGCTTTGTGGGAGTCCGAAGGATCTTCCAAAAACTTTAGGCCAGTTTACAAGCAACGCACACAATCTGGTGTCCCTCTCTCTGGCTCTACGGTTTCCTACAGCAACTCTGAGGAAATTTCACCAGCTCTGAGATGGGTGTCCAGGTGGCTTACTTGGGATTTGATTGGTCCCACCAACTCAAAAGGAGAACACGTCCTTGCAGGGCTTCTCTGTCGATGCAAACCTGGTGATTCAGACCTGCAGCAGGGCTTCACCGGGCAAACCAACGGTCCAGGAGTTGCAGCAGCCGTCCTCTTCAAGCTCTTCGGTTCCTTTGTCCAGTGGTCAACTCTGCCTTCCAAGCCAAGAGATTTGCCTTTTTTCAGTTCTCTCCCATTCATTCCAGCCTAGCTGCCACTCACCCAGCAGGGTGGCTGTCCTTGTCGGACAGTCAGAAAGCCAATCGTCACAGAATGCATTTGGGTCTCCTAGGAGACTAAGCACAGGGAGTTTTGGGCACCTCCCTCACTTCCTGCCTACCCCAGACACTCTGGAGTCATAGGCGGGTTTCACTGCTGAAGCCTGCCAAAGGCAAATGAACAAAGAGGCCAAACCTGGTTTGGCGCGCAGAGAAAAACTCTAAAAGGGCCTTTCCACAAAGACCTGGCAAAAAAAGAAGACCGGGCACCATTTTAACAAAGATTGCTAGACGCCATTTTGAAAAAGATGGGTCCCGTGGTTAACGTGCCCAGGTCCATGAACGGTCGCGGTAAATGCAAACCTTGGTAGTTCAAAACGAAACCACTGCCACCAGCCAGTCAATTAAGGAAAGGGTAACATAAAAGATGTTACATGAGCATTTAGACACAGGGGATACTAAGTAACCCCTCCAGCACTCTACTGTAAAATAGGGTGTGCTGGGTCTGGCAAGTACAATCCTAAGTAGAGTCAATTTCACTCTACTGCTCTGGGAAACAGTAGTGTATCCCAGAGAAGGTATTTAAACCTGGGGAAATCTAAGAGACTTCCCTGTGCAACTGCACTGAAGGTGCTGTGTGACACAAATGTAAAAGATGATGCCTATGGAGTTGGTTAGACTCCATAACCAAAAAGAAACACAGAGGTAAAATTCACACAAAAATACATGAGCGAGTGGGAAAAAGGGTCACACTCTCTCCAGGTTAATAAATCAAGTCCTCAAAATCCAGCAAATTGCTGGGGGTCTCAAAGGTGGAGGGAATTAGCACATTTTTGAGAAGTCTCCCTAACACACACCTAGTCTGTAAAAAATAGATTGTTATTTCTAGGTTCCTTGGTGGGAGGGTTCTCTACTTCATGATCAAAAGACCTTCACACAAGGCCCCTGTTACTAGTTTTACTTCGATATAGTCTCTCCCAGACTCACCCAACTTGCGCTCTTTGATTATAAAGCAAAAACACCGCTTTGTTCCAACTCAGTGAATCACCTTATTACACAAGCTGTTCCTAGATTCAAAAGGCCCCGGTATCAGCCTCGGGACATTATGCATAAAAAAGGAAGAAGGGGGGCGCGACCATTTGGCTGTGCCTTTGGGGACCCTGCATCCAGGGTTTATTGGTAATGGGGTAGGTGGAGTAGGTAACCCTTTGGGGGAATGATTTGATTCTTGAACATTAATCACCAGAATTAAGTTACTCAAACCCTTCTCCATTGATCCACTAGGCACTTGTGAAACTGGTTGGGAGGTACTTAAAGGACCTGTTTGCAAGTTAACCCTATTTACCTGGGATGCCGTCTTTCTGCTTTCCTCATCAGAATCTGCCCTTCCACTAGTGTCTACACATCACCCTTTAGATTCTATACTTCAAGAACCAAGGCGCAGAAATGAAGCTGAATCTTCTCAGCTAATGATTTCATGTGTGAGCAATTTACACAACTCAGAACCTGGCCAGGATCAAGGTCAGAACAGGGGATGGCCAACCCTGGGGGTCCAATTGGCAACCTCCCAGGTTTGAAATTGGGCCCCGATATGAGGTCGCCCAGATGACTAAGAAAATCAAACCTCTTAGAAGTCGGAATGTTTGGGATACTAACCGGCAGGTTGGGGATCAAAGTAATCCTTCACTGGATGCAGGATGGATCACACAACCAGGAACAGGTTCAGTACTCTCTGGATAATTGTTCAGCTCCACAGGGGTACTATAACTTCTACCTTCTATCTGGGCTGGGAGGTTGGGTATCACAAAGCCTGTCAGTATCCTCCCTACTACTGCCAATACAGGCAGACTTACATTGAGGAGTTTCTGCATGGTTTTTAGGGGGATTAATGCTTTAGGATTAGGTCCAAGAGATGGTGTCGATAAGGACTGAGTATTTTCCGCTAACGGACCTATGTTTGTGATAGGCAATAGGCAGGAGCAGTCACAGGCGGGGTCGAGTGAGGGATAGAAAAGTACAGCGGCATAGCACCAGCAGGACAAATTGAGCATGGAGCTCGAGCTGGGACTTAGGAATGTGCATCCTCCTGGCGCTGCACACCATGATCCAAATCCGCATACATCTATGACAAGACGAGCTCCAGGTCTTCGCCATCCACCATCTGGACTTTATGCTGAGAGTAATAAGATAAATCACCAGATGCCAAACACCAGCGGTGCCAAACACTCTTCACCTTTTGAAGCTCAGGCGTTGCCTCTGCAGGCTTGGCGGCAAGGGTTTAAACAAAAGGGGGTTTTACTGTGGCACACAGCTCCTGCTCCCGACTTCCACACTGCAAGCTCTGCTCAGTCATTGCTGCTCAGGCTTCCTTGTTCTTTGATTGTATACACAATAGCCAAGAGCAGTTATTGGTGCTATGTGTGTCTTCTCTTCTGTAAAAGGGGCTGATTTTTCATTAATAAATACCAACACGTTTGGTTTTCTTAAGAACATGTTGTATGGCTTATCTTCCTAACTTCTGTAAGTTGTTATAATTATTTTGAACTGTGTTCTGATGCCCTTGTGAAGTGTCCACACATTATAAAATCTTGTAAATGAAATAAAATAAAATAAATATTTGTAAATAGTATAGTAGGAGTGTACAAGAATGCCTAAAAATTAACATTGTATTAGGAAATAAATTGCAGTCGTTGCTCACTAAAGCAAAAACAAGGAGTGATGGCTGCAAGATTTGAATTAATTGTAACCTCTGGCATAGCTCTGGGCAACCCTCCAGACCATCGTTCTTTACCTGCCAAATCATTAAAGACTTGGCAGGCAAAGACAACACGCACCCTTGCACGA
Organism: Ambystoma mexicanum; assembly: GCF_040938575.1. Taxonomy (NCBI): domain Eukaryota; kingdom Metazoa; phylum Chordata; class Amphibia; order Caudata; family Ambystomatidae; genus Ambystoma; species Ambystoma mexicanum. The sequence continues at coordinate 1,417,064,841 of NC_090931.1, read as the reverse complement.
GACGACAAGCACCCTCAGACATGTTTCAGCATTCTTGGGCCTCATCTGTGAGAAGTAGCTTGGGTCTCTGGGCTCAGGAGACATGCTTGGGAATGCAATTTATGTATTTATTTATTTATTTATTTTTCATTTATTTTTCACAGAGAGTCTCGGAAGACAGGACTCATTTCCCCCTGCATGAGGCCTGGACACCTCCACAACTCAACATGAGGCTTGTTTCAATCTGCTGGCTGATTTTGGGCATTTGTCATCGAGCGGTATGAATAAGACAAACATGTTCATCACATTTTAATGAAATTGTAATAGTTCTCATATTTGAGGCATGCTGTATCTACTGCCTGGATTCACTCCTATGCCTCCAAAGTACTGGATGTAGCAGGCTGACCACCGGAGAGGAAACCAGATCAGTTGGATGCTGTTATTATGGCCTCCTTCTGACGCTTCCAAGATGGATGTTGCCTCCACACCACACTAGGAAGACACCTCTGGTGCTTACTGTCCCTCCTACAGCAACACGTTTGGACAGGGCAGCCTTCTTGTGCCGTATCAGGAAGTCGGCCCCTTCCGCAAAGGCCCACATCTTAGGTCCCTATCTGTGCCTGTCTGGGACTTGGAGGGGCACCCGCCTTTTCCATGCTCCACCTCATGTCCACCGTCCACCTTATGGAACAGCCACCAAGCAGGCAGTTGACCACCCCACGAACACGTGCCTCTGGAACTTTGCGCTTCCCTCAAGAATACCTGTGAGTCATATAGCCTGGTCATTGTCATGCCTATTTAATAACTCACACAGCTGTTGAATCTAAGTGTGCCTATGCCACTCTGCCTTCTTATGCCTTACTTCATCCCTCTGTTTAATGCATTTCTGTGCTTTCTGGAAATTCGAATCCTGGTGTGTTTTTAACATCCTTGCATCCCATTTTGCATTGCATTTTAGTCCTTGCTGGAAATTCAAAACCTGGTGTGTTTCTAACATCTGTGCAGCCCCATTTTGCATTACATTTCTGTGCGTTCTGCAAATTCGAATCCTGGTGTGTTTTTTAACATCTCTGCACCCAAGTGTTTCTTTTGCGTCTGTTTTTTTGTGCTTCCTTGGCTACTTGGCCGCCTGTTGAGCTTGTGTTTGTGCTGTGCAACCTTTCCTCTATCTTCCATCCTTATGTCTCCACCATCCCTATGGCACTTACCATCTCCCCTATCTATTATTACTGCTATACTATCTCTCATGAAGTCTGGCTGGAAAATATGAAAAAAATATTTCCTGACCACTAACCTTGGTGTACCCATTGCAGACACATATGTCAGAGCGACCTCTAGTCAGATTGTCAGATATCCTCTTTGCTGTCACCTCTCCAGATCTTTGGACTCCTCATCTTACCTCCACTCTATCTCCTCTCACTTCTTCATCCATTAATGGTGGCAGTAGATGGGATCTACTCTTGGCAGGCTTCTCATCATCTAGGTGTATCATTAATGTCTATTGCAATGGCACTGTCAACCCAACCTCTTCCTCTTCGGTCGGCACTTGCCGTACCTCATCAACTTCCTTCCCACACCTGCTACTCCTTCTTCCTCGCGCTCTATCAAACATTGAATCAGCATCTGACTCCTCCTTGAAGACATTGATCTTGATATCCACGCTCTCACTGAGACGTGGTTCAATGCCTGCTCAGTCACTGCTTTTGACTCCCTTCTCCCTGATGACTTTAAGATCATGTCCAAGCCTCACCCTAACCGTGCTGGCAGTGGGGTTGCCCTGATCTTCCCAGAGTGGATTCTGTCTTCCCTCATATCCACCCAGCCATACTCCTCCTTTGAGAGCCTGGTCTGCAAGCTGGTCCTCTCCCCCACTTGCTCCCTGGATATTGCCACTATCTACAGGCCACCTGTCTCTATCACCCTGTTTCTCTCTGAATGGGCTGACTTTGCCTGCTCTCTCCTCGCGTCTACCTCTAAACTCCATCTCCTGGGTGACTTCAACATCCACTTTGACTCCTCAGGCACAGGATCCACTCTCTTCCGTGACCTCTGCACCTCACTCTCCCTATACATTCTCTGCTCGGGTCCTAACCACTTGCCTGGACATACTCTTGATGCCTTCATCCACACTGATCTTTTGCTCTCTGCTCCACTCACCACCCCACTCTCCTGGTCAGACCACTCCTTCCTCTCCTTTCACCTGAGGCGTATCTGCCATCTGACTGCAACTCCCCCAGCACTGCCAACGTCGTTCACGGACTTCCATCTGATCAAACGATTGTCAGCTGCTGCCTTCTCATCCACCTTCATCCCCCTTATTCACCCAGTGCACACTTGACCTTTGACTCCCCTCTCAGCAACTTCCATCTAGCCATCACTAACACTCTCGACATTCTTGCCCCAGTCATAAGGATGCACCTGAAACATGCCTCAAGCATATGGTACAATTCTGAACTTGCAGCCCTGAAACACATTTGCAGAGTTGCGGAACGGAAGTGGCAGTCCTCAGACTCACCCTCTGACAAACTGGCCTGTCACCTTCTGCAAAGGCAACACCGACTTTCTATTTGTTCCAAAAAAAGGGCCTACATCCAGGCTCATTTTGCTGGGGCATCCAACAACACAGCTAAACTCTTCAGAATCTGCAAGGAACTAACCAAGCATTCCAGAGTCTCCACATCACCTCTTCCCTCTCAGGCCTTCTGCTCTGCTATGTCCACACATTTCACTGCAAAAACTCAGGACATCCTGAGCACTCTCTCTTCCCTATCCCCCTCCCCCATCCTGCTGCATCCAATGGCCTCCACTAACCCCCTCTTCCTTTCTCTTCACCTTCTCTCTTGTCACATCCGAGGAGGTCATTAGAGTTGTCCGCTCTATGAAGGTCTCCTCCAAACAGTTCCAAACCATGTTCTTCCAGAACTATCAAGGACACTATCAGTTTTCTGGTCCCTGCACTAGCTGATTGCTGCAATCACTCCTTTGCCACTGGGTATTTCCCCTCTTCTCTCAAGCACTCTCTTGTTCACCCCCTCCTGAAAAAAACCTCTGCCGACCCCTAGTGTCCGGCTAACTAACACCCCTTCTCTATCACTCCCTTCTGGGAAATTTTTGGAGAAGTTCTTCTTCCATCAACTGACCCAGCACACTGAGCTTGTCGGTTGCCTACATAACCATCAATCTGTATTACGAGCGTCCGGAGGCACAGAAACCGCTCTCCTGAACACCCATGAAGAACTGCTCACATCTCTTGACTCCAACTCTCCAGCTGTTCTCATTCTATTTGATCTGTCCTCTGCATTTGATATGGTAAGCCACTCCATCCTCATAAAAAAGGATCCACGACACCCTTGGTATCTCGGAGCGTGCACTGGACTGGCTGACCTCCTTCCTCAATGACTGTGCCATACAGGTTATTATGGGCTCTTTTTCCTCTCCCACCTCAATCTCCACCTGTGGTGTTCCCCAGGGCTGCAACATTTCTCCCTTGCTCTTTAACCTCTATCTTGTTCCACCAGCACAACTAATCTCCACTTTCTTCACTTGCATCCAGTGTTATGCAGATAACACACAACTCTTCTTCAAATTACCATCTGATCCTCCCCTTACTTCCTCCATCATTCCCGACTGCCAATCTGCCATCCAGTCCTGGTGTGCCTCCAATGATCTCTGCCTCAATGCCACCAAGACTGAGCTCCTACCCATTGGGACTCCTGCTCCCTCCTTCTTCCCCTCACTCAGGTCACCCTCTATGGACTTTCCCCCTTCTCCTTCATCTGAAGCCAGAAACCATGCAGTCATCTTCGACTCCTTT